>NC_080782.1:209444547-210107761 GCF_028018385.1 Neofelis nebulosa | reverse complement strand
AAAGATCTAGTGATGCATGTTGTTTAACAAAAAAGACTACATTAAGTCATTTACAAAATACCTTTTCAACTAAGCTTATTTTGCCAGTCTTCAGAAAATCACCGTGAAGACTAAACAACAGCACTTTTGACACTATGCATTTGTGATCCTATCAGCTTAACTACCACTTAATTTTTAATATCTCCACTTCAGTGTATAAATCTGGAGTTTTCTAGTCAAAAATTCAAAACCTATGTCCCTAGAAAATGTGTGACATTTTTTAGCCACATGAAATAGCTTCTGACAGAGCCATTTACCACCCATTAATTACAACCCACACCGCCCATGTCGTTATGTGAATTGAGCCGAAAGACCTGACCACCTGCTCATCTGTACAGAGCAGATCACAGCCATGTCATTTACTGAGCACTTTATTAAATTATTCTTCCATTATTATAAACATAGGATTTTAGAAATGAGCCATCTTTGGGAAAACCCAATTAGAAAAATTTTTAATGCTTGCATCCTACTGGGATTTAGATTTCTGGATAATCAGTCATTTTAAATGTACATTTTTCATTAATTGTGAAAAAGGGGTCCTGTTCTATTACTCTGCCTAGCAAGTTATTGTCAAATATGCCTAACAAGTAATTGCCAAATATGGGAAAAATCATTGATTTTTAAATTCTTATTTTAAAACTATCCTATTAACTGATCTATCATTATTCCTGAGGGCATTTGATCAATGTATTGTCCTTTCTAGATAGGACATAGTTTTTTGAAATAAGGAATAGGCTTTTCTCCCACAAGAGCCCTATTATTTTATTTCTTATCTTATTACAGTGGATGAAAATTCAATATTCTTGCAAAAGCAGAAAAAAATCTTAAAATTAAATGGGAATGACAATCGATATCCTCATGACATATGAAAACATATTCTGTTCATATTTTATTAACAACTTTTTCAATGTTATATATTTAATTTTTATCAAATTTTATCAACTATATAAATATATTTTTCCCTTTACCTATGGTGAAATGAATTATGTTTATACATTGAAACATCAACTGATCACGTTATCCTTTCTGAGAATTCACATAAAAAATCCTATTTGATTATATATTGCTGGATTTGTTTTGCTAGTTTTGTTTTATATCTATGTTTTATACATATGTTTTATATATAATATACACAGTATATATAATTAAGATGTCCCCTTTAATGTTCAAACATGAGATTTGTGTTTAGTAGTTTTTTTGTACTATTTTTGTGAAGTTTTCATAGCAAATGTTTCCTACCTTGGTAAAGTGACTTAGAGATACTGTATTCTAGTCTATGCACTGGAACACCTTTGCAATATATATATTTTTAAGAATTTTTAATGTTATTTGTTTATTTATTTATTGAGAGAGAGAGAGAGAGAGAGAGCAGGGGAGGTGCACAGAGAGAGGGAGAGAGAGAATCCCAAGCAGGCTCCACACTGTCAGTACAGACCCAGACAGCAAGCTCGAACTCACAAACCATGAGATCATGACTTGAGCCTAAAGCAAGAGTCTGACACTTAACTGACTGAGCCACTCAGACAGCCCTATGATATATATATATTTTTTAAAAGCCACTCTTGGCAAAAGTTAATGAATTTCTAATAATTATTAGAAAAAAATTATTTTATTATATCCAGAGCTGTAGGTCTAATTTCATTCTCCACTTCTTCTGTAAGACTTACTGATCATTTATATTTACTAAAAATCTTTCATTTATTCTGATTTTTCAAATGCTTTCTGAAAACATATGTGCTAAATAGTTCAATTATAATTCTATAAAATTTTTATTTTAAATTTGTACATTTGTTTTATTTCTTTTCCTCAAATTAACTAGGAATATATGTTTTAATAATGATAAAATAAATTGTTTTTAATTCTGCTACCTAATTTACTAATTTTTAATTTTACCCCTATTATTTTCTCTTTCCTATTTTTGTTTGACGTTTATTTTATACCATAATCTCACCTCTGTGAATGCTTAATTTAGACCCCTCTCTTCATTAGTTGAATCTTTGAGTACAGATGGTCTCTAATTTACGGTGACTCAAACTTAAGATTTTTTTTATTTTTGTAATGGTGCAAAAGCAAAGCAGTTTTGTGGGAACCATCCTTTAAATTTTGAATTTTGATCTTTTCCTAGGCTGGCGATATGTGATATGATACTCTCTCATGACGCTGGACAGTGGCATTCGGCCAAAGCTACCAGTCAGCCACACAATCATGAGGGGAAACAGCTAATACACTTACAGGTATTCTGTATCCATACAATCATTCTGTTCTTCACTCTTGTACAGTATTCAAAAAATCGCATAAGATATTCAGCACTTTATTATAAAAATAGGCCTTGTGTGAGATGATTTTGCCCAACTGTAGACTAATAGAAGTGTTCTGAGCACATTTAAGGTAGGCTAGGCTAAGCCATGATGATTGGTAGGTGTTTTAAATGCATTTGCAGCTTACGGTATTTACTGGGATGTAACCCCATCATAAATTGAGGAAGATCTATGTTTTGTTATATAGGTAACTATACTTGTTGGATCCATTTACCTTTTTAAATCTCTTTACTACCTTACTAGTACCACAATCCCTACAAGAAAAGTAAGTTGCTCAGTATTTATTTCTTCAGTTATACATTTTCACTTCAGCTCTTTAGATTGGTCTATTTTTCTCTAACAATATATGAGAAAATATTTTAGTTCAATATATTTCTACCTAATGATTGATTCTCAGTTAACTTCCTTTAACACAGAGTAAGTCTTGATTTATAGAAACATTTTAATGCAGAATATTCTCATTTTTTCACAGAATCTTTAAATGTTGTTTCTACTCAGCTTTCTCTTTCTCTTCTCTTCTCCAGGAAAATTTATAATCTCTCATATTTTTCCTACCCAATCATGTAGATTCAGTTATTTGCATCATTCACGATGACTTGTACTCTGATACAATATTTTGTCTCTGTCATTAGTGATCTATTTTCTTTTGCTTTTCTTCTCAAGGGGACAATTACTAATTCAATTTATTGTTTTACTAATTTTTCCGTTACATCTTTTGTCTTCTCCTTTTCCTTGTCCAAACACATTTTCTTGAATTTCATTAGTAACCAAAAGCAGACTTCTAACAGACGTGTCTCTTCTTTGTGATCTTTCTCCCTGCAAAGCATCTCCTTATTTTTGGATGCTAGTATAATTTATATTTTATGTTATTTAGTTTTTATATTGGTATTGGAGAGAATAAATATATGTCTATTCATCCTTGAGTGAAGCTTAAAGAACAATTTTGAAAACCAGCAGCAGCATAATGTTTTAGTCTGCTCAGGCTTTCATGACAAAAAACCGTAGAGTAGATGGTTTGAACAACAGAAAATTTATTTCTTAAAGTTCTGGAAGCTAAAAGTCTGAGATAAGGGAGCCAGCATTGTTTGGGTTCTGGTGAGGATTCTCTTCTTGGTTTGCAAATGATTGCCTTCTCTCTGTGTCCTCACAAGGCAGGAAGAACAAGCTCTGTTTTTTTCCTCTTATTATAAGGATATTAATCCCATTATGGGTGTTCCATCTTCTTTACCTCATCAAAATATAATTACCTCCCAAAGGCCACACCATCAAATACCATCACAGTTGGTGTTAGGAATTCACCACACGTATTTTGGGGATACACCAACATTCAGTCTACAACATTATACCCCGGACCCCCAAAATCCATGTCTTTCTCACAGATAAAATCTATTTATTTATCCCAACAGCACCAAAAGTCTTAACTCATTCTAGCATCAACTGTAACATTTAAAGTCCAAAGTCGAAACGCAAGTGTGATGCCAGCAAAGTGGTGGCATAGGAATATCTAAAAAACTCAATAGCTCAAAAACATAAATTTGAAGCACTATATGCACATGAATACACCTTCACAAGAGCAAAAATTACAGGTGAGAGATTACAGCACCTGCGTAAAGCACAGAAATAAGAAAGAATGCATTCAGGAAGGTAAGAAAGATAAATGCACACCATCTCCATTATCTTTCCCTCATACTGGAGCAGCCCAGGGTGGAAAGGGTCACCTTCCACGTGGGAGGAGAATAAAGTGAGCTTGATTTCACTACAGATCTGAAAGCCAGTTCACCCCAGCACCAGACCACCTCAGAGTTGGCCCACCTTGGTACCAGGCCAACCCCTGTGGGCCTAGGTGACTCCCTACAGGATTCTTCCAGCCTATGTCCAACTCACCTTGACAGTCGGTGGACTCCTGTGGTTCCAGGTGGATCCTGTGGCACTGGGCTTCCCACAGACTCCAGGGAACCCAGTCTTCTATCTTACCTGTGCTTGCAGACTCAGATGACCACAGGCAGCTCCTATGACACCAGGCTGCCAGCAGACTCACATGAACACAACCAGACCACACCTATCTACCAACCTCCCCTTCTTCCCCAGTGCCTGCCAGCTCCAGAAGCCCCAGATGGCACCCTCAGCACCAGGTTCCCCTGGTGGGCCCCTGCAGAGACAGGTTTGAAAATTTTGCATACCTCAAAGAATAACATAAAATTGAGATTTAACTGAGTCATGGTATGGAAGCCACATAGCAAGTGCTGAATACATGTTATTAATTATTATTATCTTGGCATGTCAGGAAGGAAGTAGTGTTCTGAAGGGCAACGTTAATATTAGTAGAATTACTCTGAAGTGAGTTGTCATCAAAATGGAATCGAATAGTTTGCTTGTTGGTGACCCAATTCTAGTAATTAACACTAAGTGGCATTTCGAAAAAGATCAGTGGTAGATTTATATGATACAGCCATAAGGAAGATTTGAAACTCCTAGTGCTTTGTAGTATAAAAACTCAATAGCTCATTAAAGTACATTAGCAAATCCACATGTTGGTAAGGAGACTATCTGTGATCTGAGTGTTTATTACTCTATCAATGTTTACAACTCTATTTAGTGCATCTCTCTAGGCTATCATTTTATCTTTAAATCTTCCATACTGGGTACCGTGTTGGCAAATAGTAGACACTCAATAACTACATGTAGAAAAAAATATATATATTTTAATAAAACAATGGCCTGCTTATGACAAAATTCAGTTTATGAGAACAGAACAATACTTATACTGAGAAATTTGTAAAATTATTTCATTCACATTAATTAAAATAGAGATAAATTTCTCAAACTGCCTTTACAGTCGTTGTTTTCTTAGCTCAACCCTTTTTTAAGTGTTCTTATGAATTTTATGAAGAATAGTGAGGTGAGAACAAAATCATGGAAAGAGTACCTTCTAATTTAAATGTCACCAAAGTTTTTCACCAATTTTTTAATTATTATTATTATTACCTTAAAATTATCCGTTAGGGCACCTTGCTGGCTCAGTTGGTTAAGCGTCCAACTTCAGCTCAGGTCATGATCTCATGGTTCATGAGTTCAAGCCCCACATAGGGCTCTGTGCTGACAGCTCAGAGCCTGGAGCCTGCTTCAGATTCTGTGTCTCCCTCTCTGCCCCTCCCCCACTTGCGCGCGCGCGCGCGCGCGCGCTCTCTCTCTCTCTCTCTCAGAAATAAATAAACATTAAAATTATGTATCAGAGGAAATGTGGAAATGTGTTTAATCATGAGAATTAGGGGGCAGGATAAATCTTGCATTCCAGCATGATAAAGTAATATGTTTATTAATCAATAAAATACCTTAATTGTGAAAAATTAGCTTCAAGAATATTCATATGCTTGTGAAAATGGGAAATTAAATATTAAAAGTTAATGAATATAACCATTAAAAGAACACACAAGAAAACACATATTATAATATAACCTCTATTTTGTTTTTACTTTTTAAGCTCTCGTGTTGTTTTTATTGAATTGTAAAGTAACCACATTAAGAAGACAGAGATATTGGTGCACATTTTATTATATTAAATAGCTAGAACATATAAGAATATCCATATACATATTGACATTCAAGTATATATCAGTTAAATTAAATACTTTATCATGAAAACATTCATTTTACCATAGAACAATTAAATTTTGACATTTAATTGAATGAGTGGTCATAAAAAAAGTTCTAGATAATTGAAGGTTGGAGATTGATTTATACAACTGAACAGGGAGTTAAGCAGTGGAAACAATTTGTTGCAAGTAAAAATTCAGAATACAAAAACAATACTATTGGGACTCCTGGGTGGCTCAGTTGGTTAAACATCCAACTCTTGATTTTGGCTCACATCATGATCTTGTGCTTAGTGGGTTCCAGTCCAGTGTCAACCCCCATGTTAGGAGTGGAGCTTTCTTGGGATTCTTTCTATGCCCCTCCCCACTTTTCACTCATCTCTCTTGCTCCAAACAAACAAACAAATAAATAAATAATCAAGCGCAAAGTAAAACAAAACAAAACAAAAAAATAATAATACTATTTAAGGGTAAGATCTATGTGTTCCCAAAAACGTCCTCAATCTTCATTAGATCCACAGCACCTAATATGATGCCTGACATATGATGAACATTTGATACATATATGTTGAATGAGTTTATTAGCACACTGTTGAGCAAATAAACATATTTGTTTATGAAAATATACATATATATAGGTGTATATGTATTATAGGTCAGTATTATTATAGGCCAGTATTATTTTTAAATGTTTAATTAATTAACCTGAAACTTATTTTGTGTTCCACAGGCCAGGGCCCAGCAAGAAGTGGTAAGGTAAATTAGACTTTCTATCTATTTACCAGGAGGTCATAGTATGGAGGAAGAAAAAATTTTGGAATAATGAAGTATTATGCTAAGTTTTAAAATGATATTCCTGAAGTGAAAAAAAGCACAGAACAAGACCTGGAAGTCTTAGAAAAGACTTCTTAGAGGCCAATGATACATGAATAGATGTCAAAGGAGTGAGGAAGTGGGTGAAGGATATTTTGGACAAAAAAAAATACAATAAAAGAAACTATTATGTTGGTATGAAGGAATACAGTGTGTTCAGGGGGAAAAAACTGTAAACTGGTTTTTATGAAAGGGATTATTAGGAATATGGACAAGTGATGGTTTGGATTGATCATCTGGAGCCAGACTACAAAATACTTTTTGAATTTTTGTCTCTAGCTAGCAAACTAGCTCAACAAATTTTTTTTTGTAAAGGGCTGGATAACAAATATTTTAGGCTTTGTGGGACATTTATTCACAACTACTCAAATTTACGGCTGTAGTGAGAAACAGCCATATGCAATATGTAAATGAATGGATGTGGTTCTGTCATAATAAAACTTTATTTACAAAAACAAGAAATGATCTGTAGTTTCCCAAGACCTGGGGGAAAAAAAAGTATCATCAAATTTTATTAAGGAAGTATTATAGGGAAAACAATTTGAAACATTCACTTGATCTTTCCCTTTACCTCTGTTTTGTGCTGATCTCAGCCTATTAATAACCAATGTTGTGTCTGGACCAGCTCTTGTGGTTATTATGATTACAAGATGTCTACAGCAAAAACTATTATGAGTAAACTTTGAAAAAAAAAAAAAGCCCACAAGATATTATTATTTACAAGTTCTGGAGGATACATGATGGATCACAGAGTGAGTTCCCAAGTAGAGAGAGAGAGAAGGAGCACAAACCTGGGGTTCTGCTTTAATTGGGGTATAAGACAGGAGTCTAGGTTTTCTAGGATTCACCATTAATTGGTAAACTGAAAACTCCAAAGTGGGAATTTAAGCACTGGCAGAGAAAAACAAGGGGACTAAATGTTCAGTTATTGAAATCAACCAAGTTCTAGAAAACAAAAAAGGCTGGCAGGGGGGAGGGGAGAGGGGGCAGGGGAGCTGATGTTTATCTAGTCCTGTGGCTGGCAATGTGTTATTCCATACAGCTGTCTTTGAAGTGGATACCTCTTTGAAACAAATGCCTTTGAATGAAATCAAAGCTTAGGTCAGGCACTTGCATTACAAAAAAGAAGGACCAACAGTATCTTCATAAACTGTGAGGGAAGAGAGACAAGAGTTACTAGACCCATGATAGCAGAGGCCACTTGGCCAAATAAACCATACCTGCCTCCGTGGTCTGAAATACCTATTGGTACAGAATAAGAGGAAAGGGGAAAGAATTTGGGTGACCACAATTTTAGAGACTGATAATTTTTCCCTAAGAAGAATGAACATATAAGATAGACTACTTAAATTATTACAAAACTAAATTTTCAATACCAAACTAAAAACTGGGGTTTTTTTCCTTATCATAATAGGTAGAAGGGCTTACAGGACTGAATCAGTTAAAGTACAAAAGCTCAGTTTTCCTTGCACGTGTCAGTATTTTCAGTATAGTGTGGTTGATTATGCATTTCTGACTTTTAGAAAACTAAACCTAAATGAAACAAAAACAAAAGCAGGAGGAAAAAAGAATAGAAGGGAAAATCTCCAAGGCAGGTAGAACAATTAGGAAATTTGGTACATTATGATGAGAATCTGAACTAAAAAAAAAAAAAAAAAAAAAAATCTTGTAAAAATAATGAAAATAGATGGATTAAAATGGATTCTAATATTTTAATTTTTAATGATATGGTTTTGTGATTTAAAAAAGACCATAAAAATAACTGTGTGATTAATGAATATTTTTATCAAACCTCATGTTAATTCTTTAAAAACAAATGCATCATGTGATTTTCTTCCGAGTTTATGTTTCTTAGTTTTTTTTCTTCACTACATATTCTAAAATCTAAATTGAACTCAATGTCGGGGCGCCTGGGTGGCGCAGTCGGTTAAGCGTCCGACTTCAGCCAGGTCACGATCTCGCGGTCTGTGAGTTCGAGCCCCGCGTCAGGCTCTGGGCCGATGGCTCGGATCCTGGAGCCTGTTTCCGATTCTGTGTCTCCCTCTCTCTCTGCCCCTCCCCCGTTCATGCTCTGTCTCTCTCTGTCCCAAAAATAAATAAAAAACGTTGAAAAAAAATAAAAAATAAAAAAAATAAATTGAACTCAATGTCTACACAATGCCTTAATGACAAACTTAAGCTATATCTCACAATCTATTTAAAAATAGATTTCTTTTTTTTTAACATTTATTTTTGAGACAGAGAGAGAGCATGAACAGGGGACGGTCAGAGAAAGAGGGAGACACAGAATCTGAAACAGGCTCCAGGCTCTGAGCTGTCAGCACAAAGCCCGACGCGGGGCTCGAACCCACGGACCACGAGATCATGACCTGAGCCAAGTCCGATGCTTAACCAACTGAGCCAACCAGGCGCCCCTAAGAATAGATTTCTAACTAATAAAATAATAGGACATATTAATGCATTGATTATAGGAAAAGTGGAAATTTAGGGAAAGGAAGCAGTTGAAGTTGACTCTAATATTTCTTGTAAAATTAGGTAAATGATGACATCATTAACCAAGACAACACAGGTGGAGTAAGACTTAGAAGTACAAGCTAATCGATTTAGATTGAGTCATGTCAATTTCAAGTCATCTATGAGATACACTGAAAGTAATGGATCTCGGAACAGAGGAAGAACATAGATATTGCAATCATCCATAGACTGGAAATTATAAGACTGGATGATTCTAAAGATGATTCCACTCAAGGACAGCATCTGGAACAAGAGATTGGCCAATGTCTAATAGACAGCACCAAGGTTTATTGTGTGGAAGGAGAGAGATGTGTTAAGAATTCTGAGACGTCGTTATAGTCATGATAAAAGAACACAGAAGAGTAAACTCCTGAGATCCAAGGGAGAGGGGAGTTTCACAAATACAGAGGGTATACCCAGTAGCAATGTCAAAAGCTAACAGTAGGTCACATTAAACGAAAACTTAAGCTTTTGTGTGGGAGACTTCATTTGGACTGGAAGTCCAAAGCTGTGATGGAAATGTGAATTGATTTGAGGAAATGGAAACTTTTTATTCTTGTTTTTGTTATTTTCAAAGAAGTTGGAAGTGACAAGAAACCAAAAGAGAAAATAATAGATAAGGAGGGAGGCTGATGCAAGAGGAATGTAAAGAATGTTTCAGGGGCATCTGGGTGGCTCAGTTGATTAAGCATCAGACTTCAGCTTAGGTCATGATCTCTCGATCCGTGAGTTCAAGCCTGGCATTGGGCTCTGTGCTGACAGCTCAGAGCCTGGAGCCTGCTTCCTACTCTGTGTCTTCTCTCTCTCTCTCTCTCTCTCTCTCTCTCTCTCTCTTTCTCTCAAAAATAAATAAACATTAAAAAAGTTTAAAAAAGAAAAAAAAAGTTTCAGAAACAGATAGATTTGATCCCAGGGCACCAATGAAAGTTAAAGCTCTGAGCGCTGTATTTACTCTGTTTGTTTGCTCTGGGACAAGGTGAGTAAGGAAAATGTGCAGAGTAAAAGTTTGGAATAGTTGCTATAGGAAATATGAAAAAGGCTATGGATAAGTATGCATGTTGGCAGGATGGCATTGGTATTGTAGGTGATATTTCAAAACCATCAAGTTATAATTATGCCATTCAGAGTTATTAGTTAATTATCCCCTCAGCAGGCTAAAAACAGGAAAATTCCATACTAAGAAACCAAAGTGAGAAAAAAATTCTACGAAATTTTTCTTGAGCTAATCTCATTTCCTTGTAAAAAGAATAGTTCACTGAAATGTTTATCAGCACTTAGAAAAGAAAAAAAAATTTTTTAAGGATCTGGAGAAAAGAATAAGAATTATATCAAGGATTTGATAAGCTTCAGTAAAATTAGTATAAAACCAGCAGTATTATTTAGCAAAATTTATATTAGTTCAAAGCTTCTTAGAATTAAAAACCATTTTTAATCAAGTGTGTCTTATAAAACTGGAAGGGGTGTATTTACCACCTGCAGAGGTAGTTCTGTTAAAATAGCACTCTTGATAAAGAATAGGAGACTTTAATTAAGGAATACTTGAAACCAAATTTGAATGATATCCAACAATGGCTACAGTATTATTTTTTATTTTTATTTGTATTATGAAATATTGGCACTGTATACTTTTTAAAGTTGAATTTGGTATGAGAAGATTTGGGCTCAAATTATGGTTCAACTCCAGCGATAATTTTTTTTATTCACACCTCCTTCAACAGTTAAAATCAATTGTTTAGGGACACCTGGGTGGCTCAGTCGGGTTAAGTGTCCAACCCTTAGCTTCTGCTCAGGTCATGATCACACAGTTTCCAGGGTTCGAGCTCTGCATCGAGCTCTGTGCTCGCAACACAGAGCCTGCTTGGGATTCTCTCTCTCTCTCTCTCTCTCTCTCTCTCTCTCAATCTCTCTCTCTGCCCCTCCCCCCTTGTGCTGCCTCTGTCTTTCTCAAAACAATAAACAAACTAAAAAAAATTCAATTATTTACACAGCTATGTCCACATCAGACCATACTGAGATAGTGGATTCTGTTGTTTTTGTTCTTTATCTTTGTTTGACTCAATTGCAGTAGGAAGGAATAGGTAAGCAAAGTTGTTGCGGTTTTGGGGTGATGGTGGGGGGTCTGGAGCTGACAGGCAAGAAAGAACTCTTGAGGAATCTCTGGTTCAAAAAGGTGATTTTATTAAAGCATGGGGACAGTATCCAGTATCCGTGGGAAGATAAAGTTGCCCCGGGGATAATGAGAAGTGACTGATCATATACTGGGGAGCTGGGGGAGGAAAAGGCAAGGGACTTTCCAAAAGGATTTTCATATGCTAAAGAAGTCTCCCAGGATCCCAGAGGCCTGGCTATTGTCAAGCTGAGGTTGTTTCTCCCTCCAGCAAAGCATTAACATTAAGACAGTAGGGAGTTCTTGGAGGAATGTTCTACTCTGCCAGCCTCAAGTATTTGTCGACGGGCTGCAGGTTACAAGGAAATTTAATTTTATCTGCCATTTCCTTCTGCCTTTGTTTCTCATATCAAAGTGTTTGAAGCCTACCTAGCTGGTGCTTAATAAATGAAACATTATTGTTATTGGTTTTTTAAATTTTTTTTAATGTTTATTTATTTTTGAGAGTAAGAGAGACAGAGGATGAATGGGGGGAGGGACAAAGAGAGAGGGAGGCACAGGATCTAAAGCAGGCTCAGGGCTGTCAGCACAGAGCCCAAGGTAGGACTCAAACCCACAAACTGTGAGATTATGACTTGAGCCTAAGCCAGACGCTTAACCCACAGAGCCACCCAGGTGCCTGTATTATTATTGTTTTTGTACACGTTTTTAAACCAACTTTTAAGGCATCTTTATACACCACAGTCTGTATCTTTCATGGCTAAAATTTAGGGAGAGTTTTCTTCGTACAATAAAGAAGGTATTAATTACACCCTTTACAATGCTGAACTGACTTATGAAATAGTCCACAGATAGTATTTTTATGATCCATTCAACTGATCAGCTAATGTGAAAATGCATAAATTTCCTGTTATGAAAACCATGACTTTCATTTTGCAGCTAGGACGTTAAGAGAATCACACGATTTAACAAGGAGAGTGGTGTTAGAGCAAAAAGTAATGACATTATAGAAATTTCATATAGAAAATGTTTCAAAGCCTTTCCAAACTACACACAAGTTTTTCTTACCTCAGAACAAGTAAATTAAAATTAAATGAAAAAGCTAACCAAACTTTTACTTTTCATATAGAGTTGGTATACCTAATGAGGAATTTCTTATATTATTAGAGTATATGTGAAGCTCTTTTCCTAAAATAAGCTTAGTTTTTCTTTCTGACAGGAAAGTATATTCAGTTTTTAACTTGATTTTCTTAGATGCAAGAACAATAAGATGTCTACCTCCGATTCTGTGTACATTATAATGAAACATAAAATACCAAACACATATCACTTTGGAGTCGTACTTATTAAATTTCATTTTTGGAACAAGACATAGTTGAAAGCTCCGTTAAAGTAATATTGCAATTACAGTTTATGTTCAAACCACAACAGGGGAATTCTAATCTCTGTATGAATGGTTATATGGCTGGTAGGGCAGATGTTTTCCTCCAGCGAGTGGTTCTCACAGAAGCTTCTCCCGGGGTATCTCCTACCTCTCCCAAAGGAAACGACAACAAAAACACCACCACAAACTGGATATGGACTGACTGCAAACGAAGCAATCTCATTTACTTTTGAATGGAATAGTGCCCCACGGTAGATTGTTTGTTGCTAAAATGTTAAGAAGCTATGTCACTACCACTATTGTAAAGTGGATGTAGCAATTCAAAGCAAAGGTTCTCTGCTGATTCTGCATTGTTTTTTATGGAATGGCTAGTATAAATACCCTGTAAGCCTTGCAGTGTGTGAGGAGACAAAGTATTAATCAAGCACCAGGGGAGCTCACCCCACATTAGACCCCCTAAGGATTCTGAAAGTATTTTCAGCAGAGCAATTCCAGTGCCTCTGGCAGTCAAAGGGTTTTGGTATGTTAAACTCAACTGCAATTTTCATGGAGTGAGGAGAGAGAGGCTCTGGAATGCTTAATGTGGCAATATGTAGCTGCTCAAAAGGTGTGGATTCTGTTGTTTGTTCCTACACTTATTTTACCTGACAGAATCCTACTTATATCCTACGGTTTTAAAGACATGAAACACAAAGAGCGTCTGGTTTTTGGCAGTTAGACAGACTGCATCTTTACGAAGAGAGCTGAAAATAAAAGCAAACCAAAGATGTCATGGTTCTCAAATTATTTTGTGGTTAACCAACTTGAACTTGGTCTAATGTATAGATGACCATTGATATGCCCTGATTCAAGAGACCCCCCGAAAACAAATCACCAGAGTCCAGAATCAAAGCCAAGCGGCAAGGGTCGTTTATTGCAGGTTCGAACCCGGTCCTCCGCGCACTCGTTGCCGGTGACGCTAAGAGGCCCCGAGCAAGGATCTTACAGCTTCTTTTATAGCCCCGCACAAACAAGTTAGGGACCTTTTTTAGAGGTTACAGAGCTGTTGTTGGTTAACATTTAAATTTGAATGCTCAGCAGAACTTGATTGGTTCCCGCCTTTATTTCAAACCATTCAGCAGAACTTGACTGGTTCCCACCTTTATGTCAGACTACAACCAGGCACGCCCTGGCTGGTTTCGGGAACGGGGGAATGGGGAGGAGGGGAGTTTTTCTTTGCAGTTGTGAATACACCTGGTAATTTTTCTCTTAGTCTCTCACCATACAAATGATTAGACTCATTTTTCCTTCTATCATCTAACCATTCTTGGATTTCTTGAAACAACTTATTCCATTTTGATAATATTTACTATTTCCATTACTGCAATTAGTCCCTCAATTAGAGATACATCTTTGTTCAAAAAACAAGGATTATCAGCTGACAACTGAAATAGAATGAGAACTGCCTGGGTCTCCGCACTGACTTTGGAGAGTTAAAGTTAATTGAGATAATTTACCTAAGAAGTCAGGAATATGATAAATAAATAAATAAGCGAACCAACAGCCTTCTCTACCAACTTTTTCATGTACATGTATTTCATTCCATTATTTTAGCCTAACTTAGGGTGTGGGGATGGAAAGGAATGAAAGCAAAAGGGAAAGCAGAAAGAAATCATGTTAGTCATTTATAGAGAAAGCATTTACAATGGAACAAAAATGCACCAGAGTTAAATTGCCTACCAATTTAGCTCTTTCCATGTATAAATACCATATAAGCCCTGCAGTATTTTAGGAGACAAAATCCTTCAATATCAACATGTTGAAAAACACCGGAATATTTTAGTCATACATAGAATATTTGACAAAGAAGATAAATATTTATTATGTGATGCTGTGTCTGAATATAGGGGAAAAAAACACAAATAAAATTTGAGGGGTCTAAATATGAACATTTAGAAGGCATACAATTCTTTTGATTAGAGTAATAATACATACAATTCTTTTAATTGAAATAATAGTAGAAAATTGTGCTTGTACAGAAGGATATGAAGGATTTTGTTAAGTTTATATTATCTATAAATATGAATACTGAATTATACTCTGTAGTAAAGCTATTTTATTAATATTTTACAGGTCAATTTTCAATTATAAGATACATATGTAGAATTTGCAGCATCACATTTATATGAGTTATTGCAGAGATCCAGGGGGTATGATTGGTCCCAAAGAAAAGAATTGATTTGGCCAAAGTGATAAACTGCTCTGCTCATGCTCAAATATGTCTCAAATTAGCCCTTTTAATTTTTATGTAATTTATTTTACCCCTTATAGATCACACAGAATTTCCACTGGAGCTTCTGTCCCCTTTCCATTCTAAATCCAATGTTCATTATTTCCACAAGTGTTAGCATTTCTATTCCTTACTAAAACTTTTATTTTTTTTAAGTTTATTTATTTATTCGGGGGGTGGGTGGCAGAGAGAGGGGGAGAGAGAGAATCCCAAGCAAGCTCCATACTGTCAGCACAGAGCCCGAAGCAGGGCTCAATCTCAAGAACCATGAGATCAGGACGCTATCAACCGAGCCCCCCAATTGCCCCTAAAACTTAATATTGCAGTTATTGTTAAATGGCATTTGATGTTGTTGCCGTTACTGTTGTTTTTAAGATATTATTAAGCTAAACTCTTCTTCTTACTAAAGAGTCATTTTTTTTTTAAGTTTATTTATTTATTTTGATAGAGACAGAGACAGCACAAGTGGGGATGGGCAGCGAGATTAGAGAGAGTGAAACCCAAGCAGACTCTTCACTGAAAGTACAGAGTTTGAGGTGGGGCTCAAACCCATGAAGCTGTGAGATCATGACCTGAGCCAAAATCCACGGTAAGACACTTAGCCAACTAATCCACCCAGGCACCCCTTATTAAAGTCATTTTAAGAGACTTGTTCCTGCCCATTTGGCAGGAAAGGTTTGAACACAGCTATTTTTACACTAATTTTTCTGAAAATTAACAAGATTTCATATCATTTTTTCATATATGTGTGTGTATAGATATAGATATAGATATGGATAGTATTTTTAACTCCATATTTTTCTTTCTTTTGTATTTTTATAGTCTATAATTTCAAGACCAATTGCTAGATGTGTGTTTTTTTCTCAAGACCACCTGGAGCATATGGCTGCTCCCATTATTGAATCACTATATTAGACACTTGAAACTAATATAACCCTATAAAAATAAAATAAAATATATAAAATAAATAAGTAATTTAAAAAACAAAGTGTAACTGCCCATTAATAACTATAGAGTCTCTGCTACTTAGTCAGTCTCTCTCTGCCTCAGTTTCCTCATTTGTGAAATAGAAATGGTAAGAGTCTCAAATTCATAGATTTGTTGTGAGATCGTATGAGTTAAAAATATACCAATTTTATAGAATAATACCTAACCTATTATAACCACTAAGTAAACATTATCTGTTTATTTGATCAAGGATTTGGTTTTTAGCCTTGGTAATATATTATTCAGTTTATTCATTAATTTTTTCTTATTTCAAAAGCCAAGTAAATTTTACTTGCTCTCTTTGTTCTTGGCTTTGTTACAGCTGGGTCTATTTTTCAATGTATGATTTAGCCTACACAATCTCTCCATAGAAATTTATTAGCAAATAGTGTTATGATTATTGTTTCCAAGCTTTCTTCCTGAGTAATGTGGTAACAATGTGGTATTTTCATGTCTTTGTCATTCTATATATGTCTGGTAATCTTTGGGGGGTTTTTGGTTTCATTTTAATGAAAATAACCATGTTGTTTAATATATGGAGCTGATACAGGTTTCTTTCTTAGTTCTATGGGTCTCTTTCCACAGGAGATGACTTCCTTTGTAAGGAAGGGTGATGAGCAGCTCCACACAAGAGGATGCCTGTAGGTAGGATGATGGCCTGCAAAATGCCTGACCATAGCACCATTCACAAAGTAAGGAAGACTTTACTCTTTGACTGAAATACTTCAGTAAATTTAATAAAACTAGGCAAAAAGGGTCTTCCATGTTTTTAAATTTCTCCCCTCAGAAGTTATTTCTTTTCTTCAGGCTCTGACACTAACGTTTGGAACTTCCTGTGGCATAACTGTCATTTAATTTAAAGAGTGGATCTCAGTTGTAAATCAGGCCACAACAGTTGCCGCCCGTACTTTCTATGTAGGACAAGGGGATGGGAGGAGGGAAGCTCAGGCTGGCTCAGATGTTTTAATTAAAGTTCTGTAATAAATTACCTAGACCATTTCTTCTTCTCATCTTCTGCTCTTTGGATTTATTGACCCCGAACTTAGATCTCATCTGAGGTTGCTTGGGAAGGAAACTTTATCTCTGGTTATTTGCAGGTGCTATTTGCTTCCCTGTTTCATTTTTCTAAGTCCAAATCCATTTTTTTTTTTTTTATTCAAGGAACTATCCAATCAACTGCTGTATTTTTTTTTTTTTTGACCAACTTATGGTTGCACTGTATTTTGTTTTAATATAAGAACTCATTATCAGGGTGCCTGGGTGGCTCAGTCGGTTCAGCGTCCAACTCTTGATTTTGGCTTGGGTCATGACATGATCTCACGGTTGGTGAGTTTGAGCCCTGCATCGGGCTCTGTGCTGACAGCATGGAGCCTGCTTAGGATTTGCTCTCTCTGCCCCCCCCCCCCCCCCGCTTGTGCTGTAAATCTCTCTCTCTATCTCTCAAAATAAATGAATAAACATTAAAACAACAACAACAACAACAAAAACAAGCTTCATTATCTAAGGTTAATCAGTTCCAGGAAAAAAAAAGTCACTCCAAGTAAATCCCTTTAAAGCAAAGACCAAAATTTTATTTGAAGAAAGGACAAAATAAGGTTTGGGAGATTAACGTTAAAAGTAAAAAAAATAAATAAATAAAACTTGTCAAGGTTCTTTGTCAAATTTTCTTTATCAGTGTTTAATTATTTATTTATTTTTTAAGTAGGCTCCAAGCCCATCACGGAGCTCAATGCGGGGCTTGAACTTGTGACCCTGAGACCAAGCCGTGAGCTAAGATCAAGAGGCAGATGCTTAATGGACTGAGCCACCCAAGCACCCCAGGGGCTAATTGTCTTCACATTGACATGTTTTGTGTGACTTTGTGCTGGATTCCAGCCACTGCAATTCACTATCTTCCATTGCTTTCCAGGAAACCCTGCATCTTTCTTTGGCATTTCAATTGTTATTATTAAAAATATACATATCAGTTTACATTATGTTATGGGATATTTGAAATGTAGGACTGTGAAGGAGAAAATAGCTAACAAAATTTTGATGCAGAAAGACAAAGAACAGTTGGCATTAAATGGGACAAAATATTTGGCATCATATTATGAGCAGTTTTTTGGTTATGACAACTTTGCTTCCATACGCAGCCTCCCCGGGGCTCCACCAATGAAGACTCTAGAAGAGCACCTGTGTGTATATTTCATCAATTCAATAGAATGAAAGAGCTTTTAAAAATTCTTTTGTTCCCTTTATTTTTAGTTTCGAAATTTGGGATATTTTCCTCTTTCTTACAAACCATTTTCTGTGTTCCATAAAAATCAGTGATCTCAAATAGTTGCTAATTAAGTAGTTATTTAAATCTTGTTGAATATTTTTTCGTACAGTCCTTTTTATAATGCTATTTCAAGTTACACAAATGATAAGTTTTCAATATAAAAATTCAGAAATAAACTCTTAACAGTTGTTCCTAATTTTAATGTGTTAATTAATCATCAATATTCACCATCATTTCTTATAAATGCACATATTCTTTAATAGCACTTAATTTAAAGCACCCTCACTTTTAGGAAGATACACGCCAAAATGTTGTTTTATTAAAAAGATTTCCCAAACATTTACTCATCATAAATTCTTTTTGATAAGACCAAATGATTGTTGCTTTCTTTGTAGAAGTTTCTTATCCATAAGACTTTCTAATTCTCACCTACCTACGATTCACAAAAGGTCCCATACTTTGTTAGTCTGATACTTTATATATGTTAATTGCTTGGACACTTTTGGAGGCCTGAGAGGTAACAGCATACCATCTCTTTCTGTCAAAATCTTCTTAGTTCTTACTTGATTAAAGTACATCTTGTCGCTATCAACAAGTATTCTCTGCTTACATATTTGCAAGAGTGAAGTAAAAATCTTGGTGTACCTTCCCTGTTTTCATAACCTACTCTGACACAGATGAATTTGTTCTATATTTTATCTAGGGTCTTTCCTTAGTATAAGACCATAATCGAGTGGTAACAAAGACTATTCTTTCTCCTTAGTATAAACCCATAATCAAGTGGTAACAAAGATTATTCTTTCATGGTGTGAAACACAGTAAAATTTCTCTGCTACTTACAATGTTTGTAAAAATCAGTAAATTACTTGTTAGTCACCAATGGAACCTGCCATGTTCATAAAATACATTAACAGTTTCAATCCTTATTACCAAAGACTGACTAAAGCTAAAATAATTTTTATAAGCTTGATCTTCATTAATCTATTTAATATTATTTCCAAGTAAGTCCAACCTATCATATGCATATGTAAATATGGAGTATAAATGTTAATTCACCTCATTTTCTACAAAATTCCAATTTGATTATGTTCATCCTTTCAGCAGAAAAGAAACAACTGAAGTAATAGTCTTATTCATTAACTAGGATGAGAGCATGATTGATTGATTGCTTAATATTTAAACTATTCTTCCATGTGCATTGAATTAACTCCTCTGTTGATAGGGTAGCTGTCATGCATAATGCTTAGACGGCTTAAATAACGAATTATTTCATTAAAAGAACTGCAGTATCATCATTGTTATTTGTTATTCATACAAATTATGCTAATGATTACCATGTCATATTTTAAGAAGCTTAAATGAAGTCCCTTAAAATTAAGCAATAATTTTAGGACAACAAAGTAATACACTAGGACATTCCACTTGCAAAATAGGGGTTATGTGAGCTATGACTTTAGAAAATGGATTTTAATGGTCACTGTATATCTTATTTGTTTATGTACCCTGGAGATTATATAGATATAAATATATAAATAAATAAAATATTTATATAATTAAATAAATTTACTTATGTATCCTGGATGTATTTATATTTATTTCATGCCATTTGTTTATGATGATTTATAAGTGATAAGTTTTGCATACACTTTTTCTTTCTTAATTCATAGGCTCAGATTTTACACACAACAGCTATTAAGCATTTCCTCTGTTGTTAACTCAGCTGTATTAAGTGATGTTCAGACTTGGTATCAGACAAGCTGAAGCCAATTGAGAGCAGTAACTGCATACTCTTCTCTTGTATTTATTGTGTCCTAAGATAAGTGAAGTGCCATATTCCTGAAATTTCAGATATTCAACAAAGTATTCTATTAGAAGTAGCAAAACACAGATATAGGTACTACCAGGAAAGGATAACTTGATAAAGGATACAAGGATAAAACTTATTTCAATTTTTATTGAGGGGATGCTATCTGCAAAACGTATTAGACACTGTGTGGTACACAGAGATGGATAAACCATTTTTCGCCTCTAGGTCTTTACAATTTTCGGACGGAGAAGAACAATACAACAGTTTAACAGAAATGACAATACAAGACAATATAGGACACAGTGTAGGTCATAAAAATTATAAATAGTTATAATGGTCTAAAAAAAGAGAAATCACATCCAATTGCAAGGACTCAAAAGAGGATTTACATAGATGTGGGCTTTTTAAGTGGGTCTTAAAGGATATTAATGGATGACTTTATGGGATGTGAATATAAAGAACTGATATGATTTCAACAGGTAGAGATGAGGTGCTAAAGACCTAATTAAGATGAAAATATTTAGGAAAACATAAGGCATGTTTAAGGAATGGCAAATAGTTCAGAGTCAGAAATGCATGTAAGCACAATATGTATTATCCAATCACTGCCTTATTTCACCATTTGATTATCTATCACTATTACTTTAAAAGAAGCAAAATTGCATCCGAGAAGCAAAACCTGCTGAAGATGGGCCACATATATAATCCTTTCTCAATTCTATGACTACAGTCCTCCAGGGTTTGTGTGTGTGTGTGTGTGTGTGTGTGTGTGTGCATGTGTGTAAGGAAAAACTTCCCTTATGTTGTCAACCCTAACTGCGAGATCCTCATCTCTGAGGTATATAAATATATACTCAGTATTCTGGTAAGGTTTTCATGCTCAACAGTAATGTGATACAGCTATTTGTCTACACTTCTCACAGATGCTCCAAAAAATAAACAAGAAAATATATAAATGGAGGAGTAACAATTACTTGCCCATGACTGTTACCCTAGAACAACATGGGTTGGACTGCATGGGTCCACTTATATGAAGATTTTTTAATATATAAATATAGTATATGTATATACACATTATAGTGAATACTGTAAATGTATTTTCATTTCCTTAATGATTTTCTTAATACCTTCCCCCCCAGCTCTATTGTAAGAATACAGTATATTTTATATGATATACATATATATATTGGGGCACCTGGATAGCTCAGTTGGTTGAGTGTCCAACTTCGGCTCAGATCATGATCTCATGGCTCATCAGTTTGAGCCCTGCCTCGGGCTCTGTGCTGACAGCTTGGAGCTTGGATCCTACTTTGGGTTCTGTGTCTCCTTCTCTCTCTCACTCTCTCTCTGCCCTTCCCCACTTGTGCTGTCTCTGTCTCTCTTTAAAAAAATAAACATTAAAATTTTTTTATATAATATACATATATATACATATATATGTACATGTATATATACGTATACTTCCATATGTAATATGTGTTTATGTTTTCAGTAAGGCTTCCAGTCAACAGTAGGCTTTTAGTAGTCAGGTTTGGGGGGAGTCAAAAGTTATATATTTTTTTACCACCATGTGGGGAGTAGACACCCATAACCCCCTTGTCATTCAAGGGTCAACTGTACTTTCTAGAAACTTCCATGAGTGCCTACTGGATACAGTGAATGAGGGGAACAGTCCTTGCCACTCTATCACCCTGCTTGAGAGAGAAACTTGGCTGATAATTAAGGGAAGATACTTAGAACGCTACTATTATTCCTAGTCCTGATAAAGTAATGGCAGTGTTAAATGCAGAGTTATTCAGACATCATTAAGGTGTTCAAATTCTGAGGCTCTGCTATTTCTTCAGGTTCCAAAAATTTGGTCACATCAAAGAGGTTTTAAGTGGCCCCTGTACTTGCTTTTTTTTTTTTTTATTTTTTTGTTAACGTTTATTTATTTTTGAGACAGAGAGAGACAGAGCATGAACGGGGGAGGGGCAGGGAGAGAGTGAGACACAGAATCGGAAGCAGGCTCCAGGCTCCGAGCCATCAGCCCAGAGCCCCACCGGGGCTGGAACTCATGGACCGCGAGATCGTGACCTGAGCTGAAGTCGGACGCCCAACCGACTGAGCCACCCAGGCGCCCCTGTACTTGCCTTTTGTATGCAGTCATATCCAGGAAGGACAATGGCAAAGCATGGTGAGTGAAGGGAGAAAGCTTTGTCTGCTCTTACTTACTAACCATTTCATTTGTCCACTACTCAATTACTGAAGACCACTGAATTTTCAAAGTGGTCTTACTTTCAGTGATTTACTCTGAAAGATCTGAGAGAAATATGTTTGAATCAAAATTAAATGTTACTCGAATATGAATATAATCCCTTGCTAAGCTAACGTTTATATACATGGAGGAAGAGATCCACTGAAGAATTTTTACTCACTTGTAAAATGAATAAACACAATTCAGCAATAACAAAGAGGAAAAAAATCATTCTGTTTTCAAATCCTGGTTTTGCTACTTACTGATTACTAACCAGAAATTTACAATTTTGTACCAGTTATTTGATTTTAGCTAATCTGTGAATTTGCTATCAACTGTGTGAGATTTGGCTTCCTACCTTATAAACTGGGTAACAAAAATTGCTATTTACATATTTTTAATATCCACATTTTACAGATGAGGATTCAAGCCACGGAGAGAATAAGTAACTTCTCCAAGATCACATAGCTAACAAGTGGGTAGAACCAGGTTTTGACCCAGGTAGTATTCCCCTGGAGTTCATGTTCCTATCTCTATGCCAAGATAAATCAGCAAAGGAAACTGGGAAGCAGCATTGTCACCGCAGACTGTAAGTTGGAATATTGAAAATTTCTAACTCACTTTCATAGCCTAAAATTTACATCATCAAACTGTTAATAGAACAATAGCATGAGTTAGTCTGTTATTACTATAGTAAGGTTATGGAAGTGATTTTGAAGAAGAGATTAATATATTTAGCATAATTCTGTATCACTAAACTACACAATAGAAACTATCAAATCGTACAACTGAGGGATCATGACGCGAAGAGGCTGAAGATGTTTTCCCCTTATTCCTCAATGACAACCTCCTTAGATCGGAAGGAACTAGAAAAAGTCATGTTTCTATGTATATCATGTACCATGTTCCATGGGTCTGCATACATGAGGTAACGATTCTGAGGCAACCATTTGAGTAGTGGTTCTTTCTATTAGATGAGTCAACATCTTCTAAGCAACATGTTTCAGCATCTGTCATTGCAAAGAGAGTCAAGGTGTTGTTCTTAAATTATAGCTTATTGTGCACATTGTCAGATAATTAACATTCAGAACATTGTGATTTAACCAATTATTTCTGAAAATAGCACATTTTGATGTATAGCATAATCCTGCACTTACTTGAAGTCACAGAACACAGAAAAATCATATTTCTGACTTTTTTGAGTAGTTTTGAGAACAGTTAGTTTGAAAAGAAGAAAAAAAGGCCTCAGAGTAAAAGAATATTTTATACAGGACATTTTTGATCCATTAGTATTCTAGCTCTTTTTCCTACTATTCTTAGATGTCATGACCTTTTTATTTCCTATTCACCACATGCATTGTATTTAATATAATATATTATGACTTAATTTGAATTCATTAAACTATACAATTAGCTGCATATATTAATATTTTTTGCCTGCCTTTTTTCCCAAAATGATTCTCAGAAATTTACACATTAAAAGCAAATGAAATGTCCTTGACGAAGGTTCAATAACTGGGCCTTAGTAAATATTATAAAAACAATAACTTCTTCATCAGTATGGGGAACCAGTTTCAAAAACCTGAAGAATATGAATTAAATGTTCTCTGGGAGAAATGGAAAAGGTTAAAATTCATCATTTTAACTGATAGGCTTTCTATGGGAAAATAAGCAATGCAAAGAATACCAAATATAGTTTTAATTTTACAGTCTTCCCAAAAACATTTTCTAGGGGAAAAATAATTTTATTATTTCAATTGTAAATAAGCTTCTTATGATAATTATTGATTCTATATTTCATTCTAATTAGATATATTTTTGAGTTTAAAAAACATTGAATGAAAAAAATAGCACCTTTCTTCTTCTAAATTCAGTGCAACCATGAATGGTAATTTTAACTCCTTCATGTTTGATGTGCTAAGTCTCATTGTTTAAGTTTGAGCCTGTCTTTCATGAGTACAAGGAATAGAATTATTCCTTTAATAATAATTAAATTATTCAGCTATAAATTTATAACATCAATATCTTCTTAGGAATATGAATCAGATTCTTTAAAAACTTCCATAATTCTTACATAATTTTTAGCTTTAGTAAATTTGTTGGGGAGTAAAGTAAGAAAAAGTTTAAGATCATTAACATTCTCCTGATTTCATCAGAATAAAAGGCAATTAGTGGTGTAAACTATGGAGACCAAGATAAAGAATTTTTCTTAAGTCCCAACCTTGGTCTGATTCATGCTAGGCCAAAGATTGTTCCTGCCATAGAGAGGTTCTGGTATCATTCATTCCCTTTACTTAGAACAGAAATGAGAAAGGTCCTCAACCCCAAGAGTAAATATCAGATTATAGATTAGCTATAGACAACAGGAGTTAGAGAACTGGCATATTGCATAGGCATTTTTGTTGAGATTACTCCTCTTATCTCCCAGTTTCTCTTTCTTTCTTTCTTTCTTTCTTTCTTTCTTTTCTTTCTTTTTTTTGTTTATTTATTTTTGGGAGAAAGCGAGCATAAGTGGGGAAGAGGCAGAGAGGATCTGAAGTGGGCTCTGTGCTGACAGCAGGACTCAAACTCAAGACCCCTGAGATCACGACCTGAGCTGAGGTATGAAATCCAAGGCTCAACAGACTGAGTCATCCAGGTGCCCCATTGTCTCCTACTTTCTTCATCTAGGGCCAAAGAGCCTGTGGAGAGGCCCACAAACTGTGTTTCTCGCACAAAACAAAAACACAGATTTCCTGAAAATAGTTATTGAACGGCATGTGACCTTAAATGTTATTAATACAACAGCTTTGGTTTTGTTTAAGGAAAGAGGAACTTGTGCAAATAATTACAAAGGGAGCTTGTGAGACCTGGAAGAGTCTAGGAACAGGATAGAAATGAATCCCCAAGGACACAGAATTCCTTTCATATCAGGGTCTATATTGAACTAAATTAAGTTGTGGGGTTCTTTTGTTAAGGGTTAAAAAAGAATTGGCAGAGTGATTTTTCCAGAAGCATTTTTGTTTCTGTGAAAGAGAGAGAGAAAGAAAGATTTGAAAGAGTATATCCTTGATTCTATTACCAGACCAAAAACTAAAATGGAGTCCAAGGGCTAAGGTTGGCCAGGAGGTACTGAGGCACAGGTTAGAATGGACCGACTGTGATTAAGTACAGAGAAAGATACTGAGGAGAGGTATTCTTGGTCAGTATTTGTGGAACTTCAATGTAAAAACACATTCCCAATGTCCATTTTCACTCATATGATTTTTCTTATTGCCCAACATCTAGTTTTCCATAGTTTCTGTGATACCTCAGCTTTTAAGAGAAATGGAATTTGCCTATTAAAATGGCAAATGGAGCATTTAAGATTAATCTTTTTGTAATCTTACTTTTTAACCTTAGATTTGTTTTCCAAATATGACCATGATTTAAATGTTATTAACCAGGTCATTACTAGCCCTGTCATCTTGAAAAGTTTTCTAACCTCTCTGAATCTCTCAATTGTAAAATGAAGATAATTATGCAACATGCTTTGGGAGGATTAAATAGCATGTGACATGTGATTTTCTGGGAGTCAGCAATAATACAAATTTATTACCATTAAATGTACAGTTCTGTCTAGTTTCTTAATTTTATACTTCTTTAATTCTTCAACTTGCTAGGAAAACCCAAAGTGTAAGATTGGTTTTAGTGATATTTTGGGCATTTCATAATGACACAGCCCATTTTCCTAGTTGTCTTGGGAAATTTCGCATTGTAGCTATCCTCTACTGTGGGGCCAGTTTGTTTTATCCCAGTGCTGGAGAAGAGAAGGGTGAGGTCAATAAAGTCTCCTTAGCACCCTGAAGCAATTCACCATAATGAGCAATTAATTTTCACTCTTGATGTTTTCGTAATAAGTCTCCACTGGACATAAAAAGAGCATAAACTATAAATTTGAAATGTTAGCTAATAAAAAGTCTAAGTAAATATACATCTACAGACAAAATAGATTATCTTCTCTTATAAATCTGTATTTATAATGTTTATTTTAATAGAGATTGAAGTAGCCTCAATTATTGATATTATTTAAGTAGTTTTTACTGTTGTGAGAGATTATTATCTTTAAGATTCTTCAGTACAATTATTTCAACCACAATTTAGCTGACTAGATTTTACACATGGTCTAATAAAGGCAAAATTAATCATAACATGTTCCCTTCTCAGTTCTGTATCTCCTTTGTTCATACAACCATGTATTTTTAAAGTTCTGTTTTATTACTACCATGTCTATTTAACTCCGTTGGTTAGCTCATGCTGCTAATGAAGCCAAGGGCCTGGGTGATATCCGTTTTCAGGCCAATTAGTTTTACTCTGTCCACAGACTGTAACCCTAACCTAAGGCAAATTGTACAAAAATTGAACGCCCTCTATTATAAAGCAGCCAGCACAGGGAAATGTGTGATTCCTTTGTTCCATCTGGAAAAACAATTTAGCATCTATGTCTGTACAAGTCAAATCACTGTAGTCTTACATAAACACAGCGCATTATTATTTTTTTTAAATTACCTTTTCATGCACAAGTTTTTACTTTTTTTTTCTCAGATTCTTTTGAAACAAATTCATTGATTTTCAAAACATTTTATTTTGATTAACCTTTGCACATAAACTCCAAATCACAAACAAGTAAATGGCCATTCTTAGTATGGGTATTCTATCTGGATTTAGAGCCATCATCTTACAAAAATAGTTTCAACTTTCATTTCTTTCTTCATGAGTCCACAAATAAAAATGTTATTTTACATGTTAGGCCAGTTTCTGTTTTAGCATTAAGTCGGAATGATGACTTCTCTTCATAGTAGTGGTGCGAGTTAGGCTTATGATTCCTATGGAGGTGTTGGCTTTTAGGACTACACATATACTTCTTACCATTAGTAAGTCCTAAAAGTGTGGCTGAACATTTCAAAACACTTTATAAATCATTACAATTAACAACTTTTAAACTGCCCATCCAAAGCAACTGGCTTGACGTGCCATCTGTTATTTTTCCTTTAAAACCCTCTAGTCTGTTTATCTAAGGCAGCCATTTAACATTTAAAATGATGTTTCTTTTTAAGGTATGTGATGGGCTGATGAAGACAAGCTTTTGTTTTAATTATCAACAATTTCTGTGATGCGATATAATTTTTGCAGTGCTCAGGGCCCTTTACAAATCAAAAGGAATCCAACTAAAACAGTAATTAATGTCAAATGACTAGTCACAAAAGGCCCTATTTAATTAAAAAGTTCTAATCTTTGATTAAACCTCATCACACATTCTCCTGATTGCAAACTGTTGTCTCAAAAAGGGATGTAATTGGGTACATAGTATATTGTCTATCTAAAATGACACCTGCAAATTATATCAAATCACTATGGTTTGCTTAAAAGTTGAAAATCACTTGTAAGTTATATTTTTATATTGTTTTTCTCTTTCTGCTAATAAGGATATTTTGGACGAACTGTATATTCTGAAGTTGAAATAAAAGAGAGTAGGCTCATTTTTATAAAATCAAGCTCTGAGAAAAATGCCAATTTGGGTCAAATCATTATGACATATCATGTGCTTATATTCAGAAATATTTCAAAATATAATATTTTTTAAAATTCCCACATTATTTCTTATACTTATTAGGTTTGAAGGCATATTGTCTTTTATTGTACATTGAAATCACTGATTATAAATTCAGTTTTCTTTTATATATTGCTTTCCATTGCACTTATTTTATTTTGGTGATCATAGTGTTAGACTTAGTTATAGTTCTCCTAAATTTGGATACAGATAATGGTTATTCTAACTGGGTCATTAAAAAATAGGTATAATCCTAACTGGACACAAAGACAAAGACTTGTTGGCTTATTCGGGGAAGTTCTTATTGCCATGTTTTTCCTCCATTGTAACCATTAGTACCTAAACCATATGCAATCCAATAACACAATGCTCATTCAAGATTTGATATCACTGATTGACAAACTAATCTTCAATACACTGTTTTATTATTATAGTTCAACCCATATATTGTTTTTATCCATATCCAACCAACTTTATGCTCATTTAATGTACCACTCCAACCTAACCTGTGTCATTCCAATCATTTCTATTCTTCTCAATGCTTGAATAAGGGAAAGATTTAAGAAAAGCTGAGATCAATGTCATTCCCTCTGTGTCTACTGTTTAGTAGACAGTATTACTGTGTCTACTAAATGCCTTATGTGTGGCATTTAATGTACATCATTTCATTTAACCTACCTATCAAATCATTCACCATACTGTAAATGAAAAAACTCATTTTATATATTTATCACATGGAATATATATATAAAAGTAGAATATGTGCATATTTTTTCATTATATAAATTAAAACCATAGAAATGTAACAAACTTTAACAGCAAGCTGTTGTGTTTATGACAATTCGTGTCTCATAATTTTTTTTTTTCGGCTCTAAGATCAAGCTAGTAACTAAAGAAATAGAAATGCTTTCTTGAGTCTTTATCTTAAGGTAGAATTAAGTCCTTGATTAATTATCATAACACATCTTATACTATAACATCAAATCATTTATATGTATGACTCATATGAGTAAAGTAGTTTGCTAAAATTTGTGGATCTGACACGTCAGTAAAGAATGAAATTAATTTCATAAAGATAATTGAAACAATAAAGCAAGTTAAAAGACATATTGTAAAATGATTCCAAAATTAATCCTGTCATATACTTAACATATGATGTCAAAATTGATAACTATCTACCTAAAATGAAAATATAAATAAAAATTCTTACTGAATTTTGATGAGTCTCTTCTTTGAAAATTTAACAGACTGCTATAATTTTTTTTACACACAAAATGGTAATAAATTCTCTAATTCTGGAGACAATTTCTGTGATCAGATGTATAAAAGAAAAATTCTACCACACTAGTTAAATAGGAAATGAAAACTTCATAAAGATTATTACAATAGGGGAGAAACATTGAACTCAACCTCACTGAAACAAAAGACAGGAGAGTTTGTAAATACCAATGTGATTTAGTGCAAAATTACTAGAGGACATTCATGGGGTAGTTTGGTCAATGTGATTTATCTGTATTTGTTAATTGTCACTTATGGAAGTTAGGCTCTACACTAGCACAGAAATTGGGAGATGGGGGTCCTTATCCTTCTAGATGGTTTCATTTCAAAGAGATGACTCTCAAAATTTTGAGAAAGATATTCTTTGGTCATAGAAAATAAACATCTCATAGGAGCAGATAAAAAATTACAACTTCAAGTTTTCTAAAGTTTTAAAAAGCTCTAAGAAAAAAGAGGTCAGAGGCCTGGAGTCAGTAAGAAGCCTGTTGAAGTCTAGTCAAGCTGAGGGGAATGTAAGGCCATCTTGGTCAGATGATCTGTTTCGCCTTTACTTAAAATGAACTTTCTGTGAAGAAGTGGGGGGGAATGACACTAATAATAGTTTGTCATTTTTTCTACTGTTCACTTCAAATTCCAATGAGTCTGTCTCAATTATTAAGCCATCTTGAATACCAGAATTTAAAAAAAATATTAGGCTTCTTCCAGTTGTGATTCTTAGGACACCAGAACTGAACTAGACCATGTGTTATAATCACTTGATACAAACTCACTGAATCTCCACCTTGAAGTAGATATTTCTGTTGTCTGCAATTAACAGTTGAGGAAATAGGAACATAGAAACGTTTAAGTAACTTGCCGAAAGACACACATCTAGCATTTGCCTGAGCCTATGTACAAACCAGGGTAGTGCACAAAAAACAAACACATTTCTCGGCTTAATAGTAAAAGCATCATTCCAATGACAAAATTAACATCAACTATGAAAGGAATTGGGGTTTTGTTTTTGTTTTTGTCTTGGAAAACAGAAAGCAGAAAAAAGATCTAAATAGCACTCTGCATGTATACATTTTTCCTTTGTATTGACTGGGCATATCATATACCTTTTCCTTAAAAGATTATAACAGATCATGATAAAGATGATGATGATGATGATGATGATGACAAAAACTGAACTTATTATGGGTTCTGAGCTAGGAGATTTACATTCAATAGCTTATGTAACATTGGAATATCATGAGCTACTTTTTCTTCCCAATGGTGTTGATTTGATTTATTTCATTAGATCAATGTCATTTATTCTAAATCATAGCAATAGTAATAATAAAAAACATTTATTTGGTACTTATTACTTCTCAAGACTTGGATCAAGGCTTTTACATCTATTAGCTCATTAACTGCATAAATAACACACAGGCACAGACAGAATTTTTTAACTGGTATAGAGTAACACAGCAAGTCGATGCTGGAACCAGGATTTGAACTGAGGAAATCTGACTTTGTAACCTTCACTCTGAAATGCAAAGCTCAGCTGTCTTGTCAGATAGTCCTGGTTTTACATTATTAATGCAGAGTAAGATAAAATAGATTCAAAAGACCATGGATCCTTTGGTGATATGAACTTAGTCGTACTTACTGAATAGGGTTTTAACTCTGCATTTAATAGCCCTGTAACCCTGAGAAAGTCATTTGATCTCTCTGATCCTCAGGTTCCTCTTTAAGAAATGAGAAAGATGACTTATGGCATTATCTATTTCAGAAGGGTATTGCATAATTAGAATAAAAGAACTATAAAAGTGTTTTATAAACTGCCAGGTAGAATAGAAGTTCTAGTTAGCATTGCTTTTGTCATTTTCTTGGCCTCTAAATAAAAATAAAAATAAAAATAAAAACTAGGCCACTAGACCCAGACAATTGCAACTTAACCCCAGTTTCTTTCTTTTTTAAAAAAGTTTATTTTTTAGTAATCTCTACACTCGACGTGGGGCTCGAACTCACCACCCCAAGATCAAGAGTTGCATACTCTTCCTACTGAGCCAGCCAGGTGCCCCAACCCCAAATTTCTATTGGGGAAAAATAGTTCATTTTGGCTTTAAGAAGTAAGTAATTGTATTTAAACATATATTTAGGTCAAATTTAACAAACTATTTTTGAATGCTTTTAAAGTTTTCCTATTTCATGTCTTTAAACTCAATACATATATGTATTTAGTTCAATAAATGTATTGGTGTATAAGCAAAACACTTGATTTAGGCTATGTTTTTCTGCTTTATCAAGGTATTGTGTCTTACATAGACAAACATTTGACTAAACAAAAACAAGCTTCCTAAAAATGAAGTGTATGCTTGATTTTTAGAAATGCATGCCATTTATATGTAAAAATATAATTTGCTAATAATCAAATTATAATTTTTCATTTGTCGGTTTGGCAACGAAGAAAAATATTTTGTAATATCTACCAATGGGAAAATATGCAGAAATAGACAGTCAATACCCAGTGAGGTTATAATTTGGCCCTGCTTTATTTCTCTTAATTTTTATTTTGACAGTCAAAGGTAAAGAGTCATTGCAAGAATAGCACAAAGAACCACCATGTACTTTTACCCAGTAAGCCCAGGTTTCTTGGTAAAGTTCTCTGTAGTCAAAGATCCAATCCAGAATTACCAATGCACCCCATGTGTTGCTGTCATTCAACTGGGAACAGTCTGTCAGTTTCTTTGATTTTTCCAAATTCAGCATGTTTGTGTATTATATGTCAGTCATTTTTTAGAATGCCCTTATGTAAGTTTCTTGCTGCTGTTGCAAATTACCACAGGCTTAGTGGCTTAAAGCAATATAAATTTTACAGTTCTGGAGGTCAGAACAAATGAGTCTCACTAGGTAAAACCAAAGTGCCAACCTGACTGTGGCTTCCTAGAGTCCCAAGGAGAGAGTCTGTTTCCTTTCTTTTTTGAGCTAGAAGCTACTCTCATTCTTTGGCTTGTGTTCCATTCCTCCATCTTTGAAATCAGCAACCTTGCACTAAGCCTTCTCATACTGCCACCTTTCTGGTACTCTCTCTTCTGACTCCTTTCTTTCACTTATAAAGGACAAATGATTATATTGGTATCACTGAAATAATCCGGGGTCATCTCTCCATGTGAGTTGATTAACAGGCTTAATTCCATTTGTTAATTTAATTTTCCTTTGCCATGTAACCATGCCTATCAACAGATTCTGGGATTAGGATGTGGTCATCTTTAGGGAGGCCATTATTCTGATGACTACAGCCTCTCATTTGGGGTTTCCCTGATGTTTCTTTAATTATTTTCAACAGGAATACTCTGACACGGTTTCTTTTTATTGCATACCAATGAGTAGCACCCAATGTCTATTTGTCCCTTTATGGTGGCAATTTTAACATTTGATGATTATAAATCAGCCAGGTTTTTCCACTGTAGTGTAACTTCTTCCCATTTTGCATTTAATACTTATTTTTGTGGTGAGATTCTTGAAATTATGTAAATATTCCATCCTCTTCACTTTCATTCACTCCTTTTAGGATCCATTTCTGGGTCTTGAATGAATGATCATTCAGACAATTGCCAAATGATGATCTTCAACACCATCACTTCCTCCACACTTATTATTTGGTTTTCTAAGTAGCACTTTTGCTCCTCCTTGTTTATATATTTGTATCAGTGAGCACTTGTAGTTTCCTATATCGTCCAATTGGTTATAATCTACCAGTGTCATTTTGATACTCTAATGTGTCAATTTGGCCAGTGGAAAACTTTTTTAGGTTGTCTTTTTTTTTTTTTATACTATCCCTATTATTTCTTGAACATCTTTTAACTTTTTTACAAAACAAGATTTTTCAGGCTCATTTTACTCATTTCTCTACCTTAGCCCTAGACGCAACGATTTCTTCAAGGATACCTGCTTCCTTAATTGGAGAGTGATATATGAAAAGCAAGTGGGCACGAGATGAGCTCATTGCTACTGGTTTGTCACGTGTCCTGGGCTCTTTCAGTGGAAACAGCCAGAAAATACATGTATGTGCATGTATACACACACATTCCCATGTATTTCTTTATCTATGCATGTATGTTGATAACCAGGTATATATACCAGTACTTCCAATTCCACTGCTAAACTACAGAGTTCACACTGCCTCTACCAACTTCCAAGTTTGTGCCTCCCTTGGTGGAGTGAAAAATACTGCTCTCATCACCTCCACCCTCTTGATTGTAGCCAATTTCCCATCGCTGCCAGGCTGTGGCACCCCCACACAGGGGCCCCCTACACTGACTTACACCTCCCCTACCCTGGGGGCTGCTTCTCTCATTTGAGTTTGCCAGATGGACTTTTGCCAGTAGAAGGAAGGAGAAAAAGGAGAGCAGAACATAGATGGAGAAAAGCTGTAAGCGCTGTTAAAAGGGAAGGGTAAAAGAAAGAGGAACAAGAATAGTTAGGTCTATTTTTGTGAGAGCAATTTGTGAATATCTATTGATTTTTGCAAGTTTTTACCTGGAAATAATTTCAGACTTGCCAAAAAGTTGCAACTATAACAGTAGTGCAAAGAACACCTATAAATCCTTTACTAGGCTTACCTTTTATAAACACTTTACCACTTTGCTTTCTCTTTCTCTCATCTTCTCTCTGTTCTCTATATGGCATGTATCTGTATAAATATGCATCTATGTAAGCACATATGCATACACATACGGATCTGTGTATACACACGCTTTTTTCCAGAATCATTTGAAAGTAAGTTTCTTATGCCATGGTCATTTACTACTAAATAGTGTTGTGTATATTTCCTTAAGATAAGAGTATTGTCTTGAATAACCCCAGTACAGTTACTGGCATTAAAAAGTAACATTGATACTTTTTTTGTCTAATCACCTATATGTATTTCAATTTAGTCATTTTATCCAATAATGTCCTTTATAGCATTTTAAAAATTAGGTACAGAATTCTGTCCAGGATCAGGTATTACAATAAATTGTCATGCCTCGTCAGTCTCCTTTAATCTGAAATATTTTATTTCCAAAGCCTTCCTTTGTGACACTGACATTTATGAAGAATACAGTTCCTTTAACATTTTAGTAGAATACATCGATTTGTTATTAAAATATATATTTCTTTTGACATAGCTAATTACTTTCTCGTAAGTTAATTTCATGTGAAAGAGGTTTCCACACATATATAAAAATATGCTAATAATTGTGTCAATTTCAGTATTTTGTAAAAACATCAGAAGTAATCTATATACCTATTGAGAGGAAATTAGTTACCTACATGATTATGTGTCTACACAATAAAATTCTACATATTTATTCAAAAGCATAATGTTCTGGTATAGAAAGATGTGCTTGATTTATCCTTACTGAGAAAAAAATAAATTATATAAAGGTGTGATTAGTACTTTTATCACATACATACTCTATTTAAGTGGCATGGAGTGTATTGTTACTTTTATAAATACTATAACTGACCCACATTTGAAAACATTATATTAATATTACTTTATACTAAATACTATTTCATATAAAACACAAATTTAGAATAATATCCAAATTATATTTCAATATGAATCTAAATAATTAAACCCTCTCCTATTCGAATATTTTAGTATTTTATAATATTTTATAAATGCTTTGTTGAATATCAGATTTCTGACGTTAGGTATCTATTAGAATTTCAGTAACATCTAAAACTATTATTATAATTTCTAGTATTTTATTCAGGATAGGACTTCCAATAGCAAATTCTCTTTATATATTCAGAAAAACAATATCCAATAGTGTTTTGGAATATGTAAAAGTATTATTAATTAACTTAGCGGATAATATTTTATAATCTACCTAGTATAAAGTCAAATTACACATTGAAGCTAAATGTATATGCATCAAATAATCTATCTAAATAAAGTGTATAAGTTATCTATTGAATAAACTTAAAGACATTTAACAGAATAAGCCCCATGTAGAAATGCCTTCCATAAAATCAACAAGCATGTCAATTTCCCCCCTTCCCAGGTCATGCAATAGGCAGCAGAATATTGCTGCTAATTGGTATATGTTTTTCTTCTGGACGTGAAAATTCTAACCTTTTACTTGACAGATGTTTGGGTAAAATGCCATGTAACATTTTGAGAGCTTATCTGTGCTCTTTACAGTTATGTTTATACTGCCACACATTCAGAAGCAAACAAATGAAATGGTAAACAAAAGTGAAAATATGACCTAGTTAGCTATTTTCAGATAAACATGTAAATCAACAGCAAGTTAATTTCAAATATGTAAAATATTTAGTAGAGTAATCAAATAAGATATCAACCTTTTTGGAACATTTGAGAACAAATGACATATATGATGGTCAGGTGATGAGTAATTATAAATACAAAACTCACAATTCGTAAAATTTTCATTATACCCATTTTTGTCATATTTTAGCTGCAAAACGGACTAGTACCATAATAACAGTGAACTGGTTTTTAGAGTTAGCAAAATCTTTTCCAAATTTCCTCTGGTCCCTATAAATTTGGGAGAGAGGAACATCAAATATTTTATTAGTATTTTTGAGATGATAAAATACAGTCTCTGGGAGGTTGACCAACTTGTCTACTGGATGAGATGAACCCAAATCTTCCGATAACATTTTCAGCATCATGAATGACATATGTTACCCTGAACAAACCACCCATGCCCCATACCAAGACTGTCAGAAAATTTTAGGTGTAATTAAGACTGCCAATGATCCTATGCTCTGTATTTTGTAATATTTTATAAATGCTTCGTTGACTAAATTTATTTATTAATACTTTTGTTGAAAATATTAAGTCCACATAAACCAATTAGCTTTGTTCTTCTGTCATACATATTTTTTTTAACATTTATTTATTTTTGAGAGACAGAGAGAGACAGAGCATGAGCAGGGGAGCGGCAGAGAGAGAGAGGGAGACACAGAATCCAAAGCAGGTTCCAGGCTCCCAGCTGTCAGCACAGAACCCCACGCGGGGCTCGAACTCACAAACCGTGAGATCATGACCTATGCCGAAGTCGGACGCTTAACTGACTGAGCCAGCCAGGCTCCCCATTGTGTCATAAGTATCTTAAACTCATCAGGATGAATGATAAATGTATTCAACTAGGCAGAAATGAAGGCAAATGTAAGTTTCAATAAACTAATCCACACTTTTATAAGAAAAATAGCACTTTACTAAAATGGCATTAATCTCATTGAATCACTAAAGAAACCTATCAGATATTGGACCTCACATATACAACAACACTGAAACATAGCAATTTAGTATGCCTTCTCTAAAGAGTTAAGTCACATAAATAAAAATGGGAAGTACTAATAAATCTTTTCCTTTTGAAATGTTATGTTAAGGTGTACCAAGTCAAATGGGTTCTTATTTCATTTACCTATAAATTAATTCCCCTCTTTAGCATTGTTTGGTTTCCCAGCAATGCACTAAAATAAAAAAGAATGTTAATCATGGACACACACCAAGGATGCTGTTATTCTACTTGGGGAATAAATTATTTATGATGAATGTAACAGTGAAAAACAAGAGAAAGTAGTTCTAAGCAATCAGTTGTTTCTTGTGGAACTTTGGCATTTTAGAAAACTGAGTGATCTCTGTGAAAAAAAGGACTTGCCTGGTGGGGAGAAGAACAAAAGCCAACACAGAAATTAATATTGCTTATATGAGAGATAGTGAAGTGATTGAAATTAATGTGTTAGTGAGGGCAAATGGTACCGTTAGTTTATTTATGTATTTTTAACATAAATTATTATGTATTCATAATAGAAAATTTATAAAATTGAAGGTAAGAAGTCACCCATCACCCTACCACCTAGAATTAAACGCAAAGGACATAGCCTTATAAATGCTTGGTGCTTATATCCCCACTTATTTTTAACGTACAAATGTGTATACATAGGTTGTAAGAAAATTCTAACAGTGTATACACTGCTTTTATTAAATGCTGTTTAATTTAAAATTTTTAATGTTCCATTTTATTAATGTTTCTTCTATTAACATTTGAATAGAATGTTAACAGATAGCTGTTGTATAATGTATTTATCCACTCCTTCTGTGGTAGCAAAAATGCTCCCTCCAAAGATATCCACATCCTAATCCCCGAAAATCTGCAAATACGGTATAGTACATGGAAAAATGGACTTCACAGATGTAAATAAGGTTGCAGACTTTTATTTAGAGAGATCATCTGAGTTATCCGAATGGACCAAATCTAATAACATGAGCTCTTAAAGCCAGGAAATTTTCTCCAGCTGGAGTCAAAATAGATGCAGCAGAAGGGGAAGTCAAAGAGATTCAAAGTTGGAAAAACATCTGGCTTTTCTAGTTTGAAGATGGAGAGGGCAAATGACAAGGCATGCAGACAGCCTTGTGGAGCTGAGAAAATCTCCTGACTGACAACCAGCGAGGAAATGAGGACCTCATTCCTACAGTTACACACAACCGAATTTGACCAACAATCCTGGACCATGGACAAAGAGCTTTCCTTGTCTTCCTTGTTCATTATAATTCCAGAATCTACAATGTATCTCTCCTTTGCCAAATCAAGAATGAATGAATTGGGGCACCTGGGTGGCTCAATCGATTCAGTGTCCAACTCTTGATTTTGGCTCAGGTCATGATCTCGAGGCTCGTGAGTTCAAGCCCTGCATCTGGCTCTGCGCTGACAGTGAAGAGCCTGTTTGGGATTCTCTCCCTCCTCTCTCCCCTGCCCCTCCCCTGTGCACGCTCTCCCTCTCTTTCTCTCTCAAAATAAATAAATAAACAAACGTTAAAACAAAAAGAATGAGTGAACTGTATTTCTGCTTTTGTAGATTGTTACTATCGCTTTAGTATTGTAAGTTTAGCTTGATTTGGTCTCCTGAGAGATGATTCCATTTTTCTTGATTTGTAGGAGCTAGAAGCTCTGTATTAAATTTGTAGTATTGTTAGGATGAGAAAGTTGGAAGAGGAATCTATTTTATAGGAGGAAAGAAATGCACCAAAATAAGTTACTAAAAATAAAAATAATTCAATAAAATCAAGAAAATTCTATATTGTTCAGCTATCCTATGGACAGAGAAACAAAATAAGGAGAAGAAACATGCAGAACTGTGGAAATTGCTTATATACACCAGCATTCCCGGTTCCAGGAAGGAGCATAGAATGAAGTCACGAGGGGAGAAATGTATATTATTTATAGAAATCTTATATCGAGCCCCAGTGCTAAAGAGCTTCAGGGGTATGGTAGCCCTGTGGTTTCTTTCACAGTTTAGCTACAATGGTTTGCCTGCGAGGCAAGCTGTATTGTTTATCTTCTCATCAGCTTGCTCCCTGAAAATGTCACTTGTCCTGGAGATGGTAGGAGCCCTACACTGCGTTGTCCTGTGCGTTTGGGGCATGAGGAAATGCAGCAGGCTGCTTCTGTCCATCCTGCTCTCTCTGCCCACAGGGCAGAGCCCAGATGAAGCAGCCTTGGAGAGGATAACTTGGAGTTAATAATTAATATATATATTATATATATTAACATATATATAATATATATAATATATATATTATATATATATATATATTTCATTATCCTTGAAGTTCAAAAATCAAGGAACAATTTATGTGGTTTTTGTTTGTTTGTTTTTGTTTTTGTTTTAAATTCACAAGTCTTGGTCTTTTTTTTTTTTTAACCCCGGGGCACCTTGCTCTCATATTTTCATGGTAATAGATTTTCTTCATTTCCTCCATTCCGTTTTATACTTTCTGTTATTTATTATTGTGTTCTGTTAATGGATGCCCTGCACCTGTCATTGTGTTTATTTTTCTCTGATTTTATTTCTCCCCTCATTGGCCCCTTCCTCTGAGTTATAGGAAATAGCTAAATTTTTTCATGTAATTTTCCACAGCTGACACTTTGTCTTCTTCTCCCTAGGATACATGATATTTACGTTTTTCCACGTTTCCTCTTTTTCCTAGAAAAGTGGCTCTAGGAAGTTGACAATCGAGAAGTTTCCTTCAATCTAGTCCAATCTCAACTGCATTTATAAAACACATTTATAAACATTTATATAATAAATGTTTATATTTATATTTTACATTATACAAATGTTTACATTATAAAACATTTATAAAATAAAAATTATTTGAATAATTATTCAAATGTCATTATTGCCCTTTCCAAAATGATGCAGGAATTTCTATATTTTCCTTTACTTTTCTAATGATATTTTCTTTTCTTTTCTTTTAACTTTACTCATTCATTTTGAGAGAAAGAGAGAGAGAGCCCTTGTGCACAAGTGGAAGAATGGCAGAGAGAGAGAGAGAAAGAGAGAGAGAGAGAGAGAGAGAGAGAGAGAGAGAGAGGGAGAATCCCAAGCAGGCTCTGCACAGTCAGCATGGAGCCAGACGCGGGTTATCGAACCCACTGACCCCACAAACGGTGAGATCATGACTTGAGCTGAAACCAAGAATTGATGCCTAACTCACTGAGCCACCCAGGTGCCCCTCCATGACGTTTTCAGTGGCAGTTTAGCAAGGTTTGAGGCAAGAGAGAAATTAGTGACATCTACATATCACCAATTCACTTTGAAGCTAGGATGAGATTTTAGACTATGATTAATTATCAATATTGCTTTCCTTTAATGTATGTACATATTTAAAACCAAATATTTTGATTTTCTTTCCTTAAATGGTTTTATTCTTAACATAAACTACTTGGAGAGATACCCTAAGCTACCCACAGTTCTTGAGATTTCTCTAATCAGGAGTCCACAGAGCACAAGGAATTCTATGGGTTGCTTCTTCACAAATATTCCCTTAAAAACTATGTAATGTTTTCAATCTATGTTTTTATATGTGAATATATTAGAAATAAGTTCCAAAGCATTCAGCAGATTCTTGGAAAGATCTATGGCTTAAGAGCCTAGCTACCACTTTTAGAATATTGTTAATTTATACTTGTTGAAATGGATAAGCCATAAAAAAAATTTTTTTTAAATCCTCACCATTTTTATGTCTCTCTCTGATTGCTCTTGCCTGCTCAGATCAGCAGGGCCCTTTACCTCTAATTGGGTGGAATTATATGTCCATTGTTCACCGTCAGAGTGAAAAAAGTTCTCTAATCTCAATAAACCTGTTGCCACTAACCCCAAAAAGTAAAATGAAAAGACTGCCCCCTGAGCAATCTTTTCCTTTCCTAATGGTCATGAGATTTACTTGTATCACAATAGTTATAATCAATTAAGCTTCCACTGCAAATGAAGCTTCTGATTAGTGTACAGGAAGCTTTTTCTTTTAAAAAATGAATTTTTTAATTATTAAAATATATCTCATACAGTGTAGTGCATCACACAAACTCATCTCACCTCTCTTAAAAATTTAGTATCGGGGTGCCTGGATAGCTCAGTCAGTTGAGTGTCCAATTTTGGCCCAATTTTGGTCTCGCGTTCCCAGGTTCAAGACCATATCAGGCTCTGTGCTGACAGCTCAGAGCCTGGAGCCTGCTTTGCATTCTGTGTCTCCCTCACTCTCTGCCCCTCCCCTGCTCGTGCTCTGTCTTGTTCGTTCTGTCTCCCAAAAAATAAAACATGAAAAAAAAATTATTATCAGCAGAGCAAAACTACTTTTTGATAATTTTCCAAAACAGAGTTACTTCAGTGTTTGTACATGAGTACAAAATCATGTATATACAATTCCTGCAAGTGTTCATGAACATATTTATACAAACTGAATTTATAGATCACCATCAAATTTATTGGAAAGGCGTTCTGTAGCATTCAGCAGATTCTTGAAAGGATCCTGCCACAAAAGATTTTAATTACCACTGTTTATTATTGATATACCTTCAAAATAGTGTTAATTTATATTTATATAAATGGCTGAGCAGTACAATAAACTTTAAACGCTTTCTTTCTGAGGCTCTTCTCTGACTCTCGTGCCCCAATCAAATCATTTAGAAGGAGAAAATAAATCATCCCGACTCATCTAATTATTATAGCCAATATATTTCAGATTTATTTGTGGTTTTCTAAGATGAGCTGGCCAACATTGAAATAAGCATGTAAATATCTAACTTCTTTTTGCTTTCATACTACAATAACTAGTTTTGTTGATAAAGATATCTCACTCACTACCAAAGTTGGACTTACGTTCTTCAATGTTTCAACTTAAAATATTATAAATCATTATATGTCTTTTAGTATTGGCAACGTGTAAATGACCATGTCCTTTTTTTCTGTATATTTTGTTCTCCTCTTTTCTGGAAACAGGTGACACTGAGTCAGAAACCTGTGGACTCTCTAAGAATCTGAGGTTAGAAATGAGGTTTCATAGGTAGCTACGTAAATCAATTGAGCCATGGTAATTTTAAGGATAATTCAATCCAGCGATTCCTTTTATTTAACATTTAACATGACTTTAAAACCATTTCTTGACTAACAACAGAAATAATTTTAGTGAGTATGTTATGCACCTGTTTATGTATGTTTTGGGGTAGGGGAGACTAAACAAAGGTGCTTTACCTAAAACAAAACTGTGCTACTTCTCGGGACGTGGGCGATAGCTGTTTAATAGCGCTTGGTTTTCAATTGAACTGCTCCAAATTTGTAAAAGATAAGAGGAAATAATATGCTTAGCTCACTGAAAAGAGGAATTTACATAAGTAGCACATAATTATCCAAGGAAGACCTTGTCGCTGAGACTTGGGAGGGTTAATGATTATGATGATAATTAAAATGCACAGGATTTGTAGAGCACTTATTTGCTTTCTGAAGAGCTCAGTGTACTTCCCATATATTCTTCTCATAGTTCTCTATGTGATAGCTATATAACAGGACATTTAAACATCTCAGAATAATAGACAGAAAGGTGTGACCTGTTATAACAATAAGTGATTATAAGCTTTTGGGTTTTGCCTCACCTGAAAGGCAAGACCTCCAGTGACAAAGCTTTTTGAAACATTTCAGGTCATCATAGCAGAACTGACTCTGAGGAAAGAGTGCCACCTACTGAATCAAACTGCCCAGGTTCCCACCAAGGGCTGGCCTTGCAGCTTTAGAATTGTCCTGACTTGCTTAACTGTAAGAAACAATGGGATGGCTGCACCATGCATGAAATACTTACTATCTTTGTTTCTCACCTTAGCCATTTTATTTTAACCATCCAGCATTCACATATATAAATTAACTATTTCATTCATAAACTTTTCATTTGTTTTAAAAAGTTGTATACAAAGATTGAATAAGCCTAACTCTCCTACGAAGGAAATTTTGAAAACAAATGCCTGAATGTCTTTATTGTCGAAGTGACCACAAGGGGGAGCTAGCATGTAACGTCTCATGGGGCAGGAGAGTTGAGGTTTCACAATTAATTGAACCATTCATTGTATTTCTGGTTAAGTCGTGAGAGGACATAAATATGACATTTGGAATTTATGAAGCTGAAGATAAGCTTTCTCGGAATCTCATTTTGCACAATGTAATCCAACTTCCCTCTCTTAATTATATGTTACTTAATACGTTAGATGTAACATATTTTTTCACGTGACAATTCTTGTTTCTGTGTGGTCTCTTTCAAGTACTCTACACACAAGTACACACACAATTTGTTTACACCATACCAAATAACCTAAAACTGTCAAATTTAAACGCAGAATTGTTAAATTAACTTTTAAATTTGTCTTAGTACTTAAAAAACAACATCCTGAAATATGTATCATGATTCAAAATTGATCATTGATGACTAATTTATGAATATATCCTTCGGACTAACATACTTAAAAATGTATGTAAAATACATGAACACCAGTTGGAAATTGAGTTCATTTCTTGTGTGAATTTCAAATTAATAAATCTTTTATGTTTTTGTAGGGTTAGTAACTTTATTTTTGATGTTCAATAATAGGAACACACTTCGTATGTGTGGAGGGAGGGCACATGTATACGTATATATTATTATATCATAACATAACATATAATAGAGAATAAGAGTAAAATATATTATTTCTTAACAAATATTTTTCTAATAGCAAGATTTCATAATTTGAATAAAAATTCAAAAAATAGCATTCAATTTAAAATACTGTTTCTTTATGAAGATATTTTATATTTTTTCTTATTTTGTTGTGTGGGAGAGGTTGAGGCCTCATAAACGTTTTAAATTACAAAACATTTCCCCTGAAGCTTAACAATTATAGTTAATTTGCATTTTCATTATTATTCACATTTATCATAACAGAGAAAGATATGTTTTAGTGATTATCTGATTAGCGGCATCAATGTGTCATTCCTTAAAAGAGAAAGCTTTGGCTAAAAGTCAGCAATTGGCCAACTGCTGTGTGTTAGAGGGAAGCCACAAACATCTCTAAAAGGCAATGGGAATTAGGAGAAGTAGCTGTTAATGAAATACTGTTATTCATTTTAGGGTTTAAATGTGATATTGAAACTTTTGAAACTTATTATATGTACAACAGTTTAATCATTAAAATTATTTTTGAAGATTTTCTATAAACAAATAAAAATGAGATAATGATAAAAGTGATGGAGAAGGAAATAGTAGACAGGATATTTTTCATTCATATAAACAGTGGTTGTGTTGAAAACATCAGCCTTAAAATTTCTTTTCAGAACTGTATTTTCTTGAACTCAAGAATACAGCAAACAGGACAAGTTTTTGAAAATGTTAAGTGCTGCCTTTATGGCTGCCTGCATAAATTCTCAGAACTATAGCTACAACTAGTAAGTAATGAAATACAAAGAGTCAGAGACAAATTTAAATAACTTAAATAACATGAGATTTACTTAAAAAGTATCCTTAAGATTATTTATTAATAATATTAAATTATTGATTTAATATAGAAGCATTAATCAGCCTTTATTCATCTATAAAATAGACCATAATGCCTCTGTTCGAAGCTATTCTAACATAACAATCCATTTATTTTAAAACTCACTAAGACTAGCATATCTTGTTAACTAAAAGATTTTATATTTATAGTGTAAGTCTTTTTCCAAGTACTTTTTCTCAATAAGTGTGCACACACATCATATGTTGATTAAATCAATGAAATCTTTGGATATTCAATATATGTTTGGTAAAGAAAGAATAATACAGTTTTGGTTTAAGGTTGAGACTACCATCTGTAATTATAAATTATGATTATCAACCAATCTCTTCTTGATAAATCTGAGATTGTAGGTACTGTTCGTTATGCATAATACTACATTCTTCTAGATTCTTCAACCCTAGTACATATGTTCATAGCCTACTATGGTATAAAATCCAACAGAATCTTTGAACTATTTAATCATATGTATATTGATTTTTAAAATGAGATTAATATAAGCATAGTTAAAAGTAAATACTTAATAACTGTATACCAAGCAAAAATATTGGGGATTAAAAATAAAACTTATGAGATGGCAAAAGCAAATAGTAGTGATTATAGTTTTAAAAATTGTGTCTGGTTAAGAGGAAGCAAAAGAATTGAAAACATCAGTTGATTCAATTTCCTTTAAAAATAAAGTAGGGATGAGACATAAGGATAAACATTAATTAGTTTGGGTACATGTCAGTATTTAATAATTGAACTCAATACTACAACTTAAATAAAATATAAGTAAGATATCTGATAAAGTTTCATTTTACTCCCTTTCACAGATGCCCTGTGGCATGGTAGTTCTCTTTCTATACACTAGGGGGAAGTGTGACATAGTTACTCTGGGAGGGTGGTAGGCAAACTGTCTGTGGGGATGTATTTCCTATCACTGGTTTCTCCTTAGACACTGTGTTTTCTTCCCTCATTTGTGTAACAGCATTTCTAATCAATTAAGGCTAATCAATAAGCCATATTACTCTTTCCGTGAAATGTTTTCATTCTCTTGTTTTTGCCTTATAGTGAACCTCAAGTAAAGATATTTTATGAATTTCCTTGAATTAGTATATGATGCAAAATAGCCATAGATTTGTCATATTAAAAAAAAAGTAATGATTAATAAGTGAGTGTGTAATTACTACTCTTTATTTAAGTTAACTGCTGCTTTTAAAGCATCAAAGCCTTAGCTGCCAAGATACATGTTTTGGGACAGAGGTACAAAGCCCAAAGAGATGTAAAGGTGAAATTCCACAAAGCACCATGGTTAGATACCCACTCAGCAAAACAACCCAGATTTCTACAAAGCTTTAGTTTCCCTAGCAAAAGCACATGCACAAGCTACCTATTTAGAAAATACAAAGACACTTTAGGATTTGAAGGTCTGGCTGTAAATAGCTCCTCTTCAAATTATTAAATTGTTAAAGATCATCTCTTTAAGGGAGTGATGAATTTTGGATTCAGATTAGATTATAAACTCAGACTATAGGTTATTTCATTGAATCCTCCAGGAAATAAATAGCTCCTTTACTTGAATCTTGAAGCAATTATCCCAACAACAATCACCAGAACTTTCTGTAATTGTCTGGATTTGATTTTCTTTGAATCCTGAATGATTCATGTAACAGACTTGTACGTTAGTCATTCACAATTTATAAATGGCAACTTAACTTTAGTATTTATGAATTGCGATCAATACTCTAGCAATCAAAACACTCACCTTTTCTATTTCAATACTTCAATTTTCTTTTTCCTTCTTAACTCTTTCCCAGAACCACAGGATCGCCAGCAAACCAGTCTTCACTTGTGGATATTTATGCTAATAGTTTGGGAAGAAAGAACCTCTGAGATTGGAAACTGAAGTTGAGGAAGTAAATGAATCAGGAGCCTCTGTGTATGGGTGTGTGTGTGTGTGTGTGTGTGTGCGCGCGCGCGCGCGCGCGCGCGATGGTGATAGTGGTGGTGGTAGTGTTACTTACTAAACATGAATCTTAACGGATCTCCCACTGATCTGTCTTATGGTTCAGCTTTCATGCATTGGAGCTTTAGCAAATGTGGTTATCAACATTTATTTTGTATTGAGATGAAATTCAGATTGCCATATAGAACTTCAATAACAAGATGGAGTAGAGTAACAAAACAGGGAAAGTATTGTGGGGGGGGGGGGGAGGGAAATGTCCCCTTTACTTTAAATCTGGACTGAGCTGCAGGAGACAGAAAAAGGTAGAGTCCTAAGTATTATTTAGTCAGACTTAAGCTTTAACAAACTACAAAGCTTGAATTGACAGTGAGCCTTTCTCCTTAAAGGAGAGGAGAGGAGTTTTTTCCTCTGGGGAGACACGGCCTCTCTTTCACTGGGCTTTTGCTTTTCTTCTGAAACACTTTCATAATCAAGTGACTTTCCTTGCATGGGTGCCTGGGGACAGCTGATTTTTCTCTGAGGATAAAGAAAGTTACATATTGATTGCTGTTGCTCCCCGTGTGTTTGCACCAGCTCCTGCAGAAGCGGGAGCGCGAGCGCCCTCGCATTCACACACACTCGCTTAAGTACACGTCACACACCCCAGAAACACGCACACACACACACACACACACACACACACACACACACACCCCTCTGCACTTGCAATCAGAAGGATCCACACGCAGTCAGATCTGCACCTCTTGGCATAGGTGTGTGTTTGGTACCGGTGTGTGTGTGTGTGTGTGTGTGTGTGTGTGTGTGTGAGTGTGTGTACAGAAACCCATCAGGAAGACCGCAGCTACCTTATTCTGCAAGCACGCTGCGATTCCGGTTCCTGTGTACATGGAACAAAAAACAAACAAAAAATAAATAAATAAATAAATAAATCGCTGTCAAACTTTTTTTCTTTTAATTCGCCTTCTCCTAAAGGAAGACGGTGGAAGAGCTTCTCCCAGTAGTTAAGGGCTCGGGAGACCCGGCGGCGAGGCCCTGGACGCCGCTGCCGAGACGGAGCGCTGGGCTCGGGTAGCCCAGCTGGTCTCCCATCTAACTGATCTAATCAATGACTCTGAAGAGCTGGGGCTCCTGGCTCCGCCCCCGCCTGTCTCTTCTCCGCCTTCTATTGGGCGTGGGCCGAGGAGGCAGGGCCTTGTTCCTCACGCTGATTGGCTGGCAGGGAATCAGTATCAATGTTTAAGCGGCGGCGTGAGGTGAATAGAGTCAGTCAGCAAGAGGCGCTGGGGAGAGAGCTGGGACTGCGAGCCCGGCGGATGCGGCAGCGGCGGAGGGCGGCTGGGGAGACGCTACTCCAACTGTTGAATTTTCACCTTTCATTTCCTCCGATGCCTTGCTTGCGGAAATGGATTTATTTGCTTTGAAACCCGCACGTCTTTCGCAGGCTATGAGCTGATCCTGACAGGCACCAGATTAAACGAGACCACCCGTGACAGAAAAGGAGGAAAAAAAAAAAAAAAAAAAAAAGCCCTCCACAACGGACTGCACAATTAACTATGCACACCGGTGCTGGACTTTGTGAATAGAGAACATTGAGAGGAAAACCGTGAACTATGATGCGGGGCTAAGCTGTGAACGGTCCCTGGAATCCTGATTTTTTTTCTTTTTTTTTTTTCCCCCTAAGACTCTGAAAGATTTGGGGTTTCCTCACGCCTAACCAAAAGGAAAGGTTTTTTGTTATTTTGGGTTTTTTTTTTTTTAATAAATAAGTAAATACACCTAGCAAAACAGACGTCTTGTTTTCCAGAGCCTCGGACCCCGGCAGAAAGAGGTAGAGTAAAAGTGCTGCTGGATTCAGCTACACCTTCCTCCTTCCCTCCCTCCCTTCTCTCTCGCTTTTTTTTTTTTTTCTTTTCCTCCAAAACGTGGATCTGGCTTTTCTTTCCATAGAGTGAGTCAGAGAAAGCGGGAGGAAGAAGCCGCAACTAATGTCTGTGAAGGGAGGACCATGAGGCGAGAGTGAATACGATTCGTTCCACTGCTTGTGACTCATCGGGCAGATCGCAACACCTGCATTTTCTGGATGTGTCATTCCCGTGCGTCGAGGCGCCTCGAGAACCCGAGATGATGTGTAGACAGACCCGTGCCTAACATCCCCTCGCAGAGAGGGAGCTCTCGGGGGAGGCGGTGGGCGCCCCTGGCTGGACGGCCGCGGCCGCAGCGCCTCGCCCCCTCCCTGCCCTCCTCGAGCCGCCCAGAGAGACTGTGAGAGCGAGACTGCAGAACGCATCACGCCAAACCTTGATGTGGCTCTTTCATCCAGCCCACTCCTACTATTAAAAAAAAAAAAAAAAATTGACGGGAAGGAAAAAAAAAAAAAACAAAAACAAAACAAAACCCGCACTTTATTCGCTTCGAATATCCACCACTTTTATTCCTCGCCAAGGTTTTCCTTTCTAGATGAAGAGGACTGGGAGGCAGGGCCATTGGAAGGAGATGCTGAATAGAAAGAAAAGAGAGGCACTTGACAGCCCAGCCCTGTGAATGCAGAGACTGTTTCCCTTCTAGCGAGAGAGACAGGGAGAGTGTGTGTGCGAGCCCTGGGAGGGTGGCTCCCCCTTCCTTTTTATTCCGCCTCCCCCTCCCCCTCCAGATCAGCACATCCAACCATGAGTTGCCTGTTGATTTCCTCTCGCCTGGGAAGAAAAGCAAACTGGAATTAAACTGCGTCGAGACAAGTCCTCGCTCTCGGGGAGAGAATGGGATGGTAGCGGCGGCTCCTGGCTCGGCGTAGAGAAACCACAGAGTGTGTGTTCCACGAACAGAGGCGGAGATAGAGCTATATATCCGCCCCCCACCCCCCTCCCAACGGACTCACACCACAAACGCCGATCAGGCTGTGGCTTTCCGGGGAGAGCCTTTTCCGAGGAAGAGAGGGAGGAGCGTGGTGGAGGGAGGAAACTACAAATCGGGACACTAGTTCTTTGCGCTGCATTTCCTCCCCTCCCTTCGGCTGCTCGGAAAGGAGACAGAGAGAGAGAGAGAGAGAGAGAGAGAGAGAGAGAGAGAGAGAGAGAGAAAATACGCTTGGCTGGGAGATGCAGTCCGCCGCCGCCTCTGCCTCCGCCAGCAATGCAAGATTAGATCTCTAAATGCAGCAAAACACTGCCTGAAAACCCAACAGCCCGCGAAGCCAGCAGACATTTCCCAGGGCTCCGGCGAAGCTTCAAAATCTATCTGACTCTGTCTCCGTGGCTCCGCGTCCCTACCAGTTTCATCACAGGAGACGAGAAACAAGTAAGGATTTCACTTTCCCATCTGCCTGAAGACACACCTCCCCGCTGCCTCCCCCACCCGAGGTGAAGAGTATTCCGGCGGCTGCCGCGGGAGTGGATTTGCAGCGCCCTGGCGGGAGCCAGCAAAAGCTAAGGATTCTCGACCACCCCTTCTAAACGCGATTTCCGTCTTATCGCCGGCCTCATCGCTCAACTTCGAGTGGCCCCAAGTCCCGGCGGAACAGACAAAGCCCCGGGCTCGCCCCCCAGCCGCAGGGAGCCGCCGCCTTGCTCCGCGCCCCTGCAGCTTGGCTGCGCCGCCGCTTCTCGCCCGGTGCGGATGCTGTAGATCAACAGGTTCGGGGAACTTGAACGGAATAAGGAGACCACCCGGTGCCGCAGCCCCGGAGCAGAGGGAAGGAAGGACCCACAGACTTGTGGCTCGTGTCGCGCGCGCACGCCGCGCCGGAGCCCCAGGCTGGCGCGCACCCACTCGCTCGCCCCTCCAGTTCGGCTGCTCCTGCCCCCACCCCACCGGTCTGGGATGTACCTTTCCATCTGTTGCTGTTTCCTCCTGTGGGCCCCTGCCCTGACGCTCAAAAACCTCAACTACTCGGTGCCGGAGGAGCAAGGGGCCGGCACGGTGATCGGCAACATCGGCAAGGATGCTCGACTGCAGCCAGGGCTTCCGCCCGCAGAGCGCGGCGGCGGCGGCGGCGGCGGCGGCGGCGGCGGCGGCGGCGGCGGGCGAAGCAAGTCGGGTAGCTACCGTGTGCTGGAGAACTCAGCGCCGCACCTGCTGGACGTGGACGCTGACAGCGGGCTCCTCTACACCAAGCAGCGCATCGACCGTGAGTCCCTGTGCCGCCACAATGCCAAGTGCCAGCTGTCCCTTGAGGTGTTCGCCAACGACAAGGAGATCTGCATGATCAAGGTGGAGATCCAGGACATCAACGACAATGCCCCCTCCTTCCCCTCGGACCAGATCGAGATGGACATCTCGGAGAACGCTGCCCCCGGCACCCGCTTCCCTCTCACCAGTGCACATGACCCCGACGCCGGCGAGAACGGGCTCCGCACCTATCTGCTCACGCGCGACGACCACGGGCTCTTCGCGCTGGACGTCAAGTCCCGCGGCGACGGTACCAAGTTCCCTGAGCTGGTTATCCAGAAGGCGCTGGACCGCGAGCTGCAGAACCACCACACGCTTGTGCTGACCGCCCTGGACGGCGGCGAGCCGCCGAGATCCGCCACCGTGCAAATCAACGTGAAGGTGATCGACTCTAACGACAACAGCCCGGTCTTCGAGGCGCCTTCCTACCTGGTGGAGCTGCCAGAGAATGCCCCGCTGGGCACCGTGGTCATTGATCTGAACGCCACCGACGCCGACGAGGGTCCCAATGGCGAAGTGCTCTACTCCTTCAGCAGCTATGTGCCTGACCGCGTGAGAGAGCTTTTCTCCATCGATCCTAAGACCGGCCTGATCCGTGTCAAGGGCAACCTGGACTATGAGGAGAATGGGATGCTGGAGATCGACGTGCAGGCCCGAGACTTGGGGCCCAACCCCATCCCAGCCCACTGCAAGGTCACTGTCAAGCTCATCGACCGCAATGACAACGCGCCGTCCATCGGTTTCGTCTCCGTGCGCCAGGGGGCGCTGAGCGAGGCCGCCCCGCCCGGCACCGTCATCGCCCTAGTGCGGGTCACTGACCGGGACTCGGGCAAGAACGGGCAGCTGCAGTGCAGGGTACTGGGCGGAGGCGGGACGGGCGGCGGCGGCGGCCTGGGCGGGCCCGGAGGTTCGGTGCCCTTCAAGCTTGAGGAGAACTACGACAACTTCTACACGGTGGTGACCGACCGCCCGCTGGACCGCGAGACACAGGACGAGTACAACGTGACAATCGTGGCGCGGGACGGGGGCTCGCCTCCACTCAACTCCACCAAGTCGTTTGCTGTCAAGATTCTGGACGAGAACGACAACCCTCCTCGTTTCACCAAGGGACTGTATGTGCTGCAGGTGCACGAAAACAACATCCCAGGAGAGTACCTGGGCTCAGTGCTCGCGCAGGACCCCGACCTGGGCCAAAACGGCACAGTGTCCTACTCCATCCTGCCCTCGCACATCGGCGACGTGTCCATCTACACCTATGTGTCTGTGAACCCCACCAACGGGGCCATCTACGCCCTGCGCTCTTTTAACTACGAGCAGACCAAGGCTTTTGAGTTCAAGGTGCTCGCGAAGGACTCGGGGGCCCCCGCGCACTTGGAGAGCAACGCTACGGTGAGGGTGACCGTGCTAGACGTGAACGACAACGCGCCGGTGATCGTGCTGCCCACGCTGCAGAACGACACCGCTGAGCTGCAGGTGCCGCGCAACGCCGGCCTGGGCTACCTGGTGAGCACCGTGCGCGCCCTTGACAGCGACTTCGGCGAGAGTGGGCGCCTCACCTACGAGATCGTAGATGGTAACGACGACCACCTGTTTGAAATCGATCCCTCCAGCGGCGAGATCCGCACGCTGCACCCCTTCTGGGAGGACGTGACGCCAGTGGTGGAGCTGGTAGTGAAGGTGACGGACCACGGGAAGCCCACCCTGTCCGCGGTGGCCAAGCTTATCATCCGCTCGGTGAGCGGCTCCTTGCCCGAAGGGGTTCCTCGGGTAAACGGCGAGCAGCACCACTGGGACATGTCGCTGCCGCTCATCGTGACTCTAAGCACTATCTCCATCATTCTCCTAGCGGCCATGATCACCATTGCCGTCAAGTGCAAGCGCGAGAACAAGGAGATTCGCACTTACAACTGCCGTATCGCCGAGTACAGCCACCCGCAGCTGGGCGGGGGCAAGGGCAAGAAGAAAAAGATCAACAAAAATGATATCATGCTGGTGCAGAGCGAGGTGGAAGAGAGGAACGCCATGAACGTCATGAACGTGGTGAGCAGCCCCTCCCTGGCCACCTCCCCTATGTACTTCGACTACCAGACCCGCCTGCCCCTCAGCTCGCCCCGGTCGGAGGTGATGTATCTCAAACCGGCCTCCAACAACCTGACTGTTCCTCAGGGGCACGCGGGCTGCCACACCAGCTTCACGGGACAAGGAACTAATGCAAGCGAGACCCCTGCTACTCGGATGTCCATAATTCAGGTAAGAGGCTGTTAGCATAACTCGGACTTGACTTTATTGCTGATTTTGGAGCTGTCCTGAAACCTTTGGAACAGGACAAGCCGCACTGCCAGCAGCAGTGAGGGGGAAATTTTTAAATGAAGATGCTTCCCGCTTTTGCCACTCCGTGCATGACATCCCCTATACATAGCCCCTCCCATGTTCATAGTTTAAAATCTCAAAGATGTGAATGTCTTACTTCGGTTGTATTTTAAAGATTATTTTTATAGGTTTAAAAATGTTAGCAGTGTTCAGGATTTAGAGTTTATTTTTTATTCGCTGCTCTACATTTCTCTCAGTAACAAAGGATTCCTAGAGTAAAAAAAAACATGTTTTAGTTAAATTTGCTTTTGAATTCTATTTAAAAATCGGACACCAACAATGAGAGAAATGTACGCTCCAATATTCAGAAGTTAACTTCTTCTTCAAGTACAAAATAGCAACCGCTCAGAATTCCAGAGCCTGAATCTGAGCTAAGTTTTCACTCCTCCCCCACCCCCCAAAAGTCAGTTTTACATATTAAAAAGTGTTTTAAAGAACATGAGTCATACTTTTTTCTTCAGCGGAAACTGCAGCATAACGCCTTAGTGTGCTTTAAACTTTTAATATGCCAATTTTGCTCTGAAGCTCTTTCAAAAATTCGAGTTGAGGTAGGCTCTGGATCATGACCAGTAACTGTCAATGAAAAGTTTATAATTATTTTGTCCTGGAGTTTTCCCGATCTATTTCATTGAGAATGCAACAGAGTATACCCAAGAGTCACAGACTCATTTTACACGGTTGAAAACAGGAGGCAAAGTTGGCATTAAAGGCACTTGATGCACCAAAAATGCCTGTAGTCTGCATACTGTGTATTTTCAGTATTTTTAAGTGATCTTTAATATATTTTAGATTGTATAATCCAAAGTTACTGATGTATTTTTTCAAAACCCTAAATGACGGACCCATCATAGATTCTAACAATAGCAGGTAACTATACTTTGCCTAACTTCTTTTATCAACTATTAAGTTGTGTCACAGGAAAAACTTAATTCTTGCTTATTATAAACGCATGTTGCCACAAATTACTCTGGATGGGCACTACTTGAAATTCAAAATTGAGTTTAACTAAAAGTGACACTTTGGGAGGAAGATTAGTTTGGGGCAAATGAAGTTAATTTGTTCATAATTTTATGCTTTGAAAAGCAAATACCCTTTAATGATACTTGACTCAGTAATGTTTTTATTACTAAAATGAATAGTAAAATATCACAACCTTATCTTTTCTAACATGATAAGTGTGACAAATGCTAAAAGTTGGCAAAACATATTTTCTTATGATAGTTAATGTCCTTGTAAAGCAGACTCTTGTAATCGGTGCTACTGAATACTAAAGTATTGATTGTAGTATTAAATCCCACTTTTTACAGTGTCTACTATATACCATTTATTATGATTTTTTGATGTCTATATAAGACTGAACGAAAAATATCCCCCTTGGAAAATATTGTGGTTTCTATGAAAGTCTCCCGTGACTGTGTAAAACTTATTTATGATAATCTCCTTAGGGAGGTATGTTAAAATATATAGCCATACATCCTCTGCAATCATTTTATGTATACACATGTTATATACCTTTCTTATATTCTTGTCATTGACAATTGTAAAGTTATCACAGAGGGTTAATGCTTAATCTTCCATTCCAAGTGCTGGTAGTTGAATTCTTATTTAGGTTCCAGTAATAATGAAGTTGGTACAGTAGAATTATCAGCAAGCCTGATTCCTTGGTCAGATTAGTGAGACATGAATTTGGATGGAAGTATCCAGAAGGTTTTGAAGAACAGGGGTGCCTATACTGTATTTACACCATGCTGTTCTTTAAGATGTTCATTGCTTGAGAAATGGATGATGGTGATGATTCCTACTAGCAATAAAACTTAAGCCAAAGAAAATCTCGTACATGCAGGGAAAGAGACAGATAATTTAAAAGTAAAACAAAGGGCACACTTCTTGCCATTCCCTTTTTCTAGAATTTTAGTCCATGCCATGAAAACACAGAAAAAGTTTCAGTTTTGAGTTCTTGACATTTTTTTCCAAGGTGACTCGATTTCCCATATTGTTTCCGCCCTAGAAATATCCTTGCTATAAACTGTTAAAACAGGCAGTCTCTCTTTCTCTTTTTTTCTGCTGAGTTTTTACAGTCTTATAAAGAACGCTTTGTAAGTTCCTAATATGTTAACTTCCTCCTAAATATATCAGGCTTTCCTCAATGCCTATTATAGAGAACAGAGTAAATTAACTATAGTGACCCTCCTTTTTTTCTTTCTTTTTAAACTAGTGCACTGCAAACACTTTGTGCTGAAGTGACATGCTTAAATTGAAGTGTTCAGGTATCCATAATCTTGTTTCAGAGTGTATTTATTAGTGTGTGCATTTAACACAGCCTGCTAAGGAAGCACACTGCTAATCTCACACATATTTCTGAAGGTAGTATTTTAATCCACAGAGTGTACTGGGACAAACAGCTGCTAGGTCTCGTTTACCTTTACTTCCCAGCAATTTCGTGCTGTTTAGAAGGCACGCCGGGTATTTTCATTGATGGAATGACAGTATTTTGTAATTGTTTTGCAATACACTGGTAAAGATGGGCGTTACGAAATTTAAATATTTCAAGATGTAAAAGACTCATATTACAGCTTAAATTAAGATTCATTTAAGTATCGAATGATATTGTGTGAGTCTCAGGGTCTAAAATTTTAAGGATGAGATCTGTAGGTTCTTGAGCATGAGAGTATTTTTATTAAAAATGAATGCAAAACAATCCGGTAAGCTGGTTACACATGTAACCATCTGTAGAAACAGTGGTTTGTGAAAAGGGGTTTTATTTCAGGTTTTCTCCAAGTTTTTCAGGTGAAGTAAAGTCAGTCTATGAAGTATTAAATAACAGACTAGAGATTAAAATAGCCTCAATAATGTGAATCATAATACAACATTCTTGTAATGAAATATTTTACTCATTTTAAAGCTATAACACAGATTTCGAAAAATAGCACAGATTTTGTGGGAGGTAAGGCAAATAGATTGTTATACAAATTTATAAATGTGCTTTTCATAGGAGTAATTTCCATGTGAATTATTTCATATGTTAATATGAGAATCTAAAATCAAGTAGAGATCATTGCTAATTGTCACGAGTAACTACATATCGAGGCTTATCAAGAATTATTTGTTCAGTCTCAGGGTAACTTCTCAACAGGTGTTTTCAAAGAAGGCCTGGCTGAGAAGAGACTGGGGATTTCTTCACTATTGGGAGAATTTCCAGTTTTGTTTGAACATCTGTGTTTTCAGATTTTTCTATGGCACTACTGAAAGCATTTCAATATGATCTCAAAGAAAATATGTTGAGCCAGCAGAATAAGATCTGCTAAAATACATTTTAAAAAATAATACATTCTACATTCTCACGTGGTGTTTTACAGTTCAATTTCAAAAGATTCACATTAGGATTGACCTTAGGCTCTTTGTGCTAGAAAGAGAAAATCCTTTTGATATATATGCATGGCCTTTTCAATAAAAAGGAATTAAACACATGGCGAATATAGTCAATCCAAATATATAAAAATGAGATTGCAGCATCCAGGACTAAAGTAGCAAAGCATAGACAATAAACTCAGTATTTTAGAATGAAAAGGTGAAAGAAAAAGTATATCTTTACTAGCAACATTATCCGTTGTCTGCCTTTAGTCCCACTTCTCTAATACAAGAGATTCTTGACTATAGGAACTCCAATGAGCTCCCAAGACCATGATCCTAAAATTTCATATTCTAGTATGTCAGTGATTTCAATAACAAACATGAAAAGTGTGAGCAATTTCTTTCTTCATTTAAAATTCTGAGGATATTTGTCCACAGTGTTGTTCTAAGAGGACACAGTTTGATTAGTTACATGCATTCATTTCCATAAACATTCTATACATCTCTATTTATAAGGGTAATGGTGGGCTGGATAGGAAGGGGGATGTCTCTGTCCTACTGCATGTCTCCAAGAGTATCTTGTCCACTTGTCTTTCTTTTTGTAATTTTTAGATGATAGCTTTAAATTTCTACTTTAAATTAACATGAGTACACAATCATAAAACATTTTTTCTATGCTACCATATATTGAAATAGTATAAAGTACAAAAATACTTGATTAAAAAAATCAGCCATCAAGGTGATTTGAGTTTCTTTGCAGAAGAGTTTAAAATTCAAATTATTTTTATCATTTTTAATATATTTTTAGTTTTCATGTAAGTTTTGTGTGCACCCATGAAAATCTCAGCTCCATTGTAAATTTGAGTACATTTCTTTATTTTATAATAAATGAAAACACAAAAGTTTCTTAACTATATGAGCTAGGAACCTGATAATCTTAGTTTTACTATTGGTTGATATAACTACTCATGGGTAATAACTTCTTCATCCATTAGTTTTTAGTTTTCAATAAAATTTCCAAAATTCCAGCCAGGTAAAATACTTCATCATTTTTACACTGAGATGATTATTCATCAGTCTTTTTAAAATGTAGGAGTAAGGTAATTGAGTGTATGAGTGAGTTTATAATTTTACTTAAGTTCTGTGAGTGAGTTTTATAATTTCAATAAATATTATCATATTCAAGCCTACATGGAAGATTTTTGAATTTTATTCTTGGCATCTTAATATTATTTAAGGCTGTGTGTGATCATGAAAGTTATCAGAGCATAAAAGAGTATGTCCTAAAATTCCAATCTCAATTGCTTGATCATATTTTTTAGTCACACACAAAAAAATTTCCAGTTTTTAAAACATTGTCACCTATGACTACACTGTTCAAGCCACATAAAAAAATTAAAATAAATAAATACGAAGGTAATTTCTAGAAACTTTTCTTAATAAAGTTGAAGTTATACATTATTCGCATTTTACAGTGCATATAGATGTATATATGTGGTTAAAATAAATTGGTTACCCTTTAAATAATCTCAAATATCTCTCCTAAGGGACTTAAGAAATATACATATTTTAAAATAAAAAAAAACTTTGAAAATCTCCAGATAATTATTTAATACTATTTACAAATATAATATTTATATTTTCTTATGTTTCACTACCACTGTCAGGTTTCAAGTTTTTTACTTATTAAGCAGCACTTAGTTAGTGCTGCTTATGTAATACAATGCAATAGAAATATATCTATAAAAATAAAAGGTATAAATTAAGAAACTATTTTATGTTAAGAGTAATAAAGGTTTACATGTACTTATTACAGTGAAGGTTGGCTCTGGCTATATTTATGAAAATGTGAACAATAAAACTTCTTGGCAAAATTTATGTGTATCCATGTATATATGTCTTTATATTTCCCAAATAATATATATAAATACTCAAGCACAGATATTAGCCCATTTTATATATATTTTTTAATTCAAAGGCAGCTCTCCTCTTTTTAAGGATGAGCACCAACCTTTATTTTTTCTTTGGAAATATATGTAAACTTGATTGTACCGTTTTCAAACTTCAAACATTTTGAAGTTCATTAGAGCCAGGCATTCTAGAACAGAGGAGAAGTTGAAGAACTACTGGTCTTCCATGGACAATAGGTTGGAGTTTATGTAGATTAAGAGAAAAAAAATTCATCTAGGTTCTGAGTCTTCCAGGACGATAGTGGGATGGCTGGAGGCATTGTGAGAATATACACCTTGAGCTCTGATAATGAAACAACCACAGGAGGAAGATGAAGCCACTTAAATGGGTTCATGCCAGTTAGGAAGTAAAACTTAACCCCCTTATGCTGAGGTGTCTTGCAATACACTCAATAATGGGTAAATTCTTACAAATGCACCTGCTAATTATGATATTACTCATTGCTCCAGAATGTATTCCCCTCAGTGATACTTCTGTTTAATAAATCCCACAGGGAATTATCTTAAAGTCATATTTTAGCAAAGTCATTAGGGAAGGTTTTAGTTATTTATTTTTTTGTACCGAATTCCTTTAACCAATGACTGCATACTTGTTAGAGAATGGCGTGAAGTTCATTTTACCCATCAATTTGAAGACACTGTGACTTCTGCCACCCACCTACAAAACACTTTCAAAGTTCATCAGACCTACACTAATCTATTGTCAACCTATTTTAGTAAAGGAGACGTTGACAAGAATTTCCTTCAGTGGCACACGGTATTTTACAGTTAGTCATAGCTTTCACCACTAGCTTTGACAGTGATATATTGCTATCCTTTGGTCTCCTGAAATAAATTATCTATAATAAAGAAGTCCTTAATGACATCAACTTTCCCTGCTGTGACTAAGCAGAAGTTTGCTTGTGCTTCCTTGCTACTGCAGAAGTACAAGTTCAGTATTTTTAAGGTAAAGGGAAAAAAAGGACAAAAATACAGATGCAAAACTGTGACTGTGTGGGTGGCCTCTTTCACTTGTATGCACAAAGTTCTTCCAGCGATAGACTGTAAAATTGGTTTCAGATAGTGTTTGAGAGAATCTATTGATATACATGTGACACACTTCTATCTGTTCTGGTCCTACTGACATTCTGATTACTAGTATTTGTCGGCCTTCCCCTGGATCTATTCCAGGCAGTTTTATTGTAGTGAAATGGCTCTTACAGTTCATTGAACATCTAGCATAACTGTGCTGAATATGATTGGCGCGTTTGCATATATTTATTCAAAAAATAAGGCAGTTAAACAGCATAATTATGGGAAAATGAATCATAACAATAAAAGACCATTTAAGTTAACAAGCTTTGTGATCAAAGGATAAATACAGGTTGGATAAATGAGACTTTAGATGTAGCTAATCTACATAAATAGACTTTGGTTTGATTAGAGGAATAGAATATATTAAAATAATTTAATGGTATTAAAATGCATTTTTAAGCCATTTTGAAATATTTAAACACTTGTATTCTTTTCTTTATATTTCTGTTCAATAATATAGTCAAGAACCATAGTTATGTTAGATGCAAAATGAGCAAGATGCAGATAAAAGTAATCATGTAAGCCTGTATGAACAATATTTAATATTTTTTAAACAAGTAATGTTTCTGATTGATTTTTAATTAGTGGAACACATTAAAGGGACTATATAAAGGACAATTTCTTATTTACTCTCTTTATCAGCTAAAAGCAGCCTTTGTAGAATTTGATAGTGAGAGCATTAAAACTCTATTTAAAGTTTTCAAAGCTATGCCTTTGTGTTTTGTAAATATATACTGTTTTTAAGAGACATCGGTTACATGTTTGTAAATTATATTAATACTACATACTGTAGATAATGAGTTTATAGTCAGAAAAGTTCATATATATATATATATATATTAAATAACAGATTAAACTTACAATGTGACTTTTTAAAAAGTTTTTATTTATTTATTTTGAGAGAGAGAGAGAGAGAGAGAACGAGTGGGGGAGGGGTAGAAAGAGAGGGAGAGAGAGAGAATCTCAAGCAGGCCCTGTGCTGTCAGCATGGAGCCCAATGCAGGGTTCAGTATCATGAACCCAACCATAAGATCATGACCTGAGCCAAAGTCAAGAGTCAGATGCTTAACCAACTGAGCCACACTAGTATCCTTAAATAAGTTCTTTCTAACAAGTATGGTTCTTTAGATATATTTTCTTCAGAAAGATATATTCTTTCTTCTTGGCGAAGACTTTTAAAAAATGTGATTTACACATAAGTCATCAATTGGTATACCTCTTTCCAGTATTTCTTCCTGAATCTTTAATAATCATTGCTGAGCAATGATTAGATTACAATTATACCTAGACTTTCCATGCCCTCACATTCAATAAAACCCAAGTTGAAATGTACACATATTTCCTAAATTCCAGTGGCTTACTTTTATAAAGCAGAAATGCAACAGGTATTTTATTGTAGGCAGAAATGGTCACAGTGGTTTAAATGTCTTTCTTATTTCTATAGCCCAATTTTACACTATCAATGTCTTAGATAAATTCTTAAATATTTATTTGCAGTATGAACACTTGCATCAGTTTTGAAATGATAGTTTTTGCCCTCAAGATATGTTACTTTTCAATTCACCGACCCCAGTATAAATGCCTTGCTTAAAGCTGTTTATTTTATTTTTCACACAGCATATTTTATCAGAGTATACTGAGATTGTTTTGTGATTGAACATTCAATAGACTTTTTTGCTATTTCACCAGAGCAATTCCATATGCAAAACTGATACTTATACAAGAAATTCACCTATGATTACCATGCGAAGCATTATGTTACCAGAGTGTAAAGTGGCCAGCATGTGCTTTTTGCCAATATCTCCATTTCAGTAGATGAGATCACGATAAGGAAATAGAATGTTTGAGACATAACATACTTAAAATCTCAGCAAAATTTACTAAGAAAAAAACATTTTTTCTTTTAGTGTTTGGAGGAAAAAGGGAGTTAGCTCCAAAAGGGGATATTTTCCAGCTCAAGCCTGATTATTACTTAATGATACATCTTTATAGAAATATTTGTCGTAGAAACTTTCCAAACAACCTTAAAAATAATTTGGTTTCCATGGTTCCTCAGCAAAATCCAGGATATTGTCTAAATATTGGTGAATTCTATTGTGGTGTCTTCTTGGGGCACAAAGTCTTGCTTTCTATTTCACTTTTGCAGTTTTGCATCTATTTTAAAGTAGTTTATCCCAAATCAACTTATTGCATTAAGAAGGTGAATAAGAGGATCTATAAGTCATGAAAAATAAACAAGAAATCAATCATTTATCTTTATTATCATTATCATTAAAATAGAATTAAAGGTTACATAGAATTTATATAATTTGTATAAAATCTATAATTTATATAATTTCAAGGCAAGATACTTGATTGCTTTATTTTTATTATTATTTTAAGCTTTGTGTGACCTGCTGTCACATTAATGAATTTGTGTTTTGTTTTAAGCCAGTGCCTAATCTCTTATTTTAATCTTAGTTGATTTAATAAGAATTTTCTGATTAAGAAAGTTTGGCAATACACTTGACAATTGACTCTTACTTGGCACGGTATGCCTGGTTTGCAATTTAAAAAAAAAAACAATGATAATATGTTGGTACTAATGCATGAATTGTTGTAGAGTAAGAAGATTATCGAGTGTGTGTGTGTGTGTGTGTGTGTGTGCGTGTGTGCCTGTGTGTATGAAAAATAGCATTTTAATACAACACATAGATTGAAATAAAAAGTCTATAACTTTGCACTTTTAGTATTGGCAGATGCATTGATAATTGTAATTATTAGCTACGTTTCCAGATCCTGACCTTCTAGGAAAGCTAGTATTTATCTCTAGATGATAATAAGACAAGAAATAAGTGAACTATCCTATTAAATCCCAGTCGGAGGAATTTATAAGGGTTGTTGGCAAAAGCCTATTCTACAGTGTAGCCCTGATCAGATGTGCCAGTAACAACAAATGAGGCTATATGCCTAAGTGGAGAGAAACTAAAAGAACTAAAAGACAGTGAATGCATTTAAGAATTTTTTTTTTCTGATTTTGAGCAATAGACTTTTTACGATTTTTTTTTTTATAATCAAGACAATTACATAGTAATTTGGGTTAGAATGCATGCCTAGTTCCCCATCTCAAAACCCAATTTGTTACCACCTGTGGCTATTTCTATTAAAAAAAAGAAAGAAACATAATTACTATGAGTCTCAGCAGTCTTAGAGTAAATTTTTGCAATTACAATACCTCCCTCGGGCAGATGTGTGAAAATGGCAGATTAATTCCTGCCAGGATCTTTCTGTTCCTCCTGCATTTTTAGGTTTGGTGTTACCTGCTTATTAGAGCGGCTCTGTTTGCTCTGGTTAAAGGTTATGTCAGTGTTTCCATAGTAAATCTCTAGAAATAAAGATCCACAAGTCAGCCATTAAATTTTGCCTTAGGTGAAAAGTTGACATGTAACGTTTTAGCGAAGGGGTAGAAAATATTTCCCATCACACTCCTCTGTTGGCTGGTTAAGTTTGAAGTAAATGGTAGTAAGACCATTTGGCAGTGTCGGAGAAAGCAGGACAGGTCGGGAGGTAAAAAGAAAAGCACCTTCTTTGAACTATAAAATACTGTGTAGTCAGCAGAAGTCAACGAAAATATTTTTCTTCTATGCTTGATCCTAAAGCTACTTAATGCATAAGAGAAACTGGAAGACTAACAGATTTAACACCCTACCTATTTTCATTCATTCCTTCTTTGGTTGTGCTATGTAAACTTTGTTTCTATAAAGATCTAATTGATCTACACACAAAATGATGAATATTAGTAAGTCTAAACAGTTTTAAAACTCTGGTTCAGTGTTATAAGTCTCTCTTAGCAAAGCTAATTTATCACAAAGCAACTTAAATAGAAGAATATTGGAAGACAGAGACCATATACGTTTGCTTGTTTCTGTAGTCGGGAGAACCTAAGATGGTTTGTAATACATAGAAAGCACTTAAAAAATACGGATTCTTGGTAATCCTATAATCATTAATCAGTCATGAGCTGGAGTTTAGATTCAAACCTAGAAATGAGGGAGGCCAAAGCTGAAGATATTATTCATATAAACATGCTGGTAAACAATTTATTTGAAGGTGGCATGTTTTGATAATTTTATGTATAATTTTTACCTTTGTAATAACTACAATGAAAATTCCTATACAATTCTATTGATAGTGACATAAGTTCTGAATTTGTTTGTATCTCTTTCTCTCTCTAGAAATGTATATAACACACACACATATATATGTGTATATATAAGTGCATTAATATATTTGTTCTTGATATACAGTATATGATATACAGTATATAGATATTTATAGTATATAGATATACATATATACAGTATATAGTATACAGTATATAGATATATAGTATATAGATGTATACTGTATATCAAGAACAAATGCTGTTGGTAAGAGCATATCTTTTATCTTTTGTCTTATTCCTTGAAGTGCTTTATACAGTATTAAAACCACACACTTCAAATATTATGTCTCTTTGTTAAGGCTTTAAGAATCACACAGCTCTAGCAAATTATTAAGTAACTAATGTGATCCTTTTTTCTATATGACATTTTTAATGAAATGAAATTATAAGCCATAAATAGTAATGTCGGGATTACATTTATTTGTATTTGTTAATATATAATTTTATGATTTAATCACTTTGGTACCAACCAGTTGCCATCTGATATTGCAAAAAGAAAATCACCATGGGCAATTATCAATGTGTATAATAATAATAATAACCCAACTACAAAACTTTTCTCAAAATCTCAGAATCTATTTCATGTAGGTGGTATGAAATTTTTATGCATATATTGAGGAAGCATAAGCTAAGCATTCATGTAAACAGTATGCTACCCATTTCATTATTGTTATTTAAAATATGTAACCTGCAGAGCTGTTCAATACATAATCATCAGTTCAATTAAAAAATAATTAAAAAGCTCTTAATTAAAATAATTTACTACTTTTAAGCTGTTTTAGGACTTATTTACTATTTTATCTGAATTTTAAACTTTAACTGCAAAATCTTTATCAAACAATAAGAAGGTTTGATAGAATAAAGCCTTCAAGCAGAATGAGCTTTCAAACCGTATTAAAAATTTAATTATCTCCACTAGCCAGATAGTTGGGATACAACATTAAAGAAAAAAATAATAGGAAGGAGCAGAGAAATGACATTTAAAAAGTTTAGGATTCATTGTCAATTACCATTCGAAAAGAGGAGAAAACTTTCTGAGAGATTATAGTGTTAAATACCATATAAGATACACCAACGAATAATAAGTTTTCAAAGGGGACATTTATATCTACAATTACCCAAACATTATAGTTTGAGCCCATCTGTAAATTTACTCTGGAATATTTGGCATGTTGGGGAAAGAAGGCATAGCGACAGTGGGTGCTGCTTTCTCCTGACCGGATGCCAGTCTGGGTCTTGCTGTCCTGTTACTAAGAGAAGTCTGAGAACCAGGAGCAGATCAGTAAATGGGAAACTGGGCCTGTAATGTTCCATAATCTCTCTGAATTTTACTCATTTCTTTGTATTTTTTCTTGAACTATCACACATGCTTTCTTTTAAGGAATACAGTTTAGAAATCTACTAGAAATGTGACTTCTAAACAATACTGGTAAAATGGGAATGTCCTACAGGTTTACCAGGTTTCATGCATTTATGTTAGTCTTCACATGAAACCATATGATCTGAAAACATATATCATTTGTTTAAAAATTCCAAAAAGTTGTTTGAATATTTGGAAAGTATCATCAAAACATATAATTTGAAACAAAAGAAAAGGAATTGTTACATATGCCTTACTCACATGACTTGTTCTGATTCTTTTCTTCTTATTCTTGCCATCTGGTCTCTTTTCTGTGATATCCATTCTGAAAATATATTTTTTCAGGGATACTTTAGGAACCTTGTATATTTACATCGAATGTAAATATTTTTAAAGAACTCAGATATATATATTCAGACCTGAGGTGCCTAGAGTTGATTCCTATAGTGGAGCAATATAGGAATAGGTTGGATTAAAATGGGTTGGATTCAACAATATTATGTTTAACATTATTAAAATGCATTTAATAAATGAGAAACTTTTGTTGGTTAGTTAAAATAAAAAGCTTCTTGGATTCCCTTTCTTCTAGATTTCTTTTTTATAAATGTTTTTATTTATTTTTAAGAGATAGAGCATCAGTTGGGGAGGCACAGAGAGAGAGGGAGGCACAGAATCTGAAGCAGGCTCCAGGATCTGAGTGGTCAGCACAGAGCCCAATTCTGGGCTTGAAATTGTGAACTGCGAGATTGTGACCTGGGCTGAAGTCGGACGCCCAACCGACTGAGACACCCAGGCCCCCCTCCTTTGTTCTAGATTTAAAAACATAAAATATTGAGGGCACCTGGGTGGCTCAGTGGGTGGAGCACTGGACTCTTGATTTCAGCTCAGGTCGTGATCTCATGGTTTGTGGATTCGAGCCCCATGTTGGTCTTTGCTGGAAGCACGGAGCCTGCTTGGAATTCTTTCTCTCCCTTTCTCTCTCTCCTCCCCGTTCACTCTCGATCTCTCTCTCACACACACAAAATAAATAAATAAACATGAAAAAATATTTTAAAAAGATGAAATATTGGTTTTCTTTTTTATAAAAGTAATTAAATAAACCTTTCCATAATTCCTTCTTTTTGTTCTTCATGCAAAAATGTGCTCTACTGAGATATAGTAGAGATAAAATCCTCCATCTACAATTCCTGAAAACAGAACATTTCATTTTTTTTTTTTTTAAGTAAACTCTCTGCCTGACTTAGGACTTGAACTCATGACCCCAATATCAAGAGTTGAATGCTTTACCGACTGAGCCAGGCAGGTACCCTTAGACCATTTCATTTTTTGTCCTCTTGATAAAACTTCCTCTATATTTATTTATGCTTATGCAGGTCAGAGAAATAGACTAATGTATCTGTTTATAGCATAAGGAAAATAAATTTATAGTTAATCTTATCCAACAAATACCTTATAATTATTTTCATTACAAATTTCCCATTGAGCCTCAGTGGACTTGGGCTTCATTTTAAGTACTTATCATTTAACTGGAGAAATCAAATCTCCAGGACACATCTGTTACTTAATGATATTAGAGTTTGGATTTTGTTTGGTGTAAGTGTAGGATTGTGATGGAAAGGCACTAGGGGTGGGAGAGGAAAGGAGCTCTGATTCAATATCCCCAGGTAATATGATATGAATAATTGGAAAATGGAGATATCATTTCAGTTGGTTAATTGTAATAAACCTATTATCTTGTTAGAGCATTAAGGTAGAATCAACATGTTGGGAAACAGATAAAAGGTGCAAGAAAGCATTTAAAATTCAATCATTAGGTTTCATTGCACCCATCTGCTCCCAGGAAATATAATTGGAAATTCGATTCATTGACCTTTAGCTGCCATTTTGGACCACAGTTTCAAAATCTATGTTTTCAAGTTGGACATTTGAAGTTAATTTGATAAGAGCCATATTCAGTACATTTTTAACCCAATTATGTTTTTGAACAATATTTAGAAAAAATAAAATCAGGCTTAATGTGCTGGTGTATATATGACAAAGAGTCAGCATAGTTATTTAATCCTGGATCTAGTTAAAATAACTGATGTTCAAATTCATTAAGGTTTCAATTAACTAGAGGGACTGCTGAACTTTTTACTGTTATTTTATGCACGAACTCCTGCTTCTCATTAATTATTCTCTGGGTCCATATTATACTACATTTATACTTACAACATCCAATTATGCTAAAATTACATACCATGGTATTAAAAAAAAAGCAATATATAGTATTTCAGGTGGTTATCCTGAATTTAAAAAATTTTTCCTCCCCCTCACTCCCTCTTGGCAACATAAGTATGACAGCACAGAATCTTCCCCGAATATTGCCTACGTCCTCATTCAGAAGAGTTACATGATAAAATTATATGCATAACACGAGAGATACATTATGTAAATTGACCATCATTTCTTGTCAGCATTTGTGTACTGCTCTGCTCGCTGAAGTTCATGTAACTTGGAAAAGAGTCATGATTAGACAGGTGTTTCTTCAGCCTATGAGATCAAGTTTCTGAAATATTTATATGGTGGCGAGCCAGATGTACACAGATTAACCTTATAATCCCATTTCACAGCTTTTCCAAATACTTGGAAACTTGTTAAGTATGAAGCTGATTATTCTGGCAGCGTTATCTCCATTAATAGGATTCAGATCTTCCTTGTTTACAAGCCAATGCTGCTAATATGATCTAGTATATTAAATCAACAGAGAAACAGAAAAAGTAGAATCCATCCAAGGGCTAATTGACAGGGAAGTCTGTTCTACAGCTTTTTAATGTGTTTTTTATTGAGTTCATAATAACAGAACACACGTAGCGCAGGCAAATGATGTAACTGGGCTACTATGCTACTATCATTTGGGATGAAGTAGTTATTTATCAGATTCTTCATGCTTCTATTGTAATGTTGATATAAGCCACATAAGACCGTGCATCTGCCCTTTACAAATATTCCCTTCAACATTATCTCGATTGGAAGGCTTACTGTCATTTGACGTGTGAAATTATTTTAAATGCGCTCATCTTTTTTTTAATGAATAGAGGCAACACAGAGTAATGTAATAGTATGTCATGATTTTCATTATGCTTATTTATTGGTTCTGCAATAATAGATGGAGACCTTATTGTTACACATTCAGCTTGAGCTATTTATGCACAGTGCTAGTAGGTGCACCATTTCATATTGTTATGTTCTGTCCTCTCAAGAAAAGAGGTATCAGGAACCTTAAATCAAATTAGACTACAGGAAGAGTTTTATACTTTGTCTTTTTTATATTAAGTGTATAGCTTTTATAAACTACCTCACTCTGCTTGAATAAACTCATGCTCCTTCAGAGACAGGAAAAACCTATTTTTCAAACTATGTATGACAGCCTGATTCCATTTTCACAAGAAGGAAGGAGAATGCAGGCCCTCAGCAAAGAGAAGAATTCTTCCACTTTTTCACTTCTTTGGGGGACAAATTATCTACTTTGTGTTTCATATTTATACATAATATGTCTAGTGCACGTAAAAGAAGAAGACATAATATTTCTTTAAACCTAGGATTAAGTGACCCTTAAAGAATAGTTTTTCAAGGACAATTGAAATGTAAATATATGAGATTTGGGGGCCCTTGAATTTTTGGCTCCGTGACAGATATCCTAAAGATGAAGCTACTCCATTGAGACTGTGCCTCTGGACCTGTGTAGTTGAGAGTCAGGCACTGCTAGTCTATTGCCTTTTGGATTTCAACTACTCTAACATTGAACTGGGAGTTTGTAGTCAGCCTCCAGGGATGAATTGGCTACATTTGACTGCAGGGCCACTTACTCCTTTCCTATTTGATTTTTACCAAGTCAATAGTTTCCCTAGAAGAGATTTTACTCTCAGGAATAACTGCAACTATTCCAAAAGTCTTCTATGCAAGAAGATCCATGTTTTTGCATTTAAAATAACTTCAGGTTTTCGGTCCAGTATGTGTGTCTTTGAGTTTCTCTCTTTCTGGTTTTTCCCAAACTTAAATGACTATATTTTTTTCCTAATTTTAAGAGGAATTTTTACTGCAAAACTTCCACTAAAAAACCATACCTAAAACAGCACCTGGTGTATAGTAAGAACTCATTACATGTTTGTGGACTGAAAATAGAGAAAGTTGCATTTAAAAAGTTATAATTGCTTATAATTTAGTACTCAGAGGTAGTTATTGCTAATCTTTTGTTGTTCAGACCCACAATCCCTTCTCTAAATAAAAATCCAAAGAACTTAGATCTGAACTGATTTAAGATTATTTTTAATCTTTACTTGTCCCACTTAGTGTTAATATCAACATTTTTTTTTTTTTTTTTACTGAAGAAATACTAATATGTTTAAATTTGAGGTATTGTATCAGTCTCTGCTGGGATGGGCCATACATGACATGTAGAACAAAATGTCATTCTGAGATATGGAAGACTTAAGGATTACAAAACATGTCTGAGTGCAAGGATTTTGAATAAGGGATTATAAACCTGTCTATCTTCCCATGCTGTAATGTGCAAACACATGCAGGACACACGACTAGATTTTGCCTAAAAATATAAATGTCTCATACATAGACACTATTCCATGTCAACAATGTGGTTTCATATTATCTGAACAATAATGGAATTCTGGGCCAATTAATGGATAATTCATTTAGTCAGTTCCTCCCTGTTTGATGGTTTGAGTCTTTACACTGAGATTCAATTCCCAAGGTTCTTGGTCTAAAAAAAAAAAAAAAATTAGCTTTTCTGTCCAGAGTAAGATGCTTAACCTTTTTTTTTTTTTTTTTCTGGTTTCTTATTAGGTGTAATAATATTTGTTCCTCATAAAATTGTCATAAGAATTAAAGATGAAATATGATTATGCATATAAAGGATATGATCAATACTAAATTTTGAATGAATATTAACACATACAATTATTATTATTAACAGCAAATGATGTAACACATGGAAGCAGGTAACTGATATGCAGACATATTCTCCATAAAAATAGTATTTCATGTTAGCAATTATGCAAGAGTACAATTTTAAACCAGAATACTTACGATTATAAAAAAAGTAATTTTATTAGAATGCTAATTTATTTATTTTTATTTTTTAAAATATTTAATATTAAATATTTATTTAATATTTAATACTTAATATTTATTTTTATTTTTTAACGTTTTTTATTTATTTTGAGACAGAGAGAGACAGAGCATGAACGGGGGAGGGTCAGACACAGAGTCCGAAGCAGGCTTCAGGCTCCCAAAGGTCAGCACAGAGCCTCACGCGGGGCTCAAATTCACGGACCGTGAGAACATGACCTGAGCCGAAGTCGGACTCTTAACAGACTGAGCCACCCAGGCGCCCTGAATGCTAATTTATTTTATTCCAAATTTCAGTTTATACCTCTTTAAACCAAGATTGGTTACTTTGTTCTAAATGCTTTTTTTCTTAAAGGTTATTTATTTATTTTGAGACAGAAAGAGAGCAGGGGAGAGGCAGAAAGAGAGGGAGAGAGAGCGAATCCCAACCAGGCTCCGCACTAATAGCATGGAGTCTGATTTGGGGCTTGAACTCACGAACTGTGAGATCATGATCTGAGCTGAAATCAAGAGTCAGACACCTAACTGACTGAGCCACCGAGGCACCCTTGTTTTAAATGCTAAATAGACATTTTAAAAAGTGATCAATTTTTGATAGACTGTCTTGCAAAAAAAATAATTTGCAGATATTTTAAACTTCTTAAACCACCAAAGTGAACTCTGAAGTGGAAAGATGTTAAGTCTTCTTTCAGAACAGTGCTTTTTATGCAGAAAGAACTTGTGGTAAGTAAAGCTCACCCCAGGTAGAAACTGAAGAGAAGTTTTCACAAAAGAACTGTTGTAGAGCAATGAATACGAGAGAGTTAGAGACATATGATAACATCTGATTTCATTTACACTTCTTTTCATGTGAGAAAATTGAAGCACAGAAATATTACTCACATATATACAGCTAGCAAGAAATAGAAAATTAATGTCATGTGACTCAGAGTTTAGGGTTTTTGTTTCTATACCAGTTGGGATATCATGTTTGGCCTGCATTCCTATGGAGGTATTGATGGAGTATGAAAACATCCTACAGCATGAATAATTGCTACTTTGAGTAGTGAAACTTAGTTCCTAGAAGGCAGGTCAATTTGGAAAAGAATTCTTTAAGGCCTTCATATATTAAGCCTCACATCTCTGCTGGGACCTATGTACGTACGACACATTGCCACAAGATCTTTCAAATTGATAGCCAGCAAGTAGTTTCAAGAGGTTCTGTAAGTTGGTCTTATAGAGTGAAAATATTTCCAGATTTTGGAGACTCCAGAAGCAGATTCTCAGATTCTCAGATTTGATCATAGAACTGGCTTTGATTCTTGTATTTGAACCAAAGCTGTCCAGTAGACCTCATTGCTTTCCTCTGTGTTTATTATGATTCAGAGCTGAACAATTGCAGGAACAAAGCCATTCAGGACGGGGCGGGGGGGTGGGGGGGTGGTATGACCTGGTATCAGAACTCTGTAGGGAGCATTGATTAACAAGCATTATTAGAATGAAAGTAATAAATCTGTAAAATACATCAGACAGTGATAAATAGTCTAGAAAGCAAAGCACAATACTCACAAAAGGGAGATGGGTCATACAGGACTTGCAGGATTTTATTTGAAAGAGTGTGAGATTTTCAGTCAAAAGAAACTTATTCCTATTACTTACTCATAAAGGGACCTCCAACTAGCCTTTCATGAATTCCATCAGCCTCAGTTTCTCCACCCATAAAATAGAAATAATTATAATGGTTCCACTTGGTGAAGTTGAAAGGAAGTTTAGATTTGGAGAGGTTGAGAAACACTGACAAAATCACCCTGTAAAATATGTAAGGAAGCACAGGAGACAAAGGACCAAGAACGGAAGAGTTCTTTTCTCTGGGAAAGAACAGGTTACTTACTCTTAATCTAAGTACACTCTAGAGGAACTTGTAATACACTTCAGGAAACTTAATGTGCCTAAGTACATTTTGTTTTCAGGTGTTCCCATGATGGTACTGTTTGCACAGTTTTAAGTAGTTTGGAATTGAATATAAACATGCTGCAAATCACCTAACACTGAAATCCACTTAAAAAATATGAACAATTTTTCAATCAGGCAGTTTCCAAATGCATACTCTGGGAGAGAAGTCTGTGTCCCACAGAAGATGAAAATAACTTGTGTGTTTTCTTGTTTTTTTTAAACTATGACCTAATTAAACATAGTGTATATGTGAAAATGCCTCATTAGTATTTTATCTACAGGAGTGAGTAGACTAAAAATTTTAATTATAACATTAAGAGGTGAGACTTAGTTTTTCTAAGCCAAGAGCCTGCAACTTTTCCTATTAAGGATCAGATAGTAAATATTTAGGGTTTGTGGGCCATATAGTTTCCATCAAAACTATTCATCTCTGCCATTGAAGCATGAAAACAGCCATCGACAACATGTAAATGAAAGGGCATGGCTGAGTTCCAATAAAACTTGATTTTCAAAAACAGATAGTGGGCCTTACACCATTTTTGTAAGGTATGATTAACTGTTAACATTTCTTAATTTCTTTCCATTTGTGTATTTATAAAAAAAAAAAAAAAACCTGTACCATGTAAATTACAAATAACCTCTAACAAGATCAAGATATTTGTCTGTTGTTTCAAACTAGATATGGAAGAATGCAGGCCTATTATCTCATGAAATGATTGTCTGGGTAAGCCCGCTGCTTTTTCGAGAGGAGAAAAATTCTTAGCACTGAAGTGTCCAAGCAAAGAAAGCTGGGGATACTTGAATTAGGTATTAAGTGTCAGTCTGATAAAGACTAGACATATTTCATTTCATTTTGTGCTAATGTTTAATTAAAAATCTGTTAGCATTAGTAAAGACACTTAGCTTTATTTTAATTTCAGGTATGAATACCAACCTAAAATAGACTCTTTCCATTGAATCATACATTTTGAATGTGATACTTATTCCTGTATTTCAGAGGGAAAAATGATAAATATTCTAGTAATCTAATACTCATAAATTTGATTAATAATTAATTTCTTCTTCAAACTTAGGAATGCCTTTACTTTGTTAAAGTCATATCTCAGGGCAGATCTTCCAAATTCCCTGTATATTATCTCCTAAGTTTTTGTAATTGTACTCTTACATTACTCATTTTGTTTTTCATTACAATGGATAATTTTTTCTGGAAAATTTAAAGCTTATTTATTTATTTTGAGAGAGAGAAGGAGAGAGAGAGAGAGACTGAGAGAATCCCAAGCAGGCTCCTGTTGACACAGGTCTCAGTCTCCCAAACCATGAGATCATGACCTGAGTCGAAATCAAGAGTCAGACACTTAACTGAGACACCCAGGTGCCCCTGAAAATTTAAATTTGTATATATTTTTTGTTGTTTTGGAAGGGGTTAGTAACTTATCTTTGAAACCCATGCAAAAGACCAGGACCACAAAATTCCCCCAAAGTAATTATTTAAAATAAATATTTACTAATTATTATAAAATAAATTGATTGGTTGGCTGTTTGCATGAATTGTTGCTCATAAAGTTAAAAATTCTCAGGGTACCTGGGTGGCTCAGTTGATTACATCAGACTTTGGCTCAGGTCATGATCTCACAGTTTGTGAATTAGAGCCCTGCGTTGGGCTCTGTGCTGACAGTTCAGGGCCTGGAGCCTATTTTGGATTCTGTGTCTCCCTCTCTCTCTCTGCCCCTCCCCTGCTTGTGTTCTGCCTCTCTTTTTGCCCCTCCACTGCTTGTGCACGCTCTCTCTCTCTCAAAAGTAAATAAATTTGAAAAAAAAAAAAAAAACTTCCTTTCGTAAAGAGTTAAAAATTCTTTATTAATGTGCTAGAGGAGGGGCACCTGGGTGGCTCAGTCAGTTGAGTGTCCGACTTCGGCTCAGGGCATGATCTCACAGTTCATGAGTTTGAGCCCCACGTTGGGCTCTGTGCTGACAGCACAGAGCCTGGAGCCTGCTTCGGATTCTGTGTCTCCCTCTCTCTCTCTGCCCCTAACCCACTCGCATCCTGTCTCTGTCTCTCTCAAAAATAAACATTAAAAAAAATTTAAATTTTAGAGGAAGGAAAAAGTAAGAAAGGTATTTCATCCTTCAATTTCACCTTGAATTCCTTCTATTTTTTTTTTTTTTTTTTTTACTATTAGGAACTGGAATGCACCTATACAGGTGGTGAGTTGAAAGGCAGATGCAAAATCAGACAGGAATCTGATCTTGCTGATATTTTTTTTTCTTTCATTTGCAAAATTTAACTGATTATTTGAATAATAATAGACTTTATCTTCTGATCAACAATGTTATTTGGAGGAGGGAGACTGGTGAACTGTGTGTACCAAAATCATTGTATCTGTAATGTTTTAAACTTTAGTGTATTTTGGAAAAAAAAACAAACTGATGATATGTGACAGACAGTTTGGTTTTTAAATTAGTTACTTAAATTAGTTATTTATATCTTTTAAATTAGTTATTTTTGGGGAATTTTCTGTAATGATTGGCTACATGTAATACTTTGAATTTCTTTTGCACTTTAAAAGGTAAGTGTTCAGAAGTGCCTATTTTGACAATTTATATGACTGTCATGATGGTAAGTAATCATACAGTTAAGCCTACTGCTTGCATTAGACTGTTTGATAATACACGGCCATTATTACCTTTTTATGTTACTGGCCAAAGGAAGAAAATCTAGTTATTGGAGTTATATGCAATGCTCAGCATATTCAAATAATTTAATGTGCAAGTATGGAAAGGTAAACGTGCATACTCTTTCAGTGAGTTGTCTTATTAGTACGGGGGATGGTAATACTATTTTTGCTTGGTGTGTAACGTAATTTTTAAAAGCATTTCAAGTCAAGTTACATTCATTTCTCATTAACTTAGTTCTGAAAATGTTGGGATGGATCCTGATTTTTCTCTATTTGCCAGAGAGGTAGCACAGATACTGACTGGTCCTGGTGGTTCCCGGCAAGTACGTTGTTCTGCAGTGAATTGGGTATATGAAGGGTAACTTTATGAAAGTTAGTTAGCTGTCATTTCTCTTAAATGTCATTTCTCTGTTAAAAAAATGTAGACAGTAACATTAGTATGTGTCCTAGGGCAATTAAGGAAAATGAATAATAAATATCAATAATACTGTTGTGTGGATACTAAAATGGAACAGCATACTCCAAGCCTCCTAACATAGAAAGTACACAATGACTCTGTTTCCATAAATTTAGATTCAGTGCAGTATAGTTTCAAAACATGTCCATATTAGCTAAATAAATTAGACTGAAAACTGGCTTGAATCTTAAATAAATTAATTTATCAAATTTTTCTTTCACTTATTAGCAAGTTTTTAACATTAATGAAATAAGAGTTTAAGAAATGTATCTTGCATTCACAGTGACAATAAATAAAATGGTGAGTCACCAATTTGTCTCCCTCCCTTTTCTTTCTCTTCATATGTGACAGTTCTAGAAGTACAGACTTCTAATGAATTTTCCCTGGCTACATTTACCTTTGGGTTCTTAGTTTGGAGGCCTGATGGCAGAGAATCCAGTTGTAGGTATTCCCTCTGGTGGGATGAATCTTCCATATTCTTGATAGAGAAAAAGAGCACTATAGGAGGAAAGCAGAGAAGAATCTTCTAAGACAATACATCTGGCTGAGAGATAGCCAAAACCAACCAACCGACCAACCAGCCAACCAAACAAGCAAACAAACAACCAAACAGAAAAGAATAGAACTCCCAACTCTCCCCACCACTACCACCACTGGAAGAAAAAAAAAAGACTGGGTATAAGCTAGGGTTGAGATAGAGACTGACCTTACTAAAGAGAATGGACTAATTGCAGGTATTAAAGTCAGCCACTCAAAGTTTGATTTTTTTTCCCTAAGACATCAACTTATGGCATAACTCTATGCCATTGCCAGAGAGAAAGCACATCTAGCATTCAGGGGCACCTTGGTGGCCTATGGACTCCAAACTTCAGCAAAAATAAAAAAGAGAATGCACAGCATTCTCTACTTTGTGTGCTTTTCTAGATAACAAACAGCACTCCTCTTACCTTTTATTATTTCAACATTCTTCTTTCTTCTCAAAGCTGATTTTCTTTAAGATTAATAAGTTAAATGACTAAACTCCAGCATACAAGTTATTATTAAAATTATCAGTGTTGTTTATGAAAGAGTTAACATTTGCAAAAGGTTTTAATATACAGACTCATTACTTTCAGAACAAAATCATCTAAGTCATCCTAATTGAGCTGTAGACTTAAAATGCTTGCTTACAGGATGTGGCTGTTCTTGCTCTCTCATTTCTAATTTAAAGTAATGCTAGCTTTTGCTAAATGTGGTAAGAATTTCTCATGTTTTTATTATGCCTTTAGTAGCAAAACACAAATGTCGACCACACTATACTTGTATAAAATGTATTATTTTGAAAATCATTGATAAATACAGTTATTGCCATACCTCATGCACTTTGAAAATTCCAAAGCCATAGGTGCTGTCAGATAACTTTATAAGTGGTGGCTTAAAGTGCTGTTGCCTACTTCAGCAATGTAGAAAGAACCACACCATATATTCTGTTGAAGGCAAAGCTATCAGAAGCGATGTCGGTATGAAAAGGCTTAAAGTGAATTATTCACCTCTTAACACTCCCTTGTGTTCAGTCTGCTGCAAAGAGAATGCTTACTATCAATGTGAAAAGCAGTGCCTTTGAATTAAGGGAAAAGTTCAACTTGTTTGGCTTTGTTTTCACCCCAATGGCATCAATATGTGCAGTCAACCTTATGTCCGTAATTCAGAAGAATTTTCAAAATTCCACTCCCCTGTGCCCCTGGATGAGGAAAACACTGATCATCTTAGCATAGCTGAAGCTGTAATGATATGATTTAACACCATAACTACACATCCAACCCCAAATTCGTGTGTGAGAAGCCAGTTTTCTCATAATAATGACTTTAAAGAGTCGAAGTATGTCAAAGACATACTTTCATTTCTCTTTAATAATTCCTATGCTAAGTCAATACCTCTAGAATGAAACCTTTCTTCATATTTGTATCGCAACCTTTGGGAGAGTCTTCTTGTATTCGACATAAATATATTACAAATTTATCAAGACACTGAGGCAAATACGCTTTTAGAACCTGGTACAAAATGCTGCGTCTTTTCCTTCTCAGTGTCTAATCTGCTGTCGGTCCTATTCAGTGTATTTTTAATTTCAAATGTTGTAGTTTTCATTTTTAGAAGTTCCATTTGGGTCTTTTCTATATCATCTACTTCTCTCCTTCGTGCCCAAGATGAAAATGATACAAGGGAGGTACTTCGGGCTCAAATTTTAAGAAGACACTTGCTCTCAAAGCCAGGCTTTTATGTTCTTGACCATATTTTTAATATTCTAATATTTAAGATTCTTGTTGGTTAATTCCATCATCTCTTTCATGCCAGGATCTGTTTTCATCGATTGATTTTTCCCCCAGCCATGGGTTATATTTTCTTAACTTGTTGCAGACCTTATAATTCTTGATTGGGTCTCAGCAATTGTGAATTTTATATTGTTGACTGCTGGAATTTTTATATTGCCTCAGGTCTGAGCTAAACGTATGTTTGTGGAATGAATTTACCCACTGAGCCTCTGTCTCAAAGGTCTACTTTCTGGTAAAGAAACAGACATAGAAAGGTAAAAGAATAGCAAGGATGCCAGCAGTTTATAAAGCACTGCCTCCTACATTTCCACACCAATGATTCTGGAAATGCGAGAGCTGTTTGTTTTGTCAAAAATTGTTCTCTCCATAGGAAATTTCCTGACTGCCCCATGAGTCTGTAATGGGAAATATAAGAGAACACTGGCAAATTAGCACCAAGGTATTGTGGACATATTTATCACATAGTGATTGGATTAATCACAGATTGAATTCCAGAATTTACTGAAATAGCATCTGAGAAATTCTCATCTGTGATGAGAAAGACTAAACAATACAATCCACTTTCTTAATGATTGAATTATTTTTTTTTTCTCTTCCTTTTGCAGGGATACCTTTGAAAATAGTTTCTGATGTTTTCTTTCTTAGAAATTAATTAGAAATGAGATTCAAAATGATGATGTCTTTAATTTTCTTATCCATAGTTGTCTCATTTCCTAGAAATCCAAATATTGTTTTAAAATTGCTCAGACTTTCCTCCAGTTATCATTATTTCATGATTATTACCGTGCTGCATGCAGGACTTAAAAAAATGTAAAAGTTATAATGGAATTGTATTAGATAACTAAGAAATTTTCATATATTATATCATATAAAGTATAAAACAACATCTTTTAAATAGTATATCCTAATTTTACCACCAAAGTTGTAAAATTATTTTGAGGGTATTTTAATACACTTTGGTATATCTTAGATGCTAATCATTTCATATTCAATGTGTTTACACTCTTTACAAATATATTCTGTTCACTCCCAAATGTAGAATCAATACACAAGGTATTTTCTTAAAAAAACAAAACAAAAACAACTCACCGTTTCTGAGGATGGATCCCTGTTCTTCGCAATATAGCCATGTTTGTTTCCTGCATTGAAATAAAAAGCCATTCCTTTGTTGGGGAGTCTAACTGGCTTATTCGGTAAAGCATGCAACTCTTGACCTCAAGGTCATGAGTTCAAGCTCCAGGTTGGGTGTGGGACCTATTTTTACAGAAAGAAAAGCCATCCCTTTGCAATAAATTGTGTCTGCAAACTTCGTTTGAAGTATTTATGTTATGGTTGGGTAAACAGGAACTGCACACAAGGAAAACATCTTTGAAAGAAATGAAAATTTAGCTAAATAATTCATATTAAGGTGACTGTCTTACAGAGCTGTTGCTTGGGTTTGCTAGTGTGGCTGAATAGATCTTTATATCCTGAATCCATTCGTAGTCTGTCCAAATGAATACGGAATTTCTACAAAGGTTTTATAAGTTGGCTTTGTATAATTTTTTAAAAGTTCAGAAGCACTCCTTATTGAAGAAACTTAATAAAAGAGCTTATAGTTTTATAATTCTCTGTGAGGCAGAAGGATCTTCAGCATATATGACAGGCAGATATCACCTTAGATTTAATTTTTGAATTACCTTTTTGAGCATATAGTAATGAACTTTTTTTGAATGTAGGGTTCCATGTATTTTTAATCATGTACATATAAAAGCTTCATGAAACCACCACCACAATCAGGCTAGTAAACAGTTCAGGAGTTGAAAATCTTCATGCTGTATCTCCCTAGGCAGTTTTAAAACTTGCCATCCACTGATCTGTTCTATGTCATCATAGTTTTTGGTTTTTTGAAAAGTTTTATAAATGGAATTATACAGTGTGAAATTTTCTGTGAGTGGCTTCCTTCAATCACCAAAATGCTTTCGAGGTGCATCTAAGTTGTTGCGTCACTAGTTTGTTTTTTTTTTTTTTTATTGCTAAATAGTTGTCCAATGTATGCATGTACCACAGTCTGTTTATCTATTCACCTATTGAAAGATATATGGGCTGATTCCAGTTTTGACAAAGAGGGCTCTGTAAATATTTATGTACAAATCTTTCAAATCTTTGTGTGAACATAGTTTACATTGCTTTAAAGTAAATCCCAAATGGCTGCATCAGTCTGGATTTTTTTTTTTTTTTGGCTATGGATTATGCTTTTGGTATCATGTCTAACAACTCTGCATATTGCCAAGTCACAAAGGTTTTCTGCTAGGTTTTCTTAAATGTACAGGTTTACATTTATATTTAGAGGTGTGGTCCATTTTGATACATACATTTGATACATACATACATTATATATATGTATACATCCATACATATGTATAACATACACACACACACACACACACACAGAAAGAGAGGGAGAGAGGTGTAGTTTAAGGTTCATTTCTATTGAATTATCTATCGAATTGCCTTTTGAAACTGTGTCAAAAATCAATTGGCCGTATTTCTGTGGGCTACTTATGGACAGTCTTCTCTGTTCTATTGATCTATGTGTCTTTTCTGTCTACAGTACTACACTGTCTTGATTAGTGCAGCTTCATAATAACTCTTAAAATAGATAGTGTGATTCCCTCAACTTTATTCTTCTTTTTCAAAATTTTTTTGCCTATTATAGTCACTTTGCTTTCCATTATGAATTTTAGAATCCTTGTCTGTATTTACAATGAATCATGCTGTAAATCTGAATGTTGTTATATTACATGTATAGATTATTTGAGGAACATTGACAGCTTTACCTTGCTGAGTCTTCCACTCCATAAATGCAATATATTTCTTCATTTATTTAGATCTTCTTTGATTTATTTCATCAACTTTTGTAATTTTCAGGGCACAGATTCTGTACTTGTTATTGAAAATATTTTTTTCTAAGCATTTGATTCGTAGGGAACTATGATAAATGGATTGCTTTTGAAAGTTCGGTTTTCAATAGTTCGTTGCTAGAATATTGAAATATAATTGATTTTTGTGTGATGACCTTGAATACGGCAACCTTATTTATTGGTTCTAAGAAGTTTTGTTTCCAATTTGTTTTTTTTTAATTTCTTTTTATTTCCTGCCTAAACAGTAATATTATCTGCGAGTATAGTAACTGAGAAATTTCCCCTTCCTTTTTAATTTATCTTTTATTTATTTTTCTTGCCTTGTTGAACTTAATGGGTCTTTTAGCACAATGGTGAATAAAAGTGGTGAAAGCAAGGGTGAAAACTTTCAGTCTTTCACTGGTAAATATAATATTAGTTATACATGTTTTTTGTTTGTTTGTTTGTTTGTTTGTTTGTTTTTTGGTAGATGCTCTTTATACAGTTGAAGAAGTTTCCCTCTCTTTCTGCCTTTGCTGAGAATTTTTATCATTCATAGATGTTGACTTATGTCAAATGCTTGATCATTTTAAGAATTGCTATTTTTACTATTTACTAGTAAAAAATAATCTATTTGACTCCTTTTACTATCCACTTTCAATTCAACTTCTTTAGGCATATGTAAGTGGTCATATCAAATTAATCTACTTCAACAAATAAAGAAGTTACCCAATTTGAGCCAACGTGGTTTAGTTTCAGTAGGTGCCTTCTTTTGGTCTTTCTCATAGATGCTTTTTTAAAATCATGATTTGTTTTCTAGAGTTATAACAGAAGAAGCAAATTGTAGAGTATGTAAATATATCTTCGGATATACCTGAGAAATAGCTTATTATTGAGTACTCCTGATAAAAATTCTGACTTTGAATGTCATTTATAAATTGACTACAATTTGCTGAGTACTCCTGGAGAAATGCATAAAGGCAAGTAATCAAAGAAACCCTTCATATCATGCAGACTTATCCACTTTGTATGTTAGTTTAATTGATTACTTGCTTATTTGTGTTTTCAGTACAAAGGAAAGTAATGAATACTAAGTTTTCATGTTCATCAAACAAAAAAACAAGAAATGAACAAAAAAATGAAACTAGGAGAATGGACTCAGTTTTATAAGATAGTTCAGATCTGTTTTCTTATGAGCAAATAATCAGTAAAAAATGGCCAAACTTCTGTCTTTGTATTCCAGACTGAACTAGATTAAAAAGATGATCACATTCTAAAGTTTTTAAAGTGTCTATCTTGGAAGTTTCTGTAACTACCCACCAATTCCGAGTACTTTTACAAAATAATAAACGAATTATATGTTTAAAAGTAATAGTTAAAAGTCACTGCGTTCAGTTGAATTTGAAGGGAAAACATTAGTGTTTACGATTAGTTTGTATGGAAGAGGATACAATTTTCAAAGATATAAATATTCATGTTTAATGACTGATGAGTCCTAAAAAACTACAAGTGTCTGACCTCAAGTTTTACCTTCTTCTTAGACTTGAAAGTTAAGATTTATAGATATGCAAGGTAGAACGAATTTTTTAGAGTACATTATTGGGAAATATCTTAAAACCCTTCCATTTCTAAATTAAATGATGCTGTGGTACATATGGCTTTTGTTTTGGGTCTATTTTCATTTTCCTATGCAAATACAGTTATTTTATATTCAGATTATTTTAAATGAGTTTTCTGACACCCTTGGAGCCTGGATAATGAAAATGTTATTTTCTATATTAAAACCAGTGTGGTTTTTATAGTGAGTTAGTTATATGTTTGTTAAAGGCCAAATGGCTATTTCATTATGGTAATCATAAACACACACACAATCTTTCAGGCTTCTACGTATTTAATGGATAAATGCAGACACTATTAGTAAACTTCTGATACTCTGCTACTGATTAAGCTGCAGATTATTAACAATTGTATTTTGTGAAATTCTATAACGATAAACCAATCTTTCTTTCTTTCTTTCTTTCTTTCTTTCTTTCTTTCTTTCTTTCTTTCTTTCTCTTTCTTTTTTACATTCCTTTTTACCTCTCTCCACGTCATTCCTCCTCCTGCGTATATGTATCTTTTTGTTTCTCTCTTTCTCCTCTCTACTTTTCTCTTGCCTTTCTCTGTAATTATATTTTTCTCCTCTTTCTTCCCCTTCTAAAATCCCTTCTCTTATGACTTCCTCTCGTTTTTCGATTTTCATCAAAATAACATTTGGTAGCAACACCATCGCTCGGTGGTCATCAAACACTCTGATGCATCCATGCAAACAGACATCGTACAAACATACATATGCACATGTGCACGTGCACACACACATAATTTAAAAATAGCTCTTCATTCGGTGGGAAAACGTATTCTATTTCTTAGTTCAAGTCTTTTATTTTATTAGAGCTGTTTAGAACTTTAACAATAGGCAAACACTTTTAGATACTCTCCCTAGTAGAACAATGGAAGGAAAGTTTCCTTGTCTGTTTCCCTGTGTTTAACTGAATAGGGATCCTATCCTGTGATGTTCCACCTAACTAAAGCCATTACAATCACAAAGTTACTTACAATAGCACTTATGTTTTCTAACTAGAGTTTCTACTTTGATTTTATATTTTACTCTCTCCGTAATACTCAGGATTCTGTTTTTCCGAAGTGTTCTAAGATACTCATGGCCTAGTCTGTAACCGACAACAATAATAGGTTGCATACATGTTTTTGACCAATTCAAAAGAGGAACTTGATTTTATTAAGCTAAAATGTGAAGTTTCTAAATAACTATAGTTTTAAAAATTAGCAAAATTCTGTTGCAAACATTTTTGCCCCAGTGTTGTTTTCCGCTATTATTTTTACTAGAAGATTGTCACCCTTAAAAACTGATAGTTTGCCATTATGGAAACAAAAATTAAGGTGCTTCACAGAACCTAAACACTAATAAAACATGTTAATGAAAAATGTCTGCTACCAAATGCTAGTTAAAGCAGATTAGAAGTGAGAAATGCATTGACCTTGTTTACCTTCATCTTTGCATTTTGATAAAGGTCATTTGAGCACCGACAGAAGATTATAGATTCAGAAATTTATGAGGCTATTTCCTGTCCCCAAGCTTTTAACAGACAGTGAAACTTAGTAGTTTAAGCTATTACTCTTAACATGTCCTTTTCCCCCCAATAATAAATAGTTCCCAAAAGCCACATAATTAAAATTATTTCATGGGAAGAAAAAAGAGTACTGTTAGTTTAATTTAGCTTTATTTATACGGAAACACATATTGCACTACGTTAAGCCTTACCTTGAGCCCTCTTCTTCATGAATCGCATGCTCCTGTGTCACTGATACTTACATGCTGGATGATCTTGTATGAATCCATAGCTGCTTCAGGGCACAATGGTGTGATATGAAGTGATGCTGAAAACAGGAGAACCTTTGTCACCGAGTCAGCTGCAAGAAGAAGTGATGTGTATGAATGTACAGTATAGGGAGATCTATGAAAGATCTAGTCTCTTTCTCCCAAAAGACTCTGTTCCATGATACAAGGAGAATTCAGTTCTTTTTGGCAGACCTCCACATCAGTTTGGAAGCAGTAAAAACAACCACAAAAACAAGCCTGGTTTCTCAACGTCTTTACTCTCAATATTTTAAGTGACATTTTATTTCTTATTTTTATTTCACTTTGTTTTCAATAACCAGTGGTAATACCCCTTTCCACTGTATAGTTTGAGTTCAATGCCATGATAGGAATGTAGATGAGAATGAATTATAGAGAGGAGTTCAACCATATGTTCCATGCTTGTAATTGTTATTGGCAAAATTTGAAGGAAAGGCCCTGCATCTCTTAATTGAGGAGTGGATGACTTTAAGTGATGCTACATGGAGGGCGTAGAATCCCAGCAGATGATGCAATTATGTTTAAAAATGAGTATTATTAAATAATTCACACTTTTAATATGGAGAAATTAGGTCATTTTTTCACTCCTCCCACAAATGTTCAATCTTAATATCTAGGTAATGAAACAACGCAGACAGTGTTATCCATCCTGGTAGGAACAGAGAATGCCAGTTATGACAGGCTCATTGTTTACTTTAACAGGTAATTTGTGGACCGGAATCATTTAATTGTTCTGAGTACATAATTACATGTCAGCAATTTCCAATTTAATTAAAATTTACAAATCTGAAGATTAAGGGAATTTTTGAATTATTAATCATTTTTCCACTAGGAAATCTTGTTGCTCTGCAGGAGATTTGTCCAGTGTACAACTATACGTATTTTTTTCCTTCTCTTTCGCAGACAGACAATTTTCCCGCAGAGCCCAATTACATGGGCAGCAGGCAGCAGTTTGTTCAAAGGTAAGGCCTATTAAATAACTTTCTCGGCTTCCCCATTTGCATTCGTGTCAAAATTGCTTTGCAAGAGACTACACTTCAGATTCAAACTCGTAGAGACAACACTTTCTCTTCTTTTTCTTTATATGTATTTCAGTAGCTCCACGTTTAAGGACCCAGAAAGAGCCAGCCTGAGAGACAGTGGGCACGGGGACAGTGATCAGGCTGACAGTGACCAAGACACTAACAAAGGCTCCTGCTGTGACATGTCTGTTAGGGAGGCACTCAAGATGAAAACTACTTCAACTAAAAGCCAACCACTTGAACAAGGTGAGTGAAGCCTTCCAATGCTTACGACGTGTAAAGCTTAAGCAATCATTATAAACCTATTAGTACTAGCGTCGCAGTTTATCACGGTGGAACGGACCATTGATAATATATCAAAGAAACAGCAGATCCCGAGCTTGTCCCAGACAGAAAGCAACTATTCAACACCTCAGGAACAACAGAAAAAGGAAGGCCATGGATATTAGTCTGTAACCATCTTAAAATGACAAACTTGACCAAAGTCACCAGATTGTTCTTAGCTTTACAGACATTCCCCAACCTTTCCCATTTTGTGTTTCATTAGCAAGGAAAGCAGGGCATATGTTGGCTAGATATGCACATTCTAATATACTAACTTACAAGATCAAATTTAGTAAATTCACCACGTTTAGGTAAAATGAAAACCGGGTTGGAATTGTATAGCTCTTAGCAGAGTTTGTTTATTTTTAACGTGCATTTTAGCCTCAAAGTAGTTTTTCAAGAGTTAAATGAGAGCAAGCCAGAATTTTGGCTCCTTTTTTTGATTTACATCTAAATGTGCATGGGTGTCAAATAAATATGTACTTGTTTACCTTGATAGAGATAAAAAAGAAATACTTCCTAATAATACAAATGTTTTCTAAAAGTCTATCTTCAATTTATCCATTTGATATGCCTTTTTATTAGTTTTGATGCTTTTATTGTTTCAAGCACAATGAAATATTTGCTAATGATTCACCCAGAGAATTAAGCTACTCTGACATATAAGACTTAGGCAATGTGAATAGGTTTTTATGTCTAATTATAAAAAATGAAGAAAACTTGTATAATTCGGGTTTCAGAATTGCAAGTACGTATTATGTTAGTTAATACTAGTTTTCAAAGTATAATAGTATTTAAATCTATCTAATATTTATTATTTCAGTTTTTTAGGGAGAAACTACATTTAAACTTTGTGAACATAGTCATTTATTCTTCTAATTCACTTATTGATTGTCAATTCATAGAAAGTAACCTTTTGCCTGTAGTGAAGCCTGACATATTACATATGTGTCAATAGATATTATTAATTTCTCTAATCTAAAATTAAAATTCATTTTAATGCAAACACATTCACACATATGTGAATTCAATACAGAAATAAATACATAGGTTCATAATAATATATATGTGATACAGAAATAAATACATATGTACAATAAAATATAATTTATATTTCTGTACTGAATACAACATGCTGAATTTATTTTAAGATTGGCCTCCAAAAAAGCCTTTTTTGATAAGTCATAACCGCCATATACACCATAGCAACTTTTTGTCCAACAATGCAATACTGTGTTTTATAGTAATTGAATTGTAATTCAATTTAATTACAATTGAATATTGAATTGAATATTTATAGAATATTCATAGTTCCTACAAATTTGAATGTTTACTTAAAGTGACTTAAATGAACTTAAATGACTTAAATGAACTTAAGTGACTTAAATGATGGGTTTTAACTATGTCATATTATAATATGTGAATTTTTTAGACAAATTTTAAATAGTGGGTTGTTGCATCTTGATATGTGAATACAGAACCTAACATAGACTCATCTTTGTGTGTAATAAAGTGATTGATGGATAATACATTGGCTACTTTTTGCAAAGCTGCATAGAGTAAGTAAAGAGTTTGCATTTATTATCATATTTCATGAGAAACTTTGTTAATCAAAGAAAAGTTTATATGCTGTTCACATTAACTCTTTAAATTATTTTTATCCAACTGAGCAATATATTTGATGGGAAAGAGCAAAGGCCCCTATAGAAAATGGAAGTGGTTTTATTTATGCCTAAAGATGTAATTTATACTGAAAATCTATTTTTTCAATTTTGATATTAGAAGATAATACCTTAAAAAAGTAGGCCATTCTTAGAAGAGCATATATTTGGTATATATTGTAAATAACATTCTACATAAAATAATTGCTAGTGTAAGAGTGAGAATGTTAATACAAATGTGTCCTGGAAAACAAGTAGTTTCCACACATCTTTCTTAATAAATATGGGAAAGTTATTATGAATCTATGAATTATAGAAGAAATACAGACCTCTACTTTAAAACATGATTTTGGAGGATTAGATAAAATAGTATTTCAGTGACTGATTGATTAGTGTATTAGTTCATGTATTTAATAAATATCTATTAAATCCTTTCAATACTTGAGGAAAGTTAGTTTCTTCAGGAACATCAAAAATAAATTTGACTTAGAGCCTGCCTTCAAGAAACTGTATGTAACTAGTAGAGATGGGGAAGCTCTCCCTCTCTGTCTCTCTCATCTGTTTCCATTTTTCATCTTCAGTTTCCCTATTTCTTTCCATCATCTATATCATCTTTTTTGTTTTCTTCTTTCCTTCCTTTTTGCCTTCCTTCCTCCCTCCTTCTTTCCTCCCTTCCTCCCTCCTTTCATTCTTTCCTTCCTTCCTTCCTTCCATTCTTTTTCTTCTTTCTTTCTTTCTTTCTTTCTTTCTTTCTTTCTTTCTTTCTTCCATCTATCCATGTTTATACTTATCTATCTACCTGTATAGATTCAGAGAAGGAGACTAGCATTTACTGAGTTCTTACCATTTACTATAAACTGTGTTAGCTCCATTTCATTGTTATCTTATTTAACCTGAAAACTCTAAAATGCTTAATCATTTTTGTCTCACTTACAAGAAAACTGAACGTATAGAAAATATATTAATCTGCTCAGCAGGTTGGAATTTTATGCTACATCTAGATATAGCTAAAACTTGTGTCTTTTCTACACAACTTTGTCTCCAAATGGGAGAATTTGCTCAGACATTCTGATTCACTGCTATGACTAGATATCAAATAAACATTGAAGAATAAGTTAAAACCTGAGTTCATGTATGCAAACCTTACGGGAGAATATAAGAATAGCTCATATGCATTGAATGAATTATGCAGTACTTAAAACTTATTATCCTACTTAGTTTTCATTGCATTTATAGATAAGGGAGTACTGCTACTCTCACATTTAACAGATATTAAGAAATGTTGTCAGTGTTCTGCAGTTATAAGCAGTGAAGTCAACATTAGAAATAAAATGACATGCCTTCAGAGCCCGCCCTCTTACCCAATGCTTTATACTATTCACATAATGAACAGTTTACTCAGAAATAATTTTAAAATGTTTGAAGAAGCCATCAGCCATTGTCTTGGTCAATGTACTCTGTTAATTTATTTGAAAAGCGTCAAGAGAAGCAAAGCCAAATTAATTCAATGCACACCCATAAAGAATAATTTTCTTTACAGATGAAAGATGATGACAGCCGTATTTAAGCAATTATCTCATGTCAGATTTCAAATATTAAACCCTAATCTTTAATGCCTTCAGAAATCTCCTAAGAATCAAAAGCAAATTTTCTCTTAGGAGAAAGAAACCAAACACTAAACAGAAAGAAATCCATTTATGAGTCTTTTTTTCTTTTAAAAATTTGTAGTAGTGCCTTAACACAGTTCAGTTAAAACAATCAATAGCATATTATATTTTATAGTTTTTGTATTAGCTTATTTGATTTCTTTCCTTGTTTAAATTTTCTCTAGTAAGAAAAATGATGTTCTATTTCTAACTCAAAATATTTCTTTAGCTTAGAAATTAGAATTAGTTCCAAAAATAATCTTCACATTTTCAATGGAACTTTCTACTAATAATGGTTTTCCTTTGCAAATGATTTAGGCCTTTGAGATCTTCTATTATTAGTTCAAATATTACTTTTTCTTCTCTTTTGTGCAGACTTTTTCCATTTGTTCTATTCCTGATAATTATGTTTATTGCTACCATCGGTTTAGTCGTCCCAAATACACAGCAGTAGTATGTGTTACTCATTATTTTAGCAAAAATATTTGAAAGAGTTCAGTAGTTAATTGAAGGCGTGATGGATAGCACGACAGCTGGGGAATAGCCTTAAGGATTTTATGTTAAATCCTCTAATAGAAAGAGGTGGTTTCAGTTTCTCTCAGTGGGACTAAAACAAATTCTCAAAGAATGTACTTAGTTTCTTTCTATTTGATTGCATCTTTGTGCCCTGCCAGTCTATTTGTCACTTAGATTTTCTCCATACTCCCTTTGTCCAATATTATAGGTAGGTAGGTAGGTAGGTAGGAAGGTAGGTATCTACCTAGGTAGATAGGTAGGTAGATAAAGCAATCCACTTTAACTTCTTTCAGAAAACATCTGTACTTTGGAGTTTCTGTCCATTACAGCAGTCTGGTAAAGTATTTTGATTGTGAGCAATAACTCTTTCTTCTTTAACAACATTTAGTAAACTTTCCCTAAAATTCAGTAGTCTCTCTTGATTCCCAAATAATAAATGTGCAGTTTTCATAAATGCTGTCTGGTGATTTCTTTGAGCTCTTTATTGATAACTCAGTGACTGTTCTCAAGTTTTCAAGGGTAATCAGTCTTCTGCTATCTTTATAGTTGACTGAAACCAAGTTCGTGAATTTAAGCCAGAAGCTAGTGGAATAGCATTTGCTGTGTTGACAACCTTTGCTAGGGACACAGTAGAAGCATCACTGTGAGGGAAGCTAATGCCCTGTTAGGTGGCCAACTGTCCATCCCTTCCTCTGTAACTGGATTCCAGGACTTTGCTGATCCTTAGAAGTTGCTTCATTCAAGTTCTTTCTCATTTCTCCTTTTATTTAATTGCCTTATAATTTCTTTCTTTCTTTCTTTCTTTCTTTTTTTCCTATTCAATTCTGTGCCTCCTCTGTCCTCTCTCTTCTGCTAGAAAATCTGACTTCTTAAATTACATTCTGGGTTCAAAACATTTCAGAATAGAATCTCTGATTAAAATCTAATAAAAATAAAATCAATAGAAAGTTGAGAATAATAGAAATACAAAATAAGCTAGGTTTGCTCCAGTGAATTCAGTTTTAAAACTAAATTACATTCTTAAGGGTTGCCTTCCCTCTTCCCAGAGGACATTCTGGAAAACTACAAAAACTAAAGCTAATGGATTTTGTTTGTTTGTTTGTTTTGTTTTTTTCAAGTCACTGTTTGAATTTTGCTTGTGGGCCCCATATTTAAAACAGGATTAGGCTAGTTTAAAGACTGCAGTATTTTTTATGTGATTTCAGAGTTTGGCGAGGCTCTGAACCCTACTCTTTCAACATCGCCCTCCCTAATTTACTGCATAATGACTGCAATTTCACCATATTTCTAATTATGTCTGGAAAGGAAACAGTTTAAGGTTTGTACAACCTATACTTTACCATGGAGGAACAACTTAAGGAAGAAATAATAGGGAAATGGGAGAACACAAGGTGAAGCTCTTGTCCACCAGAGTAGGGGTGGAGCCATACATACAGGGTTTGGAAGGGAGTTATTGAGAAAGCATTAGGACACTGAACGCAAACTTGACCTACTTTGCAATTGCCCCTAGAACTGACTAGCAATAGGACCGTACTTGGATAGTACTTTTATATTCTCAAGCTTCCGTTCTGCTTTCTATTCTGCACCTATGGTTACTGTAGCTGTGACCCTTCCAATCAGTCGATGTCTCTTCCCAGACCTTCCCATAACACGCATCAGCAAATTGCTTCTACACAAGTAAGGACACAGAGGTGATGACGACGTCCATCCTTGCAATCTCTGAAAATACTTTTAAAAAGAAATGCTGCTGTAAACTTATTAATATCAATTTGTCTTTTGAAGGAAATGGAAAATCACTGCCATATAGAGGGATAAGGAGTGGGGAGAGCAAAAGGAACAGTTGACTATTTAATACCAGGAAGAAATCACTTACGAATTTTTAAAGGCACTGCTGCTTTTATGATTCAAATGTGTGGCATTTAAGAAATTGTATTATTTGCCAAGAATTCTTATTATATGAAGCCATCTAAGTTTGTATTCGGCTGCATTTAAGAGCACCTTAATGTCAACTTTTTCCCTCTCTTGTGCTGTCTTAGGACTTTCAGAATTCATCTGGCTTTAGATTTTACTGGATAAAATATTCCCCAAACTATGAGCAGCTTAAGTTCATTTTTGATTACCAAACTTTGCAAATGTCCCATAGTTCACCTAACTTTAAAAGTTTCAATGACATCTCTTTCTCGTGTGCAAACATCTGTTTCTAGAATCCAGCAGCTGGTATCATGAAAATAGAGAGATTTTATCGCCCTCACATTTGTTCTCATCGTAAAGCCTCCCTAACAAGTGTTGCATGATTTACTATAGATTCAATGTGATTTTTAGGTTATCTTGCTTTTAGTAATGACCTTTGCTAAAACACTCCAAATGGGGAATGTTGGGACAGTAGTTCCCAAACTTTTAGAATCTCATTTTGCCTTGGGGCAGGGGAACACTTCTCAGCCTTAGAATTATTGTTTCTTTCAAACACTGGGATACAACTAGAGGATTTTGGTTTTTGTGTGGTTTTTAATAAGGACTTTTTTTTCATTTTTACAAATAAAATTCTATATTAATATTATGTACATTTCTATGAAAATAAGAGTATGACATAAACGATAAACTATGACAATCAAGCATGGTTATTAGTTCATCTGTTAATTAAGAATTGTGACAAACTAATGTTGATAGGTCTTAAGCTTCTTCAAGAAATTTTCCATTATTTCACTTTAAACCCATGTTCTAGTATTGCAGGTTCTCCGTTCTTTTGAAAACCATATGAGGAAACGTTAGGGTAGGAAGATTCCTTGAATCCTTGAAGCATAATTCCCCTGTTTTATAAGTAAGAAAACAGATTCAATGAGTCTTAAAGTTAGAGGCAGAGATAGTGCTAGTTCTAGGTTTATCGTTTGCTGGTCTTGAGTTCTTTGTATCCTTCATGCCATTCCTGTAATTCATGATAGAGAGACTTCAGCGTCTCCAAGCAGGTACTTCAGATTTGTCAAAACACTTCATTTTTTTATAAATCTGAAGATGTAAGCAGTTATGCCTCAGAGCTTAATTCTCGATTCTTTCATGTATATTGAGTAAATATTTAACATATAAGTATATAAATATATATTATATATACATTGAATAAATGTATTGAATAGAAGCTCCAAAAAGTCAAAAAGATGTATCATACCAAATGTAGACAGTGACACTATTGTGTTATTTGTCACCAAGCATAAGGGCGTATATATTTCTCATCTAGGCACAATATCTACACTTGTAATTGTGAGTCCCTGATATTGTCTCAGTGCACCGAGGGATGATGGTTCCAAGGAGAGATTTATTTAATCACTTATTTTTTTTTTTCTTTTAATGAACAACTGTGCCAGGGATGTAAAGACGAACTAATGCACAGGCTGGGTTCTGCAGGAGCTCACACTCTAGTAAGAGAATTGGACGTATAAGCTCTGGGGTTGGTGTAGTGAGCCATGCCCTGAGTATGCATGGAGTCATGAGAAAGAAAACCCAGCTGAGATTTAAGGGGATCAAAGAAAACTCCTGGGGAAGGAGACATTTGAGTTGACTGGTTCATTCAGAAAATGTTTACCTGTTTGGGGAGGGAGGATAAGAGGGCACTCTAAGAAACACAGATGGAGTAATGTATGGCAAGTTGCTGTTGGATGCATGTGAGTAGGGAGGTGTGAGATGAAAAATGGGGCAAATGAGACCGAGAGGTTGTGAGAAGCCCAGTGATGGGACAACTGACAGGGAGCCATTGGAGGTTCAGGTGGCAACAGTGCAAAGTCTCATTTTATTTTTATATTATTTTTTTATTTCTTTAGAAATAGAGAGAACACGAGCAGGAAACAGGGGCAGAGGAAGAGAGAGAAAGAAGCAGGCTCCATGCTCGGCACAGAGCTGGACGTGGGGCTCAATCCACGACCCTGAGATTATGACCTGAGCCAAAATCAAAAGTCAGAGGCCCAACCTACTGAGCCACCCAAGCCCTCCCAAAGTCTCATTTTAAAGACATTATTTTCTGTCAATGCCTGGGGAGACAGGGATACACTTAGGAAGTAATGTAAGACAAGGCAAATGAGACCCAGAGTAGTAAAGAGGTAGCAGGAATGGAATTAAGTGAAAGATTAAAAACTTTTTAGAATATGACAGTACTTTTATGATTATAAAAAAAATTGCTTATTATTCACTTGAAATTGATTTTGAGATAATGGTTCCTAAAGGAAAAAAATCATTTAATACCCAAATAAATGGACTATACCTTGAATTATTTAAGTCTCTTTTTGTGTAATTTATACCATATATATTAAATAACACACAAATATTTGAAAGTTTCAGCATTTTCTCTAAATTAACAATACTGATTTGTATGCTGAAATCAACTTACTAAAAAAACTTCACCATTTAAAGATGATAGAAAAAAAATAAAAAATAAAGATGCTAGGACTAAACAGAAATGAAACAAAAAAAAAAACTTCAGCTAACCAGAGAATTTTTAGAAAATGGAGAGGCAATGTAGAACGTGGTATCATAATGAGTCTGAGAATCATGACTTGTGACCTGGCACTACTGGGATAAATGTATAACTTCTGGAGCTCACTTGCTTTGAAAGAAGGAACATTCACTTGGAATCAAACGTTCTGAATTTTTAATGTAATTCAGTAACACTTTCTATAGTATCATTGTATATATGGCACTATCTTAATTGCTATGTTGTATATTTACTCAACAAATATTCCTTGGGTTTCTGGTATGTGCCAAGCGCTCCCCCAGGTGTTGAGGATTGAATAGTAAGCAAAACAAACATTCCTTCACACTGAGCTTACATTCAAATGATGATGAAATAGTCAAGTGAACTCTCCCAAGACTCACAAAATCCATTTTCACAGAACTGGTAGTCTAGTAAAGGAAGTGAAACATGTACCTAATATAATAAAATGTAGAAAATATGTGCTATTGATTAGGTGTAAATGAAAGGGTCTGAGAGTTTCAAAAAGAGGATAGAATATTGATAATTATTCAATGAAGACTTCATACTAGAGATGAAATTTTAGCTAAGACTTAAGGGATGAACAAGGTTTTTACTTTGAGAGATAGAAGAAACACAATAAATACATAAATACAATCATGGGATATGGAAAGTGGATTTAATATTTGTGGGATAATGAATAGTTCAGTGTGTCCAGAGAAGGGACAGAAGGAAAAAATGCTGAAGAAAACAGAAAAAAAGGTGATCAGTAAGGAAGGGAGGAAGTAGGGAAGCCATAGAGTCATGGTAGCCAGAGATAGATAAGAACAAACATTTTGATTCTTTAGAGAAATCCAAGAAAATAAGGCTCAAGGAACAACTATACAATCTGATAACTGACAGACCACTCTTGATTTTCATGAGAGGAGTTATAATGGAGTAATGAAAAAAGAAAAGGGATTTCAGAAAGATAGACTCTGAAGTAAGGTCAGGAATTGGAGACAGCAATTTCTCTTATTTCAAGACTGGCGAATAATGGAATAAGGGAAAGACAGGGAAAATACTAACTAAGGAAGATGGTATTATGAATGGAAAATGCTTTAATCATTTAAGATAACTAATTATTAATATACTGAGGCAGAGGATCCAATTAGAAGGAAATATTGAAGGACAGGACTGGATAGAGGATATGCATGGGAGTGTAATGGAGATGCTAGCCTTAAAGTAAAGATCAACTCATTTTCTGTAAAGGAAAGAAAGGAGAAATAAATTAAAAAGATCAATGTAAAGGTGAAAGGAAAATACTTATAGGGAGTTCATTATAGGTGGGCCCAATCTTCTCTATAAAGTGCAAGGCAAAAGACATCAATCTCATTATTTCACATAAGCCTTTAGAGTATATAAATGACCTCAGATTTGTGAAAAACCAGGGACATCATGAAATCACCAAAATATTCTACTCCAAAGTGCACATCTGTCAAAAACAAATATGGATGGCTGTTATTTTATATTTATATTTGTTAAAAAAAAAGAAATAGGAACAAGTTATATAGCAAACTAAATATATATATATGTATATATATATATATATATATATATATATATATATATATTTATATTTAACCAAATATATTAACATTCAAATTTGCTCCCCTGGTACTTTCCAATTTCATAGCTTGAATAAATTTTTGAAAGTTGATGTTTTGATATGTATGCTTATAATTCTTAGAACAAGATGTTTTCCAGAATTAAGGATTTTTCAGATTTTACAAAGGTGATATAATATGTATATCATATATTATATAAAATCCTCACTGGAATCTGGCAATACACACAATCAAACACATTAAATTTTGTAGATAAAAACCTGAATATTTGCAGTAAATGGACTAAATGAATACTATAAATAGCTTATGTTAGTTCAAGTCATTTTTTACCACTAGATGAGTAATAAAACAATTTCCAGATCTGAAATATTTTTGGGTTTCAAAATTATGGGCAAGGAATTATATAGACTTGTACTTAATTTGCATGTCGGGGCTTTGCTTCCTTAAATTCTTGACAACCAGTTATACTGATGATGATTCAAGTGGTAACATAATGAAAAAATTATTATGTACCACCATAAGAAATTATTTAATCCTGTCTTCTATTAAATCATTATAGGAATATGTAGTTGGGGTCTTGCTTCAAATGTAGAAAAAAAATAGTCTATCATCCCTGTAATAGTTTTAATGTGATAAATATTTACTTTAGGAAGCTAAAGAGTAATCTTGGAGCATTTAAATGTTGGACTTGAAAGTGGACTAAGACTGTAAGATACAGGGTGAATTAAGTATTTGAAACTGGGATAATACATGGTCAAAGATTTAGAGATGTGGCAACCGAACAGTATAATACAAGAATGGCAAAAAAAAAGTAGAAATATTTGTATTTGAATATGGGATATAGAATTATAATGGAGACAAATTGAACCAGATGAATGGGTTAGGGTCAGATTATGAAAAACCTCGAATTCCATACTAACGACTTTGAACCATATTCTACAGGCAATTGAAAACTCTTTTGAGTGGCATTACCTGGTCACATTTTTCTTTTAGAGTGATCAATTAATAATAGACCAGGGGAGAGTTGGGAATGAAAAAAACCAATGGCCAAACCAATCCATCACCAAAATTCAAAAAGGGAGAAGTATGTTTAATATTTCTTTCATTTTTATATAACGTGTCATGCACTTTAATTGCATATACCCAAGAAATTTTATTGAAATCATTCTGAGCATTAAATACGATTAATTCAAAAGACACATTACTCAATTCAAAGTACTATTATTTATATTTGTTAATAAGCAAAGTTGATTTTTTTCCTTTCCCTTTTATTTTACAGCAGAGCTAGCAACCCTATCTTAAATATAAATCATAGTGAAGCCATTAAAAGATCATAGATACTTGACAAACTGTGTGAATTTATTCAGATAACAAAAGATCAGCTACTAGTAATAAGGAATTAAAAAAAAAAACACATATTTACTGAACATCTGTTATGTGACAAGCACTGCCCCAAACACTTTTGTGTTTTTAATTTATGTATTTATTTTGAAAGAGAGGAAAAGAGAGAGAATCCCAAGCAGGCTCTGCACCTTCAGCACAGAGCCTGATGCGGGGCTTGAACTCATGATCTGTGAGATTATGACCTGAGATGAAACCAAGCTTAACAAACTGAGCCACCCTGGGGACCCTGCACCAAGCACTTTTAAATAAATTTGTCCTAATGGCAAGCCAGTGAGATACTGTTATCTCCTGTAATAAATGAAAACCCCGTGCATCAGAAAACTGAAGGATCTTGCCCACAGATGAGACCCTTAACTGTGTAGCAGTTGTCTGTCTGATGTCATGTCTGTGCTCTTTGCACTCTTGTCCCTTCTGCTTATTTACAGTCTTCAATAATCATGTGCAAAGAATAAATCCCAACCCAGGGATGTATGAATTAAGTGCTAGTATCAGTGTCACTTTTAGAACTATGATAGACTGCTCAGAGATACTGAAGTGATATAAACAAATTTAATCCCACTTTACTGATGATCTACAATTTGTAAGACATTGTAGTCCATATGTATTCTTAAGACATTTCACAGTTCTCTAGGTATTTGATCAAAGGTTTTACACAATTAAAACACAGCAAAAAAGCTTGAAAATTTCATTTACCTCGGTTCCCTCTCCATCTCAACCCTGCCAATATTTTCTCTCTACTTTCACAAGCTTTTCCCAGCCAGCTCTATTCTCATTCCAGTAAGTGGCATCACCATCTACCTACCTAGTCACTCTAATCAGAAACCAGCAAAGGAACTCCTTTTCTATCTCTTCAGCATCACAGTATGTGTTATTAAGTCCTGTTGTTACACGACCCAATTCGTCTTGAAATGTCTTCAGTTCACTTAGTTCCAGTTTATTTCCCCTGTCCAGGCTGCCTCCCTTTCTCAGAACACCTCCTAGGCAGGTGCCCACCTGCTTCCCTCAATGCCCTGTTAGTTAACTACCATCCATTAGCAGAACAGTGATCCCCTTGAGAGATAAATTTGATCATTTCACTCCTCCAAGTATAAACATTCAGTGATTTTCACAGAGTTCTGGGGGGAGGGGGGTGATCTGCACTTTTAACCTTGGTCTATAAGCCTTGCCCTTGTGCCAGTCTCCTGCAAGTTTACTGTCTTCTTCCCTATTTCAGGAAAAAGGCTCCTGGTGAATAGAACTTTTTTGCACTAATTTGTCTCCCCCAGTAGTCTGCAAGCGACATGTTGTGAAGGAGATACTTCTCTTACACTCCCTGTATTCTCAATATATTCCCAGTATTTATTTACAAAAAAAAAAAAAAGAAAAAAGAAAGAAAGAAAGGAAAAAAAAGAAAGAAAAGGAAAGAAAGAAAAAAGAAAAAGAAAACAAAAAGTTATCAAAGATTATAAATACAGATCATGAAGAAGATCTTAAAGAACTTGAAGTCACAGGATAAATATTAAAAGATCTTGATCTGGTAAATGATATGATATTGAATTAATCTTTAAAAGAGCCAATTTTGTTACAGTTAGAAACAGATCAAACAAACATTTAATGACTTCAAAGAACAGAATTATGTACATTTACTTAAATTATCTCATCTACCATACACAATTTTGAATAATTTTATAAGGTAGTTATAAGATAATTTAATAAGATATAATTGCCATTTCCATTTTGAATAGAGGAGATAACCAACCTAAGGTCCTCAAGCTTTCATATGGCTGAACCAAAATTTTGGTTATCATGGGTCTGTTCATCATCTCACGGTGGCAATTGCCCATGTGAGAAGTAATGAAGTTCTCACTAGTCTAGGTGATATTGAAAATAAGAGCGAGTCTTGGGGGTGCCAATATTTGGAGACTAAAAGCCTTAATATCTTGGTAGAGAGCAAGAAAGGGCCATCAATTTTTCAAAATTAGAAACTTCCATCAGGTTGTAACAATATTGTTGGGTTATTGAATAATATTGGCTGGCTAAAACGATGTGCAGAGAAAGCAAATGGTGCAATAGGAATGAGTAAAAGAAACACAGGATAATGCAAAAAGTAAGTACAATTTATTTGAAATATATGATATTCTACTTGAAATATCTGACTGCAGATTTTCAGATCATTCTATAATATTGAGGGAAAGATGGATACATTTGGGTTATCTTTTGAGTGTCCATTATTAATATTGGACTATAAAGTGTATATAAAAATTTGAGTGAGTGGATAAACCGACATATTCAGGAAAAAAGTAAAGCAAATTGCCGCTATGAAACACAGGAGACAACTTAGGAAAATGAAAGCTTATCTTGAACCTTAGATGAGGCAGGTAAAGATTCCACAAAGCTCAGAAGTGATCCTTCTTACTACTAGGCTGAGAAGCTATATTTGCAATGAAATCATTATATTTGAATACACAGAAAAGTGGTGTTCATTTCTTTGTATGAAATACTGATAAAGTTGGCCATATCCATGTAACTGATTTAAAAAGCCATCAATAATTAGATAAGTCTATTTAGAGTGAAAGCAGAGTGGTGAAAATGAAAGATTTGTCAGAAGGAATAACAGACAACACTAGGAAAAAGAAGAGTAGTAAGGTACTCAAATATAGAAGAGTTTTGAAAGAGAAGGGTAAGTGTACATCTTCAGAGCATGATGTGAAATCCTCTTGAGTTTATACTTTAAAAAGAATATACATTTCAAATATTAAAAATTAGAGAAACAACCCTCTAGAGGCCAGGGTTTTCCAGATTTCTTCCTTGCATTTTACTGAGGATACCAATACTGTTTCTACTCCTTCTTTCCTTCTATAAAACACTGAAAATGTTAAAAGCTGGGGCGCCTGGGTGGCGCAGTCGGTTAAGCGTCTGACTTCAGCCAGGTCACGATCTCATGGTCCGTGAGTTCGAGCCCCGCGTCAGGCTCTGGGCTGATGGCTCAGGGCCTGGAGCCTGTTTCCGATTCTGTGTCTCCCTCTCTCTCTGTCCCTCCCCCGTTCATGCTCTGTCTCTCTCTGTCCCACAAATAAATAAACGTTGAAAAAAAAAAATTTAAAAAAAAAAAAAAAAAAAGAAAGAAAATGTTAAAAGCCTAGGCTACACCAAACTCCAGAATTTATAAAATACATTTCCCTCTAGATTTGTTTTAATTAAATTTAATTTTGATTTTCTTTAAAAAATTGTTTTATTTGAGAGAAAGAGAGGGGGTGCACGTGTGAGTGCACATGCATGCGTGGGGGATGGGCAGAGGGAGAGAGAGAGACAGAGACAGAGACAAAGACAGAGACAGAGAATGTTAAGCAGGCTCCATGCTCAGCACAGAGGCTGATGTGGGGCTTGATCCCACAAACCTGGGATCATGACCTGAGCCAAAATCAAGAGTTGGTTGCTCAACCAACTGAGCCACCAAGGTACCCCAACTTTGACTTTCTATGTGATTACTAAACTTATTTTCTGTTTTATGCCCATACATATATGTATGAAAACATATATGAGTTTACATATATACATACATTTATCTCCAAAATTTGAATGGCAAAAGCATTAAAAATATGTATTTAATTACACTTAGGGTACATCCATCAGAATATCACTAACTTCTGACGTGTATTGTAACATTGCCTGGAAATTCTACCAGGTTACTAGACTTTTGTCCTTGAAATTACAAAATGTTTAAATAATACATAATAATGCATTTTCACACAGATTTATTAGCACAAGAGTATTCAATACCCATTAACAGTTTAATTATTTCCATGTTCACATGACAGTATTTTATTAAACGTCATTTAAAATTTTTTTGAATGTTGGGGCTCCTGGGTGGCTCTGTTGGTTAGTCGTCTGACTTCGGCTCAGGTCATGATCTAGCGGTTTGTGAGTTCGAGCCCCACGTCGGGCTCTGTGCTGACAGCTCAGAGCCTGGAGCCTGCTTCAGATTCTGTGTCTCCCTCTCTTTCTGCCCCTCCCCTGCTCATGTTCTGTCTCTCTCTCAAAAATAAATAAAACATTAAAAAAATTTTTTAAAAATTTTTTGAATGTTGAAAACGAAACAGTTGAACAGTTGTTCAGAAGTGAAAGAAACAGCTTTGTAAAAGCTATGAGGAAAATTACTTGTTTTAGGTTATAAGTAATAATGTTTTATCAGTAGAGGTTACACATTTTGTCTAACCTGTCTTTTGGAAGCATGGTGTTATAAATATAAATACGTACATTCATTTCAGTATATGTATTACTTACATGCCATCAGCTCATTTAAACACTCTAATACGTTTATTAACACCATCAATGTTTGAGTGATATTCTATCATTTTCTTCGGATGTAAATAGTCTTTCTCTGATACCAGTTCAATGATGTTAAACTACTCAAATTCACTTTAATAATACAACATAGTCATTAATTCTTTCTGGGGGAACCTATCTGCATCATAAATTACTTTAAAAAGAAGTCAGATTTCTATTTTCGTTTGATTCAAAGACAACTAAAATTCAAATTGAGCCAATAGTATATCGCCATAAAAATCCTTATTGAAACCTTCAATGATGAATAGATATGATAGATAGAAATTAGTATGTTATCTATAATTTGCTTCTAATTTATTTGAGGGAGACTAAAAGTAGTTTGTTCCCTTGATACTATAAGTATCCCCTTATAATTATGTTTGTGCTCTTAATGTGCAATATCTGTTAAAAATATTGCAAAAGGTAAAAAATCTGCTTAGTAATAATTACACTGATGTACAAAGTATTACTGATGTTTCGCAGTGACACACATTCTCTTTTATCTTCTCAAATATAGTTGCAATAGATGACTCAGCATTTACTTGTGCCAAACACTGTATAAGGCACTAAGGAGTAAATGTAAGTCCTGATCTCTAGTAGTTCACCCCAGTAAGTATTTGTATCATTCAAACCTCTTGGAACAACATCCATTTTGATTTTTTGTTATTGAAGCATGTCAGTCTGAAAAACACACCTTAGATCTACCATGTGAAATCAGCATATACATGAGAGTTGACTTTAAAAATTGGGTAGAGTAAAATTTATCTTATCTGCAGCTGTGAAAGTTGTAGGATGGAATTTTCATCCCTCTCCTATAGATAAAATTATTGGCGAACTATATCCTGCATGAAATTCTTGAACAGAATGAGGACATACAGTGAAAACTCAGGAGATTTGAATATAGCATGAACTTTAGTTAACAATAATGTATAAGTAATGGTTCATTAATTGTGACAAATGTACTATATGAATATTAGATGTTAACGATAGGGCCAGTTGGGTGTGAGATTCATGGAGCTCTCTGTAGTATCAATTTTTCTGTAAATTTAAAATTATTCTCAGGCACCTGAATGGCTCAGATAGTTAAGTGTCCAACTCTCGATTTTTTAGCTCAGGTCATGAACTCATGGTTCGTGAGTTCAAGCTCTGCCTCGGGCTCTACTCTGACAGCACGGAGCCTGCTTGGGATTCTGTCTGTCTGTCTCTCTCTCTCTCTCTCTCTCTCTCTGTCTCCACCCATCCCCCACTTGCACATGCCTACCGTGCATGCTCTCTCTAAATAAATAAACATTAAAAAAACAAAATTATTCTAAAATTTAAAAGTTTATCTAAAACATTATTAAATGTGGTAGAAAAAAATGAGACAAAATTGTGCAGAACATTTGATGTTAACATAAAAATTGGGCATTTTTAACGATCAGTAGAAACCGTTAAAAATGTGTGGGTAGGAGCATAACCAAAGTAATACAGCTACTTAGGGAAACTTTCTGTGTGACAGCACAGATTGTAGAGAGGGAAAGGTGGCTTCAAGGAGACCAATCTGGTTCATTAACTTTCATACAAAGTGGTAAAGACCAGAAATGATGGTGGTCGGTGTGAATGGAAACACACAGGTTTGACACAGTACAAATAAAGTAACAGTATTTGGCAATTTATTGGATATGAAGTCTATCAGAGAAATGCAATGTGGGTGATTCAGAAAAGAGATTTATAGCATAATAAACTGGATATAGGATAGGAAAGTAACATAATTTTAGACTTAGAAACTGGTTGCTGATGGTATTAGGCAGGGTAAAAGAAGATACATTTGAGTTTGAAAGCTTAATGAAAGTTTAATCATTTCTTCCAGGAATGTCCTGTGTTTAAATAATTTGAATCCTCTTTGAATAGTGAACAAGGAATGTTTGGAATTTTTGAGCCTAGAATGTCTCTGTGGTCTGTTTCACAATTTTTGTTATGATGATTGTATTCTTATTTGAAATTAAGTGCCCAGTGAGTCATACTCTCAATGCACAAACTAAGAATCAGGAGTAAAATGGGAAAATTTCTAGCTGCCAGGCTATCACTTAATCAGTAATCTCTAATATGTATTCAGAATATTAATTAATGGTTTTAATAGAAGTCTAAAAATGGCACATGGCTACAATTCCAAATTCACTTGATAAAATGAAATTTTAGGTAGTTAACTTTTATTTTATTCTCATTTACATTTCTACTCTTGATTATTAAAGTAATTTTATGTTCCATATCTCACAAGTGCAAAATAAATTACTTCTGAAACTTTTAAAGAAGGGTAAATGGTTGAAATTATCAAATTTGAAAGTGACCCACAAAACACTAGTAATGAGAGAAAGAGAACTGAATTTGTTCCCATTGTGTGGAACAGTTACCCTGGAAGTCAATGGAGGTTCCTAAGGATGTTTTTTATAGGCAATTTGAAGTGTTCAAATTAGAAATAACTATTAGATTAAACACAATCTCAATTGGACTCAAATTTTCATTTTATACTTGTGACCGGCTCTTTAGGGTCATTCTTATTAAAGAAACCATTTTTTCATTAAAAAAAAAATCTAACATTGCATCATCAAAAGAATAGTTTGAAATAGTTCTCTGGGTCAGGGAGAGGGAACTCACGTTTATTGTTGATCCGTACAGTGCTTTCATTGGATTCAGTAAAGTGTGGTCTATATTTTTGTGATTAAAATAAAGATGTATATATATTTGACCACCAAGTTGACCATGGATACCAGAAAATGATATTGGAATTTTTGTCAGACTCCAGGACAGATACCACAAACTCTCCTGTGATGAACTGTTCTCTCATATTCCACTGTCATTGTTGTCTAAGGCTGACAGGAGGAAGAAGCTTCCTTAGAGGAGTGAAGTCCTGGAACATGATAGATTTATTTTTTCCCAGGAGGTACAATATTTTCAGCATGGTTAGAATCCTGTGAGAGTATTTTGGTCAGGATAAGGTGTGGAGAGGGTGACCGTTCATTGAGATTACCCTTACTGCAATGAGGTACAAACATCTTTGGAAATTTTTTCTCTGCTGAAAAAAGCTGAATACAATAATCCCTGTATCTCCAATCCATTTTCTCTGAAGTCTTTAGAGGTCATAGGCTTTTCTCTTTGGATCGTTAGATACTGCATTGAAACATTCTTTATGAAAAATTGGGCTTCTGTATAGCAAGTATAACACAATTTCTGTTTTATACTAATCAGCACATACTAATACAGTTTTTATTGTGTTTTATTTTTTGGTCAGAAAGAAGCAAGGTTAGTGATTATTATATCTGAAGCTGATCTCTCCCTTTAATACAAGATTTGTTTTTGTTTTTGATTTTTCACAAACGCCTACTGACATTTAAGTTTCAGCCATGGTTGCATGAATATTTGTAGAAATGCTATTTATTATATACAGTTGCTTTAATGTAGCATCAAATACACAGAAGACTTGAAATTTTTTATATCATTGTAATGAATGTTAGATCTGGAATTAGTACATTCATTTGTGGTATTGGCTCAGCAATAATACTAGTTGCATACTTTGTCGTTTACTATGACTTTAACTTGGTGGGTGTTTTTAATACCTTACCTGTATATAAAAGGACCAAACTAGATTATCTCTAACATGCCTTAGCACTTTATAATGCTGTAGAGATAAGATATATAGATGATAGATAGATAGATAGATAGGTAGATAGATAGACTGAAAAGTTTCGACATTGTAAGATTGATTTTGTAGCCTCTATTCAAATTCCATCAATTATTTTCTCAGTATAGAAATATGATTCATTCTATGTATGTAATATCAATAACTAAGATTTCATTGAAAGAGAATTCATTTGTGAAGTCCCAAATTATCAGCAGTCCTGTTGTGGCTAATAATAAGGATGATGATGATGATCTATTAATAATTAATAATATTTCTGGGCAGTAACGTTCATTCACTTAATAATTTTTCATGAAATATGTACACTAAGCCAGATATATTGTAGAAAGGGAAGACAGGAGCATTCATCAAGAACACGCATTCTAGTCAACATATAAAAGTCATGAGGGAGGAGAGCCATGAAGGTAGTGAGAAAGTACAGACTGATTGCTCTATGGGGAAGAGAGTTGTAAGCAGTGAACCACCAGTACAGTCCCTGCTTATCTGGCATATTGAATAAAAAGCACAAAGTCAAGATTGGAAGTGAGTTTGAGGTAGAAGGAGGCATTAAGGAAGAGAGAAGGGGTAGATAAATAGAATAGCACCATACAGTCATAGAAAATGGAAAGGACACAATTTCTAGTTAATTATCTTACTGATGATGCTTATGGTCTGTTTATTCAAAGAATCATTTAAATTGGGATCTCTTACATTAAAATATACAACTTTGTGGGAATTCTAAATTATAATCAAACTTCCCTGAAGACAACCTTTGTAAACATATTTGTGTTTCTTTAGTGTCTTTGAATGTATTGTGTGTGTATGTGTGTGTGTACCTACATGTGTGTATACACACATATGTATTTCAATTGGATTCGTCCCAAATATATAATTTGTGCATTTCCCTTGACACTTAGCATTATATCTTGAGCAAATCCCTGATCCCTAAATCTTCAAAACCATTAGTTGCATTCAACTCAGTATTCAAAACTGTGGTTGAGCGATTCTTTATTGAAGCACACCTCTATTCGGGGAAAATTAATTATAATACACATATACATACACTTCAAAATTACTTTTCTAAATAATGGGCTATTTTAATTCCTCTTACAAATACTGTACTTTTAAATTTACAATAATATATCTTATTATTTCTCTAAGAATTTATCCTAGAAGCAGAATTACTAATGTTTCAAAGAGCATGGATTTTTTTAAAGTTCCTCATAAAAACTAAACTTCCATAAGAATTTTATTTTTTGAAGCTTTTATTTAAATTCCAGTTAGTTAACATACAGTGTAATGTTAGTTTCAGGTGTACAATATAGTGATTCAACTCTTCATACAATACCCGGTGCTCGTCACAAGTGCACTCCTTAATCCCCATCACCTATTTATCCCATCCCCATACCCTCCTCCCCTCTGGTAACCATCAGTTTGTTCTCTGTGGTTAGGAGTCTGTTTCTCGGGGGGTGCCTTGTTAGCTCAGTTGGTAGAACTTGCGACTCTTGATCTCAGGGTCATGAGTTCAAGCCCCACACTGGGTGTAGAGCTTACTTAAAAAGAGTCTATTTCTTGGTTTCTCTCTTTTTTTCAATTTGCTCATTTGTTTTATTTTCTAAATTCCACATATGAGTGAAATCATATGGTATTTGTCTTTCTCTGACTTACTTCGCTTAGCATAATACTCTCTAGCTGCATCCATGTTGTTGCAAATAGACATTTTTTTTCAAAGAAGACATACAGATACCATAGGAATTTTAAAAAATTGACAGGCTATATATTCCTTAAATTTTTCACATAGAAAACTAGCCATAAACTATCCATAAAGGGAATATTCTTAAAAAGGAAATATAATTCGTTTTGCACGTTTCATACTTAATTAGGTTTCAGAAATCATATATGAAAAATAATTCTAATCTTCAGACCAGCACCCTAACCATATTCATTCTTGGTTTTTATTATATTATTGACATTATTTGTGCAAAAATGTTTCACAAATAGTTTTAAGAAATACTATAATATCAGTTTAATGCAATAAAGACTTTACAAGATTGTGCTCAAAGATTTTTTATTCAATTAGAATGTAAAGATATCATGTAACAAAGTAAGAGAGTTCAGGTTTTAGATACAGTGGTTTAGAAAACCTAAAATTATTACTATAATAACTCACTCAGAAATATACCTTGTTTTATCAAATTATGCAACATAAACTGAATGGAAAAGACAGAAATGAGCAAAATCATGAATTTTTAGTAGGTGAAATAATATATTTTGTATGTAGCTAGGATAAGAGAATATGACTTCTGAATAAAACTGAAAATTCTCATGGGTAAAAAAGAAACAATTCAATGCATGAGCCATATTACAAATCCTTTATAGTATCATTTATGTTTGATGCTGTGTGATGTGTAAATTGTGTAGTCTTTACTTTGTGCCAGGTACAATTTTCAAAATAATCTAACCACAGCATGTTCACTAATTGCATTACTCTAACTAGCTATATTGTATGCCCTTCATTTGACAGTATAACTATATAACCTTTGAAAATGGTATCCCTTGTGATTTTTAAATGCAGCATCAACATTTTGGCAGAATCACTTTGCAGCCTTTTAAGTTACATGCATTTGAGTTAAAAATTATATCTTCTGAAAAATGTCTGCAATATTGTTTTTTTTTTTATTTGCACTTGTTCAAATAATAATTGCACTTGTTCAATAATAAGTTACTAATTCTTTGGTAACTGTTTACCAATTCATTAGTCAAAAGTGTTTCCCAAAATTGATTATGAAGAAATTATAGATAAACATTTAATTATGTTAGCCAAAATTCTATTAAATAAAAAAATAGAGAACCAAAACAAGCATTTCGCTAATTTTAATTTCATTCACTCATTGACTCATAACCACCTTAACACCACTGACAGAATTTAGTAGGATGACCATATGATTTATTATCCAAAATGGCTCATATTTTAGAGTGAAAGGGACACTTTTAATATTTTCTTTGAGGCAAATCAGCCTGTGGTTCTCTTACTATATAGAAGTTTTTAATATAATAAGATAAACTGTGATTGTGCAGGAAAACTGAAATATAAGAACAATGGAGAGATTCAAAAGTGAAACATAAAAATTAATATTGGTCTACTTGGCTCCTGTGTGATTATTTTTTAATGTTAAAGGTTTTAACTTTTGCATTTTAATTTTTAAAAAGAATGCAAGCTATTTTTGTTTCTCATAGATGTAGTGTGTACACATATCAATTAAAAGTTTAATAACTTTACAAATCACTTTACTCATCTCCCTTATGTATTTACAACTGGAACTGTTTAGTTTGAAAGAGAATCCATGAGAAAGAAAATCATTTAAAATTTAATTCATAGGTAAAACAGCTTATCTAGAATAATTTTAGTTGCTACCAAAGGGAAAGTGTATTGTCCTTACATATTTTACCTTCCCCTAAATCAATGAACATTTTAATATTATGCCAACCAATAAAGGTATTTATTTTGAAATTAAAGGCATATCAGACTATGACTTTCTATTTTGAATGTATACTGGAGCTTATTAAATTTTAATACAAGTAAACCAATTTAAGGTGACTTATGGTTTAATAAATGCCAGTGAGAACAGGAAGTTAAAAGGCCTATAAAATTCGGGAAGATAATTTCAACTTGATAATATTTCATGGTGCAGACTGATAAAAATTTCTGTTACTATTTCTTTTCATCCTCTACTTTCTGGTATCCAGACATTGATATTTAGCATTTTCATGCTTTGAATAACAGTTCTATGCTTATTATTAAATTGTCTGCAATTTTATGGATAAATAAATGAGAAATTCTCCATTTCTCAGCCATGCCCAGGAAGCATACTGCCAGCTTTCATTTCTATACAAGGATTGACTGTTACTTTAACTAGCTACTTTCTTCATTTATCAATTTTAATTTTATCTGGATTAGTTTACTTTTACTTTTGTAATATTGTTAATATGTTTTGAAGTTAACCTGGCTGATATTTGGCAATCTTATTTACAATGAAATAAAACTTTGAAAGCCTTTTATTAAAATGAGTTAAGATGTGCTATAAACTAGTTCAGCTGGTTTCTTCTATAGGAATTTAAATATTTTATTTAATATAAAAGAGTTACATCTGGGAATTCTAAAATGCTGTATGCATTTCATATCCACTTATAGGAATGCAGCTCTAAAAGTGGCAATGCTGGATGAACTAATATAATCTGGAGCAGAAGGGAAGAACACAAGTTAATTTGTATTTTCACATTCACTTATTCTAGATTAGTACTTTTCTCGTTTCTTTGTTTCTCTTTATCTCCTGTTCATGCTGCCCCTTTCAAAGGAGAGGAAAAAAGTGCTTGTTTAACTTTTCCAGCTCATTTTATAAAAGTAAATCTCATTTTCCAAATTACCATTCCAATTAAGAAAAACAAACATGTATGTAGGAATATTCATACTCAGCAGTAAGATGATTTATATGATACAATATCTGATTTTATATTTACTTGAACTTGTTTTATAATCAAAGCATTCCATGTCCATTTCTCTAATAAATAAACTCTTAAGAGGTTTAAAGATTTTTTCAGTTAAAGAAATAGAGGCAATGGAATTTCTCAGCTTTCCCGTAGCCAAAAAGAAACCCATGACATAGCTTGGATTGGAGGTCATCGCTCCTAACTCTTCATTTCAAGGGATGTGACTGTTGTCCGTACTTCCTCTTTAAGGTATTTCCACAATTTTCAAATTCCAGGGAAGCTCCTGCTGTTAAGTAAGGAGCAAGTGAACACTCGAACACAGATCGACACTTTTTTCTGCTTCAATGTGATAAACGCATTGTGAATTAAAATAGCACTTAAGGAAAAAAAATTTTTTTCAGGAACCTGATATGTTCACTTTTATTAAGCCTATCAAGCATTTAGGACACAGAATATATTTTCTCAAATAATACTCTAAGTTTCAAATTCAGGCCTACTAAAAAATGTGCATTGTTCTTTCGTATTTTAAGTTTGACCTTATTAGAGGAATTGTGGTTTGATCAGAGGAGAGGTGGACCCTATATATTTTATTTGGCAGTGGTGAATTAAATTGTGCAAAATCATTTGGATCTTATTATTTCAAATAGTATGGTGGTGATAAAGTAATTTAACATTGATTATTGTTTAATTTTTAATTTTGAACTACTCAGAAATATCTTTTATAAGAAGGATTAAATTATTACACAGCACTTCACATATGTCAAATAATTGTTTTCTTAATTTTATAAGGCTTTTTATGCTACTTTTCTCACATTTTATGATCTTCTATTGTCTCTGGATGGTATACATATTGCAAAATAAAGAAGAACATGGTTTTATAAATCCCTGATTTAAGAAGGAATTCTAAAAACCTATTAAAATTGTTTTTACAGTTTCATATTCTATATTCTTTTATATCAATTTAAGCTCTGTCTTCAGAGACCAATTAAAGTCAAAGTAGTTTGTAAGAATCTTCCAATTTATAAACTGTAGCTTCATAAAGTGAAGTATATTTTTTAGTCGATCTACATAAAGAATGGCATATCAGGTCCAGATAATTGATAACAACACATCTTGGATATTTCATTGTCAAGTTTTATGTATTTATTTTCTGGGTCAAGTCAGGTGAAATGAAATCAATCCTGCCTTGATGTTTCAAAAGTTGAATCTTGACTCAGTTATTAACTTTGTAAAAGCTAGAATTAGGTAAACCAAAGTGTATGACTCTTTATGTTATATTTTCTCAGCCAAAGGTGTTCATTGTTAACAATGCCTGCTGGAGGGGCTCCTGGGTGGCTCAGTCGGTTAAGAGTCCGATTTAAGCTCAGGTCATGATCTCCTGGTTTGTGGGTTTGAGCCCCATGTCAGGCTCTGTGCTGACAGCTCAGAGCCTGGAGCCTGCTTTGGATGCTGTGTCTCCCTATCTCTCTGCCCCTCCCCCACTCGCACTCTGTCTCTGTCTCTCAAAAATAAATAACCGTTAAAAAAAAATTAAAAAAGAAAAAAGAAAAATGCCTGTTGGAGAAGGGTTCTCTCCACAATATTTGTGGAGCACAATGTAACTCCTACAGTATAATAGCTACTATTTTTTTTATCTGTAAAATTATGTCAGCAAGCCTTACATACTTACCATCATAGAAAGCAATTGTTAGAGTCCAAAAAGTGATGAATATGACAGGGTTTCTAGGAGAATGAAGGACTATCCTGGTGTCAGTCTTCATCTTACATGCAGGTACGTCCTGTGGAACTGAATACGCTGTATTAAGAAAAGTGTCATGAAGCATTAGCTAATTCAGAAGTTAGAAGCAAATTTTTAACCTTCAAAATGAAGTCTGTGTGAATTTATTTATTGTTGAATAAACACGCTAAGCAGTAGTTTTAGTCTCTAAAATAAACCATACGTAGGTAAATTTTATCTTCTTTTTATGTTATCCTAAAGTCTCCTGAGATCATCATTTGATTATTTAAAAATTTTTACCCTTTTTGTTTTCATTTTGTTTTGCTGTGAACTGAAACACCGTCACAGTATAGGGTAGTATAATTGTTCCATTTTAATAGAGTCTATTTTTTCCCTAGTCCTCAGAGAGATCCTATGTAGGCCATTGCCAGATGTATCATTCTAGAGTATATTAATCAAGGATCCGAATCAGGATGGCAACTCCTGTGTGTCCAGAGAGCTGGGTCAGGATGTTTCTATAATTCCCTGATGAGGAGTAGAAAGATATTGGCCTTTGTGCTATATAGACTTTAGCGTTTTGTATGTTATTAACCAGTTGATTGCTGCTCAGCATACCTGCTAAGTAGGACACACTTTTGTTCCAGGAAGTGAAAGCCTCAATTATCCAACTGAATATAATTTTTAATGCAGTCTCTTAATGCCTGCAAGAAATGAAATTAACTACGTTTTTCTGTTCTAAATAAGTTAAAATTGCATGTATGGAAAAGAGAACGTTGAGTTGCATTTTCTGTGTTGTGGGGTATCTGGTATAAAACGATGGCTCCAAGTACGTTGATAATTTCATCTTAAAAAATCAAGTAATTCTCAAAAAGAAGGGGCATGATCATGTTTATTTGTAAGTTTTTGCATCTTACTATCAGTGCTAGCTTAACAACTTATTTTGGGGATGATGCTAGAAACAAGTTTGTCATATAACGAACATACAAGATAAAGGTAAGATTACAAATGAGAAAGGAGAAAGAAAGAAAGAAAGAAAGAAAGAAAGAAAGAAAGAAAGAAAGAAAGAAAAAGAAAGAGGAGGAAGGGAAAGGAAAGAAAGGGTGAAGAGGAAGCAAGGAAGGAAGGAAAAGGGGAGGAAGGAAGGAGGGAGGAAAGAGGGAGAGCAAGAAGGAAGGGAAATGACTGGTTTCTAAAGATAAATTATGTCTTTAAGGGGGAGTTGTATTTACTCCAAACATTGTACTAAAAAACAGCCCATTTTTAAGTTATGGCCTGCTGATTATCATTCATTTCCCTCAAACTATGCTTTTCTGAAGTAAAGTTAATTTTGGATAGGAAAATTGGGCAAAATTTAAGAATTATGGACCGATACAGTAGAATACCTCTTTGCCAGTTATCACATCTCTGCTCTGTATTGAACTCTTTACATATATCATCGATGTCCTCACAGATAAAAACAAACAAACAGGGGCACCTGGGTGGCTCAGTTGGTTGAACGTCCGACTTCCGCTCAGGTCATGATCTCGCGGTCCATGAGTTCGAGCCCCGCCTCGGGCTCTGTGCTGACAGCTCAGAGCCTGGAGCCTGTTTCAGATTCTGTGTCTCCCTCTCTCTCACCCTCCCCTGTTCGTGCTCTGTCTCTCTCTGTCTCAAAAATAAATAAACATTAAAAAAATTAAAAAAAAAAACAACAACCTGTAATTCTGTAATTTAGATGTTATTTCCACATTACTAAAAAAGAGATTATAGCTCTGCAATTATTCTTATACTTTAAGTCTCCTCAGGATATGTTGTTTCTTGTAGCAGTAAATAGGAGGGAAGAAAACCTAGATTCTGATTTAGTTTTGCCACTTGTTCTTTTAATTGTGAAATTCGGGACCCTTTTGAAAAAATAACAATGACCTATCTTCTTTAGAGATGAAATTCAAATGTATTGCTATATGTGAATAGAGTTTGTAAACTCTATACATATATGATATTGTAACAGTTCTATTAACAATAAGAAGAGATGGTTGATAAAATTATATTTATTTGTAACTATTACCTGGGTTTTCTAAACCGGTATTTTTAACTTTCAACAGACAACATTTTATGAAAATATTATTTCATTCTAGAATACAAAAAGGAAACTGCAGCTAGTATAACATTATTTAAATCCTCAGTTTTAGACAGCTAAATCCTTCTTATTTTGTTAATTTTTATGAGTGGATTTAAAATTTCACATAAACTAATTTATTTAGCCCTGACACTTTAAGAAAGAATATCATATTATATGAATAGAAGAACATGTTAAAATAGAATATCATTAGAAAATGTCAATGTTGCTTCAAATAGATTATTTTAACAAAAGAAATAATTTTTTGCAAACAAGAAAATAAGGAAAATAATTGGACTGTTTTAAATGTCTTAGAATCAGTTCTTTGCACTGTCTTAAACTGTATCCAGTAAAATATATTACATTTTTCAAAGCATTAATAGTGAGATTTAAATTTATTTTTATCATTTCCATTGGGTAAAAGAAGTTAGTGGTTCTCTTTTTTTAAGCAAGGTATAAGATTTTACACATTTTAAGCATTAACAATAGAGATTAGAAAAGAATTATAAATTGAAATTCACAACGAGGAAAAAACCATTTTCCTTCTAAATGGCAGTGAAACTGCTGAAGTTTTTATGTGTGTTAGTAGAAGAAAGGAGTCAAATATGAAGGGTGGCAGTGCTCTCATCTGCTTAAATTCCTCCCACGTCCATAATTGATTGACATACTCTCAACAAACTGATAATTGCCCACTTGATTTGTTTTAAATAATTCTCATTTTTTTTTAAAGTAGACTTAAATCGTTAGGAAATACTTACATCAAGTGGAATCATTTGTGGGATTTTTTTTGGTCTTTTATCCTTTATTTATTTATTCATTATTAAAACTTTACTTTTTTAGAGCAATCATCTGCTTTTTTTTGGGTTTTTTTTTTTACAGTGGAAGATCCATTTTTTATGAAGGCAATCTTCTGTTCATTTAGGCACCTGCTCATATTTTAAAATACCCCTCTCTCCATTGAGTTTGTTTTCATTAAGCTGAAAACCTGTGAATTCAGGTTGTTTTCCCACTCTTTCTAGACTTTCATGGCTATGCAGAGTATTTCCTATTTATTCATAAAATACAATTCTTTTTATGCAGAGTAACCATGTTGGAGAAAAGCAATTTAGCAAATTTTTGCATGAGTATTTCATGCTAGAAATCTAAGATGACTTTCTTTATTCCTGATGAGATAATTAGTTTTGTAAGCTATCATCTGATTTATGTTAATATAACATATACTATATACAACTCATATAGAAAAAAATGCAAAGATTTTGCCAAAAAAAGCGAAATGTGGAAAATGTTGTTAAGAAGCCAAGTGTCTCCTATATCTAACATGAATAGCTCTGTTACCATATTATCTGCTATTTAAGTTTATTATAAACACATTTCTACCAAAAGTGAACTGTGAAGCACTTGTTACCAAATCATACCTCTTGAATAAAAACGACTGTCTTTATATATTCTCTATATTCTATCTAGAATATTCTAGAATGTTTTTTAAGATCATAGAATACTAACAATGAAGTAAAACACAGCCTGTGTGTTTAGCATCCTTATCCTACAGCTCAAAACAAAAGTGGCTTTTTTTTAAGTCTACCAAGAAAGTTGGAAACAAAATGGAACCAAGACTATAAGTCTGGCATATTGCACATTAAATGAATTTATCTTTGTTACATGAAAACAAATAAATCATAATTCTACTTACCTCACCATCAATCTTTCAAATATATTAAAACACATTAGCATTTCAGATATGCTTCAGTTTCTTCCATGGATAATCAAGTCATAACAGTGGAGCATCTAAATTCTAGGACAGTGAATATCCATAATCTTGATAAAGCAGTAAAATGTATATATAGATATATATTTAAAGCTTATTTTGTTTTTGAAAGAGAGAGAAAGAGAGAGAGAGAGAGAGAGGGCACTGAGGAAGGGCAGGGAGGGAGGTAGAGACAGAGGGAGGAGAGAGAATCCCAAGCAGGCACCACACTGTCAGCACAGAGCCTGACGTGGGACTTGAACTCACCAACTGCTAGATCATGACCTGAGCCAAAATCAGGAGTCAGTCACTTAACTGACTGAGCCTCTCAGGAACCCCAGTAAAATGTATATTTTGATGTTAACAGTGTACACAGAGATTTCAGCAGGTGGATTTTTATCTTGATCTGATGTATTTTGTGACATCATTGACCTATAAAATGTTCTGAATTGATTGCACTTTTGTGTGTGTGTGTGTGTGTGTGTGTGTGTGTATATATATATACACACAGTATATATATATACTATATATATATTGCACTTTTGTGTGTGTGTGTGTATATATGTATGTATATATATATATATATACACATATATATACATACATATATATATTGAAAGAATATATAAAAGGATACATATAGAAGGAGGAGAGGGGTTTTGGAGTTATTTGTTGTGCTTATTTTTTAAATAGCATATGATCATTCATGTGCTTATTTTAATTACCATTACTGGGAGATACTCTTAGGGACAAACTTTTCTTGATAGATAGAATACCTAATAGATAAATTGACGTTACAGAACATTTACATGCACAGTCACAGTTTTGAAGGAAAATCGGAGTCCTAACATTGATCTTTGGTGTTTTATAAATATCATACTGCTTTCTCTTAATCTTCCAGAGAAACAGCAAGCTGAAAACACCAAAGAGCACCATGTTGTGTTTTGAACAGTTTACTGCAATTCCTAATTTTGAGTACTACGTGGTGAAATGAATTCACCTGTTTTATAGATATCATTAAATAGTGTGACCCTTTAGAAAAATATTCCAACACATTGTCTCTCACTCTGAAGCTGATTCATTCAGGTCACAGAGATATAATAATCAGAAATGTTGCCTTGTAGAATGGCCTTAAACACTTAAACACTGCCAAAGCCAGTTTTCTGAGGTGAAGGACTCAAATGAGCAGTCACCTTCACGTTATGTAGCATATATTTATAAGGGGGAAAACTGACCTTTGACACCTTGAGGAAAGTCAGAATAAAATGTACCAGCTAATCATTTCATGTCAACAACTGAAAGGAAAAAAAATAGAAAATCCTTGACATCTTTATTTCCCCACTCGGATTCAGTTCTATGTAAACAGAGCTCCGTTTTGACAACTGTTTAGCTCAAGGCACAGATTTGAAGTATTAGGGATAATGACAGATTTATTAGATTAACTTTTGCCAGGATCTTTTAGTGTCCTAGATAATTACTAGCCATGGTACATCTGAATGGTTTCGGCGTGTATTATTGGAACGTGTGCATTCCCTTGTAGGCATTGATGTTGTGTCAAAAGAGATATTAGAGAGTCTATATTTAGTTATGTTACATTGATTTGTGTTTTTAAAGTTTGTGTGTGTATGTCTGTGTGTGTGTGAAATAATTCATATCTCTGATTTATTTCTTCCCCAAATTAAAAAAAGAGGTCAAGTGTCCTTTCTATCCATTTCCTGAATTTTAAAGAAACTATTCTTTCAGTTATCTTACTAATTTTAATTATTGATCTGTCATTCTTTGATTACTCAAGTGAGCACCACCAGACTTGCTTCATCAAATTTGCACATTATATTTCTCCCTTCTGTTTTGTATGATTAATTCATACAGTCTCTTGACATACTTGCATTTTCATGCTGGGTAGAATGAAAGTATATACAAGACAATGTATATACTTGTAGAATGCAATTATATAAAAAGGATCTAATGCCTTTTTATTCTTCTTTTATTTTTGTATGTTGCTGTTTTACTAGCTGCTATATTTATTAGGCTTTTTTACAAAGCATATTTTTATTACTACTTTTTATAGCTCTTAATTTGGTTTAAAGGTTTTTGATTAGCTTAATATTCTGTATGGATTTCCCTAACATTCCCTTAGTTTTGTTTGTGGTGGTGCCGATTTTTGTCACAAAAGCAGTAAAGATTTCCTACTGCATTCTTCTACGTATATAGACGAAACATCTTTTAATCCAGTCAATAAATATATCATTGTTTTCCAGTTTTAAAGGATTAAAATTCATATTAGTTTCTAGAAAAATAATGTTAAGATTGTTGATCTTAAATAAAATCTGTATGTCTTTTATTTCTTAAATGACCTTTTCAGAAACAAATCCTAGGATGCTAACCTTGACCTTTCTGGGTAGACTATCATTTGTCATGGTTTCCTCAGGAAAAATCTCTGTCTACACCTGTTGTCCAGACATAATCATTAATAGTGGTCCCTATCACTTTCAAAAATACCCTTGCTTGGGCAATATGTTATGTGGTCACCTTTTATTTATGGGTGACTACTACAGAAAAGCAACATAAAAAGAAAAATATATAGATACATAGAATGTGGGAAAAGAACTGTACTCAGGATCAGTAGAGTTATTTATTTATTTATTTATTTGCTACTAGCTCTTCTGAACTTCAGTTTTCTTACCTGGAAAATAAAGACATTTTATTGCATGATCTCTAAGCCTCTCATCCCTAAAACTTAAATTACCACACATAATTACATTTCCTTTGAGATTTAAACTACACAAAGACTATGTATGCATATAAACAATAGTTACAAGGAAAGAAGTTTGGAGTGTATGCTTGATTTAAGAGATGGCCTGATTGTGGGACTGTGGGAGTAAATACTGCTTTCTTTTGTTTCCAGTTTTTACTGGAAACAAAAAACAAAAAAACAGTTTTACTGTTTCTAACTACCTTTGGAAAAAATATAAAATAACTGTATCAATGTAGCTATTATTCTATATGTGAGCAGACAGTCATATACATGGAAACCTGAAATTGACTTAGAAAAGTTCAGACCAAGTAATTCTGAAAATGAGGTTCTTTCCACAATGTTTAATTAAGAATAAAAAAGATGTATTTTTTTGAGTCATCATGTCTTTGAATGTTAGTAAACCACATGTAAATAACGAATAGAAGGCCAAATGGTGTGTCTGGCTAGCTCAGCTGGTAGAGCATTAGAGCATGTGACTCATGATCTTGGGGTTGTGAGTTCAAGCCTCATGATGGATGTAGAGAACACTTAAAAATGAAATATTAAAAAAAAGAATAAAAAATAAATCTTCCTCATTATTTTCTCCCACCATTAAGATATGGTGGGAAAAAGAATTTTTAATTTAAAAAATCAAAGGAAAACAAAAGCACAACACTTTTCCCAGTTTACCAAATTACCTGTCACTGTATTTATCTCTTTTGACTCCCTGATTTTTTTGAAGAAATTCTAGAAGTAGAGTGTGGAAAAAGACCTGTATGGTAGATGTGGGACATGAGTTCTAACCTTCAATCTGCTTCTAGTTTGTGTGCGGCCCAAGTCAAATCCTTTACCTTTCTGGCATTTCTAGATTTTTCCACCAAAGTATCCCTAAAGGCAGAGGACAGTAAATGCATACATAGGAGTCTTCTCACAACTGCTAGAGTTATTGGATTCTCATGTTCTAATTGTAAAATACCCATAATTTTGCTTTCTGTTTTATAATATTTGTTTTAACACGGAAGTAATGATTTAAATTGTTTTCCATCTAGTCATTTTATCCTTCAGGAAAATGTCCCTCGTCTATTTTTGTGAATCTTGAATACCCAAGCATAGAGATAGAACCTCAGTGTTTCTGGAGTTCTGATTTCATTCATTCCAAAAATGCCCTGGAGGAAAAGAAACATATATTTATGACTTTTTCACTGCAACTGTGTGTTATTTATACCGCCCCTAAAAGATACGTATGTTACTCATTTTATGCTTGAATTTGGGGTGAGAAGTATTCTACCGAGTATATTGAAAATAAAAGCAACAGCAATAATGGCATGTTTTGTTGGGGAATGCTAAACCACTGAGTCCCAAGATGAGTGGCTTTCTCTTCCAACAGGCTCCACATTCACACTCAGTCTGTGAACAAGTTGTATTGTACTTTCTTGGACTTGCCAGCACTGCCCTGGCATTGCAACTTAATGGCAGCATTCCCTGAGTGGCTTCTGTGAACTGTTCTAAGTGCTTTGCATGCATGTGCTCATTTAACCTTCACAACAGCCCCATGAGGATAGCCCCATTTTGCAGATGAGGAAGTGACGGAACGCAGAAGTTCAGCGGTTTGACCCAGAACAGAGCGTGAGACGTCAGACCCAGCTATGGGGTTTGCCAGATTCCATCTCTGGCCTTCTTCATTGTTATTATTTGTAAGCCAAATATTATTTACATTTGTAGGAGTACAGTTTTAAAGACTGAAATTTTCAACTGCCCACCCAGAGCGGACAGCTAGAGTCAAAGGCTCTAGGACACGGCTGCCCTCTCATTGCCTGCACCGCGCCCTTGGAGTACTGAAAGAACTCTGCAGTGTGATATGCAGCTGCGTGTCGCAAGACAAGCGGTGTCTGATTTATAAATGACCCACATACACAGCAGAACACTCTCCCTTCCTCATTGTCTTTGCCACATTCTGAACCCCTGCTGCTGGCTGTGCCTTCAGAAAGCGGGAAAAGGAAATAGCTATTAGAAGCAGGGCCGGCTAGGGATGCTGGCAGGCTCCATGTGACACTGGCCTTTCTGTCTCTCTGCACGAGCGTGCGTGCATCTGTGTGTACGCAGGTGCCCGTGCTCATTTGTGTGTGCTGCCCCAATTGTGTTTATATGTCACCGGTTGACTTTGATCAGTTTTCACAGATGAGACCGTTACCTAGTTTTGTAAATGTTACCAGTTTTGCAAGGACATGGACTCTTTGGCCAAGAAATCCATTAAAAAGTTCAAAAGATGTGCAGTGTTTTCCCCTAAATTTTGAGAGAATTAAGGGTTTATTCAGTCCCATGAATTTGGATAAACTTAATCAGCTTGCTTTCATGTTTGTATGCGCAACGTACACCAGATATGAACTGCTTGGCGTGAAAGAGCATTTTCTTGAGGGAAGAAAAGCCTTTAGGTAATTTGGGAGCATAGCAAACTTATTGAGGGAGTCAGTCAGACAATGTGATATTTCTCAGTTGGGGAAAGAAGGGACGTCTAATAAATTGAAGGGTGGAAGAAAGAGTGTTAAATGGAGGAAAGACACAGAAGCGAGAACAAAGGAGATTGGAAGAAAACAAACTCTTACTCATATATCCTCATGGACTCCCTCCGGTGTCTGGGCTGAAGGGAACCAGCTCCTTCCTCCTCCACTTCCTCTTATGTTTTATTGTTCCTTGTTGCTAGGACTTCAAAATAAAGCCAGAATTAGTATTCTTAGTACTATAGTTGGCCACCCTGCGAGTTAAGCAGGTTTTTGTAAACTAAACTAAGAATCTATTTTACTATGGCCTTTTAATGCAATAAAATACATGTTGAATTCCAAAGTAAGAACAAGGAATAAACTTTCAGAATATAACTAATTTGTACTTGTGGAATATATATAAGCTCAGTATTTTTGCCTGCATAGCCCTCTAGTGATGTTTGCTTTCTGTCGCAATAAGAATGTTGACTTATCTTTTTCTTTACTGCCATTGTTATTGTTGAATGAAGGAAATTCACAGAGAAATTTTCAGATAAGATTTTCTTCTGACATAGTTGGATGTTTTAATATTCTTAGATACCTGTCCTCTGATATCAAAACTAAAATGAATAAGAATTCAGCTACATAGGTTTGTAATCTCTGAAATTGAATCATAACCTGGCCTGTACCTGTCAGTGTGCCATTTTGTTTTGACATCAAAGTAACATGGATTAAATGATTTCCCTCTTCTCTGTAGCTATCGTCAAAGATAATGATGATTACATGGCCTATAATGCCTTCGTGGCTTTTTGGGAAGCATTACAGATTATAAAATCTGCTCACTAAAGCAGCCTAATAATAGCTGAACTTTTGTAGAAAACCCAAAGTATATCAAGTATTATTTCCTTTTGATTACAGTTCTGATAATATAAATCAGTTTTTAAAATTTAATTTTGCATTCTTTTTCTGGGTCAGCATAATGATTGAGAGCCAAATAGCAAGGAAAAATTAATTTAATAGCTCTTTGCTATTGTAAAGCATAGCTCGGTGGCTCAAATCCCTACCAAGAACCCACTGAAACTTAAGAGGGAGGCACGGTACTTAGAAGACATTATTTGGAACAGAGTGACAGGGAGCAATTTTCTATGCTGCAATAAAGCATGCATTGATTTTTCATTTAAAGAAACTGAAATAACATGGAAGAAATATTCTACTGTGAACAGTATAACAAAACAGCAAGAGATACATTTCTTGCATTTATGTGTAAGATACTAATGTCAGTTTTTACACACCATTAGATGCAATCACTTCGAGAGATGCGTAACTCGGATCGATTCTTAGGCTTTGCACTTGCAAAGAGCACATGAATACTCAATAACTAACATATACTGATATATATCACTTTTTTTTTTCATTTTTAGGTCTTTCCAAAACAGACCAGTTGTGAGATCTGGTTGGATTTCTTTCGTAGAGTTATTTGACGTGTAGTCTTCTCTCCTCCTACAGCATTTATTTCCTTCATGCAGTGGAATGCTGCTATGGACTGAATGTTTGTTTCCTCTCAAAATTCATAGACTGAAACCTATTCTTCAGTATGATGATTTTGGGAGAAGACTAGGGCATAAGGCTAAATAGAGCTCTTTAGAATGGGACTCATGAGGGTGCCTGGTTGGCTCAGTCAGTTAAGCATCTTGACTGTTGGTTTCAGCTCAGGTCATGATTTCACAGTTTGTGGGATCAAATCCGGCATTGGGCTTTGCACTGACAGTGCAGAACCTGCTTGGGATTCTCTGTCTCCTTCTCTTTCTGCACCTCCCTGCTCATGCTCTCTCAGTCTATCTCAAAAACAAATTAACATTAAAAAACATGATGTGATACTAAATTTCACCAAAATATACTGTATATTACAATAGTTATATGCATCATTAGCAAAAGTATTTCTTTTTAAGTTAATTTAGTACACACACACACACACACACACATACACACACACATTGTGTTTCTTTTGTACTTTATGTCCCAGTATATTAATATTAAATGATCTTTTCTCTGTAAATACTTACCTTAGTCCTTTTGGGCTATTTTAACAAGTTTTGATAGACTGGATGTTTATAAACAGAAATTTATTTTTTACAGTTCTGGAGGCTGAGAAAAAGTCCAAAATCCAGCAACCTGCAGATTTAGTGTTTGAAGAGAGAGAGAGAGAGAGAGAGAGAGAGAGAGAGAGAGAGAGAGAGAGAGAGAATCCTAAGCAATGTCTACACTCAGCACAGAACCCGATTTAGGGCTGGATCCCACAACCCTGGGATCATGACCTGAGCCAAAATTAAGAGTCAGACGTTCACCTGACTGAGCCACCCAGGCACCCTTAGTATCATGTTTCTTAAGGGAAATATATTTCTGCCATACTTTTCCCACTTAAATTAAAAATCAAGTAAAATAAAACAAGTATAAAAATTGACTATTTTAATGTTTATGCATTCATTTCCCATAAAATGGAAACATTTATTAATACATGCCTTCAGGTAATGCTGAGTAAGTTTCTAACTGAAAACATGCATGTATTTGAAGCCATATTTATATATATGGAGATGTTTTCTCCTTATAAGAGACTATCTTGTTTTTGTTAATCCAACACTTATGCATGTATATGTACATATGTGCATTTTGTTTAAGTTATAAGTCACATTTTGTTCAAGAGCTTACTAGTATAGATGGAAACTTTAAGCAAAGTTTGCATTACATATGGTACTGAAGATGTGATTAGTAGAGATAAAAATCAAAGTAATGGAGACTGAGGAGAGTAGTTAAGCAAACTTAGAAAATTAGAAAATAAGCACAAGGAGCTATTAATTTGCAGGCATTTAAAGAAAATACTCTATTTCAAAGTACTTGCTACAATTGAATTATCTTACACACACACATGCATACATATATTTTTTTTTGGATGATTTCAGTTAGGTCTTATACTCAATCTTACTGGCATATGAACCCATCTCTTACACCAAATTTAGTTTATTTATTTTTTTAAATTTTTTTTTTAACGTTTATTTATTTTTGGGACAGAGAGAGACAGAGCATGAACGGGGGAGGGTCAGAGAGAGAGGGAGACACAGAATCGGAAGCAGGCTCCAGGCTCTGAGCCATCAGCCCAGAGCCCGACGCGGGGCTCGAACTCACGAACCGCGAGATCGTGACCCGAGCCGAAGTCGGACGCTCAACCGACTGAGCCACCCAGGCGCCCCCCAAATTTAGTTTATTTATGAACCATAATACAGAAGACAACATTTTAATTCATTCATATCTATCTTGTTTTACTCTTCCAGAATCTGCTTTTTATTTGCCCCATGTCATTCGCCATAGCAATTTTTTGCCATCTGGGTATTTTATATTTTGAAGTTTTTTGGGTTTTGGGGGGGTTTTGTTGTTGTTTTGTTTCGTTTTGTTTGTTTGTTTGTTTGTTTGTTTGTTTTGACAATCTGTATTTGTTTCCTAGGTCTGCTGTAACAAAACACTACTAATTGGGTGGCTTCAAAAAACACAGGCATTTATTCTGTCACAGTTCTAGAGGCTAGAAGTCCAAAATTAAAGTATTAGCCAGGCCATGCTGTCATAGCTCTAGGTGAGGATTCTTCTTTGCCTGTTCCTAGCTTTTGGTGGTTGCCCGCAGTTCTAGACATGTCACTCCCATTTCTGCTTCCATGGCCATATGGTATTCTCCTTTGTATGACCATCGCTGTGTCTTGTTTCTCTTCTTATGAAGAGAGCAGTCATGGGATTTAGACCCACCCTAATATTAACTTACCTGACTTCATCTTAAGTAACTATGTCTGCAAAGAAAATAAGGTCACATTCTGATTTTCCATGAGGACATGAATTGTGAAGGAGCAGTATTCAACCCAGTCTATCCTTTGAACCCCCAAATTCACATGCATCCCATTTACAAAATCCATCCACCTCCTCCCGCTATCATCCACGCATCTCAAACCTTTCTAGCAGGACTCTAAGTCCCAAATCAAATCTAAATATCAACTAAGAAAGTCTCGCATCTCAGCAGCTAAATCAGGTGTAGGGGAGAATCTGGGTATGGTCCCTCCTAGGCAACCTTCCTCTTCTTTCACAGACCTATCACACTAGAAAAGAAATTACCTGTTTCCAAAATACAATGATGGAACAAGCACAGGGTAGACATTCTTATTCTTAGAGGGTGAAAATGGAAGGAACAAAGGGGTTAGTAGTCAAGGAAGTTGGCAACGCATAGGGGCAAATTCCATTAGGTTTCAAGGCCTGAAAGTAATTGTGTGCTCACTCCTTTAAGCTTTCTTGACTCTCTGGGGCAGTAACCCACTCTTCCTGGTCCCTGTATCTGTGGCTGTACTTCAGAGTAATTTTTCCTTCATTTTGTCTCATCTCTGTCTCTTTCAGTCCACATTAGCAGCGTGATGTAAAATTCTCAAAAACTTTGTCTTCTGGATCTTGAGGGGATCCACACCATTAGACAAGAGTGTTCTCCACAGATCTTTCCTCAGTAACCTTATCTCTACTCCTGACTTCTCTTATGATGGTTGATTGGAGTCATAGATAACACCCTAATCACTACAGCAATAGACTGTCCAGCCACACCTTTGTCCTTGTTTCCAGAACATGCGATTTGATAGTGAATTTTCCAAATCAATTGTTGGTTTCTTTTTGCTTAAAAGTTCATTCCTTAGTTGATCTCTTTGCTCTCACATTTTACTATAGCCAGAAAGGAGAAACCAGCTCACACCTACTACACTTTGCTGGAAAGCATTTCAGCTAAATATCCAAATTCATCAAGGACAAGTTCTACTTTTCACCCAACAATTTGGCCAAGTTTCCTGCCACTTCATAACAAGCATTGCCTTCCAGTGTCCAATAACATTTCCACCTGAAACCTTATGAGAAGCACCTTTAACATTCATATTTCTGTCTACATTCTGCTATTGAGGATAAAGCCACACGTATATCCTCAAACATGATAGAAACTTCCTCTATAGTTACCCTTACTTCTTACTGAGCTCAGAGGAGAATCATTAAATTAAGTTTTTTAATGTCTGTATTTCTTCCAATAGTCCCTTCAAGGCAATCCAGGCTTTTAAAAACCATGCATCTTAAAACTCTTCCAGCTTATTCCCATTACCCAGTTCCACAGTCACTTCCACATATTTACATATTTGTTCCAACAGCATATCACTTCTGGATACCAAAATCAGTATCAGAGGGCTGCCATAACAAGAGCAATACTAGGTGGCCTAAAATGGCAGGAATTTATTCTCTCCCAGTTCTGAAGGCCAGAAGTCCAAAATCAAGGTATAAGCAGGAATGTGCTCTCTAATGGCTCTCGAGGAGGATCTTTCCTTGCCTCTAGCTACTTTACTTCTGGTCATTGCCAGCAATCCTAGACAAAACACTCCAATCTCTACTTCCACCTTTGCATGGCATTTTCTCTACACAACTGTCTCTGTGTCTCAGTTTTCTTACAAGAACATCATACATTGGATCAGGGCCCACTCTAATCCAGTATGACTTCATCTAAAGTAATTAGATTTGCAAGGACCCTCTTTCCAAATAAGGTCATATTCTGATGTTCCCGGTGGACATATGGGGGTCGATACCCAACTCAGTGCACAGCCTATACCTGTCTTTTTTTTTTTCCTCCAATTTCAATTAAATATATTTTTCTGAACAAAAGAATTCTATACCTTATATGACTCTGGTAATACTATTTAAAAATATATGATATACTTTGAATATATCTAAACTATGTTAGTGATTGCTGAGTTTGAATTATTATCAAGGGAATGTAGAGTGCCTTTTACATAGTAAAATGGTCAGTGGATAGAAAAAAGTGCAATTTCTGGTAGGACTGAAAATTTAAGAGAATTGTGCCAAATGCAAAAAAGACAAATGAACTTGGTAACAAAATAAGAACAAATGAAGGTTGTAGACTATAAACTTTGGCAAATGTCTTTGGCAAAAACTAGATCATCTCTTCAGAATTTTAAATTGAACATAGTAACAAGGTGACTTACAGATTATTTTTTTCTGTAAACCAATATTCTCTATTCTCTTTTCTGTGCTAATATCACAATAGACATCATTTAAACATGTGCATGAGGCAGACTTATTTTCAGGTGTTTCCATCTGTTGTGGGAATATACTTGAAGAATAGAAGAGAAACATACACAAATTAAACACAAAGCCAGGGGAGAAAAGAAAAAAAAAATGAGAGTAAACATCTGCAGGGAAACAGTGTGGAAAAATGTTTGAGCTGCCTGTTATTAACTACTCAACCTGTTTTACATTGGAATCCTGCATAATTACATTCCAGGGGAGGGGCAAACAACAGATGTTGAATAAAGGTTGAAAATAAGAAAATGAGACTATTTGAAAAATAAAGCTACTTTACTCACCAACAGGCCTTTTTTTTTTTTTTGGTGTGACTTTTAGATAGCGATTGATTTCATATATTCACTATGCATTTAGATGCAAACAAAGTATTCTTTTTTTGTCTAAGAAACTGATCAATTATACACATCCATATATGCCCAAGTTAGAGGTGCTTAAAAAGCAAAACAAAAATAAAAACAAAATGCAGCATTTCTTTATAACAATAACATTTATTGTTATGTGTTGGATAAAAAAAGAGTTGAAATTGTTTCAGAAATATATATATTTCTTATTACCAAAATCAATACGCTTTTAACAATCAACGGTTTCTAGGGGATTGAGTAAACAGCTAAGTTTCAAACAGTTTGTTGTTTCAAGCTCCAGACAATACACATCAAAATTTCACTAGCAGTGAAAACTTTTATTAGAGCCTTGTTGTCTAGGGATATTAAAGAATAGACAGTCTGCAACTTTGATTTTCGTGGCCTGATTTTTTACATATTCTACCCACTACTACAGAAAGGTTTTTTATTTTATTTAGGATAAATGAATCCATCATCGCAGGAGTATTTTTCCCATTGACCTAGGCATTCTTATAGTTACTTTGCATTGTTTCTATCTCCTCTAAACGGAAATACGCCCCCAAAGTAATTTTCTTCCAGTCACACTAAGTTTTATGCACCTGGGGAAATACAAATGACCGTATCTGTCAGGGATTGATCAATCTAAAGGATTTTAATATAAAAATTTCAATCAATAGAGAAGGATTCATGATTCAATTGGCCCTTTTTTCCCATTTGGTTTTTCTATTTGTTAACTAAAAATATTTTATTTTTCAAGCATTCCCGACTTTGCTTTCCTTTGCTATCCTCACCCTACACACCATCACAACTAGACTTCAGTCTGTTGACCTACTTCCTCCAGGTGAGCAATTTCTTCATCTGCTGGCTTTCTTCTCTGTGATCCGAATTTTACTTGTTACATGATGACACTCATAAGACTATCCACATAAATTCGGGATGTGTAGACTTTATTCTTTTAAAGGAAAATAGAATAGTAAATAAGTAATTTATTCTATTTTATTTGCATCGCTACTTTCAATATTTCAGGAAAAGCTGTGTAAGGTTAAGGGTTGAGAAGAGAATCTACATATTCATTTATATCAGGGTTTGTTTTTTTCACATTTATAGTTCTTAAATGAGTGTAAGTGGTCCAATTCTTAATTGCTTAATGTAAAAAATCACCGCTTTTACAAATTTCACTTCAGAGTTAGTGCTAGGGAAATGCTAAGGAAGAAATTGGTGGAATAGAGAAAGGGCTGATATAGGAGAGGGGATTGGTTATTTTCCTTGAATGTTAGTTGTTGGTATAGAGCAAGGTACATCACTGTTGAATTCTGAAGAAGAAACTGTTTCACCTGAGAAATTGGGTCCATAAATTCTTCTTTCACTTTGAACAGGCAATTACATTCCAAATTAGATGTGTTATTTTATGGAAATATATTAAAGGCTTCTTTACACATTACTTTGTAAAATCAGTACGCATCACCCTAATACAGATTCCTAAAGGCAGGGCGGAACCAAGTTCATGTCAATTGCAGCAGCTAGTGAAGCTCAAAATTAAAATCCCCTGAACTCGATAAATTTTGTCGATATATTTTAATTTGGAAGTATGCTCTACATGTGACTCACATAATCTAGGAAAACACATTGAAATTTGAAATAACTGGATGGATTAAGTGAAAGACAGAAAGAAGAATATATCTCAGGTGAAATTTTAGCTCATTTCATGATATTCTTCTAACTCTGGGTTGTATATAGTCCAAGTCTGAGTCATTTGAATGCTTTTGAGAGATTTCATTGGTTTGTCGGTAGTTTAATCTCTACACGAGGGAAACAAGCCAATGGAGAAAATTAATATATCAAGTTGTCGCTGTGGCTGAAAAATACACATGTATGTTACAGTAATCTATTACTGTTATATTTATTTGTGTTGCTTTACTCAAGCTAAGAAAAGAGAAGAGGTTGCATTATTTTTAGATGGAAATGAATGGAAATTGAAGAGAAAATACAAGAAAAGGCCTCAAACAGTGTTTCAGTGAGGAAATTTTTACTTATTTCCAATTTGGGGAAGTAAGGTGGAAAGTTTGACAGCATGAGTGCATGTACATACACATATACTGACACATCTATATAAAATCATCCTTGTCATCCTTAAATAGTTGTGATTTCACACTTACTAAATTATAATCGATTGGGGGAAAAAGAGTTTTATTTATCAATTCTTATTTTCAACTTCAATGTAAGAACTAAATTTAAGGGTAAAATTTATAGCAAAAAAAGCATTTTGGCCTTTAGAATGTAAATGTCTGCACATTATTTTATGCGTCCCTAAAAATCTCTCTCTTAATCTGACACTGACACTCTGCTCATGTGCACATGCATGCTTCTGGTGAATGTACATGTGTGTGCATGTGCACACCTGTGCTTCACCATGACTGTCTGTTAACTTGAAACACTGGGCCCTCTGGGAGCTATCACTGAGCATCAGGAAACCCAAAAGCTGTTGTAAGGCAGGTTAGGTCTTTATTTTATTTCCATTAAATAGTTCCAGAGGATTTTTGTCCTTAGGCAAGGCTCCTTCCATTCATTTCCATTTGGTATGGGAATGTATTTTTTCATCATGTGTACAAAGGGTGCTTATATAAGGAAATGAATGCATGCCTTTTTAGTTGTATTCCTTTGTTGATAGTTACCTGATGTATTGGAAGCTGTCATTTTAAAACGTATATTGCCTTCACTTAAAATATCAAGATAGTGAAGCTTATGAATATTTTCCATCAACATATATGCTACAATAAAAGTCTTCAATTTAAAACTCTGTTACTGGAGCTCATTGAATATAATATTTTCCTATTTTTGTACATATATATTTCTTTGATTTTTAAAATACTAGAATGATTATATGTAATATAATAATTTCATGCATGTGTGTGTTGTAAAACAATCATAATAACTTTAGCTTTTTGTTGAAATCACTGTTATCTCTCAACTATATGGTTCGTATAGATACAACCTTTATGTTTATGGATAATAAGTAGATCAATGAGTTATATGTGTTAGACTATGACCTTTTAAAATAAATGGTTAATCTTACAATGAATCATTTATATTTGAATTTTATGCAGAATTATGTGCAGATATATATGTTTTTAATCGTAAAAGCATCATTCCTAATAGATAAGAAGTTTCATTTGCCAAGTACTTCTAACTTAATAATTTTTCTATTTTGCAATAATACTTACCACAGTGACCTTATTTACAATAATAATTAACTAGGTAATTTTCTGTTGTGGTCATGCATGTTTTTTTCAATTCAATGAAGAAACACAAGTACATATTTTATTAGAAATTTGCCAGATCAAATAGTTATATTTCATTCCATTTTGCATTGCACCTTGGGTTTTAATATTAGATAATTTTAGATCAAGGAACATAACCATCAAGTCACCTAAAAATTTAAGGTTAAAGTGACACTTTCTCAAATTCAAGTTGTTCTCTCTTTTGAGCAGACACATTGTGATCCCAAGTATATGTCCACCAGCATGTTCCACATCCTCCAATTGACCTAGGTAATAATTACAGCCTTCTAAAGGAATTTTAGGGTTCAGTTAGATGATTGCTACCATTTTCCTAAAGATTACAGAAATATTTGCTGGAACAGAAAGTATACAAATTCTACTTGTTAGAATCTAAGTTTATTGTTTTGTTTTTTGTTTTTTTAATGACATAACTGCCTAAATAATTTATTTGGGGCAGATTTCAGAGGGTTTTGAACACGAGGCTGAGTAGTTCAGATTATAGCAGTCCCCCTTATCCACAGTTTTATTTCCCATGGTTTCAGTTACCTGAAGTGAACCTCATGGTCCAGAAACAGATGACCCTCCTCTGACATCTCATCAGATGGTCAATAGTAGCCTATGTCACGTCATAGTGCCTACATCATTCACCTCACTTCATCTAATCATATAGGTATTCTATCACTTCACATTATTGCAAGAAGAGTACATACAATACAATTTTTATTACAGTATATTGTTATAATTGCATTATACTACTATTAGATATTGTTAATCTCTTAGTGTACCTAATTTATAAAATAAACCTTTTTAAAAACAAACTTTACTGTAGGTATGCATGTATAGGAAATAACATAGTGTATATAGGACTTGGTGCTATTCGTGGCATCCACTGGGGGTCTCGGACCGTATCTGTATGGGAAAGGGAGGACGACTGTATAACCTTTTTCAGGAATGACCATGGAAATTGTTAGGCAGCTCCTCAAAAATAGCTTTGGCAACACAAAGGGTCACTTCTTCTGAAATTGAGCATACATATTCTTAGGGGGGGGGGGAATCAAATATAACATGCCTGAATTTAAAAAAGACTGTCTCAATGAATTCAATGAATTCTCCTTGTGATATCAATATGAATTTCCAATTAGATTAGATTTAGATTGCAAGTCTGAAAATAAAATAAGTTTTCATATATTTATATTTATTTCCCCGTTAATATTACTCATGGGGACTACACTTCACTTTTATCATCTGTTCTTTGCTCCAGGTATGACTGATTATCAATTAAATCATAGAAAGTACTCTCCAAGATAAGAAAGTATTTAAAACATCACTGTAGACACCTTTTGATGTTAATACTGTATTATGGATGGATAAGCCTTCATATCCTTTAAAAATACATTTTTATCTTTGCTGTGATTCAAGGATAGCCTTCTCCAATAGCTGTTGACTCTCGGTTTGGTTACATAGCAGGGTGATATAGAGGGACACATCTCCTATCTTACAATATATGAATTTCCAGACCTCTTTTCCCAATTTCTCCATTGCTTCAGTGTGCTTTAATGATTACAAAATATTAAAGCTGTTACAGAAAAATGGCTTGTCATTGCCGGTAAAATCCATTACAAGAAACACTTTTGTATATTTACTCTAGAACATAGTATTGAGTGTATTGATTTTGCTTAAATTTTCATTCTTGGGATGACCCAATCATACAGGATAAAAAACATCAGCTTCCAATAAACTTACAGCACACTAAAGGTAATAAGAACAGAATGGTTTCAGAGAAGTAATTCCAAGAACAGGCTTTATTTAAATTGTTAGTTCTCTTTCCTTTCCTACTCTTTATGTATTTTAAAACTATCTATAATATAGTAGCAATAATTGTGGTAACATGAGCAGCTTGGTAGTAGGAGTTGTTTTAATAAAATCAAGGCCAAATTGTTTCGGTTCAAACTATTGGTATATTACTCTTTTTTTTTAATTTTTTAATTTTATTTATTTTTGAGAAAGAGTATGAGCAGGGGCGGGGCAGACAGAGAGAGAGAGAGAGAGAGAGAGAGAGAGAGAATCCCAAGCAGGCTCTGCACTGTCAGCATGGAGCATGAGGGACTTGAGCTCACTAACCGCAAGATCATGACCTGAGCTGAAACCAAGAGTCGGATGCTAATCCAACTGAGCCACCCAGGCGCCCCTCGGTGTATTAATCTAAAGTTACTTTTGGGCTACTATCAATCTGAATAGTACTTTCAGACAAACTTCATTTCACAGAAGGCATTTTTGGTGAAAAATACATATTTATTATCATTTGTGTGTGTGTATGCATGAACATCAAGAACATTTACCTTTGGTTCACTTTTAAGTTGTAATATAAGCAATATTTGGAGGAATCATTTATAGAGAAGTATAGTTTCATATATATTTCCCATTCATATATGTCCATAAATACATTTTGTATTACGTCTTTCTTTAAAAACATTATGTTTTTAAAAAGTCCTGAACTGATCTGCTCTTTTGGAACCGTGTCCAACTAATTTAAGGTAAGTGAATCGAAACTTTGGATCTATCTCTAGAGTAGAGCCCTATGAATTTTATGAAAAGCTTTCAGAGACTAGAATGTTATTGAAAATATGAGAACACAAAAATCTTTCTTAAAAAAATTATCTTTTGGGACTCCCAAATCCTGTTGGCAGGTGTTGATCACTAAATAATAAGCTAGAGAGGATTAGTTGCATCTGAATTAACTCTGTTTTCTGAGAATGTTAAAAATGACACCCAGCTCTGTGTACTTGTCTCTAGCAATTGAAAACAAGTGCTAGAAATGAGATGAACAACGGGATTTGAACTGGTACACAGATATATATCCCAATAGAAATCAGATAGCAAGCCTGAGAGAAAAACGCTCATGAGACTATCTTCCTTGCTTCTTGCAAGGAGTTCAGCTTAACAGGCATGTTTTCATTGACCTTCCTTACAGGATTAGCACTTTGCTGGGAGGATGCCTTGAATTTTGGATGTATTCATCCATGTCATCAAAAATGGTGTCATTATCTGAGATGGGGTTAGCTAACAGAGGCAATAAAAGCATAAGAAAACATCCTCTTTAAAGATGAAGAATAGTAGCATATTTAAATAGTATTGGGCCTGAAATTCATAGTAGTGTTTAAGTTGTTATAATTTTAAATTTGTCCTTGTAAACCAAACGTCTTTCACTATTTCATGCCAGAGCTAGGTTTATCGCCGTATATAAATCAGGTTCTTTTTGGAAGTTGCATTAACCCTTTCAAGACTCTAAAATTACAGGGACTTATTAATGAATTCACATGTGATGATAGCTATCAGATAAAGTACAAGATATAGACGCAGCTAACTTAAACTAAAACAGAGAAACTGGCACGTTTGACACAACAATGAAGTAGAATCAAAAAAGGACAAAAGGAGAAACCCAGGAGTGAAGGAAAAAAACCTATAGATGCTGAGGTGTGGGTTTTCAGGATACTTGCTGTTTTCTTTAATTTAAAAGTATAAAGAGGTGATTATTTAAATCTAGACTTTAATTTCAATAAAGGTGTCACTGATTTAAAAAAAAAACCCTAAGGGGAAATATTCTGACCTCTGTGTTTACATATATATCCCAGGCAGATTTATTTATCTTATTTTAAATTATAATAAATAAATAATAATATGGAACTCTATAGGTTATCAATAATAAATAGAGAACTTTAGATTTTTATATAAGCATGGTATCTAACAGACAGATATGATGTTACTTCATTTTTTTTTTTTTTAAAGTAAGCTCTAGGGCCAAAGTGAGGCTTGAAGTCATGACCCTGAGATCAAGAGTCACATTCTCCACTGACTGAGCCAGCCAGGTGCCCCAGATCTCATGGAACTTTAAATCCTGTATAATTCACAGTGAAAGAGAGCCATTTTGCATAACATTGTTTAGGTCCTGGGATCATTCTGAAAGCTAAGCTCACTACCTCATAAATGAATGAGGTTTTTTGTTTGTTTGTTTGTTTCAATTTTTTATTTAAATTCTAGTTTGAATGATTTTGAAATAAGTAAATTATAAGGAATAGTCTCTTCTATTGTAGATTACCAATAGTATTAGATGCCTTTTTAATTTACTCTTCTTTTACATCAATGGTAGCTTTCAGGTGTAGATATTGAATGTATTCTGTGTACTCAAGGAATAGAGCATGAAAGAATGAAAGAATGGAACACAGTATTGGTACCTTGATCCTCAAGGTGTGTAAGGATCTCATTGAGGCAAATGGATTAAAAAATAATGAGTTACGAAGCAATGCTGGTATATATAATTCAGTGGAAAAATGTGGCATTATCTTCATCCTAAACAGGAATGCTTATTTTGGACATTTTCAGGAATTTCCTGTAGAAATTTATTCTTCATATCTGGAACCAACTTTGAAAAGTTTCTGAGATTCCTCATCTACCTTATTTGTGGCCATTCTCCTTACCTTGTAAAATTATTTATTACCTCTCTCCTAGACACCAAACATATCTTCTTTCTTCCAAACCTTTCCTCTTCTGGTGTTCTCAAAGAATCCTTTAATCTTTCAGATGTGCTCATATGCAATCTTATGGTTGGGTAATAGTAATAGCAAATTAGAGAAAGAGTGAAGACAGATAAAGTAGATGTAAGAAGAAGAAATATTTTTCTAATGCAGAATTATAAAATACAGGATTTATCCTATTAATATAAAATACCAGTTGAGTCAACATGCATTAAGACTTTCTCTAGTTTATAAGGAGTAGGATGAGATGTTAGCAGAATGGGGTCACAATGGGGTCTGAATGACTACGCCAGTGAATCATGTCATGTCCTATTGTGCTCTGCTGGAGATATCCTGGTGGGGACCAAAACTCTATATATCTGTTTCCAGAAATAATGCTGATTTGAATGCTGCTTGCCCTGTGGCTCATCTCAGTTTTGTATGTTAATAAGTGCTGTCTAATACCTTTTTGATCAAGCACATATTTTAAAAATCTTCTGAGACATAGGACATTCAAATACCTATAATTTGAGGGTTCATTGTCTGCTTCATTATTTTTTATTATTATTATTCAGAGCCTTTCTATTCTCTTTTAAATCCTAGTCAATGTTCTATACATTAATAATTTATTTTTTTGGTATTGCCACATATGTCCTTTGACTTCTAAAGTGGTCTTTTACTATCTTGTGAAATGCACAGTCCTGTGTGGTTACTGTTTCACTTTCTAACCCTTTCACCTGGATCATCCTCTTCCTGCTCTCTTTTTGTTGAAACTCATCGTCCTTTGAATTTTAGATCAAGCACTATGACTAGTACAAAGCCTTTCACAATATTGTAGTCAACACTGTTCTCTGTATTTCTGTTGCTTGACCCTCATGTAACATAGTTCAAAATGTAATTGATCAGGAGTTATTTGCCCTAGCTGATTTTAAACCTAGTTTCTAGTTTCCAGTCAGAGTGGAAATGCCTTAGTGAAGAGATAAATTCTTACAGACTGGAGAATTTTAGAAGTGGATACACATAGGTTTGTTTATGACAAACTTTTACTTGATACATTACTGTTCTACAACATTCTATTCAAGATGACTTTGCTTGAAAACCTCCAATGCCTAAGCACAAAGTTTGTGTTTGATTCGTTCTTACCTTGTGAATTCTTGAGTATAGCTTCTTCAAACTAACCACCGAACTGTACATATCTAATGCTGTCACTGAATTTGAGCTGTTATTACTCTCCTGGTGCATTTGAGTTGTATTGTTTTTCTTTGAGAAGCTCTGTCAGAGTCCCTCACTCACAAAAAAAAAAAAAAAAAAAAATGCAAACTTTGTTTCATTAGTATAGTATCAAGTTTCAGAGCCAGTTCTTATCAACATACCAGTTAAGAAAGAGATGGCCTGGGGCGTCTGAGTGGCTCAGTGGGTTAAGCATGCAAACTTTTGGGACTTCAGCTCAGGTCATGACCTGACAGTTCGTGAGTTCATGCCCCACGTTGGGCTCTTTGCTGTCAGTGCAGAGGCTACTTGGGATCCTCTGTCTCCCTCTCTCTCTGTCCCTCCCCCACTTGTGCTCTCTCTCTCTCTCTCTCAAAAATAAATAAACATTAAGAAAAGGAGCAAAGAAAGAAAGAGATGGCCCCATTTATCTGTGCCTTCACTTTAAGCATCTGCTGCTGCCCCAGGTGATGATGGCTGTACCTACAGATTGGGGAAGGGGGGACAGCTAAAATATGAACGTTAATCTCAGGGCAGTGCACTATGGGACACAATTATATTTGTGCTATAGGTTCCCAATGCATGGTTTAGATTCTCACTTATAAGATATTCTTGCTACTTCTATATCAGATTTCCTTATATCCTTTGGCTCTCATTCTTTAAGTTTCCGTTTAATTTAAGTTTTCTTCATCTTAGATCATTACTATATGTGGTCAATATATATGCCAGAAAATTCACTCTGGTAGACATGTTGTTTTGTCCAAAGGGTCACAAACACTTAAAACCATCCCTGAAGGCATGCAGGTGCACTGAATAGTATGTGCAAATGCTCCCAGTGCCCCACATACCCAGCTGCAATTGGATTCGGTTGACTATGATATAGGCCAGTGGTTTCTGGTGTCTGAATGCAACCGTGGCAATACATTAGGAAGCATTGTGCAATGCAGGTGCACGCTGGAGGATTGCTGCTTCAAAGCTGCCATGGTTTGACTATTTGATAGTATTATAATAACTTCCACTTCAAAATGTGCTTTCCACCTATCAAAAGCAGCTAGAATGGCATTTCACAACTGAAGTAAAACCTGGAAGCCTGATTGGCAGTGGATCAACCTAAAAATATATGCGTTTCTCTCTCAGTGTTTTTATTACGTGAACTGTGTGTCCAAATTCTGCTTCCTGATGGCCAGTTGTTAGGACACAATGCAAGTTTCTGGACTTGTAACCTGCAGTTTATTCATGGTGTCACTGCCAACGTGTAAACAGACATCCTCACGAAATGAGCATATCAGCGTACATAACGCGATTCATGGTCCCGTTGACATCAACAAAACAAAAGAAGCTGCCTCTCTCTGTCTCAAAATAATACATAGATGTTAAAAAAATAAAAACAAACAAACAAACAAACAAAAAAAGAAGCAATAGCACATCCCACAGGTGTATTTGTGTGTTAGTTCCTTGATCAGTAAAACATTAGATCCCCGTGCATAATGCGGGGATCATACAATGCGGTAGATGAAAGATCACTCAGTGATCTTAGTGGTTGGTTCTCTGATGCCACATTTTCCCTAACTCCTTCCTTGTCTTCCCTGCACAAGGGATGTACCAACCTTATTAAAAAATTGTGCTAAAATTAAGCCTCGCAGTCATGTGAGCACTGGCAGAAAAAAAAAGCGTGTGATAAAATTGTAATATATTCTTTTTCTTTCTTATCTGACACAGAAAAAAAAAGTTTTGAGACAAGTTTCCAACACTGTCTCTAGAAATAATATCGAGAGTGAAATTTTACCCCTCTTGTAGTCAGATAGACTGAAATCAGAAGGTTTATTTTTAATTAATCGGCTAGTAAATGAGACATAGAAATCATAAATGGAAATAATTTGAATGAATATAGATAAGGTGCCATTTATACAGAATGATTCACCCCATCATGATAACAAGTGTAAGGGGTTTATAGGATGGTAAAGGAAAGTAAGTGAATAATCATCAACCGCCAAAAAAAGAAAGAATTGTTTATGTTAGCAAAGTGTCAGTTCACAGGATCTTGTGAATTATGTCAACTCACTGAAAGGAAAATTTAATCACAGATTTGTTGGACTGTATTTTGATGAGGTTTCTATTTTAGCATTGATACTTTTTATCTGATACGTTAGAATATATTTGGATTAAATCGGAATTTGTTGCACTCATAAGGAAGTGTGTGTGCATGTGCGAAATTGAGTGTGTGTGCTGAAGAACAGAAAAAGACAGCGAAAACAAGCTGTTCTCATACCAGCAAAACCTTTCAGTAGGAAACTGATACACAGAAACTGCCAGTCAAAGGTCTTGGTTTGTCATTGTTTCCTGGTAGATAATCTGTGATGGCTTCCTAGTTTAGATTCCGTAGAGTTAATCTCCCAAACACCAGTGCCAGCCATAAATAGAGATGGGTCCCTGCTCTCTGCTTTTCCAGACAGCTAATTAGGTGTTATGAAAGCTTACATTGGTGAAAGAAGGTAAATTAGAAATAAAAAAGAAAAACGAGAACAAATAAAAAATGGACTTCCATTTATAGAGTTGTCTACTTGGAAACAACTCTAATTTTAAGATGCTGCTAGAAACCACCACTCTAAGGGAAGAAAGCTATTCCTATTTAAAGCTGTTTACAAAGCAGAAATAAAGCCATTTTATTGACAGTCAAAAAGCAGAGAAAACTCTGTCTCACATGCCCTTCCCCCATGGCCACAGCATTTTAGAACTTCCTCATTGACTCCCTGATATGTGGAGTTTGGTTTTTGGATTTCTGTGACACCTTTATTTCCTCATTATAAAATAATAAATCTAAAAAAAAATTATCTGAAGCATATCTGAAATTCTTATGCTAGAAACTATATGCATGTTTTCATACAAGTATCTGGGCTCTGGAGGCAGCAGTCACATGGAAACTGAGGGGAGGAAATCCTTTTATGTTTTCTAATATTTCCTTAAGTAGTTACAAATCAGTTGCCAAGCATCTCTCTTTGGGTAGTGTGCTATAGTGCTTTGAAGACAGGGAAGGTAAGCTTGATTCTGGTTTGTGATAAATTCCGGCCTGAGAGTGAAAGAGACTAGAATAAAGGGGTAGATGTACTCTGGAGTAGGAAATTTTATGGGGGCTGGCTTCTTGACACGTTCCCTTAGTAATGAACACCACCGAGTCATGATACGCAAGGATTGTTTCCCCTGACTCTTCCCAAAATAATCATGTTTAGCGAATGCGCCCTTAATCTTTATTAGTTCCTACTGGTTTAAATAGTGCTTTGGCTTCAAATTATAATCTTATACATAGTAATGTTTGGTACCTTTTACCTATCCTTGAGATGTCTCTGCACTCCTATTGATAAAGTGACATCACAATGTTTAAATCACATTGTAAACATGAAGTTATGGAAAGCTTTATGGAAGATGGCTAAAACCCAATAATTTAAGGGCAGGTAGTTTGATGTTTTACCTAAATATTTTTTTTTTCCTTGCAGGATGTAACTTCCACAATGACAGCTCCTTTGAAGGTGTATTTTCGCACCAAACGGTTGCTTGCCTACTATCGCTAAGATTAAGTTATTAAACTGCTTAGTCTGGGTTAAAAAGAAAGCTTTCAGACATGTCAGCCAATATGAATATGCAGATTTCAGACATCTTTATGTCTAAATCAATTTGAATTATATAAAGTTCTAAAATCAGAGGTAGTCAAGTTGTTGATCCAATCACGGATTTTGCACCGATAGTTGTAGGGCAAAGGGAAAGATTAAAATGTTATTAGAGATTGATTTATACCTACCTATGTACATTATACATGTAATGCTTTATATAAAAATGTGTACATATATATGTGCGTTTTATATGTATGTATGTTATCTCCTAAATTATATAGAACATTTCTGTGCATTTCATTTTTTCATCTGTATTTCTCTTCTGGCAATAACTGCTAGTAAACTTTCAGGAATACATTGGCTATACATTTCAGTTTTAAAATTTTGTTTGGACTATATCCTGGAGAAAGGTCAAATTTAACACACACACACACAGATAAAGATCTCTACGTGTGTGTGTGTGTGTGTGTGTGTGTGTGGTTTGTTGTGCAGCTGCATTGCAAGTACTATAATCATTTGTGTGACTTTATATCTTTTGCAAAAATATATAAATTAAGATGGAAAATTAAAATAATTAAGATGACTATGTTTAGATTCCTCTTTTTGAGAGCTTGTGTAATACTCAGATGTGTCTATAAGAGCATAGAAAATAATTCTTAATACTAAACAAGTACTTAAATTTATCAGGTTGTCACATGATCCTTCAAGGAATCATACATTTTAAAAATGTGACACTGTAAACCTTCCCTGCAGGCAGAATTGCCCAGAGTTCCAGCTGTTGGACTTCAGAATAGTTTTCTCTTTGTAATATAAGCATGCTTATCTGTCAGTTTCTCATCTGCACACCATTTGGATTATGATATCTTTCTTGGCCAAGGGTGCATTTGTGAAAGGGTAATCATGTTATATTGAGGAAATCATTAAATGAGGGTAAATAATTTCTTTGTAATCTCACATTAGTCCGAAAGAAAAAAAGTGAATCTTGGACTAGGATCAATTACTTTTACTTCTACCCAGGGTCTCTGAGTTTGGTTTCTGATACAAATATCTAATCTATGCAAATAGTGGCTGTCTATATAATTTGCTTCTTTTTCAGTTCTGTTGTATATAATTTGACATATCTATTCTGGGTTCCATTTTCCCTACGGTACAGACAGAAGTTTCATTATTTACCTTTGTAGCTCTAGGTCTTGAGAAAATGCCCCACACTATTATTTTATAATAAAAATACTTAGTGTACCGAGGGGATCTTAAAAATACATAGGAGAAGGTGTACATGACAGGAATCCTCCCGTACAGCTCCTCTTCCCTCCCATCTCTCTCCCTCCACTTAGCTTTCTTTCCTTCTTCTCTCCTTTTTTCTTTGTTTTTCATTTTGTCCACTTTCTATGTCTATGTGGTCATTCGTTATATACTACCTATGTCTCTTTGTTTGTACCTACCTATTCATCTTTTTATTTATGTTCCTTCAGAAATAATTTCACTTTCTCATAAATTCTTTCTTATTTGACCCTTGGCAATTATAGTTCACTTTTTGCTCATGGTTTCTGCTGCTTGTATAAAAGTGTCCATTAGATTTTCTTCACTGTCTGGGAACCGCTGTGATCAAAATTACAGTCTAATCAGAAGGTGAACAGCTTATAATGTATCATGATCAATACTTAGAATTTGCTCCTTAGGTTGGGACATGAAGGAGTGAAGTAAAAAGCTGCAGATTTTTCAGCTGTGAAGTGCAAACAATCATTTCATGTTGATGGTTTCAAATTCAAGGTCCATTTATACTTTCATACATCTGCATTATTCTGTCTCTTTTACTCCCTTTTTAAATTCATATTGAATTTATTCAGTGCTAGGCCATCCAAATTGCTTAAATTGAAGGCCAGTCAATATTGGAATATAAAACTATGTTAGCATATTTCGAAGAGAGTGCATTGGTTGTAAATGAATTTTTTAGAAGTCATGGCTCTAAAAGCTACAAAAATATTATCTAATGAAATAGACAGTATTCTACTATATTTGTGGAGGACAAAATTGGTTGAATGAAATCATACGTATTTTCTTTCTAACACAAACAGACACAGATGTAAAGGTGATTTTTATGATTCATGCAGAATAGGTAGAGAAAACAGATACCTGATATGAAAATTTTCTAATATCCATTTGTTTTCAAATTTCTGTTTGACTTTAAATCCATACAGGAAGGCTTCCTAGAAAATGTATAATGCTAGATTTTTCTGCTGCTGTTTGTGTCCGTCTAACAATCTTCCAAGAAACAGATAGTATTTGAGTCTATAGGTATGAGTACTTGAGTTCACTATTCTTGCCTGCATTACATAATACAATTAATATATTTCATTCATTCATATGGAAATATATTTTTGAAAACACGACAAAATTAAAATACAGGCAAGCTACCTGAATACATTTTTAACATTTCACCAATATGAATGACACGTGTTATGAAAAACCACAATATTTTTATTCTGTCAAGACACTATTCTAACTTCTTTCGAGAAAAAAATTAATCTCATAAGAAATTCTTTTATCCTAAAACCTTTTGAGATAAATCAAGTTGTAGTTTATGTTTTCTTTTTTGGATAAGGAATTATTTATATGTTTTAAATATGAACTCAGATTTTACATATGACTTTGAACAGTAACTGTATAAATGTATCAGGGCTATTAAATATGGTGCTTTCTATTTTAAGTATCTTCCATGTGGCCTTTTTTCCCTTGCACAGGACACTATGAATTTGTAGAGATCCTCTCACATCAATTAAATGGCTGCCCCAAGGGTTGCTAAATGTGTGGGGAATTCTAGTCCCATCCCACAGAGGTGAAGTGTAAATATCCTCTCCTGGAAAAAAAAAAGGTCCTTGATTTAAAAAGAACCATTAAATATAAGGGGAAACAATCATTTGTAGATGAAAGTGACAACTGGGAAGAGGTAGTTCAGTTATAGTTCAAAATATTGGGGCAGTGGAATTATGCAGCTATCGTCATAATGAAGGAATTTTCTTTCATGTTTTCTGTTCAGCATCTCTGAAAGAGAGGTCATTAAAGACTGCTTTATTTAGATTCTCTGTATGCCTATTGGCAAAAGAGAGAAGCAAACATTTTCACGGAAGACATTATCGTGGAAAACAGGAAATCATGAGTTGTCATTCATCTGAACTCTGTTGACTAAACCCATTTTCACCTACTTACACCAAAAAAAAAAAAAAAAAAAAAAAGCTGAAGTGAAGAAAACTGATTGCATAATCCATACCCATATCTAATAAAATAGGAATGTGCACTTTTTGACAAGTTTATTCATAACATATTCTGATAGAAAATTCCATTTGCTCCTCTCAGTAGGAAAGGTAGGCTTTTAAAGGAAACCTTTTATTTCATGACTGTCACCAAAATAACAATTACAAGCAAAATAGGGATAAAACATGAAAAAAAAAGCAGCTTAGGGCTTGTTATGGAAGTATGTGATCTAGTTTTTGCCCCATTATTTGATTTGAAAAATTAATCCTGGTAATCCTTTTTGAAGTTCACTGTTTCCAGGATGGGTTATACAGAACAAAGACTAACTGATATCTCCAGGAGGTTAGTTTACAGTGATGTTCTATTCCACTGAGAATGATTCTCCAATGGCCACTTTTTACTTCTTCCCAGGCTATGGGAATTCATTAATATCTAGAGAATAGACTTAAATAAAACCATTGTCTCAACCAGCAGGTTTATGCAACCATCCTGAAATGTTTTAATTATTGTTTTCTTTTCCTTTTTAATTAAGAGACCAGAGGTCAAACAAGCCCACTGAGAGCTGATCGCAGCCTCAGTAGAAATTTAAAAGCAACCCTAATGATTGGATTTGCTGTTTTCTCTTTTGTTTTGCAGAACCAGAAGAGTGCGTTAATTGCACAGATGAATGCCGAGTGCTTGGTCATTCTGACAGGTGTTGGATGCCACAGTTCCCTGCAGCCAATCAGGCTGAAAATGCAGATTACCGCACAAATCTCTTTGTACCCACAGTTGAAGCTAATGTTGAGACTGAGACTTACGAAACTGTGAATCCCACCGGGAAAAAGACTTTTTGTACATTTGGAAAAGACAAGCGAGAGCACACTATTCTCATTGCCAATGTTAAACCTTATTTAAAAGCCAAACGTGCCCTGAGCCCTCTCCTCCAAGAGGTCCCCTCAGCATCAAGCAGCCCAACGAAGGCATGCATCGAGCCTTGCACCTCAACAAAAGGCTCTCTGGATGGTTGCGAAGCGAAACCAGGAGGCCTGGCCGAAGCAAGCAGCCAGTACTTGCCCACTGACAGTCAGTATCTGTCACCCAGTAAGCAACCGAGAGACCCTCCATTCATGGCTCCCGATCAGATGGCAAGGGTCTTTGCAGATGTGCATTCTAGAGCCAGCCGGGATTCCAGCGAGATGGGTGCTGTTCTTGAACAGCTTGACCACCCCAACAGGGATCTGGGCAGAGAATCGGTGGATGCAGAGGAAGTCGTGAGAGAGATTGATAAGCTTTTGCAGGACTGCCGGGGAAATGACCCTGTGGCTGTGAGAAAGTGAGGGGAAAAAAAAAAAAAAAGCATTGGCATTTTCTTGTGTCTTCTGTTAATTTAAAAATGATCGCTCCTGGTGACAACCCATTTCACAGGGACGAAGAAAGACCAATGCTGCTTTAAGGCTTTTAGTGAACATCTGAAGTGCCCACAAGTATGTTCTTTTCACTGCTGTTTCTTTTTCAGAGATAACAATGGTTTTGTTTTGACCAAACTTATATTAGGACAGAATTAATGATGCCGAAAGAGAAAAGAAAATGAGAGAAGAAAAAGGAAAGAAGACAAAGGAGGATGAGGAGGCGAGTTACCTTTTGACAATCTGTTAGGAAGGTATGCAGCGTGAGAGTTGAAGTATTTCTGATCACTCTGAGACTGTCCTCCGTGATTTATGCTGACTTAACTGTTTACCTATAAACCCCATACAAAGCAGGGTCATAATTTGTGATCTGTGGTGGATTTCTAGCCGTCATCACAGGCTTCTACTTAAAGTCCCGAAAAGACCTTGCAGTAGTCCAAGCTACCCCAAACATTAACACATATTTGTGGTAAACATTTCTGTACAAAGTTACCTGCCACACATATAAACACAAAGGACATTCCATATCATCAGTCACAAAAAATTAAAAAAAAAAAACTTGGTCATTTGTAAGACACTTCATGTCGTATAAAAGTTAAATGTAAAAAGATATAGTCCATTTTGTCCTGCACACACATAGACTAATTCACGTCATTAAAGGAGAAGAAATTTTTTTAAAAGCTTAAAATGCCTCTTCAGCATTTTAGTGTCCAACAAACATATAAATAATGATGGATATGTTTTAAATTTGACCTGAAGAATAGTTACTATTGAATGATAATATTCAGAGGGAATGAACACGATCAATATATTTCATTCGTTTCTGGACACTAAAATAGCTCAGGAAAGTGAAAATGTCTTAGACATCACAAATCACATGACCATTTAAATGTGCAAATGTAAGAAGATTCAATGTGTTTACATCAAATGACATATTTTTATTGATTTATTGCAGATTCAGTGCATATGAGCCAAATTGTTGAGTGTATAAGAGCTATATTGTGTATTTTATTAAATTAATATATAGTTGTGTTGCAAAAATATTTGGGCTTATATTGTAAATGGCAAGTGTTGCCTCGGTAGCTGTCGAACTCTATGAGTTTTGTTTTTTCCTGCTTCCTTTTCCCCATGGAATGTGGGAAGCAGTGCCTCAGAGCAAAGTCTCTTGTTTAATGTATAGTCTACCAAGTACTACAGTACATAATCTGTTCAAAATGTGTTTGAGTGAGCTGATGGAGCTAACTGAAAGGTCAAAAAATACATCCGTCAGTCATGGTTACGTGCAAGTCCTTGTAGAAGCTTTTATTAAAGTCACGCTAAGTCACAAGAATTACATGTGTACCAATACCTGAAACTTGTTCACGTTTTTCCAATAACATACAGCTTCTGCCTATGTAGATATCATAACGTTGATTGGTTCTCAAAAGTATCTTACGTGGTTCAAAATGTGTGTTCCCATTATATTTCAAAACCATGAAAAATGCTTTAATGCATGTGTGGTACCAGCAAAGGTTACTTGCATTGTGTAGTGTTTTTCAAGAGGTCTGGGTCTTAGCAAAATGCTTTTTTCCTTTTTCTCAGTACTTTTCTGCCTCCTTTTATTGGCGTCCTTCGAGAACAATACACCTTCTATTCCTTCCTTTGGTTACACCTTTTCTTGTGACATTTAGCAAGTTTCAAACTTACTTCCATATGAGGCTAGGAAACCTCAAATTTCAGGAATTGGGAAAAACAAAATTAGCACTTGCAGAAGTAGCAGCAGATGGGAAAATGCCTTGATTGACATTTTCCTTCAGCGTCGAAAATTTTTGGCATTTTACAGCTTCATGACAAACAGTTTCCAGCCCATACCTTACAGAATGTGGTGCTGAGTTAAATAAAGGCTGTTTGTGCACTGGAGCAGAAAAATGCATTATTTGCAAACTGGTGGAGAATTCTGTGCCTTCTTTTCTGGCCACCAAGCCAGTGTAGAAACAGCATAAATGTCATAAAACCATTATATTAAAAACAAAAACAAAAGCAAAAACAAACAATGAACTGAATTAAGTTTTGTAATTTTAAACCTCGAAAAATTCAACTGAAAATATTTCCGTCAAATGCCGTCAAGATTTTAGACTGTACCTCGTTTGCAAAGCCGCTGTGAAAGGGAAGAGCGGACAACTCCCATCAGCCTTATTCTCTCGAGAACTGGATTTGGTTCCTAGTAACAGCCTTTCCAAAGCTCTACTCTTGGTTTTTATTATTCATAAATGTTTAAATTAGCAAAGAAGGGATCTTGTACATGTGAAACCTAATCGACTCTCTATATTTTGGACAATTTATGTATCTGAAATGTGTTGTCTCTGTTATATGATGTTATTTTTTGCCAGGAGACTACAGGTTGATTTAGCTTGATAGCTGAAATTTGATGGAAAACTAATTTCCATTTAGTCTTACAAGTGTCGCTTCTCTCTTACTAGACAGATAGCCGCGTAGTTCAATCTAAGGCAGTATGTAAATGAGATCAACAAAGAGAGTAGGGTTTATTTTTAAAACATTCTTAACGCTGAGTAACCAGTTGTTCAATTTATTATATGTCTGAAGACATTAAAACACTATAAGATTTTAAGAATTGGTTGTGCCAATGTGTGAGGGATTTACCTTTAGGCTCTCTGTCACCAGTGATTTACTAGTGTTAGCTGTTTAACACATTATCTGTATTTAGTAGTGATTATTTATTTACAAGTTGGTGGTAATTTCAGCAGTCAGGACTCTAAGCTCTTATAGTTGAGTTGAGGGAATCTCACCTTTATTCATTTGGCTGGCGGCTGCCTTTATCACAGACCTCTGGTGCTCCACTTCCGAGGAAGTCAATGAGATGCCAAAATCACCCCGCTACAGAGCAACTTGCTTTAAGGGGTGATGCATGATCCAACAGTGATGTTTCAAGGGGTTTCAGCATAATTCAGAATGTGGAAAATTTGTCTTAATTCACATCCTCCAAATACCAACCCCTCAAAAAAATCCCACACATTCAAAAAGAATAATTTGATAATACTTTGTCTTTTAGGTCCTTAAATAACTGAAGTGAAGCACAGACTAAGAATTTATAGAAATTTTTGTAAGAAAGTCAAAAAGTTCTAAAAATTGTTTACTGATGAGCTAAAAAAAATCAGTAACGAAAGAACCTTTTCATTAAATGTTAATGATAAAAGATCTTTTCATCAAAGTTCAAAGTAGTGAGAATCAGTGTTAGTTATACCTATACCAAAGTAAACATTAAAGAGACATATCATGCAATTTTAAAGAATGCTTTCATATTACTTCTTAACCTTACATACTTATCCTTATTGCAGTCAATATACAAAGATTGGCTCACTACTCCATGAATTAATTGAATTCCTAGTTGGGAAATTGACTCTGTTTCATTTTCCTGAGATTTTGTAAAACATGACTTCCCTTTAAAGGATTTAGGTAGTGCTCAATTTAAAAAATGACACCAGAAAAAAAGTCATGTAGTAATAGGGCAGTATGCTTTATTAGAACCAGGTTAAAAGCTGTTTGTTGCCTAATGGAGTAGAAGTTGCTGAGGTCAACAAGTAGACTGAGATCTGGCATAATATATGCCCACTCATTATTGTCTAATTATATTCTTTTGACAACAGACAGCATTTATCACAGCATTAATTCAAATGAGAGTTTTGGCTATCAAGATGTGTTGATTTGAAACATAATTGAATGAGACCTGATTAAAGTCTGACTTTCCTGGCCCCAGTGTTTTGCAGGTTGGCTATTCCCATTCATCAGCCCCATCACTCCATAAGGTTCTTAGCTGCACCAAGCGATTGGTGAACAAGGACAACAACAACAAAAGCAGCATACATTGTATGGATTTATCTCAACGCTATTGTTTAATGGCTGTGTTTAATGTGACCTATCTGGAAAATGAGGACTCCGAATAAAAAGCTATTACTAATAGCGGTGTTGCCTTCCCTTGAATTCATTAACACAGAGGTGATGTGTTACCACAGGGACACTGATCGTGATTATTTTGGAAAGCAACTGTGGTATCACAACTGTTTTTGCCAGTTATTTGTTTGCCGGTAAAATAAGATTTTTGAAAAATCTCTTTGACAGTAATCTCACTGGGTTCTCGACAGGAATGGGTTAACCGTCTTTCAGATAACTTTGATACTTTGGCTAGTCAGATGGTTACCACAGAGTCATAGCCTAGATGCTTGTGGCTTCTAATTTTTACAGTTGGTTTGAAATTAATTTGGGGCGAGAACTGAAAGGATTTCAGAAAAAGTCCCTTTTAAAAACCATCTCATAATCTCACATGATGGGTGAAAACACATATTTATAAATAGCATTTTAAAGTCAATATATTCTTACCATGGCATTGTAAAATAAGAAGCCTCTCTTTCTACTCATTCAACAAACATCGACTGAGTTCCTACAGTGTGTCTGCCCTGGGCTACTACGCCCCAGAAGCAGACAGTAAACGAAGGAGTGGCCCCTGGGTCACAGTCTTGTGAGTTAAAACAAATGGGTAAGTTCTAATGCACCTTGCTCTTTATAACTTGGATGTAGTAGTTTGCATTTTTCCCTAGTTTCTCCACATATCCCTTATTTCTACCATCTCATTCTCTGTGAATGACATCTCCTAAATTAAAAAGAAAAACACAATAATCTGCCCAATTGGATTTTTCTTTTAATTTTCTTCTGACAGCGTAATACATATCAAGAAGGGTGCACAGCTTGTCCACATCTCAGAAGATCTTTATGGTTTTAGGCTTATTGGGATAGACTGAATGGCTTACCTATTCCTTCTTTTGCTCATTTATTTGTTGAATTCTCTGTTTCTTTCATTGAGCACCACTGAAGTGTTATACAAGGACCCTAAGTTACAAAGAACGAAGCCAATTACAATATGTTGCCTTCAGGGTACTTGTACTTTGTGCCTAGGTGGCATAGACTACCATAGGAATTGACCTTATGTTGCCTTGACATTACCTTTTCATAATGACAATCATTTCTCTTTTAACGAATAACAGAATCCCTACGCCTACCATGCCATTCATTGCTTTCAAGAGTGAGCGGAGAGCAACCTGTCAGTTGACTCACCAATCTAACCAGGGTTGAGGGACCAGAGTCATTCAGATGAAGAATCCTGTCTGGCTATATGCTGCAATCAGAAGAGAGTCAGGAATGGGGCACATATTATAGGCTTCTTCCATGCCGCTAAAGTATCAAGTCCTCAAACTGTTATGCTTTTTAAAATAAATGTGCCCACAAAATACAATTATTTGACAATTGTTGAGAACAATGCTTTGTAGGATATAAAGAGAATGAGTTCTTAAAGGTCACTATAGCATCAATATAGCACACAGAAATTGATCAGCGAGTTAATGGACCATCCTCAAACTCTCTATTACATGCCTTGGGAGATGCTTGCACATGGTTCACCAATCCTTTTCTGTTAATTTTAGACACGAATAGTACTGAATATCCCATTGGACATTAGGGATTATATTCTCAGTATTCTCAAAAGAGGGTGCAGCTTCTTCTACTGTTTCAGAGAGAATAATCAAATACTTCAGAGAGTTATCAAAAAGTAACTTTAGGGGCACCTGGGTGGCTCAGACAGTTAAGCATCCTACTCTTGGTTTTGGCTCTCGTCATGATCTCGCAGTTCGTGGGTTCAAGCCCCACATTGGGCTCTGTGCTGAGTGCAGAGGCTGCTTGGGATTCTCTCTCACTCTCTCTCTGCCCCTTCTGCTCTCTCTCTCTCTCTCTCTCTCAAAATAAATCAATAAAATTTGAAAAAAAAACTTCATTTATTAAAACTACTTTAAGTGGTAATGAGTATCTTACAAGGACTAATTAAGAAAGGGAAGATTTCAGTGATGTTTTCCAAATTTTGTATCATAGAAGTTGACTTCTCACTCATTCGTCAAGATATGTATTCCCCTTTTTGTCTAACAAGTAAAAGATTTCACTTTGAGAGGAATGTTTCCCTCAAACTTTCCTTCCTCAAACATTCGCTCCCTTTTTTTTCTTATACATATTACATTACCTATAGCATTTTTATCAACTACATTGTGATTATGACTTATATTTTAAAATCCACTTCCTGAAGTTATGTTACTCAGTCAAATTATTTCATAATATTTTCAAAGATTGCTAAAAACAAACAAAACCAAGTTTGGAACTCTCATTGTTTACCTTATACAGATTATCATTATATTTTGTTTAAAAAATTGGTATTCAGCACTACTTATGTGAAAATCACGCTTGCTTTCCTAAGGGTTTACAGGATCGAGCAAGGCAAATAAAAGAATAATTACACAAGCCTGAATTAATACTGATAAATTCTGTTTCCAATTCACAGAGCACTTTCACAAATCTATAGGACATTAAGGAATTAAGGATTCTGTAACTCAGAATGGTAAAAGGACTTATCCAATGGCAATTCGCTCAGAGGCTTAAACCCACACTGAAACCAAAAGTACAGTTCTGCTGTTCCAGATTTTGTGCATGCTGCAATCCTGCCCTATCTAACATCTTTCCTCTTTAGTATCTTAAGGTTATTGTCTGAAAAAATTAAATTATGCCGGCAATATGCCTTCTCCTTTAAATTGGCAGTCATATAATTTAGATAGTTCTACGTTAATAGATGTCTATGTTAATAGTTCATAATAGTATTAAATAATTTGAAAAGTAGGGAATAGGGATTATAGTCTCCAAGAAAACAAAAAGATATCACAGAAATCATGCCTCTCTTAATATTGCTCTCAAGTTTTTGTTACTGTCTGTAAAAAGGTTTCATAACATTGGTGGTATGTTCTCCAAAATATTCTGGAGAAATATGCAATATTAATTTTTCTCGAACTTGGTAGTCTCACCTAGAAACAATCATAGAGGCTTTACTGCATTCCTTTGTATCATGAAGTTTTGTATATGCTAAGCCAATAAGATTACTTATTGGTTTCTTATAAATAATTCCATAAACTAGTAATCTTGACATGACATTTTTAATACAGCACCCACGAATATGGAAAAAGCCAGTATCACAAAACAAAGGTGAGAAGGAATTTAAGCGGTAACAGTATGGCAAAGCGATGAACACATATTTTTTTTTTATTTATGACTTGCCACATCCGCATTCGATAGAATATTGTATCATTGGTTTCTTCGATGACCAGATGAAAAAGTGAGATTGCAATTGCTAAAGGAGTCATTTTCAGGCTGGTTAATCGAAAGTGAAGTTGTTCTGATTCTGCCTGGATTATCTTATCAAAATGTTTCATATCTCTCTTTACAATTTACAGAAAACCAACTTTATTCTCAAGAGGTCCAGAAATAAATTTTTATTTTATTTATTTTATTTTTTAATGTTTATTATTTGAGAGAGAGAAAGCAGGGGAAGGGCAGAGAAAGAGAGGGACAGAAGATCCAAAACAGACTGTTGAGAGCAGAGAGCCCGATGTGGGGCTCAAACTCAGGAGCCATGAGATCATGACCTGAGCTGAAGTCAGATGCTCAACCGACTGAGCCACCCACATGCCTCGAGAAATAAATTTTAACATCTCTTTACCACTAATCAGCTATTTTACGTTTTGAAAATCTAAATTCAAATACATGGGATGTAATATTCATTGGTTTTATTGATCTGCTGAATATCTCGGTATTGCCTCTTTAGCGTTATTAAAACACATTTTCATACTATTCTTTCTTGCATTGCAGTTGAGAGACTACATCTTTAAGGTAATAATTTGCTTTGAGATAAGATTGTTAAGCTTTCATCCTCTCCTTTTTAAAATTAGATTTTTGTCTATATTTGTAGTATCAAACATTCAATATTAATCTGCTGTCTTACATGTGATCGTTCGCTTATTTTCATCATAATTTCGTAATTTTCTCTCAATCTATTATTTAGTCTTTTTCATCTATTTTCCATTAAATTATGGAGGTAGTGATGTCTCCCCCAATAACTACTTCAAGTAGAATGTGTCCAAGCTGCTTTTATTAACCTATAAGAAAACTGATAATATTTTTTAGATGTAACCTACATGGAGTGTGAAAATTGACAAAATGCAAAATGCATACTAAAATATAACAGAAGTATGAACAGGATGCAGAATCTTACTTAAAAATCTTTATGCAAGACTGCCAAGCTATTTCATTGAAAGGTTGAAAAAGAGATAGAAAGTAAATAATCTTATGCTATTATTATTAATTCCTATACGTTATGAAATCCTCATTTTAACATCTCATGTGAAATGTTTGGCTTTGACTGAAGATAAGAAAAGACCGTTACCTCTGAGATTATATGCCTATGATTTCTCAATCTGCATTTATTCCCCACTTACCTCTGATATTTAACTATTATACATATTTCATCATTTCTTTCATTTTGGATAAGTACTAGAATTTACTTTCTGTTCAATGTCCAAGAGGAGGAAAGGAAATAAATGAATTGGTCAAATGTGGCTTCTCTGGTGATTTTCCGCCTTAGAATGTGACATCCCAATTCAATTCAACACTGATTTGCGGAGCATGTATTGTGTTTTCGAATACAATCGAGCATACAGATACTAACAAAGGATAGTCTCTGCCTCTATGGAATTTAAGATATACTAGGAAATGAAGATATTTACACAAATACAGATTTTAGTTGGTAAATGAGTGAGGTCAGGGGAAGGAATCAGAGAAGCTTCTTGGAGAGAACAGCATTTGAATTGAGCATTTAAGGGGCACCTGGGTGGCTCAGTTGGTTGCACATCTGACTTCAGCTCAGGTCATGATCTCGTGAGTTCAAGCCCCGTGATGGGCTCTCTGCTGACAGCTCAAAGCCTGGGGCTTGCTTCAGATTCTGTAACTCTGTCTCTCTCTGCTGCTCCACTCTGTTTCTCTCTCTCTCTCTCTCAAAAATAAATAAACATTAAAAAAAAATTAAAAAATGCAAACTCTGAATTGAGCATTTAAGGTGGGAACGGCTTTTGGCAGTGGAGGTGTACAGGAAAATCCATTCGTTGCAGTGTGTGCAAAAACACACATAAATAAAGTCTGGATTTTCTGATTAGAAAGTTAGAAGTGTTGGGAAGGTGGGTTAGGTCGCACTGAGAATTGTAGTGAATGCTGAGTTTAGGAGATGCCACTTGAATGCCTAGTCCAAGGAAGAAGAGGCTCGAAGCCACCTGAATTAGGTTCACCAGCTGGGAGAGTTCTGTGAAAGGCCTGCCAAGTAGAAAGCGAATTTAGGAAAATAACACTGGGACAGCTTGCTGCTGCCTGGTGATCCATTCTTTATAAGATGCTGCCTAATAGCACCTTGTTCTTGGGGCACATCCAACTATTTAGCGGCAATGCCAACTTTGCTGAATCTTGCAATTCTCAGCTTCAAGCCCTCAGCAGAGTATTTATGTGTATATTTCCAACTTCCCAGAAATAATTCTTCCTTTGAAATCTGTAATCATGTTTGAAGGTTTGGAAGGCAAAAAGAGTCAGAAGAGAAAGACGAAGATTAAGAACATGGGTGATATCATCCCCCGGAAAAGTGGTTTTTTCACATGTCCAAATTCTCCAGGCATCTCCTGGTCACCTGCAGTATGAATGCCGTGAGGCAGAATAATTCTATTCCTAAGAATTTTTGTCTACGTCTGTTGTCCCAGGAACCCCCAGGGCTGATCTAAGTATCCTATCTTATTGCTTCCATAATGTTCTATGCATATCAGTAGAGGAGTTTATAATTATTGATTATTTAGACACTGAAATAGGAAATCATGACTTAGATTAGTGCTTCCCAACTGGGGGCAGTTTTGTCTCCCATGGACATTTGGCAATATCTAGATACGGTTTGGGTTGTCAGGAGGTAAGGGAGTAGGGTTGCTATGGTTGCTTACCAGCCACCAATATCCTGTTTTGCACATTACAGACTTCCACAACAAAGATTTACCCCATAAAAAATGACAGTAATGCCCAGGTTGAGAACTCCTGCCTTAGAGAGAAAGGATGCAGTTAAGAAAAGAGGAGTGAACAACATTAGGCTTTGGATAATGGGTACTGAAAACTAAATGGATTGACAAGACTTCTCCCATAGTTTTAAGGAAAATCCTGGAAAGTCTTCTGAATTACTTAGCATAAGGACTTACGTTCAACTTTTTGTGCGTCTAGTCTGCTCTGGAGAGTGGCAGCAGTGGTGTCTTTTTGCAGATGAAAGAACTATCTCAGATTCTAATCAATACCAATAACACATATATTGGGAGAATTTCCATGGAATGAAAGGCAAGGTGTTTCTTGGGATAGCTGTTTACTTTACTCCTCCTGAAGCAGCCTGAAGCTGATTTCCTAAGAAGGACAGGCAAAACAAAATCCCCTAGCTGGGAAAGGAGAGAAACAGTCTGCCTCTGGGACCATCTTGAGGGTCTAGTCTACTGTTGCCTTACAGGTCCATTGGCATGATCAACTTATCCTCTAGCCTCAAGTCACCTGTCCTTAATGTGTATGTAGAATCTTCTATCACGGCACTGGGAGTTTGGCGGAGCCTGGTACTAGAAAAGGTGATGATGGTAGGGGGTGGCAGATCAAGGGATGGCAGGGTTCTAGAAGCTGGGTGACCATAAATATGCTTGGATGCTGTAGAATGAATGTCTCTATTGGTCTCTTAGGCATCTTCCTACCATAAATACTGATTTTAATTCTTTCAAAGTAATATGCGGAATGCCAAAAAATGTCAGACTGACTTTCTAAATGAGGTGAGGGGAAGGTTAGAGCAAATGGTTCCTTAAAAGTTTTATTTCTCTTGACACATTCTGTTTTACCCATCTGTAATGCAAGGTGGGCGGTTCCAATGCACATTTTATGAATTTGAACTTGAAATGACTCTGGTTTAAAAATAATAATGATAATGTGTTGAAAGGGTGACAGGAACTCCAGTGGCAAAGTTGAAAGTCTGCACATTGACAGGCCAATTAATGTAAATAGTAATTACCATAGCCAATCCACATTTGAGATATTATTTAGTATAACTTGCCTAGATGTGCCTTACGTGTGTTGAAAAATAAGGTTATTGGGGCGTCTGGGTGTCTCAGTCGGTTAAGCGTCCAACTCTTGGTTTCAGCTCAGGTCATGATCTCAAGGTTTGTGAGATCGAGCCCTGTATCCAGGTCTGCTCTGACAGCCCAAAGCCTACTTAGGATTCTCTCTCTCTCTCTCTCTCTCTCTCTCTCTCTCTGCCTCTCCCTCTCTCTCTCCCTCAATATAAATAAATAAACATTAAAAATAAAAAAAATACAGTTATTATACACTGTAGTGAATGCTGGCACTACCAACGGACCGGGAACGTGCTGGAAACCACTTGATAGACAGAGCAGAAAACCACAACCACACCCCCGCCCCCCACCACCCAGGAGACTTCCTTCCAGTGGAGACTCAGTCACCGACTCAGCTCGTATACAAACTTGCTGTGTTTTATTTATGCTGGAATCTCTCCATATTAAAAAGCAATATAATTGCTGAAATACCACTACTGTTCAAGCTAATTTACTTCCTAATGGTCTATTTGCATAGTGAAATTTGCATTTTATTTCACAGCAAATGTTATAACTCCACCTGCCCTATTTTAGATAAAACACCAAAACCAAGAGATAAAATAGAAACAGTTAAAGGAGAGAATGAATATAAGAGCCGTCTCACTCATCCATCCTTACTTGGCAACACTGAACCCAGCAGCCAGAAGAGGACATGAGAAATCCTGATATTTTCTAACCTCACAGCTAGTGTACTGGCTTTCTGTTTCAATCTTCTCTCTCTGTGTCTTTGCCGCTGCAGTTCAATAAAGGTAATTTCCACAGGTGACACTGAACCATACAGAGTTCATTGTGAGGCTATATTCATTTTGAGAAATGTTAAAGACAAGTGAGGAGTTACATGCAGACGTGGAATGTCTTTCCAAACTTCGACAATGCTCCTGGTTGTTTGACTTATATTGGCCTCAGACACACAGGGGATGCAAACTTACACCACAGCCTAATATAACAAAGCACTGCCTTCTGACCCCCTTCTGTGATCCAGAGCATGAAATTTGGGAATATATTTTCCTTTCCTCATTGAAGCACACGCATCTTTATGTATATAAATATATTCTTTTTTTCATGCTTCAAGGTTCATATCCTAGGGTGACAGCTGCCATTTTAAAGGTGACTCATTACAGTCATTTAGAGAGTCCCCTAACAGATGGATAGGACTTTGTTTCCCAGGGAACACTGACAGGTTACAATTCTCAACAGCTTTTAATCATTTCAGCAAACTATACACATCTGTCAATTACCCTATTTGGTAACGTTAATAATATAGCAATCTGAGGGTGACAAAGTGCTGGGTTTAAAAAAGAAATTATTCCATAACATTTTTACATAAAGAGAAAAATGTAGGCCAAAATATATTCAATAGCTTATTTTTTTAATCTGTAGGAAAAGACTCCTTTTATTTTCCATAATAAATTTCATATTGATGTTATTATTCAGAAGAATCCTTAAGTGCTTCATAAATAAAAGCGTTAGGGAGAAAACAATGAACATATGAAGAATAAAACAGAAAAAAAAAGATTTTAAAGCACGTAATTAAGCAAAGTCGTTTTTCTCTTTGAAAACTTTAATCATTGCATAATAAAGGTTCCCAGATGAATGAAAATGGAACTATTTCCAGTTACAAATGTACAGAAAGGAATAGAGGATGATAGTTAAAGTCAAAGGCTGAGCAGGTGAACTGCCTCAATTAGAGCCATAACTCTCTTCCATCACTCTAGCTATGTGACCTTATATCAGGAGTGGGCAAACAATAGCCTTTGAGCCAAATCCATCCCTCCAGCTTATTTTTGTAAATAAAGATTTATTGGAAGCCAGGCACACTAACTCATTTCCGTATCGTCTATGGCTGTTTTGCAGTACAACAGCAGAGTTGTGTGGTTAGGAATACACTGTATGTCCCACGAAACAGAAAATCTTTACTCTCTGGCCCTTTACAGAGGGTATTTGCTTGTGCCTGAATTATGTAACCACTATATATTTCAGTTTCTCCATCTGTAAAATGGGAATCAATGAGACAATTGTAAAGAAATAAATGAGATGTTACATAGAAAGTTTAGAAGCACTTTGGACACATAGTAAACTCTCAACGAATGCCGCCCATTGTTGCAATGGACTCTTCCTGATACTATAAATCCACCCACGCATAACCACAATAGAGTCTGAAAATCTTCCTGATGGTCTTTGTCAGACGAATTATTCTAAAACAAAACACAACAACAACAATAACAAAGCAGTTCGAGGGTTTCCTGTTTATTGTAGTTTCCCCGCCATTACAGGCGACCATATTTCTCGCACATGAATAGCAAACAAGCCACTTAACCACTCACCACTACTCCACCAGAACCCTGGACTCCTTTACCTTGTTTGCTATGAGCTTTCAGAAGTATGTAGTCCATGGTCAAATGCTTCTCAGTAAAGTTAAACAAGTGGCAGCTGGCACCATACAGCTCTCTTATAATGAAAACATGAGGTGGCTGCCATTACACAGTCCTGCACTAATGAGAACAGTGGGAGGCTAGCATTACAATGGTCTAATGAAAACAGGAAATGGCTGGCATTAAATTGGTATAATAAAAACAGGAGGTGGCTAGCATTACACTGGTAGAATAAATAAATTAAGAGATGTCAGGACGCCCCAATCGCATCTCCATTATATATGACCATGGTACCCACAATTTAGACCAGATCCACTCCCAGTCAAACCAGTGTGGGATGAAAATAAGATTTGTTTTTTTCATACTGTGCTTCAAAAGTTTCTTCTGTTTCAATTTGTGTTTCCCTTAGGCTAATGCAAGCGTGTTGTAAAATAACGATATAATTTACATTGAGATCTTTTTTTTTCCTCTTAATTCCAAAAAAAAAGTAACATTCTTTCTGACTCAGAAGATGGCTAGAATAAAAGCCAACTATTCAAAAGGAGTTTCTAATTTAGTCCTTGCCTTTTCCTCTCCTTTCTCTTCTAAGTATCCAATGGTGACTAAAGACGCAGAGTTGCATAAAACACACTAAAAAGAAGCACAGAAACAAAATCAAATGCAGTAGAGAAAAAAAAAAGAACACAATCCATCATTTAACTAATGGATTCCTCCCCCCCCCCCCAACTCCAGAACAAAAGGTAGGGATTTCATATATTGAGTGACATAAAAAATATATATATGTTAGTATAGATGTGTACATCTTGTGTACATCTTATGTACATCTCTCACACAATAGATTTACAAGAACTTTACGTTTTATTCTACGTCACAGAGCCAGCTGTATCTGATTCATCCCGGTCTTTTTAATCTGGGCTGAAAACAGAGCAGGTTGGCACAGTTCAAGGTCAGCACATTAAGACAGCACATCTATCCTCTATCACTCAGTGGCTCCAACACCCATGAAAAAAACACCTACGTTAGTAACTGTAAAAAAAAAAATGTTTGGGATGCCTGGGTGGCTCAGTCGGTTAAGCATCTGACTTGGCTCAGGTCATGATCTCCGGGTTTGTGAGTTCCAGCGCCTCACCAGGCTCTGTGCTAACAGCATGGATGTGGACGGGAGACCACTTCAGTGTCTCTATCCTTCTCTCTCTCAGCCCCTTCCCACCTGTCTCTTTAAAATAAATAAAGATTAGAGGCTCCTGGGTGGCTTGGTCGGTTGTGCATCTGACTTCAGCCCAGGTCATGATTTCACGGTCTGTGAGTTCGAGCCCCTCGTTGGACTCTGTGCTGACTGCTCAGAGCCTGGAGCCTGTTTCAGATTCTGTGTCTCCCTCTCTCTCTGCCCCTCCCCTGTTCATGCTCTGTCTCTCTCTGTCTCAAAAATAAATAAACGTTAAAAAAAAATTTAAAATAAATAAAGATTAAAAAATTAAAAAAAAAGAAAATGTTTGATTTTAAAAACATATATATGAATGTTGCACATATAACATATATGTTCATATATACATATGTATATATGTTATATAGACAGCACTCATATATATTTACATACACTTACAATGATTTCAGAGGAGAACAATACCAGACGAACTTTTATGCAAAGGATGGTGTTTCTGCAGGTTCACCTACCCTGAAAGTTTTAGCTTCCCTGTATAGAAAACAAAGGGAAACATTCTGGTCAGGTAGCCAGGTGATAAAATAGCAGTGTGATTCAAATAAAGTAAAATATTGATAATAAAATAAAAGCTTTGAATCTAGTTTTATACATTGACATTTAGTTTTCTTTATGCCATAATTTTTATTAGTCTTCTCTAAGACTTCTGAATTAGCTTAACGAACAAATCCAAATTCGTGATCTAATATATACTGAAGAAGCAAGTAAGTGGAGAGAGAAGATAATCCTATGCTATTGCTACCATATTTTTGTATTTATGTATGATTCGCTTTTTCTTCCTGAACACGCCCTTATAAGAAATGACCCAAACTGATATTATTAAATTTAAAATAATCGTGGACAAAAAAGTCAATTAACATTCTTTATTAATTGTTTTCAAAGAGGTGGAATTTATAATGTAAAAGAAGTCATTTCTGCCACATGTTTAAAGCCAGAATTAAATCTAAGATGTGCTGAACGTTAATACATGCGTTGCGTAAAATCTGTTGCTGGGCTTGCATGGGATTCACAGACATGGCTTAATCGAGACACAAAGTGATGTGTGCCATGCATTCAAAATTAGCACCTGGCCCAGGGCCACTAAATTTGGCATCCCAAGAACTGATTCTATCCTCTGCCAAGTTTCTGCAGAGACTAGACTCACTGAATTCTGAATCACAGCCTCTAATTTCCCCTTCAACAGACTCTCTTTGAATTGTGGGATGGGAGAAACTTGCAAGTGAACATAAAAATTGAATGTGAAATATAGAACTCTCCAACGAAGAACATTCTAGATAAAAGATGGATACAGAACATGAAATATTTCCAATTAATCAACTGTAATGTGGACAGCTTACTAGCCAGTTCACCCTGCGTTCAATTTGTTTGTTTCTTACACAAACAGAGAGCACACTACAGACTGCCCGCACTGCCAAACTCCAAAGAAATACTTGAGAGCTTATGAATTTTGCATACCATAAATTTCCTTGACAGGTCTCATCACATTGTAAGCAATATTTTTTATTAGACAACTTTGTGGAAGAAATGGCATTTTGCCCTAATATCAAACTAACCAATCCTGTCATGGTTGGCATCTTTATTACATTATTAAATACATCAGTCAATACCACCTGGTGTGATTGAGGCTTGTTAGTAACTCAGACGGTTGTTAAAAACTCTGCAGTGGTGGTTGTTGTCGTCGTCGTTGTTAAATCGACAGGCAGAAAATATTTGATTGAAATTTCAGAAAAAAATATGTATCACCACTGCAGCTATTTCTGATTCAAAATAATGAATTGACCTTTTCTCAGATTATGCCCCAAATCATTTTATGGGTGTGTTCCAGTGAAAGTACGATGTGAAGCATTTGATTCTACGGGATTTCAGCTTTGCATAGCATACTGCGACCCATGAAACCTAGCACCTGAGAATTCCAAGGGGATCACAACTGAATGAGGTGGCAAATGTGAGAGGAACTTGAAAAGGCTTGCTTTGAATTGAAAAGGGGGAGGGTAAAAACACTTAAGGAAGAGGCGATTTAATAGAAGAAAAAGGAATCATTCTTTAGTTTTTTTTTAATAACTCTAAAGAAAGAGCTTCGTAACTTTTCTCAGAGGTCAATACGATAATTTTTAAATAGGTATAAATAATGCTAAGGGAGAGAAAACTCAAAGAAACAAATTTGCAAGTGTTTAGCTTCCTCTTCTCTCAAAGCTCATTAAAAGAGTTTTAAATGCCTAATAAGGGGCGCCTGGGTGGCTCAGCCAGTGGAGCCTCCCACTTGGGCTTGTGTCGTGATCTGGCAGTTCCTGGGTTCAAGCTCTGCGTTGAGCTCTGTGCTGACAGATCAGAGCCAGGAGCCTGCTTCAGATTCTGTGTCTCCCTCTCTCTCTGCCTCTCCCCAGCTTGCACTCTGTCTCTCTCTCTCAAAAATAAATAAACATTAATTTTTTAAAAAAATAAATGCCTAATAAAGCAAAGGCATAGGATCAAGTTAAATTTCCACTGGCAAAGTCAGCATTATTTAAAAAAAATATATCAGTATCTAATCTGGAAAAAGCAATTTAATTTCTGATTTTCCCGAAATCCTGAAACCTAATGCCTTATCCCATTGTTTTTCAAAGAAAAGTAAAATATTCTTACAGTCTTATCCAGAAACAGCAAAACTTCCATGAGAAATTTCTTATTTTTGATATACCTGAACTCTTAGGATTCCACAAAAAGAAATCTTGGTAATAGACCACATTGAAACAATTTATATCTGACTCACTTGAAATAAAAATGAAAAGTTGGTGGAAGATTCCTTAATCCAAACGGAACATGACTGTAACCATGCACTTTCAATAGTACTTTGTAAAGGATATCACGTGTAAAAAAATCTTCTGAAAATGTAAAATATTTAGGTTTAAGAGATACACATATTTTAATAATACCTCTACTCAATAAAAATAGTTCTTTTAATTTAAGATCAAATTATTCTTAAAAAAATAAATGCCTCAATGTATATATGCCTGTAAGGCGAATCTCAAGTTTAAAAAATTTAAAAATGACCACCTGAGAAAACTAATCCCCTGGAAAGATTCCCCTTTAATTCTTACAACGCTCTTATCTCTGCCAGCCGAAAACCCTTGCTGAACCCTGGGAGAGGGGAAGAAGGGGTTGTGTCACAAGTAATTATCAGAGCTCCCACACCTTACATGATGACAAAAACAGACTGTGTGTTATTGCACATTTAAATATCACCAATAAACTCTACTGAATACTTTGGTAACGTCAGGGTCATTTACTAGAAAGCTCATATACTATAATCTCATTAAAAGTTAGACTTTTGTTGTCTTCTTTATCCCATTTTAGTTTCTTGGCTTAAGCTTTTTCTCGGGAAACTATCCCTGTTCAGTTTTCATCACTCTTTCACCTTTCAGAGATCTCAGGAAATAATAACTAAATTTGACATGCAGTTCATAATTTAATATTAAATACCTGAGAATATACTGAATCCACATTTGGGAGATCAGTTGAAGGTGTGAATGGTCCATTCGATGCTGGATCTCCCAGTAACTAGATTATGTTAAGAACACAGTAAAAAGGGGTTTAAAAGTAAAGTTTCAAAGTGATTGTTATGTTTGGTATTTTTTAAAGGCTCAAATTGATTATGAAGAGAATAAAATAATTATTGGATCTCCTCACAAATACGCTTTGTGTTCATAATATTTTTATTTTGAATGATGTACGAAGGGGTGCGATATTCAATTTTATGTGTAAATTCCATGTGCTAGCTATGTATCTATCATCTCTCCATCATCTGTCTCTGTCCCATTTGTTCGCTAGTGAATGCCAAGTAATGCAAGTGTTGTACCACAATATTATCAACGCTTAGGACCAATTTGTTTACTAGTAGTTAGGTTTGGGACAGTTGAGGACCAGACTGGGAAACGTAATCTGAATTAATTTTGTGTCCAAGGCATGTACAAGTTGATTCTCCCAAACATCTTCATCGAAAGAGTTGCCACAGAAAGTAACTACCTAGTTGTTTTAAAATTTAAGTAGAAGTCAGTAAATAAATGGAGGGATAGAGAAATTGGTTAAGAAGGGAATTCTCGAAAAAGGAAGGAGTACATACGAAACCAGGATGACTGAAAGATTGTGACTTGGTTACAAAATTATATCAGTAGGAAACTTTACACTATAATGATTGAATGCTGTCAAAACGTACCAGCCTATTGAATGAGTTTTTGGCAAGTACATTGTAGAGGAAGTTTTCTCAATATTTCCTTGCAATATCTCTACTTCCTTAAAGTAGAACATACCTAAAAGTCGTCAGTTGTCAACAAATTATTTGCATCATTGCGTTAGTTAGTTGTGTCCAAGAATCAACGCAAAACTAGTATGAATTTCATACGTTGAAAGTTCTTGACTGAATAAAAAAGAGGAAATCTAGAAATTATATCCAAACAGGAGTGCAAATCAAAGAAAACTCAAGTTAACCACAATGAATTTAAGACGGTGAATGGTTGTGTTTTGTTGAAACTAAACTGCCATTTGAAACGTGAATAAGAATATGACACAATGCTCTGTTTAGGGACTGACTGCAGGTGGTTTCAAGCTAGGCATTGCTAAACTACTGTGCATCTTATAATGACACAAATCTCCTACCACTTTCCTCTTCTAGAACTATTGTAAAACATTCATTAGTACACATACCCTGATGTCTTTTGTAATGAATGCTTTATTTACATATTAATTGTCTCTATTCATTTCTCTTTAGCTTACTGCAATATAGTGTGGTATAGGTCTTAACTAAATGACTAAAATTTTTATGATTTAAGAAATGAAAACGTACACTTTGAGAGCTCTGGTAGAGAATATTCCGACACTCTGCATATCGCAGAGAACATATGGGCCCTGATTAAGAGAAACTTCTACTATAGAAAGATTTTTTTACTGTGCTTATTTATTATCCTAAGACTTTTTAGTCCAAATTCTTTTTGTTCTCCTTATCTTGGGCCTCATATTTTTTTTTTCCTCCAGAATATATGCATTCGATTTTGAAATGGCAAAAGGATGTGCCATAGAAACATAATGAAACACATGGTCCAACACTAGTAATTGATTTTATAAATATAAGTAGAGTTTATGCCCTTATACACAACTCATTTGTAAAAAGCTAATCATAGCCATCCAGGGAATTTCCACCACATGGCAATGAGTTTAGGTGAAACGATAGCCTCCCAAATGAAAAAGGTCAATGAGATAAGGCATTGCTTAACAAATGTTTAAATTTCTCCATTTTGGCAAAGTTCCTAACAAGGCAGCAAGAAGTGGCATTGAAGTGTCTCATTCTCACCTTGATGAGCCCTTAAAATGTAATTTACTGTTGCTCTCAATTACTATATATTATACAAGTGATGACTATTTTTGGCTTACAGCAGCCTCACAATCAAATGGTGAAGAATAAATGTAATGATCGGTTCTTTTTTAACAGAAATCCAGTGTTAAAGCAAAAAAGATATTTAGACTAATCTGTATGACTCCCACTTGGAGTTTTAATAAACTGCCAAAACAATGTGCTAAAACCAGAGTAAAAGAATTATTCCAAGAAGACAGATATTTTTCCCAAGGAAAATCAGTGATTTCCTTCAAAAGGAAGTGATAATTTGGTATGTTTCCAAATGCGTTATTTGTATTAATTATCTAGATTCTAGAAGGTCTTATTTCACATCGCTAAAAAACTTTGTAACCAGCAATGAATTCAAATGTTCTGAGTATGGCAAGCATTTGATAATACACTTTGATTGCAAATACGTTTTCTGAAGTTCTATCACATGTGCCATATATATCTCATGATATATATGTATGTACATACATTGGTTGTTTAGGGTCTACATGGTGGCCAAAAGCAAAACAACAAAACAAAGCAAACTAACTGAAAAACATTGGCAGGAAAGATGATACATATGGATGTGGGTGGCAGTGTTTGAACAACAGATCTGGTCGTCCCTAAGGGAATATTTTAGGGAAAAAAAATATTTATACCAAGCTAGTGCATTGTGTTACACTGCGTGAGGGTTTCTACCAAATATTTGTGTGCTATCAAAATGATAACCTTTGCCATTTTTGGCTTGGTGCCTTTAGATCTCAATTATGAGACAGAATTTTAGATGTTGCCTTGCTCTCTCTTTGTCTTACACGTTTAAAATTTTGTTTCTCTTTTACAGAGTTAGTTTAAAAATATTGAGTTTGAATTATTTATGTATATATTGAACAACATGAATAACTCTCTGTTTTTATTTCACCAGGCCCATCATTTGGACTAAAAACAAACAAGCAGAACCAATATATTTTTTTATTTTATATTTATTTTATTTTATAATAAAATATATTTATTTTCCTTAATTTTTGAAAACTAAACAAACTCACAGAGAGAATATGACATAATTCATAAAGAGTCTCAGGGTTTACTTGCCTATAATTAAAATACTAATTAGGCAGAAAATTCTGAGGAACAATTGTGCTCTACTTTTGTTTCTTGTAGGCCCCTGTTTTGGCCCTTCCTCATTCCAGTTTTTCAACTCTTTGTACAGTTGTGGAGATTTCTTCATTCAGAAGGTCATGCATTTATTCCATCACTGTTTACATTAAACCTCCTAATTGTCAGACACTGTTTTAAGTCTCTGGGATAAAACTGTGAACAACACAGACAAAACCCTTCTTTATGCAGTTTAGATTGTAACATGCCCCAGGTAAAATAATCAAGTAAACAGTGAAGATACTTTCAGATGGTGATATATGCCATGAAGATAATAAAATGGGTGATGTAATGAAGAATAATTTGGGGGATGGGGTTACTATATTAGACAACTGATGAAGTCAGGCCTCTCAGAGAAGGCAGTATTTGAGCTATAATCAAAGGAAAGAGAAAGAAAAACTAAGACATAATCCAAGACAAGAATGTTTCTTTTGAGGTGAAAACAAGATTGGCTAAGTTAGAAAAAACAAATTAAATTAATGAATGGAAGTTAGTGAGCAAGGAGGCAACTAATAAAAGACATAATCTTCGAAACAGTAACCAGACCAAATTCTTAAAAATGATTTTAATTTAATTTAATTAAAATTATAAAAAGATCATTCTTTTATGAGGTGAATGATTTATTTGGCATTGAGAATATAAATAGAGACATTGCTCTATAGGCTACTGGAGATCCATGAGAGAAGTGATCATAGCCCAGATTAGAGGAATGTTGGATAGACCGAGAGACATAGACAAATTTGAGATCTATTATGAACATATAACTGATGGGCAGGTGGGTGAAAGGAAGAGAAAATCATGAAGCAAAGAAGACAAAAAGATTCAAAGATAATTTTCAGGTTTTTAGTGAATACCAGTAGACTGCTGTATTTTCTGCAGTGGGGAAAATAAAGAGACAGGATGAGGTCATGGGTAGTAAGAGTTTTCAACATGTTACTTTTGAATTCCATGTTGAATTATTAAATTTAGCCCAGTAGAGACAGTTTAAACAGACCAATTTTCAATAATGAAGTAGAGAATGTTATCAGAGTGCCACCCTCCCCCAAATAGCAGCAGATTTAGATGGAAAAATAACATCGAATTTCCCATTGCTATTTAAATTATACAAAACTTTACACTTCTGAATGCTATTTAACATTTTCTGAAACATTGAAAAAGTATCTAATTAAAACCTATCACTAAATCCCCACCCCCAAATGGCTACAGTTTTACTCATAAATATCCATATAAAGAAATTCCAAAGAAAATCTTGAGAAGCAATAAGATAAGATATAATGACTAAAAAACACAAAAGTGGTTTTTATTCAAGGATTGTGAGGATGATTTAACATTAGGAGATCCTGTAATATAATCTTTTTTTGTTTAAAATGTTTACTTATTTATTTTAGGAGAAAGACCACGTGCACACACATGCAAGCAAGAGAGTTGCAGAGGAGAGAGAACCCCAAGCAGGCTCTACACTCAGCATGGAGCCAGACGTGGGGCTCGATCTCAAGACCATGAGATCATGACCTGAGCCAAAATCGAGAGTCCGACACTTAACCGACTGAGCCATCCAGGCACCTCACAATATAATCTACTTTCATAATGGATACAGGAGAAGAAGCAGTATCAACTCCTTAAAAACTGCAAATATATTCAACAAAATTTAGTATCCATTCCTAATTTTAAAATGTTCATATGATGGATGGAGAATACTTAATAATCTAAAATTGAGCCATGGGAGTTTTCCTACTAAAGTCAACAAAACAGAATCCCGGTATGTCCATTCCTACTTAAAATTATATTTGATGTATGATCAAATGCAATCATAAAAATAATCATCTAGACATATAAGAATTACAAGGGAAAAGGTAAATTGTTTGTGTTTGCAGAGGGCATAATACCTAACCTAGAGATACTAAAAGATAAAAGAAAACATTAAAAAAACAAAAACAGGGGGCGCCTGGGTGGCTCTATCAGTTGAGCTTCCAACTTCGGCTCAGGTCATGATCTCCTGGTTTGTGAGTTTGAGCCCCACATCGGGCTCTGTGCTGACAGCTCAGAGCCTGGAGCCTGCTTCAGATTCTGTGTTCCCCCCCAACCCTACCCCCCATTTGTGCTCTGTCTCTCTCTGTCTTTCAAAAATGAATAAACTTTTAAAAAATTAAAACAAAAACAAAAACAAAATTAATATACAAAATAAAATCATTGAGTAAATATGCATAAAATAAATGAAAATTGGGAGACATAACAGGAGAACTCATTTGTAAATGTAAAAAAAAGGATAGAATACTTCAAAATAAACTAAGAAATGTAGGAAAACTCTAGGGGGAAAAATACTTGGAATACTTATAATATTTCTAAAAGATATAAAAATACTTGGAGTACTAGAAATACTTTTGAAAGACATAAAAGAAGACTTGAACCAACTGGAAAGAATATACCATGTTCTTTGATGGGGCAACTCAGTTTCATAAAAATTTCCATTCTACCAAGTTAATACTAAATTTAATGCAATACCAATGCTTTTACTATTTTTTTTAACATGTAAGCCATTAATTCTATAGTCCAAATGGAAATTTTTTTTTTCTTAACTCTAAGAACTGAAAGAGTTTGGATGCTATGCTATACTTGATGCACTGAGATCGCTGGATCCTAGATCTTAGTTTCAAAAAACCATTCCTACTTGAAGGAATCAGAGCTTCTTGATGAAGGATTTAGATCCATGTGAAGTCATTCCTCTTGACCAACTTCAGGACAATTTAACTTTTGAAAAGAATCATGGATTCCAGTAATTAGTGTAACATGTTGCGTAAATGAAGTCCATGAGACCATAGTGATACGAAGAAAAAAAAAAAAAAAGAGAAAGAAAAAAATAGCTACTATTAGAGGTGTAACTATCACACTAGCTTTGAAAATCAGTAATTATGTTAAAAGAATTAAGCATTTACCCATTCCCATCTTTTTAATTTTTTTTTAATTTTAATGAGTAACTAGTTTACCCCCAAGGTATCAGGGAAACATGTATCTACAGAAGAACACCAACAGATAGAGAAGAAATGATAAAATTAAAGGAATTCTACAATTTGCAATGAAATGATTTATTCAAACAAGAATCATTAAAAGATACTTCTATGGGGCACCTGGGTAGCTCAGTTGGTTAAGCATCTGACTCTTGATTTTGGCTCAGGTCAAGATCTCACTGTTTTGTGGGTTTGAGCCTTGCATTGAGCTCTGTGCTGACCACACAGAGACTGCTTGGGATTCTCCCTCTCTCTGCCCCTCCCTGTGCTTGCACTCTCTTGTCTCTCAAAATAAATATAAACTTTAAATTAAACAATAAAAATAAAATATATTTCTACAATGAAAAACGCCATCTTTCAGATTAGTTGCTACTTGCAAAGGAGAAAAATATATTCTCAATAGTGATCTTCTTGTCACAACCTTAAAGAAGTGATCAAACTTAACATCACTTAGTGAAACAATCTGATGTCATGTGCCTCCTGATAAATATAATATAAAGAGTCCAGAATTATGTATGATATATTCTTACCCGAATTCTTTATTTGGATTTAAAATAAGATCTCAAGACTAACACTCACTTTACAGAAAATGCCAGGGATATAAAAACAGATTCAATGAAGCCATAAAAAAAAATAGATAAATTCAGCATGTGGGATATTTAAAGGTAACTGGCTTGGTCTTTTTAAAATTCAATACCCTGCAAAAAAAATTTTAGTGAGGATTTCTGTCAAAGAGAGGCCAAAAAGACATAATAATCAAATTCAATGTGATTATGTTTTGGATTTCATGTATATTTAGAATTAAATGTTAAGATGTCGACAATTTATTTTTGAAAAATTCAAGATAGGGATGATAGATAGTAGATAGATAGATAGATATCAGTGAAACAATGTAAAATGTTAATCAGTAAATATAAGGACGTGGTGTTTCATATACTATTATTTGAATTTTTTTCTATTTCAAAAATTTTAGGATTTGAAGTGGGAGGAAAAAGAGGAGACATTGAGGCTGGAGATGAGAAACAAGGGTCATCAAACAATATCAGCGAGCCATGACTTGGAGTTACCAACACAGTACCTGAATTCCCATGCATTATGAAGGTTCCTCTTGTATTTATTTCATGAATAAACAACATCTCTCCTTTTTCTTTATAGAAATCAGTAACCTTGGGAACTTCCAGACAAAGGCAAAAAGGGCTGTAATTTCTCCTTCAAAACTGGATCTTAGCGAAACAGTGCATTGAGTAAGACAACAACCTGGTAAATAAAAACAGTTTATGATTAACAAAATACCTATATTATTCACTTTCCCTAAAAAATATAGATCTTTTAAAGGAATTTGGAACACTATGAAGGGGGTCTATTTATGCCACTAAAGTGGTGACTTAAAAATGAACATTAGGTGTTAACGCTTTCTAGGGAATTGAAAATAATTGGTATTTTTGAATAAACTTGTATAGCATTTAAAGTTTATAAAATGGTTTTGCACAAACATATTTGTTAGAATAGGAAGAATAGACATGGAATGCATGTGCTTAAAGCCTAATATTCTTGTAATAAGAATGTTTGTCCTCTTAACCCTCCAGCTGTCCTGCATCTCTTTTCTAAACATTCTATTTCTCTAATATTATGATATAAAACAGTAAATGCTAAGTAAAGGTTTACCGTGTATTGGGCACTGTTTTAAGTGCTTTATAATTTTTCAGCTATTTATTCCTTATAATATTCCTATGTAGTTATGTATGATTATTACCTTAACTGCATCAATGAATAAAATGATACAAATAAAATAAGCTTTAAAATAGTTTAGAGCTTCTATAACTTGCTCAAGGATATATAAATAGTAAGGGTGAAAGCACAATTTGAATCTAACCAGTGAAACTGAGGACGTCACATTCTGAACCACTGTTTTAGCACCTTTATAGAAGGAGAGGCAATAAAGGATTAGCTTTATGATAACCAGGTTAGACTAACAGGCCACAAAAAGGAGAAATGATAAATAAGATGGCCACGTTTGGATTTGGAACAGATTCCAATCAGATTCTCTGCTTGAAGGAACAAAAGTGGAGAATTGCAAAGAACCCACAGGCAGCATAACTGAGCCCTCTGAACTCAAGTTGGAGAGTTGCGATGGCCAGTGCCATTTTGCTACTTTCTACTGTGATGGACCAGTGTGTCATATACACAAAAGAGGAGATTGTTGTCACTCCTCATCAGAAGATTAAATCTGTCAGACCTTGGAGTCCTGAGGACCTTGGTGGCAGTCTCTAAAGTAACCAGAGGAGTTGGTAGCCATCTTGCTTCATGGAGATTTTGGAAAACAGGAGTTCACAGTTCAGGGGAGACTTCCAAAAATTTTTTTTCCTTGCAGTCACTGTATTTTGCATTTGAAATTGAGATTCAGAGCTGTGGTGGTCCTTTAAAATTAGTAGTAAAGTAGGGTCGGAAATACTTGGGAAGTAGGTACGATCGGAAATACTCTTCAGTTTATCCTCTTTTCTTTCGGTGAAATAAGTATAATACGTAATAAAGTTTGTAAATGGTCCATTAACATTTCTCTGTCTTTTAATATTATGTCCGGAATGTAGAAAGCAAATCTGAAGAGCTCAGGATTATCAGGCTACCTTTTTTCAATAACAGAATGTGTGTTTACCACTTACCATTTTGCAATAATCACTTCATCTCCACTTTGCCTGTGTAGACACAGCCAGCATTAACTTTTATGGGGTGTGAAATCAAGCAAACTGGAACTAATTGAAATGTTAGTCAACACTGTACTCAAATTGAATAAAGCAAGATTAATACGGCTCAGGTAATAATTGAAATACACATCTCATTCCAGATAATCTCCTCTTCAAAGTAATCAGTGTTTTCTATGTCATAAGACATGGGGAGCAAATATATTTATGTGTGTATATATGAATGTCTGTATCACCTATCTCTCTATAGATGTCCATACTTATGTGTATAAATATATTACCTAAGAATCTGACTATACCAAAGGCATATAGTACCGTGGAAAAATAGTATAGCCTAATGTGAATATGGCTTTTGAGTCAGAAAGATTTGGGTTCGAGTCTTAACTGTGTGACTTTTGGCAATTCATTGTCTACAAAATAAAGTTAGTGATATCTATTTCAGAGCTTAAATAATTACTATACGGTACTTAATACGATGTTCAACGAGACAATGAACTCAATGTATGGTGCAACATGAAGAACACAAAGCAGTGACCCAGTCAAATAAAACATGTAAACCTGTATCTATGAAAATACATTCAGTTACCCTACTTATCATACCTCATTTCCTCATTTCCTTGTCTGGGCAGGGTCAGACCAATGTAGCAGTTCTCAATGGGGGACAATTTTGCATCTCAAGGGACACTTGGTAATAACATTTTTGGATTGTGGTGATGTGAGGAAAGGGGTTGTTACTTGCATCTCGTGGCTAGAAGCCAGAGATAATGCTAAATATGCTACAATACCCAGGACATCTGCACACAACAAATAATTATCTGGTCCAAAATGTCCATAGCACACACACTGAGAAACCCTGGGTCAATCTCATATACTTAGAAATTTAAAATGATCATATTTATCATCAATCAATAATTCCATATTGAATGTCTACGACATCTCAGATGAGTATTGACAGTACTCTGGTTTACAACGAGAAGGCAGGGCTCTTTTCCTCGTGGTGATTATAATTTAATTTCTCTGTTATTTTTTTTTCTGTCTCTTCTGTCCTCAAATAGTCTCTCAGATTAGATCCATATTTTCAGAATTTCCAGGAAGTCATTTGTGACCTCTCCAATAGTCACGAATATTTTCTCCTCCAGGTGGCCACAGTCTAGTGGATTGTATCACTTCAGTACCTACTTCTCTACCACCGGCGATCGTTCTCACTAATTGTCTTATGTACATTTTATCTCCACAAAAAATCTTAAATAGGAATCGCAGCTCTTTCTTAAAATCCTCATTTACTGATTAATGTATACAGTATGTATAAATTCTCCATTCATGCACTTAGATGTGCAAAAATCTTTTTTCCCTCCAACTCAAGTAAATTTTTATAGTTAGCCATTACATCTGGTAATGACAACATTAATGTCACTCATTCAGGATAATTTCAACTGCTTGAGAGTTTCTCGAGTTGTTTCAGGATAAATTTGATCAACAACAGCCCCACACCTTCTGAGCCTGTCTCTAGGAAGTGGTCTCCATTCTGGGATATGTATCTGACCTGAGGAGTAGATGTCTGGGCACTTGATGGTTTCCTTATCTCAGCCAAAAGGACAGTCTGCTAGTTTAGGAAACATTCAGCCACAAAAGAGAGGGCTCTTCTTGTTCCCCATCAAGAGGCAGGGAGATTCCATGAGGCTGTGCTGCGCCCACTGTATCCTCTTGTGCCATGGGTGTCCCTTCTCCATGCGTGGGTGGTGACATGATCTCTTCTCAGGGACACTCCCCAGCACCTGCCTATGTGATTTTCCTTTCCCTTCCAATTCTCTTTTATGTGAAATGATTTTCAAATGGCCTAGATGTGTCTTACGTGTGTGTGGGAAGGGGTAGAGGATCGGTAGCAAATATTTGTTCTGCCTCTTTCCTACTCTTTTTCTACATCTGAAGTGCAATTTTTTAAGTCTAAAGTCAGAAAATGTATATGGTCTACCTTGACAGCCTGCCTCTAAGCAATGGATAGAACCCAGAGTAATCAGAAGCACGGGAAAAATCCGATCTTCAGATATTCCACAATGTCCTTTCCAGCACAGTATAACAACTCTATTATACCTATGCCCTCGATTCTTCCTCTCTCCAATTATTCAGGCCATTAGTTGCTGTGTTTTACCTTTGGAGCTTTTTATATACCTGGAATTATCAGTTTGTCTTTCTTCCTTCAAAACTGATTTTAATGTACATTCATCTGTGCAGGACATTGTGCATAAATTATTTCACATCTAATGAAAGCAATGGATAATTTTGCATTTAAAGTGAAAGTCTCCTGGGGCGACTGGGTGGCTCAGTCTGTTTAGCGCCAGACTTTCGCCCAGGTCATGATATCACAGCTCCTTAGTTCGAGCCCTGCATCTGAGACAGCTCAGAGCTTGGAGCCTGCTTCTGACCCTGTGTCTCCCTCTCTCTCTGCCTCTCCCTCGCTCATGCTCTGTCTCTCTCTCTCCCAAAAATAAATAAACATTAAAAAAATTTAAAGTGAAAGTCTCCTTTAGTTTCTTTGTTTTTTCCAGATTGTAAATTTCTAAAATCAGAATTGTTATCTAATTACACAGTAGCAGTTAGTACACTGTGGGAATATAATAATTAGTTGATGGTCATGTGTATAATATATACAAGCATTTATACTTCTAACATACTCTGTTTTGCAAAATAAGAAAACACTTGAATTCATTTAATATGCATATTTAATACAGTTTAGGTAATGTTGTAGTTTCTTTGTAAGTGTTCACTACTGAAGATGAAGTTGAATATGAAGGCATGATGACGACAGTTCTCTTATTTGCATATGTACTTTATGGACCCATTCAGCATCCTCACTACGCCCATTTGAGGGTGTCATAAATAATTGAGTACTACTCTGAACCCTTCATCCCTTTGTACAATCAATTTCATTTTCCTTTGCTTGCTGGGATAGTACCAATCGCCCATCTTTGCACCTCCAAACAAACCAATCCAATCTTCTGCAATTTTTCACCTAAAGCGAGTCATGAAGCAGCCCGAAAAATGAAATCTTCCTGTTAATGTCATCATCTGCATAGCTATTAGTATTCCAGTGCATCATTGCATGAGAGAATGAGAGAAGGAGTAACATCATATTTTATTCAATCAAGAAACAATCAGTGTCAAAAGCCTGATGTCCAAACCTAACCTTTTAATTATAGCTTCCTTCCATATGGGATTGTACTGTGAGGTACAAAGGCTTATCCTTCAATAAAAACAAAGAAAGCTTGCAGGATACAGGAGAAATCCACCACAGAACCACCTTTGAATACAAGAATGGAAATTATGTGAGTGTTTCTCCAGGGAAACTTTGGTCCTGCACACTCCGGAAATCAAATATTTCTATGAGTGTTCACTGAGGATGTGATTGCCTGTTTTACTGCTAGATTAGGTCAATGCTGCTATTGCAATCTGGTATCACTTTACCAGCAAGGCAATTTCACACAATTAATTTCTTTCTTTAAAGGAAGCAATAAAGGACAGGCAATTGGAAACCTTACAACTTATAACTAACATCCTTTACTAACTGGTGCACACATCTGCAAATGCAAATATCCTCCTTCTTGTATGCTTACACACGTTCTTTCATTCATTTATTTTAAATTCATTTATATTTATATTATAAATGAATTCATTTAAATGACAATGAGTTTTCACAGATTCTTTGTAAACTTCCTGTAAAACAAGCAAACGAACAAACAAACATACAACAGCAACAATAAAATGGTGTGGGGAGAGCAGAGAGCTCAGATTGACTCAGATTTCAAATTCCTCTAAGGTACTTGTGCATTCTTTGGGGATTTAAGAGTGGATTGTAATATATGAAGGAGGAAAAAAAGTAAAGCACCATAAAGTAACATAGTGTCAAGACAGAATCTCCTATCTAATTCATGGCTTGGCAAACATTGTATGCATTGATTTCATAATTATTTTCTGTGCTTTTTTTTTTTATGTTAAAAGGCCACTTTCAGTTTTTCCAAACTAAAGTTTAAAGTGCTGTAAAGTATAACATAAGCTCTCTTTTTTTCTTATGTGGACATACTTTGCTTTTTGGACATCCTTTTACTGTCAATACTTACATCTGTTGTTTAAAAAGCTATTCGTGGTGCAATTGCTTTTTAAATGCAAACCCATATGTGTGATCTCTAGAGGAACTGGTAAATTTCACCAAATGGGCATTCCTAAATTACATGCCATCTGTAGCTAGTGAAGAGAGGACTAAACCTGCTCAGCTGTGATTTTGCACCAATGTTTCCATCATTTTGATTGGCTCTAGGGAAATCATCCGTTTTTGGCATGAACTTTTCTAACCCCAACAGGTTATTATGGTCTGCTTGAGTTGCATTGGCTCAAAGAATATTATATTTTCGGCACATGTTACACCTCATTTGGCTTTTTGCTTTGGTTTCCTTACCACATTTTACCATTATGGCTTAAAATTTCTTTTCCTTTCCTTTTTTTTTTTTTTTTTAAGGTTTCAAACTAGTAAGGAGATGGTAAAGGTAATTCTATTGCCTACATAAGGCTGTTTAAAGAAAAACAAATAAGCCCCCAGACTGCACATTTCAACAGTTGAATCACTTTAGCAAAAATTACCACATTATATAACTGAGGCTAACAGATCATGCTAGAAAAAAATATTAAGCAGAGAGTAATCCGTAGTACACATTTTTTTCCAGTGTTTCCCTGAAAATAAAGAAGAGATATTCTTTTTTTTTTTCAGTTTACAAATACCATTTTTCACTCTTAATTTCTTTTCTAGCCAAAGGCTGTTTAGGCTCATATATATTAAATGATATAAAGTCCCCAAACAACAACGTACAGTGAAACACTCAACTGACATTCTAGGTATTCTTTCAATGATTGTTGTTGAATTTTTACCTATAAAATAATTCAAAGTTGAAGATTACTGTCACATAGGATTTATCCTAATGGTCTCACTTCTTCCCTCTTGCTTTTAATTGATCTTAACATTTTTGTAAAGATGTTGAAATATGAACAAAGTCAAAACATGAGCAAGATGTATATTATGACTGTGTGTCACAACAATATGCAGGATAGTCACAGGACATTTTCTGCTCCTTTCTGCGGTCATTCCCAACTATTCCCTTCTGGGTCCCCTTAAATAAGAACAGATGACTGGCTTTTGTATAGATGAGAGAAGTGTCCTGTGGCAGAAAATACAGGCAGTAGGAAGCTTAACATGGAACACAGTGAGGAATGTCAACCCCAGAAATGTGGAAAAGAAATGGATTGAAACTTACACTTGTAATCAATATGGCTGGATAGTAGGTAAGAGAAATAGAGAAGAAAGAAAGGAGACTGGATCAATAGTCAAGGAATAAAAAACTGGCATAAAGGGTCGGGAGAAATGCAAGCGTGAGATTCAACACTACTTAGAAGCATGCCATTTCTCTGACGTCCTTTTGAAATTCTAGTCTTTGACCCTCTCTTTGAACCTCCCAGTTTTCAAAGGATATCTATCCAGGGTCAGTGCAGAGAACTGGCTGACCAGGACTGCAACAGAGTAATAGAATATGAAGAAAAATTCTAGATTAAAAATTTTTAAACTAAAAAAGTCGGCACTATTAATTGTGCCAGAAACACAGATCAAAATATACTTTGACCTTTACATCTTTATTTCCATCATTACATAGAGTGTCACCAATATATTGAATAACACTACAGTCAACTCTTGTACGATTTTAAAAATCATGGTATAAATTGTGTAGGAATATTTTGGTGAAATTTTGTCTGAGAATTGGCAGGAAGAACAAGCAAACATTTCCAGGATGTGTGGAAGGAAAAGTTATAGTCCATGACTTCTTTCTTTTAGCTACAAGTAATAGGTCAATGACATAGGGTCACTTTTCAATCAGGAAATCCTGGGTTTGTAATGTAATCAAAGCCACTGGAATTTGTGTTGGAAATTTGAGATCTTATAGCAATAATTAGCAAATCCTGCAATTTAGGTATCTCCCATGTATTATTAATTTACCTACTGAAAAACTCACCCTTATATTGTCCATATATTAAGCAGAAATCATCAAGTAGAAGAAAGTATATAGGTTATTCCCAATTGTTACCTTCAAAGGTTCTTAAATTATCTCCCACATAACCTTATTAACGGGACAGCCATATTTTCTTAAGCACACTCACACCCACACGTAAGAGAAATATTATAGTATTTGTCTGACTTAAACTGTGTTGAAGCTGGATATGTAGAGGTGATATACTCTTGGCTAAAGAGAAAACAGAATACAGAAATATGGAGAGCAAAGGTGTAATGGTAAAGAATCCCACGGGAGAAATGCAGGAAAGAGAGAGAAGCAGGAATTTTCCCCTTTGATCACACATCACGTAGCTGACCTCTCAGGATCAGAGCCATGGAGAGGGAAGAAAAAGAGGGAAAAAGGGTGATAACATTATTCTGTTTTTTTGAAATATATTATATGCTGTGACACCAATGGCCAGAATTTTGTGTACGTCTGTTTTACGATCTCTAACTACAGACAGCCCCTCAAAAATAGTTTCATATATCCAAATAAGCAGCAAGCAGAAGAACTGCTAACTAGGATAGAGGAGGCGAAGTCATCAATTTGTTTCCTTTCTTGCATAAAGGAAATTATGAGTATAACAGTAACCACTTAAAATGTTTGGCCTTCTTTGGAAGGCTCTTGGAAGATTCAGATTTGAGAAAGTATTATTGAAAAAACCAAAGTAATCCAAGGGAAAGAACCCTTTATTCTTGTTCTTTTTTTTTTTTTTTCCTGTATCTAGTTTCCACTGTCTCTTTGGTTTGATACTATGGCCATTTTTATTGTTAGAAAGTCTCAATTGCAAGAGAAAAGAGTGTGGTGTGCATGCTATCCTAGACACAAAGAAACACAAATATAAATTTCTATGTGGTGTGTGTTTGTGTGTGTATTTGAATGATGAGGGCTTAAAATATGCTTTGCACACTATTCGTTTCCTGAAGTAGAATCGCTAGAACTTGTCATAATAAATATATATATATATATATATATATATATATATATATATGTCCTTTTCAAATCTATAGTGGCAGGATTACATCTGGAAAATTACTTTCTGTCTGGGAATAAGTTATTAAAAATAATAACAAAGGGGGTCCAGGGTGGCTCTGTTGGTTAAGCATCTGACTCTTTATTTTGGCTCTGGTCATGCTCTCACAGTTCATGGGTCCGAGACCCTGTTGGGCTCTGCACTAGTAACGTGGAGCCTGCTTGGGATTCTGTCTCTCTCCGTCTCTCTCTGCCCCTTCCTGCTTGCTCTCACTCTCTCTTTCTCTCAAAAATAAATAAATAAACTTTAAAAAATAAAAATAAAAATAATATGAAAAATTGAAAAGTACTCAGAGAAAAGTAATCAGGATATCAAAAGAATACAAATCTATCTTTTGTGACCAATGGCTGAAGAAAGAGGTTTGGATGGATGAGGTGAGACTAAACATTAAGCAATTGGCAGTATTTGGAGGATTTAGACGAAGAACGCTGTTTTATGTTGCTCCATTGGAAAACTTAACAACAAAAAGAAGACAATGCATGGAAACTTATTTTGTTTATTGTATGTGAGACATTTATGACATTTGAAGATAGAATAAGTTGCCAGTCAACAAAGGTGTTTTAAACTAGGGATATTTTGTTAAACTTATTTAAATATGAATGAAGAGATGTAATAAATTAAATTTGAGACCTTTTCTAAGCCTGAGAGTCTATGATCCTACCATGGAACCACAGAATCAGCATTATTTTGGGGGTGTCTTTCTTTGATTCCTTACATCCCATACAAGTATATCTTATACAATAGACTCTTTGAGGGAAGCGAGTGTGAGTGGGCTATGAAACAAAAGTTTATAGTTTATTGTTTTATCTCATATATTATAGATTTTCTGACAGAAATATTTGAAAGATTGCACTTGAATCATAAAATTGAAATATGTATATTTTTCAAAAGTCAAAGCCAGAATTTGATGAGCAATGAAGTTTATAATACTTTAGCAAACATAGTGTAAATATTTTTTCTTGTAAAGTGAACTGAGTTCAGTATTAAATTCTTTCCAAGGAATGTAATTTTTATCTAGGCCATTCTTAAATGTGTTAAGAAAAATATTTGGATTTCTAAAGAATCTCCCTGCCCATGTGTTTCCATCATGATATGCATTATGGTACTCACAGAGGTTTTTTTCCCATTATTTTTCCTTATTATTCTTACAGAAATATTTATCTTTGATGTCCAGGATAGAGGATTGTTATTATCTGCAGCTGCAGGCTCCTAATGATTGACATTTTAAGGCTATTATATAACACTAGTCCATAAATATACTGCATTTTACTTCAAAATTAAAAAGACATTAGCCTAGAAACAGAAATTGTACAAACACTTATTATAGGATATGTAAAAAACAAACAACAGTGTTCTGCATCAGGCTCACGCCGGCTTGTACCAGCTGGTGAGAGAGTTGATTTGGTACATTTTGTCCCAACTTCATGTTCAGTGGCTTCCTACTGGAAGTTTGAAATTAGTCACTGCGGAAGTATTTACACCACGGAAATAGGCAAATGTTATAAACCAGGGCTTTTTATCCCGTTAAAATTCAGTTATTAAACATTTACTGACACATTGCTGCTAAACTTAATCATATAATGAGAGATGTTCATATATGGAAGTTTATATCCCAAGCAATAATATTGTCACATTTTAATTATATTCTACTTATTAATAACAACACACTGTCTGTTTGTAAATTGAGCTATTTATTATGTGACTTATCTAAATTAATTAAGGATTTTGTTTCGTCATTCTTCTGTTTATTTGCTAGGATTATATTTAAAGCTTTAAATTATATACAATGCTATCAGAGAAAATAAGTTAAATATAAGTGAGATAATGTAAATAAAGACAAAATGCAGGTAGAACATAATAAGGCAAAACCAGTCAATTCTGGTTATACTCAGGAGGGAGGCTACATTTCCCAAAGGAAAGAGTACATATGTGAGGAGGGTAAATTACCACGTATTTATTTGAAAAAATGACCATCATCCTTATTTAAGAAATCTCACACCTCAGCTGTATGTAGTAGAGAATCCCATCTGTGTCCACCAAAGCAAATTCAAAGTATGTATTCATATCTTGAGAATTTATGGAATAAACTAACTAGAAATATTTTGGTATTTCTCTCCCTGAAAGAAAAGTCTTCCTAAGGGAAAGAGGTAAGTTAGAAAACCTAGCAGAATAGCAGAAGTAGGTTCATCAAAGAGGAGTAATTATTTTATTTTTATTTTTTTCTATTTTTTAAAAAATTATTTTATTATATTTATTTTATTTCATTTCATTTGAGAGAGAGAGAGAGAGAGAGAGAGAGAGAGTTCATGTGCGGCAGGGGAGGGGCAGAGGGAGAGAGACAGACCCTTAAGCAACTTCCACACTCAGCACAAAGCCCAACGCGGGCTCGATCTCATGAACTATGAGATCATGATCAGAGCCGAAATCAAGAGGTGGATGCTGTCAACCGACTGAGCCACATCGGTGCCCAAAAGGGAGTAATTTTAAATACAATATAGTTTATCTAGCACTCAGATTTGTCTCTGAGCCCACAGTTGAATCCACCAGTAAGACCTGAGAAAACAGTTGTCACTGGAATTTAGAAATGGTGTAGAGGAAAGCAGCATAGCTTTCAGAATCCTTGGCAGACCAGATAAAAAAGAAAGTGTTCCCCTTTCCTCAGAATAATAACCGAACAAAACTGAAACCATGAGGATGCACATGTATGAGAGAGAGCCCTCTGTGAACAGGTGACAAGTAAATGTACTTTCTTAGGAGTGAATTTAAAACTCTGTTAAATCCCCAGATGCTGGAGATAGCAGGTTAGGTCCTGCAGTAAGTGAGGAACAAGAGGCAATGAAATGAAGGTTACCGTGACACGGCAACACATATCTCAGTGAGAAGCAGCAGGCAACACTTGTTGGCATTTTTTATCAGTTATCCAATTTTATTAACATGCTAGCGATATAAGCAGTGAGTTTCAAATTCATTTGATTAAATCACTATGGTCAGTGAAATAAAAAACAAAAGTAAAAAAAAATCAGAAACAAAATAATGAATTTACTGAATGTTTTCACCTTTAGCAACTAGGATGCCACGGATGCCAACAAATTAGGCAAATCCTTACTGTTCCCTTTTCAATCAGATAAGGAAGGAAGACATGGTCATCAGGAATGATAGCCACTGTGCTCATAGTTGAAGCTCCAAACAAACAAATGTGTGTGTGTGTGTGCTCACAGGGATATTGGTTTCATGATTGCTTTTGTGATTAACCTAGATATGAGTAATTATTGCTAATCACATTTTAAAAATACACACCACATATAAAAGATAAATGAATAAATGTATTCATAGATATATAAAATAAAGTTTAGCATATTATTCTACAGTAAGTTAGCAGGAGATCATTATTCAGTGCTACTATGGATAAGGAGAATTTTTCATCTTACGTTTTCTTGGTGAACATTTTCTTTGGAAGGAAGGAAGAGTCAAAGATGAAAAACTCATATTTCTATCTCTGTGGCTGTCTCTTGAGACAGAGGCAAAAGGAAGCAATAGAAACAGAACATTTATACTTTACAAAAGAAGAATTTAAAAGCCTTATTTTGTTATCTGGAAAATTGAAAAGACACCAGGGTGTAAGTGAAAACAAGGAATGTAAAGAACAAACATATGAAGGATTGCATGATATGCTATCCTTTGGCTCTTTTCTCTCTTATTTTTGTTTTTTTGTTTTTGTTTTTTTTTAATTTTTTTTCAACGTTTTTTATTTATTTTTGGGACAGAGAGAGAGCATGAACAGGGGAGGGGCAGAGAGAGAGGGAGACACAGAATCGGAAACAAGCTCCAGGCTCCGAGCCATCAGCCCAGAGCCTGACGCGGGGCTCGAACTCACAGACCGGGAGATCGTGACCTGGCTGAAGTCGGACGCTTAACCGACTGCGCCACCCAGGCGCCCCTCTCTCTTATTTTTGTGTCTGTGTGTGTGTGCGTGCGCGCACACGCACAGGCATGTGTGTGTGTGTATTTTGTTTGCTTGCTTTTACATCTTGGGGCGCAGCAAGTAAAATTAGATCTGAACTACAAAGTGTGGGCAAATACAAAGATACATATATAACGTTTTTCTCCCTGCTTGTCACAGGCTGAATAAGGGCTGTTCCTTGGAGACTTTCTCTACCTAGTTTCTTCAGCCTAGTGTCAAAAAGGATAATTCTTAAACATAATGCTGAGCTTGAAATCTGTAACTGTGCTAAATTTTGCTTTGCTCTCCTAGATGCTAAGGACCTGTGCAGTACTTGCAAGGAGGTCTATGACTTACAGCTTACTATTGTCTCATATTCGTTAAGGTATCACAGGTATGATTAAAGTATACCCCAAGTTTCATTTTGCTTTCTGTTGTCCTTTTTTCCAGGTCTAGGGTATAAAATAATCTTCAATAAGAAGTGGTCCAGATTTTATTCATCCTCAAAAAAAAAATTTTTTTTTAAATATATTTAGAGACTTTGAGATGTTGAGTATTTTATTTGTACTATTAACATGAGAATGCATTAAAAGACTTCAGAAAAAGTACTTGAGCTCAATATAAAGCTCTTTATGTTTTTATTTTTCTATTTAAAAAAATTTAAAGTTTATTTTTGAGAGAGAGGGGTGGGGAGAGAAAGAGCACACATGGGAGGGGCAGAGAGAGAGAGAGAGAGAGAGAGGAAGAGAGAGAAGCCCAAGCAGGCACTCTGTTGTCAGCACAGAGCCCAATATGGGGCTGAATCCATGAACCGTGAGAGCATGACCTGAACCGAAACCAAGAGTTGGAGGCTTAACCGACTGAACCACCCAGGTGCCCCAATGCAGTTACAGGTTTTTAATTAAAACTTATTTTTAAGAGGTTTTAGGTTCACAGCGAAAGTGAGGGGGGGTTGCAAAGATACCCCATACACTCCCTGCCCCCACATGTGTAGATCCTCTCCACCACCACTCTCCACCACCAGATGGTACATTTTTTTTTTTCAACTGAGGAACCTACACTGACATATCATCATCACCAAAGTCCATAAGTTTAAATTGCAGCTCACTTTTCGTGTTGCACTTTCAATGGGTTTTGACAAATGTATAATGACACGTGACCATCATTATGTTGTCCTATGGAGTATTTCACCCTACAAATCATCTGTGCTCTTCCTCTCCATCCTCCTCCTTCCCAACTACTGGCAACCTGTATCCTCTCACTGTGTCCATAGTTTTGTCATATAGTTGAAATCATACACTATGTAACTATTTTCAGGTTAGCTTCTTTCACATAGTAATATGCATTTAGGTGTTCTCTATGTCTTGTCATGGCTTGATAGCTCGTATACATTTAGCACTGAATAATATTCCAATGTCTGGGTGTATCACAATTCATTTGTCTATTCACATTATTATATTATATTATAATCGCAATTATAATTAAAGCTGCTATAACCAGCCAAGTGCAGGTTTTTGTGTTGCAAAAACTGTATTTTGGAATACAGTTAAAATTGAAGTATCAAAAAATCAGCCAAGTAGCTTGGCTTTATTATAGCAAACAGCCAATTTGAATGACTTAAAATATCTGTACATTTAAACTTTTATAATTTTGCTTTTGTCTGTACAAGGAAAATGATTGCCAAAAAATAGTGATTATTTATTTAAAGTGTATGTATAGACTCACTATATTTACTGAATAGTTATAAGCTCTTCTCTCTTTCTCTTTATATCTCCCTTTCTCCCTCCTTCTCCTTTTTTTCTTTTCTTTTTCTTTCTTTCTTTTCTTTTTCTTTCTTTCTTTCTTTCTTTCTTTCTTTCTTTCTTTCTTCTTTCCTAACAAAAGCGATTTGAAGAGAAATGTTTTTTTACATTTTCAATTTTTAAAAGATCATGTGGATTCAATATTAGCATTCAATATTAGCATTTTCTTGGCTTGTTTCTTCATTTCAACTTTCTCTGCCCATTGGTTGTTAGAATTCTCCTAATTTAACAAAAAATAGTGAAACATGACAAATAGCCCATCATATTTGAATATTTGAACAACCACTGGCATTGTTCCAGTGAGTAATTCATGATTCAATAGAGAGGGCTAAAGGCCACAAGCACATATATTTTTCTCTAATATGACTATTTGTTTCCTAAGATATGTAAAATACAAATAAATGATTTATTTTTCATCTTGTTTTCCCAGAAAGCCCATTGAGGGTCACTAACACATTCATTAGTATCTTTATTACTCCTGATTAAAAAATAATACATGTGCATTTGGGAAAACTGACATGTAAAAAATTATAAAAGGATTATTCTATCTATAAAAAAATCCAACATTAAAACAGTGTTATGTTTTCTTGCTCTACTCTCTTGATTCCTTCCCATTTTCTCCTTATTTCTATGTTCTGAGCATAACTGACTAAGGCACAATTTGATCTGTGTAAAGTCTGACTCCTGCCTTATTTTAGTTGAGTTTTTGGGTTAATTTCACTGTTTAATTTTCACATTAAAATATTATCTTAAGGGAAAGCCACTGCTATCTAAACTGAACCAAAGACACTTGTTTGCTCCTGAGGGTTGGAACACAGGGGAGATTCAGTTACCAACTCAGATAACACCTTCTCTGGAAGGTGGTTGTCTTTCCTAGGGTTTCTGTTGTTACAAGGAGAAGGGTCCAAAAGTATGGCAAAGTATAAAAGGTCTTTTACAAGCTAGTCTAACATTTATGCTTCCAGATTTATGTTCCACAATTTCCAATAGGTACCTTGCAATTCAGTCTTGTTACTCTTCTAGAGAATGATGGTGGTGTTGTTTTTTTTCCCAACATTGTACCCTACACTATTATTTCCCACCTATTGCTTCAGTGAAATCAAAAGGGATGCTGTATGATCCTTTCCATAGTTATATTCCAGTCTAGAGCAGAGTTGCCTGAAAAAGAAAAAAAATGACTTGTCATTGAGGAGTCACATCATAAATATCTGTAAAATGAATGAAAAGTAGCATAATACAATAGTCTTAAAAGGGTTTCCTGATTTCCCTAAGTGGGGTGGTTTCCAAATATCTTTTTCCAGTATTACTTGGTGTAAACCTCTGTTACAGAATTATTATATTTTACCATAATCACCGATGTTCCTTTTCTCTCTCAAATAATATTCTGAATTCTTTGGGTCTGAGACTTCAGTGGATGTCAAGGCCATGAGGTAGTGAAGTAAGTAATGGCAGAAACAGAGAAGACATATCTCTTCAGTTTAAGGCAGGTGTGGCTTTCCCTTAGGATAACACTTTAATGCGTTCGTCAGAATGAAAATTAAAAAGTGATATTGACCCAAACAGTTCAACTGGAATAGGGTGGGACTCATACTTTACACATTAACTGGAGATACTAAAGTATCTGTAGATAAAGTATCTGTAGATACTAAAGTATCTATTCTGTAATAGCATGATTTGGTAAGCAATTAGATACAGAGAAAAAAATCTAGGAGTATTCCATAGTTTTTGACTTTCGGTGACTATCTGTGAGAAGATAAATTTAAGAAGACAACTATATTTTCAGTGATAGAGACCATCAATTCAATTTGTAGCAATAATGACCTATTAGGTATTGGATATTTGAGCTTTAAATTCAGTAGAGAAATCTAGACTGGAATTTAATATTCATCCAAAGTGCAGTTGATAGCTGAGGCCACAAAATAAAAAAAGATCACTCAGAGAGTAGGTAGCTTGAGTTTAGGGTCACAGATGAACGCTGAAGGTTTCACCATTTGAAGGAAAGTAAAAAGGTGACTCACAGAAACAGGCTTTATCACAGAAAGCATTATTACATATGAGCATTTAAAAAAAAATCTGAAAGCAGGTATACACAGATGGGAATTGATCGCATCTTTGTAAACGATTAGTTTTAACTGCCTGGAATTTCAATCCTGCTGTGTGGCGAGGTGAGGAAGGTAGGGTGTCTGTGTGCAGTATTAATAACCACCAGGGTTTCCTCTTTTGTTGACCAGATATTCAGTTCACTCTAACTTCCAAACAAAAATCCCTCTCACTTTTGTCCAGGAAAGACAATCCAAAAGTTTCAACTAGCCATAGCATCAAGTTTAATGTCCAGGATCTCTTAATATCCCTTTGTTAAGGATGATGAATGGTAATCTCTGGATAGTTCCCTGTGAGGATTCTCTTGAGAATAATAAACAAAAAGACAAGTGATCTATCTCAAAGACACAATTTACAATGGATAAACGGTTCAAGGTGGTCACAATAAGCACTCACACACAGAAAAAAGAGTGGGAGACATGTAATAGTAATGTCAATTCCAATATCCTTTTTGGCAGACATTGGTGAGGGCCTCACACTTTGGGGAATAGAGGTGCTTTTTTGAGGAAGCTCAGTTCTGTTCCCTAGAAAGAGTGGCCCTCAGTTCATTGTTTCAGGAGGGTTTTCCTTTCTTATGTTCTTTAAATAAAGAGTTCTTTTTTAAAATGTTTTTATTTATTTTTGAAGGAGAGGCAGAGAGACAGAGCGTGAGCAGGGGAGGGGCAGAAAGAGAGGGAGACACAGAATCTGAAGCAGGCTCCAGGCTCTGAGCTGTCAGCACAGAGCCTGACGCGAGGCTCGAGCTCATGAACTGTGAGATCATGGCCTGAGCTGAAGCCGGACGCTCAAGTGACTGAGCCACCCAGGCGCCCCAAAATAAAGAGTTCTTAAATAAAAGAGTTGAGTATTATGGACTATATCTTCCTTGAGAACTGAACTGGTTTCTGCCTGTAAAAAAATTGAAGACCTGAAACTGGCTTTTTTCCAGGAAAGTCACAATCTTTTAGTTTAGGCTGGTGCTCCTTTTGGCAGAATGACTCCCTAAAACACTTGGCTTCTCATCTATTTGATTCCAGTCAGCTTCATGTGCCAACAGCTACATTCTGTTCTTTTATGGATATACTTCTTAAATTTGTTCTATTTCCCTACATTCTCTCTTTCACCATCCCCACAGCTCTTACTCTCATGCTCTGAAAATAATTACAGGTGCTTTGGTCTGTGAAGCTTTCATGGGAGAGGCATAGCCTTTTTCTCTTTCTCCAGAGCCATTTTGTCCAAATGGCTATACGCCATTCAAAGAGTTTAAGAAAATGAATAAAAGGGCAAACGGTGTTTTGGTTCTTGTCTCCAAGCAGAATTCTGTAAAATTTTCAATTTTATAGCTCAGTGTTTGGCATGGGGATATTGTTGGGTTTTTTTAACTCCACTTTCTTCTCTTAACTTGGAAATGTTTTATTCTTCTTGAAATTATCTTTCTTTTAAGGTCTTATAGAGTCCACCCCGTAACACATAGCACACGCCACTAACATTCTATTTTCCAGCCTCCTCCCCTACATCAACATAATCTGCCTTCTAACTTATGACGGGGGACTTGTTAATAATTATTTCACCATTGCATAAACTGAATCACTTTCTTTCCATGTTTAATATCAGTTTCCTTGTCACCCATCACGGGGCCTCTAAGCCAATGTGTTGGATTTCTGTGTTGATAATATTCCTCATCTGTGTTGCAATTTCTGCATCAGTCACATCAGGTCTTTTTTTTTTTTTTTTTAAATAGAAACCTTCAGTATTTGAATAAAACACTGAAATTTGAGCATATGGCATTTCTTCAATTAACTTTTTCTTTAAATTTGCAAACTAGAGTGTACAAACTCCATAGTAAAAATTTTCCAAAATTTCAGAGGCTTACAACCACAATGACTCAAATTAAGGGTATAATTCAAGTGGTTTCTTACTTTTTGCTCTAAACATAATTAAAGGAGGAACAAATTAAGTTACTGGTGATAAATCATTAAAAATGATGTTTAATGATAGGTCACTATATACTTCGTGAAATAAATTCAAAATACTTTATGGAAGGGGTGATTTGTAGACTCAAAACTTGCTTCTAGATTAGTACATGATTTTAGAGAGAAAAACAAATTCAATCGAGGTCCACACGACAACTAAGATTTTGTATGTAGCAAACGCCACTATTTTGAGCTCCTTCTGAAAGGTACTTCCTTGTTCTCTGAGATATGTGCCAGTTGTGGATGCCCTAAAACTTATCAATCACTGACTTTATTTTTTCTTGGGAGAGCATTCATAAATTGAACTTTTAAAAAAATAAAAAACTTGCTGTATTGAGAACCAGGAATTACGCTATGGCTTTCTTCTGTCTGCCATTTTACATTCTTAATTAGATTCATATCAATGAAATATTAAGGCTTTAAAAAATACTGTGACTTACAGACACACAGATGAGCATTTTTATATACATTTCCAATTTTATTCCCATGTCACTTACATTTCTGCACTGAGCTTGCATAAAGATAAATTATACCCGAAGATCAATATTGTCTCTACGTGTGGCAATGTGAATCTAGCTAACTCCTTGATGAGCTGATCTGTAGCAAAAGAAGATGCCTTGGTAAGTCACCTGTAATTGGCGTTGTACAATATTAGTTAATATTTGTATGTAAGGCATGCTAGGTAATTACAAATGTTCAAACACCGTTATGAGGCATGTTTGCAAATCACTTAATGGAAATATCTTACCTTTCATCGTCATTTAACTTTTCATTGCTGCTTATCATCAGTAATCTTCTTCATACTCACAATAGTCTCATGAGATACAAAAACAATTAGTTATATTACTCATCTGAGTGGTGAAGCTGGAGCACAATGAAGATCATCTACAGAGATGATCCAAGGCCACACAGCTACTTGAAAGAAAATGTCATCCTCTTACTACTTTTTTCTTTATGATAGGTTTTTTTCTTTAAATATATGACTACTCACAAGTTAAAATACAGTTGTAAAGGTGAAACATGTAAAACATATATAGGCATATATCACATAAAAGTCTTAATAATGTTTAAAATTATTCCCCTTTATTTTAAATTGGAATCTCCTTGAAGGCAAAAATGTTCAGGGAAACTCTCTTCCACAGTTAGAATAATTTATGGGGGTCTAAGATATCATCACGTGATTAACACAACCTTACATAACATTAAAGTTTTTCAGTATTATACCCTTCAGGATAGTCCACATCACCCCTGTGTAGTTCTCTCTCCCACAGCTAGAGATTACCTGTGTAACCAACATGATATTGCAGAAAAGATAAAATGTGACTTCCAGCTCAGGTCATAGAAAACATTGCAATAGTTGTTTCACTCTTAGATTATTTGCTCTGGGAGAAGCCAACTGATGTGTAGTGAGGATACTCAAGTTATCACTATGGAGAGGGCCAAGGACAAGGAGCTAGTCTTCTGTCTATAACTGGAACTGAGGTCTCCTTTCAAATGGCATTGAATGACTTCTAACCATTTTTTAATTATATTATTTGTTTTTGGGTGTTGAGTTTTATAAGCTCTTTCTATATTTTGGATACTAACCCTTTATTAGATATATCATTTGCAAATATCTTTTCCCATTCCATAGGTTGCCTTTTAGTTTTGTTGATGGACATTTTTTTTTCAAAGAAAACATCTATATGGCTAACAGACACATGAAAAGATGGTCAATGTCACTGATAATAAGGGTAATACAAATCAAAACTACAATGAGACATCACCTCACACCTGTAAGAATGGCAAAAATCAACAACACAAGAAACAATGGGTGTTGGCAAGGATTTGGAGAAAGGGGAACCCTCTTGTGTCGTTGGTGGGAATGCAAACTGGTGCAGCCACTCTGTAAAATAGTATGGAGGTTTCTCAAAAAGTTAAAAACAGAACTACTAGGTATGTGATTGCACTAGTAGGTATTTACTTAAAGAACACAAAAAATACTAATTCAATGGGATACATGCACCCCAATGTTTATAGCAATATTGTCTATAATAGCCAAACTATAGAGACAGGCCCAAATGTCCACTGACTGACTGATGAATGGATAAAGAAATATATATATTTTTATATATAATGGAATATTACTCAGCCATCAAAAAGAACAAAATCTTGCCATTTGCAATGGCATGGATAGAGCTAGAGAGTAATACACCAAGCAAAATAAGTCAGTCACAGAAAGACAAATATCATATGATTTTACTCATATGAGGAGTTTAAGAAACAAAACAAATGAACAAAGGGAAAAAGAGAGAGAGACACACAAATCAAGAAACAGACTCTTAACTATAGAGAATAAACTGGTGGTTACCAGAGGGGAGGTGAGTGGGAGATGGGTTAAATGGATGATGGGGATTAAGGAGTGCACTTGTAGTGCAGAGTACCGTTTATTGTATGGAAGTGTTGAATCATTATATTGTACACCTGAAAATAATATTACAGTGTACGTTAACCAACTGGAATTTAAATTAAAAAAAATTTAAATTAAAAAAAAAAAGAAGCAAAGAATTTAAAAAGAAGACATTGAGTGAATCATGTTGGAAGGGAATCCTCTTACTCACGTCATGCCTTCAGATAACTTCAGCCCAAAAGACACCTTGTCTATAGCCTCATAAGAGACCCTGGGCTTGAATGACTTGGTTAAGCTGCTCCTGAATTCCTGCCCCACAGAAACTATGAGATAAATAAATGTGTTTTTGTTTTTGTTTTTTGTTTTAATTTTAAGCTGCTATGCTTCTGGGTAATTAGTTATGGAGCAGTAGATAACTACAGATGATTTTAATATTCCTCAAACACCCAAATTTCACTAGGTAGGCATGACTCTCATTACAGGAAGGGTGTTGTTTCAGTGTAGGCAAAAGCCCCTGAGAAAAACTAGAGGTGACTAAGTAGCGGGGGCAGGGGGAGGTACCGTGGGAGCTGGTCTTGAAGGACAAAATTGGATGAAACGTGGAGTAGGGAAAGGGAAAATCCAAGAAAAATGAATAGAATATATTTAGCCATGAAAGTATAGAAATATATGGTCCCTAAAGCAAATTTGAAGCAGTTCATTGCAGTTGACAAAGCTTGTGTTGCTGGTGTGGGTGAAGTGGTTCATGGATCTTCAGAGGTAAGCAGGAGAAGAACAAGGGAAGGCCTTCCTTAGGTGGAAGGTAAGCTAAGATGGAATTTTAACCTGAAGGATCTTTGCAGTCATTGAAGGCTCTTCCATAGGGGAATGAGTACATTAAAAATGAGACTCAATTAGAGGGTGATGGCAATAATTCCAGCAATAAGTGATAAATGTGAATTTAAATAAGTAGGAGTGGCCGTGGAGAGAAAGAGACCAATTGCAGAAATAACTGAGAAAATACTTCTAATGGGACTTAGCAACATTTTAATTTATGATCGAAGGAGAGCTGAGGGTGTATCAAATCTCTGCAATCACATAATTATAATCTTTCAATGTCTTCCCATTGAATACGTTACAAAGGTAAACCAAGACATTTTAAGTTGGGCTTACCAGCTTTTATACTCCCATTTCTTGTTACCCACTGCCCATTTGCTTTGTGACATACTGAAATCACCTGAACCGATGATTTACTTGATCTGAAGACTAAGCAGACAGTATGTTTCTCAAGAGACTAAGACTTATATGATTTTCCTTTTAAAAAACATTCTAGAACTACATATGTAGTTGGTAATCAAAATATTTGATTAACTGACTTGGACTAAATTAAAACTCATTTTTATGCTTCGATTTGCCAAGTAGATAAGCAAACTCTTTATGAGGATAGAGAATATAGGAAATATAATAAAACAAGTAGACTTGAAGGTATAAAATTATTAATTTTAAAGGGCTTGCGAAGTATCAACGGTGAGTCAATAGATGGTTAGTTTTTTTCTGAGTGATAAGTTAAAAGGGACAAGGAAAACTTCCTGGAGAACATTTCAAAGGATAAGTAGCTACTCAGAGGTAGGAATGAAACCAAGAAATTATGTTATAGAAGCAAAAGGTGAGGACAACCTTAACAGGCAAGAAGTAATAATGGTGGCAGGTACAATGAATATTTATGAATATTTATCTATCGTGCAATTGCTGTATGCCAGACATTGTTATTAAACGGCTTACAAGTATCATCTCATTTAATAGCTACACAAAATTATGAGATAGGCACTGTTATTTTTATCCTTAACACACTAACAAATTGTGGTACGGTAAGAGAAGATAACATTGCAAATAAACAGCAGGGCATAGATTCAACCTATCATTATACAATTTCAAGTTTAAACTCTTCCATGTTATGTTTCAGAACATTCAAATTAAATAAAAATGCACTAGATATTTGCAATTAAAAGGTATCTGGTGACCATACCATCAATAATGTGAGCTTACCTATTGCTACATAGGAGTACTGCCCTAACACTTTTTGGTTTAAACAATGAGCATTTATTATCTTATGGAGGTCAGGAATCTGATTACGGCTTCGATGGGTGCCTCTAGCTCAAGGTATCTTGTGAAGTTATAGTCAAGCTGATGGTCCAGGCTGAGGGCTCATCTGAACACTTCATTAGGAGGTGAAGCAATCCACGGGATCCAACCTCATTCAGGTAGGTCTCTGCATGGGGCTTTCTGATACATGTAAACTAGCTTCCTCCAGGGCAAATGATCCAGGAGAGGGGGAAAAAGGACCAAAGACAAGATGGGATCACTGGCGATCATCTTGGAGGCTGCCAATCAAAACTATTTCTTATATAAAAATAATATCTATCAAACACACATATATATATATGTGCGTGTATTTTTTCATATGTATAACAAGAGAATGAGAGAGTAGACAGAGAGACAGAGAAGAAGAAAGTGACAATGCACACACATAAACATATTCCCTTTGTGGTTCTATCCACAAAGAGGTCCCAGGAATAGCAATATTCCAATAAACCAGTGATTAGATTATGGTTTCTGAAAAACTTTCTCCACTAGAAAGAACTGGGACTTTCAGGTCCAAGTCAAGTAAAGTACAAGAAGGGCCCAAAAAATCTTATTGTGCCACAAATTAAGGAAAGATTCAATGAAGGAAGGTGTCTAAAAAACACAGGAACTGGCTTTAAGAGGCTACTGTTGATCAAACCTGAGCTATTTGAAGATTAAGATAAAGACAACATATTCTAAGTGAAACCATGTGCATTTAGTACGTCAGTTTGCTAGAGTTGCCATAACAAAGTACTGAAGACTGGGTGGCTTAAATAACCTAAATTTATTTTCTCACAGTTTGGAGGCTTCAGTCTGAGATTAAGCTGTTGGCACAAATAGTTCCTTCCGAGGACCATGAAGGAAGGCTCTGTTTCACACTTATCTCGTGTGTTTGTGGATGGCCGTCTTCTCCCTGTGTTTTCACATGTTCTTCCCTGGGTGGGACTGTGCCCAAATTTCCTCTTCACATACAAAAACCAGTCACAATGGACTAAAGGCCAACAATACTGACCTTATTTTAATTTATCTACTTCTACAGATCCTGTCTCCAAATATAATCATATTCTGAAATCCTGGAGGTTAGGACTTCCACATATAAATTTGGGGGAGGCCAGAATTCTGCCCATAACACTTAGTGATATGAACAAATAAGTAAAAGAATCATGTACAAATAACTTGATGGTATAAATATTAAGTTCTTCCATTCAGTGGAATAGCAACTAATAATCACTTAGCAGTGGAGAAGGCTAGCATACACCTCAAAATTAAGTGATATAAGTTTGGCATTGCTGATGCATGGAGAAGGACAGAGCCACCTTTTCTGTAGTATTTCTACCATTTTGCCTATTGTGAAGATGCTCATCCGAAAACAGCAGAACAACTCAAACTGAGGGACTTTCAAAAGACCACTGATTTGCATTCTTAAAAAAATGTTAAGGTTATAAAAGACAAGAAAAAAAAAAAAACCTGAGAAACTCATCTTGGGTGAAGGAAGCCAGGGAGTTGTGATAATTACATGCAATGAATAATCTTGTGTTAGATTCTCGTTCTATGATGGCCATTGTGAGGACAATCAGCGAAATGTGTAACTTAGGTGGTAGTATTAAATTGATGTTAATTTCTAGGTATTGATGGTTGCATTGTGGTTCTTTGGGAAAGTGCTCTTCTTAGGAAATACATACAAAAGTGCTAAGGGTTGATGAGGCATCGTGACTGGTGAATAATAGAGAAATATGGCAAAATACTGAATATTGAGGATTCCAGATATTAGAAGATTGCAAAAATGAGAGTTCTTTGTCCTGTTCTGTAAATGTTTCTATAAAATTGATCTCAGTTTTCTAAATGCCTCCAAATATACAACCACATAAGTAAATAGACCCAAATATTTTTTATAAAAATTCTTTCCAAACTTTGTAGAAGGGATCCACTCCCCATGCCTGATCTCTAGCTCACCAGATATTTCTACTCATCACTAACACACCTGATAATCCTTTTATGTGTTGTGACCCGTTTGGATGCATATGTTAGAAAAAGTAAACAGTGTTGTTCTAAATGTGCATGTTTTCATTGCATTTTACTGTAAATCCCTTTTAGTATTCTATACTATTAAAACTCAGCACTAATTTTAAGCCTATGAATATTCATGCTGTTCACTGCTTTTAATAGTTCCAGTGTATTTCTAAGAAACCACAGTGCTTTATCTAGCCATTCACCTAGTGTCAGACAAGTAAGTTCCCTCCAATTCCTAACTGGTGTAGACCAACCTACAATGAACCACTTTGTGTATATATATAGTTAGTAATCTGTGTAAGAGTTTCTCCTGACAGAGCTAGGTTTCAAATTGCTGAATTGTAACATGCATGTATACTTTATTTCTCGAAACACTACCAAATTTATTTCCAAAATGGTTATAACAAAGATAACGTGTAAGTCATCCAGATTACCTTTTTGTATATACTGAAAGTCAGAGATTCAACTTTATTTTGCCCACAAATTGAGCAAGGTTTTTAATCAGAATCGTCTAAAAATTCAACATATCTCAGAGGAAAATATCACACGATTTATCAGCAGAACGCTTAAGTGGATATATACTTTAGCAAGCACTAATGATTCAAAAACTAAGGAAAACAGAAAAGGCTAGAAACTAATTGAACATGATGAAATCAGAACCAAACCGAACAAACAAGAAAGACAACAGCACTAACAAAATGTTTAAAAAGTTACCTTTCAATTCAGGAATAAGACAGAGAGAGCCTTTACTCTACCTGTTGAAAGTAGACGATTCATGTCTCAGATCTTGTAGACAACGGCGTAAGATGTGAAAAAAAGTGTAACTATTGAATAAAAAATAATGTTTTTGCTCAGAGCTAATATGGTTGCATACATAAAATATTCAATAACTCAATTAAAAGACTTTTAAATTAATACAAACCATTTAGTAAGATGGCTGGATATAAAATAAATATGCAAAACCATCAGCTTTTATGTATATTAAACAATCAGCGAGATGTAAGTCAAACAGTATCTTCATCTTCAGAATCGCCTGAGCGGCTCAGTCATTTGAGCATCAAGCCCTTGATTTTGGCTCAGATCATGATCCCAGGGTCGTGGGATTGAGTCCCGCATCCTGCTCCACACTTAGCATGGAGCCTGCTGAAGATTCTGTCCCTCTGTCCCTCTCCCCTGCTTGTACTCTCTCTCTCCAAAAAATAGGAAAAAAAATAGAGAAGGAATATTACATTATTTTTTAAACCCTTTCAAGATTTTGATATTTCATATTCATGTTTTTTCCCCAGCCATTATCCTAATCTTCCATACTGCATTACACTGTGGTTTGAATAGAGCAGCCATATGGTAAACTTAAAAAAAAAAATCTGGGGCGCCCGTTGGTTAAGGGTCTGGCTCTTGATTTAGGCTCAGGTCATGATCTCACAGTTTGTGAATTTGAGTCCCATGTCAGGCTCTGAGCTGACAATGCAATGCCTGCTTGGGATTCTTCCTCTCCCTCCTTCTCTCTGCTCCTGCCCACTTACACACACACACACACACACACACACACACACACACATACACACACACACTCACACACACACATACACACACATACACACACACTCTCTCTCTTTCTCTCTCAAAATAAATTAATGAAAAAAAATTGAATCAATCCCTGTATCTCAGTGGGGTTTTTTTTGCCCTTATAGGCAAAAATATATGAAAAACAAATAAGCCAATTTACTAATTTTCAGACAGAAGGATCTATTTTTTAACCTTTTATTTAAATTCTAGTTACTTAACATACAGTGTAATGTTCATTTCAGGTGTACAATACAGTGATTCCATACTTGCATACAACATCCGGTGCTCATCACAAGTCCTCTCCTTAATCCCCATCACCTATTTAACAGAAGGGTCTATTTTAAATTGGTTGTAAAGTGTGAAGATAGGCTCATTCTATGCCTTCTTTGCTGCTCTCCTATCTCATTTTACCACATTGGTTAGCCCATTCGGTTTTCCACCATAAGGCATGGGTTGAATATTCACCTTACTAATGTCTTACCATTGCAGTTACTTGTCTGAGCAGATTGGCCAAAAAATGCTGGAAGGTATGTGGCACTATTTTTATTCATCTATTGTCTTCTGCTTTTAAGGAAGTAGCACCTTTCATGATAGCACTAGTGAACAGCTGTTGCTTAATTTCTGTAACTGATCATTACTGGGAATTGCCAAAAGAATTGTCACTCAGGTTATTTGTCCAAATGTCATTACATCTTGCTTACAATTTATATGCATTGAGGAATTAAAAAAAAAAAACAAATTATGAGATATAGACATCAACTCACAGCTATGGAATTTGGAATCTATTTGAAAGATGTTCAGATTAATACCATTTCATATCTTAATGTTAGCACATTTTAACGAGAAGTTTGAAAAACTGTTTGTAAAGCGCTGACCTAGAAAGAAGCCTCTAAAAAAATCATTTACTATGGATTTCTAACAGAACTAAACACTCCTCTCTTCTGTATTTGCTATCAATTTCTTGTCAGATACAATTCAAAACTCTGATCCTGATCCTTTACGACTTAAACAAGGCAGAGAAGAAGTTCTGCCCTTTACTGAATTCTGCTTTTAAACAAGGCGTGTTTTCAAGACACACATACAGTGGTAGACATTTTTTAAAGTGACAAAAGTGGATGGATAATTATTCAATTATTAATTAGAACCCAATTTTTTGACTGCAGAAGCTTGCGCAATTACGACTTCCCATAATGGCTAATATGTAGGTGTTCTGCTTTACCGTAAAAAAAAAAATCGTATAAGCCTTCCTCGTGTCCTAACTAATTAGATAAATAAGGTACTTTTGGCATAGTGCTGTATGCTATACAAGGTACTTTCAGCATACATCATTCCATTCAATAAATTGCAATTCTAAAATTGCCACAAAAATCTTCAGTATTATTCCAAATCATTTTGATCTAAGTGAAGACTGTGCCCCTCTGAAAATAGATTGAATCCAGAAGACACCCTATATAGACGACATATTTCCGTATCTGAAAGAGATTCTGTGAATAGCGGTAGCCTTAGATTTCATTAATTGGAGACAAATCACATGTCCTGGATTCTGTAAGAGTGATAGCTCATAAAATAGTACTGTGACAAGTCAAAATAATCAAATTGTGTTGATAAAGTCGAGGTATTCCTTACTCTGACCAGCACCAGCTCTGTAATTGTAAACCCTAAATGCAAAATGAACATTTAAAGCCCATTCTTTAAAATTTATTCAGAAGTTGAAGTCTGTGGGGCACCTGGGTGGCTCAATCGGTTAAGTGTGCAACTTCGGCTCAGGTCATGATCTCGTGGTCTGGGGGTTGCACAGAGCCTGGAGCCTGCTTCAGATTCTGTCTCTGTCTCTCTCTGTCTCTCTCTCTCTGAACTTCCCCAACTCATGCTCTGTCTCTCTCCATCTCTCAAAAATGAATACACATTAAAAAATTAAAAAAAAAAAGTTTGAAGTTTGCAGCAGCAAAGCATTAAACCACACATGGAAAAATTTCTGACTGGTTCCTTGCGTGACTGCACAGATTTCATGCCTAAGAAGATGGCTCTGATTATAACAGCACATGTGCAATAGATTAATAGTAATAAAATATTTGTGTGAAAACTACTATGTGGCAGACAATGTTGAGTTTTTGTGTCCTGCATCACTTTTCACCCCCAGAAAACAAAGACTGTGAGGAGTAGTATTTATTGTCTCATTCTAGGGATGAAGCAACTGAGGCTAAGATTTTGCAAATTCATCCCATGTCTTTAGGAATGTAAAATGTTTCTATTCTTCACTTTTTTCCTGCAATGGATTTATATTTAATTAATGATTATAACTTATAAGGAGGAGGGTTTTCAAAGGGGGTTACTCTAATAATGAAATTTGGAAGATCTACTGAGTTCAGCTGAGGAAGAAGACGACTCTTGTCAACCTCCCTTCTCCTGGTCCCAGTCTTGACTTTGTGGCACTCCTACAAGCTTCTTTTTCATAATTTTGGGTATTTCCACAGGCTAGAAGATTTTTCTTTCACTTTCAAACTTGTTGCAGCTTCTTTGATTTGATTAACATACAGTTAGAGATAAAAAATGTAAGTAATTTTAGTTCCTGCTTTATCTATGAATGCAAAGCTTGGATGAGGATTTGGTTTTCACTCCTTCCATATCTCCTAGTAACGCTTCTTCTAGATTTTAGCACAAAATGAAAGTGGTCTGAACCAGAAAGATGCTACAATGGGGAGGAAACCTTGCCTTTTGCAAATGTCTAAGTGGTATCACTACAGCTAGGATAGACAAGCCTCAAGGTCTACATTTATGCTCTACATATCCATAACCCATTTGTTTTTTTGTTTCAAGTTTTTATTTAAATTCTAGTTGACATATAGTGTAATATTGGTTTCAGGAGTGGAATTTTAGTGATCATCACTTACATATAATAAATACCCAGTGCTCATCCCAAGTGCCCTCCTTAATATCCACCACATATTTAGCCCACTCCCCACTCCTCTCCAGCAACCCTCAGCTTGCCCTCTATCATTAAGAGTCTCTTATGCACAATCCATTTTTGACCACTGTATGCTGTAGAAAAATCATCTTTGTTCATCATATAATATGCTGGCAATTCCATGGTCAAGACCTTAAAATTAATTACATTTTTCATTTTTTAAATAATATTTTAATGAACATGTTTTTGCATATATATTTAATTTTCCTTGAAGATATTTCATTGGGGTGAAATCTCAAAGGAGTCATTACTGACTCAGAGGCTATGTACTTTATTGAAATCAACTTTAAACCATTTTCGTGATTATAAAGAAGATTACAAGGTTATTTTAGACAGTGAGAAACTACGTAAAATATAAAGATAAAATCACCTCAAATTAGAATAAACAGAATTAGTCACTGTTAGAATTTTAGCATAGATTTCCTCCTCTCAGTCATATTTCTCTCTCTTTCTGTAGGCATGCAAATACGCATGAATGTATGTGTGTAAGCATGTATATTTGAAATAGTTATCATATTTACACTTTATATATATATATATATATATATATATATATATATATTTGTGTTTATGTGTTTTTCGCTTAACATTTTAGCGTTAGCTTTTTACTGGGGCATTAAAAATATTCCCAATTATAGTTTTTACTGTCTTTACACTAGCTGAAAGAGTTAGGCTATATTTCCACAATTTAGCCTTTTGCCCATCATTGAGATTTAATTTCAAATGGGGGCTCATATATAAATATAGCTGTGAGGAATACAATTTGTGAATATTTTCCTAAGTCAAAAATTTGTTAAGAATTTATTTTTGTTATTTTTTTTTTTTTTTTAATTTTTTTTTTTCAACGTTTTTTATTTATTTTTGGGACAGAGAGAGACAGAGCATGAACGGGGGAGGGGCAGAGAGAGGGAGACACAGAATCGGAAACAGGCTCCAGGCTCCGAGCCATCAGCCCAGAGCCTGACGCGGGGCTCGAACTCACAGACCGCGAGATCGTGACCTGGCTGAAGTCGGACGCTTAACCGACTGCGCCACCCAGGCGCCCCTATTTTTGTTATTTTTTAAAGTTTATTTATTTATTTTGAGAGAGAGAAAGAGAGCAGGAGGTGGGGCAGAGACAGAGGGAGAGAGAGAATCCCAAGGTTCTACTGTCAGTGCAGAACCCGACTCCAGGCTCGAACTCATAAACCGTGAGATCATGACCTGAGGCTGAAATCAAGAGTACGATGCTTTACCTACTGAGCCACCCAAGTGCCCCTTACGCCAAATTAAAAAAAAATAAATAAACAACAATGTGAAAATATACTCTTTTTTTAGACTGCTGGCTTACTCTCTATGAAAGCCATACTCATTTACACACCATCGTGAGTGCTTCAGAGTGCCTATTTCACTGCCAGTTTTGAGAATTAAATGACTTTTAAGCCATTACTGATTTGATTCAGTAAAAATTATTTTTCATTGTTTTTACTTGCTTATCTTGAAAAGGTATTCAAATGTACATCAGCCATTGTCAAGTATCTATTTTGTTACCTTGTTTGTGATGTACAGTTATTTATTACAAATTAAAAGTATTAATACTTTGCAAATATGCTACAGATATTTTCCCATAGTTTTCCTCTTTATAGTAGCCAATTATTTATATACTTATGTGTCCATTTATTGTAAAATCTTCAACTAAAAGAAACTGGAAAGAGGTTCAGGGAAAATGGAAAATGTTTATAGGTGAGATGGTTCTAAGCGTTGGTATCACCTAGTAGGTAAGTTGCTTTAGGAAGGACAATTGACTGGAAGGGTATTACTACCAGTCAATGGTAGTGGGGGTTTACAATACAGGGAAGTTCACACTAAGTTGAAGAGTCTCCCTCCCTGCTTCTCCCCTTTCTGTTACCTTTTTTTTTTTTCTTTTTTGAGTAGTAACATGCAATTTGTTACCATGACTTAAATTATTTTCTACCCATTTGTTGATGGTGGTAGTTTTCAATAGGAATTATGACTTTCTAAAAATTTATCAAATGCATTTTTGGAATGTCTGTTGACCATAAGGTTTCTCCATCTTTGACCCACTAGCCTGATTAATTATAGAGATGTAATTTTATGAAATAAAATTGAACACTTGAAGTCAATTCTTTTTGGTTATGGTTTGTCTCTGTTGGCTGGATTTGCATGTAGTTTACTTAGAATATTTGTAGGATGAGTGAGATTAGTCTGTTTTCTTTTCCTTGTTTTTGCACATAGTAGCTTTACAAAATTTATTGGAAACTTTATAGGTTCCGCTTTCTCTGAATTAATTTACATAAAGTGAGAATTATCATATTTATGAAAATTTAACAGAGCCCTCATATAAAACTTTATGGAACCAGAATATTTGGATTTCTTTTTATTTTATAGCTTTTTGATGTCTTTCATGAGTAATAATCTGTTTCCGGTTTTATGGTATTTCTATTATAAATTTCTAAATTCATTTTTAATATAAAGTAATATATTTTATTATGATTTTAAAATTTGTTAGCATAAATTTGCCAAAGTAAGGTTTTACAGTTTTTAATATATTTTTCTTGCTCTTCATGTTTGTGTACTTTCTCTGTTTTCCTTCTGTAACTATAATTTTGATCATTTTCATAAAAAAGTTACTGTGTGCTACGTTGTAGGTATATTTTAATTATATAGTTTATTATCTCTACATTTATCTTTATGGCTCTTTTACCTCCTATTGTTAAAAGTTCTTTGTTATTTTTTCTTATGTTAGGTTTAAATGATAAATTTATTTACACTTTGATTTTATTTGAAAATTAAAATGTCCTTTAAGTAAATATTTTCTAATGAATACAACTTTGGCCATAACTTATACATTTTGAAATGCAAAATATTAAATATAATTATTTTCAGAATATTTGTAATTAAATTCTTATTTCTTTGATCAACTTTATTTTAAAATTACAATTTTATTTTATCATAGTTAAAAAACAGGAAAATACTGTACCATATGCAGTCATCAATAATTTGACTTTTTTAGTGTTTATTTATCCTTCCTGATTTTATTAGTGAGAGTAATGCTAGATACCATAATAAATAAATGCTCAAATTTCAGGGTATATCTCAAAATTTTTCTCTCCTTTACATAATTTATAGTCCATTGTGGATTTAATGGTTAATGGTTACCTTTTTTCTGCTTTGTGATTGAGGGACATAACTTATGGCTTATTCCTTTCCTTCCCTTCCCTTTTTTCTTTTAATGGCTAAGACCTCAGAATTATTCTCTTCCATATTTTACTTCTAATATGACATTAATATGTGTCATATATTTTCCATTCTTGTGTCATTCTCTTTTTTTTAAATTTCAATCTGTTGTTACTTCCCTAAATTAGTAATCTTTTTCTTCATAAAGTATCTTTTTCTGAAATTATATTGTAAAGAAATCCTACCACCAGAATCTTATGGCAACATTCTTTTTTTTTTTCTTTTTTGTTTTTATTATGAAAGCATGGGCCTCACTTAAGACTTACTATAGCCTCTACTAAGTTAAACTTGCAGAGTAAATAAGATACACCTTTCTGTTTCAGAACCAATGTTCTAGAAGAATCCCAACCCTTTACTCCACCTGTCTTTCCAAACTTTATGGAAAAAGGTTAACATGGATCAATTGAAGACTAAAAAGACCATTGAACTGCATGAATGCTTTGGGTTGGACCTTACTGTCTAAAGCACAAGGGCTAATGCTTCTTACACCCTCATGGTCTAGACTATAAGTTCTCTCTTTCTGCACAATCACTTTGTTTCTCCCTTTGAATGCTCATCACTCTTTGAAATAAACTGTAGTTTCTCTCTTGGATACACTTTCTCTTACAATCTTACTTCGTTAGTGTTTCAAAAGATTATTAAAGCTGCCTATGATTTTGGAGGGAATCTCATTCCCTGGCTAAGCAGTAACTGGAATGGGATCCAGGATAAAGAAGTTAATGGGTCCTCTTACCTGGACAGGCAGCAATATCATAAGTCACATTTGGACCATAACTGTTAATGAAGCCAGGTTTATTCAAAGGGATTTAAAATTTATACTAATATACAATGTTTGCCTAACCTTGTCAATGTATTTAGTGATGGTTTTCCAGAGTATCAGAACCATCAGCATCTATCTTTCTTTCTTTCTTTCTTTCTTTCTTTTTCTTTCTTTCTTTCTTTCTTTCTTTCTTTCTTTCTTTCTTTCTTTCTTTCTTTCTTTCTTTCTTTCATCTATCTATCTATCATCCTTCTTTCATCCAGAGATTCATTCTAAGGAATTAGCTCATGTGATAGTAGAAGTTTAGCAATTCCAAAATCAGATGGGGTAGGTTGACAGGCTAGAGACTCACAAAAGAGTAGCAGTTCAAGTCCAAAGACAGTCTGTTGGCAGAATTCCTTCTTGCTCAGGGGAGGTCAGTCTTTGTTCCACATAAGTCCACCCACATGGTGGAGGGTAATCTCTTCACTTGAGTCCACTGATTTAAATGCTAATTTTATTAAAAAAAAAAAAAACTTTTAGAGAAACATGCCGAATAATGCTTGACAAAATATCTGGGCACCCAGGCCAAGTCAAGTTGACCCGTAAAATTGCCAATCACGTTATCTGCATATGGGTCCCACAGATACAGGGACTCTGGGAGGAAAATATTGTAGTGCTGTTCTTCATGGCTATATTCATCACACTCAAAGCACAAATCAGATGGTGTTTAACAGTACCTAAAGTATTCTATTTCCTGCCATACACACTCCCCCCCTACCCCGAAGTATGTCTTTTTTCTACAATTGGGATAGTCTATTCTTCTACATCTTTTGGTTATAGTCTTCCTAGGCCTCTTACAAGGCTGATCTCCCCTCATCCTTACTTATTTTACATTACTTGTTTCCAAAATAGCATTAGTGAAATCCTTTTTGGCTCTCATGCTCCCCGAATGTGCTATACAGCCACTTCTCAGTATTTAACATTGGAGACCTGTTGGACATTTCAGTGGTCAGGTTAGTGATCTAGAAGGCTGAGCGATGGGAACTGGGGTCCTAATCTAACAAGATACCCTTATGTTAGCATCATTTTTTTAATAAAACTTAAAAAACTTAAGTAAAACTTAAGTGCTGATGTGAGATACATGCACACATGCACACAGAGATATAAACACACACACACACACACACACACACACACGTATTAAATGGAATTTTCTATTTAGTCTAGGCCCTTTTTTTTTTTTTAAGGCTTTTCTATTGAGGCAAACTGTTTCTCTGGTGCCATGTCTTGCTGTATGGCCGTGATGGTAATCATAGGGAAAAGCCCCATCGCCTGTGACTTACTCTTCATTGTGGTCGATACAGATTTTGGAATTCCTACAGAAACTGGTTCCAAGTGTTGTTTGTTTTACTAGGAAATGGATCCCAAGTGGAGATCCTATTTGACTCATGTCTGTCCCAATTTGGAGTCAGTTACCTCACAAATTGGGAGAGGGACTGCTAGGATTCTGCGGCACTTTTGCCTCAAAAATTCCTTATAGGTTTCCACTTAAAAGCTATAATAAATTTGTTAAAGATATAAGCGATTTTAAGTTCTTGTTTAAAAAAAAATAACTGATCTTATTTTTAGGCACTTGTTTCAGCACGGAACAGTCCTTCTGTGGTATTTTTTTGTTTCTTATTCCCCTGAGATTTATGTCTATTTCTGATTCTGTTCCCCAAGCCCTCTGAGAGAATAGGAAGACAATGAACTCATTTGATTTTTGTTTTAGCAATGCCTGTCTTTTCAGTCCGTAAATTGCTCTGACCATCTGTAAGAAACTCCACTCTCTCTGTCACTGACCTTTTGTTCCTTCCATGCTTGAAAAATGTCTTATTATTTGTGTTAACGTCTTCTGCAATCTCCTTTTCATTTGCCACCTTGCCTTTTCTTATCGTATTTTTCTTTTACACTTCAAGCTTCCAAATCATTTATATATTCATAGATTTTGCATGAGCTTTTCTTACCCTGATACTTCTTGGATTTGGTGCGGGGAGTGCAAGAAATGCCCCAGTGTCTTTATGTCCTGCTGCAGTGCATTTAAATGTATAAAGCTTAATTAATTTTAGCTCTTCCTTACTTCTACTTTAACTTTCAAAGTGAAGTAGTAAAAACAGTATTCACTTAGTCATTAAACAAATTTATACTAAGTATCTACTGTGATTTAATAGATGTCATTTGTCATAATTAAATTCAACTTTAGAAAAAGCGTATTTTTCTTGGCTTTTAATATCATGTGTTTGCATTTTCCCTACCTTTTTATTTTTATTTATTTATTTATTTTTGCTTTCAGTTTTAGTCTTCAGAAGTGTATATAGAACTCATGAATATTGCAAAATCTAACGGAGACATTTTCACTATAGCCCTATAGGTAAAATGTTCTTCTTTATGTGGGTATCCACTCTCTCTAATACACATCTTTGTCAAAAATAATAAATGGGACAGTTTATTAAAATATCTGAATATTTTTTCACAGTTTTCTGTTTATGTAAGGAATGTTACTTCGATGAGAGAGTTTCTAGAACTAACTGTAACTAATAACTAATCTATAGCTAACAATTCTAATGCCATGACCATGCCTGAATCCCTTTGTACAGTGTATGAGCTGCTACAGTTGAAGCAGGTCTGGAAGGCTCAGGTTCTCTGCTGCCTCCATAGTCACATGGAAAAGCTTCAGTGACTCTGGGATTTGTGGGACTCAGAAGTTTATAATGTTTAAAAATGTTTGACATGATATTTCTACAAAATCAAGACCAAATAAGCAAGCCATGAATTTAAGGCCAAACAGTGATGTTCTTTAATGTGGCTTGAAAACAAAAAACAAAAAACAAAAAACAAACCTTTGATATTTACTGATGCTTATCACATGCCAGGCACTGGTATAAGAAATTGACATGGATTAATATGTATAACTTTTTTTTTTTAAAAAGCGTAAAAGAAGTATTTTTATCGGCTTCATTTTGTAGATGAGGAAACTCAGGAAAGGAGAGTTTAGATAATGTGTCCAAGTTCATATAAAGACTAAATGGAAGTGATGGATTTGAACTCAGGCTGTCTTCTTCTATAGTTCAAGTTCTTAACCAGTCTACCACAATTGTGTGATAGTATCCATCTATCTATCATCTTCAGTTATCTACCAATCAATTACCTATCTTTAAATAAATAGAAATAAACACACATTATATAACCTTGAAGACTCTGTTAATATAAAAATGCATGATGATAATAAACAGTGTGGCCAAATAACCTGGCTACAGAATTTTACCAACATTTCAAGACTTTTTAGGGATTGCTCCAGAAACTAAAACAGGAAACATTAATTTAGCAATCTAAAAAGATTTAATATTATACCAATGCCCATTTTGAGACTTTATATATCACATCACTGATGTTGAAACCTCCTCAGACACAGAATCGCCACCATACAACGATATTTTTGCTTTAAATCTTGCCATGTAAGAAAATTATAAAAGGAACAAAAATAATCCTTAATATTTATCCACATTTCCATTTTTTAAATCTCTTCCTTAAGTATATCAGAGTTTCCATTTGGTATCATTTCCTTTAGACTGAGGTCTGGAGTATCTCTGATAAGGTAGGTTTCTGGCAATAAATTCTCTCTTTTGCTTACCTAAAAATATTTTCCTTTCTTTTCATGTATACTTATACAGCATATAGATTTCTGAGGAGACTTTTGCTTTTCAACATTTAAATGCCATTATTTGTCTGACCTTTATTGGTTCTGACAAAAAGTTGGCCTTAATTTGTATTATTGTTCCTCTGTATATATTATGTTATTTTCTCTGGAAATAGTCAAGGTTTTCTCTTTATATTTTATTTTCAATATTTTAACTATGATGTTACTTAATGTACTTTGTTTTATATTTAATCTGCTTTAGTTTCATTGAGTTTTCTTTTTTTTGTTTTTCATTTTAGACAGAGAGGGAGAGCATAAGCTAGGGAGAGGGGCAAATGGAGAGACAGAGAGAGAGAGAGAGAGAGAAAGAGAGAGAGAGAGAGAGAGAGAGAGAATCAAGCAGGGTCCACACTCAGTGTGGGGATCAATCCCACAACCCTGGGATCGTGACTTGAGCTGAAATCAAGAGTCAGATGCTCAACAGACTGAGCCACCCAGCCACCCCATGAGCTTTTTGGATCTATGTAAGTGGTTGCTTTTTAAAAAAACTGTTAGAAAAATTCTAATCATTAACTCATCAAATATTTTTTTCTGCTACCTTATCTCTCTCCTCTTTTGATACTTTCCAAAACACACATATGTTAGACTCTTTGTCCTTGAGATCCTTTTTTTTTTTTTTTTTTTTTAAAGTAAATTCTGTGCCCAAAGTAGGGCTGGAACTTATGTCCCCAAGATCAATAGTCCCGTGCTTTACCAACTGAGCCAAGGAGGTACCCCTCTGTTCTCTTATTTTTAATTGTTTCCTCTTCATTCTTGAGACTGGATCATTTCTATGATTGTCTCTTTGAGATCACTAAACTTTTTTTCTATCATCCTCAATCTGCTGTTAAGTCCATGCAGTGATTTTTTCATTTCATATTGTATACTTTTAAGATCTAAGATTTCTGTTTTATTCTTCTATAGTTTTTATTCTTTTTTTTAGATTCCTTGTATGCTAAATCATTAAGATCACATTTTCTTTTGAGTCATTAAACAAACTTATTATAGCTAATATCTGTTAATTCCAATGCCTGGGCTATCTCAGTTTGTTTTGTTTTGTTTTTTGTTTTCTTGTCTCAAGTTTTTATTTGTTTGTTTTGTTTTTTGTTTGTTTTGTTTTGTTGTTTTGTTTTTAGTGGCTGGTTTTTTTCCCTTGATTTTTGATAACATGCTCCTGATATTTGTAATTTTTATTGAATCCTTTGTGAAGTTTGTATTTTATTGTTGTTTTCTTTGCAAAACTTTGATATTGATTCATTAAATAAGGTATTATAATTCAATGCTCTATGATTTATTTTTAACCATGATAAAAATCTACTCTATTATGTTCATATTTGAAACTGTATCATTTGAACATTTCGCCATCATTTCTTTCTTTGAATGTTTATGTATTTATTTCAAGAGACAGAGAGAGCACAGGAGAGCAAGCAGGAAAAGGGCAGAGAGAGAGGGATAGAGAGGATCCCAAGCGGGCTTTGTGCCGTCAGTACAGAGCCTGAGGCAAGGGGCTTTTTATACCAGCAACCTGTGAGATCATGACGTGAACCGAAGTCAAGAGTCGGTTGCTTACCCAGTGCCCCCATCACTCCTTAAATAATAAATACTTGCTATATTTTTTTAATTACCAGGAAAATGTATATGTGAATATTTAAATTTGCTAAGAAATCACATGATTGTGAATTAATTTTGTTTCACTATAATAAAATTTATGAACAATAATAATAGAAATAGCAAAATGTAAAAGTTAGCATCTTATAAATTGAGTTGTTCTTATTTATTTATTTTACCCAAAGTGCTTATATCCAACTGTTTGATTAAGATTTCTTCTTATGTTCGCAAAAATAGTCAAATACTTTTGGTTGGCCCTATTTTCCAAGGTGGTAGTAATTTTCACAAATCTTTCTTTAAAAAAGCAGCTTCTTCTTTTTTAATCAAGGTGGGCTATGGTGATGAAATGTATTATTTTATAATGTTCTTTGAGAAAATAATGCAAAATAATGAGTAAAGTAGTAATGCAATCCTACAATCAATCTTTTATATTCATTACTTTTAGACTTTTAGATATCGGTTCTCTTATGATATTGCTTATGAAGAATGCAGGGTCATTTGCTTTCTAGTTACACATGAGTAAACTGCCAGACCTAACCTTTGTTCTGCTTGCTAGAATGGTCCAGCTTGCTCCTGTTCAGCATGAACAAGGCAGCCCCAGCTAATTGGGCAATTAAAATTAAGGAGCATGCAGCACAAAGAGATTCTCCACATTCAACTCAACTCAGCAAAAAATATTGTTAATTCAACATTAAAATGAACTTCCATTTTAAATAAACACTAGGCTTTGTATTGCTCCTTGCTGGACCTAAGGCTAATATTTTTATCTTGCTGAAAAAAAGTTTAGGTTGATGGGACAATATTAAATATTAAGTTTCGGGTGCTTTTTCTACCATGAAAGTGCCTACCTGTCTGGAACATCTTGACCAATTTTTATGGCAGGGATATAGACAATGTCAAAATTCAAAGCAGGTTGTAGCTTGTGGTGAAAATAAATCTGTTTTTAGGAGCATAGTATAAAGTTTGACTAATTCTTTTACCATTACACTGCTACTTCTATTCTTTGAATTGAGCTATCCTAGAGGTACTAGACTCTAAATTGTTTGTATCATTCCATACATTTAAAATAGCATACATATAAATATATACTTACATAATGGCTATATATGATTTGTGTGTATAAATTTCTGATGATATCAGTTAAAAAGAAACAGAACTTTCTATTTTTTTGCTATCCTTAGGAAATATGCTTTAAACTGTTCTTTTCTTTTTAAATTTTGATTTAATTCCTTGATTCATATTATACTATTTTCTGTTGCATTATTTACAATAATCAATAATTTTCTCTATCTTTTCTGCCTGATAAACAGCATTTTCAAGTTTTTATTATACTTATTATATTCTTGCACATACCTCCACTGTCTTTCCAGCTGGAACATTTACTGTTAGTGCCTCAGGTCTGTTATGTAAGGTCAGAGATTTGTTCAGTCTTAGCAAGCAGCTAGAGAGATCATCTCTCTTTTCTTGGTGATATGTAAATGAAGCCTTTAAAACAATCACTTTGACTTCTCTAGACCCTGCCTTTGGTTTTCAGAGGTCACTTAATTTAAAGTGATCATGGTCTGGATCACAGTTGGCATTGTGTATTCTTCCATTTTGTTACAATGGCACTCTTCTGTTCCATGTGAAAAAAAATCTTAGCACATCTAATGATGTTGCTCTCCTTAGGGCTTCAAATGCAAAGTAAAAGATAAATCGAGGACAGGGGAGAAAGAAGACTTATTTACATAGAAGTATGCCTTTGTTATAAACATGAAGATGATGGTTGAATTGTTGAAGGGCTAGCAATTACAATCAGTATGTGAGTTCATATAATTTGCTTTCTGCACTACTCCATAATCCATATTTTTTCTGAATATATATATATGCACATATGTATATATATTTATATATGTGTGTATATATATATGCACATGTATATATATTTATATATGTATATATATATATGCACATATGTATATATATATTTATATATGTGTGTGTATATATATATATATATATATAATACTTCCTGGTTTTCCTTAGTATCTGCAGCCATTTTAATGTACTGTTGATCCGGTCAGTGAGGATAGTACATTATCTTATCCATTAGCAAATGCCACTGTAGGGAAATACTATTGCAAGAAATATGCAGTCACCAATATTTTATATGTGACCATGGATAGGATGCAAAATATACTAAACCATTGATTACCAGCACAGTTTGTTCATACCATGAATTTTTTACTACTGTATAAGTTAATCAACTGTATATGACTTTTCAGAGTGCACAGGTATAATACATGTAATGGGTCTCAGGAATGCATGTGCCAACCTGAACCAAAAAATTAGTAGATTTAGTTTAAAAAATATTTTGTACATCTAAATCTGAAATTTGATGCTAAAATGCCCATGTTGGCCTTATATTATGCAATGATAGTTGACGTGTAGAACCAAATCTTGTTTGCCACAGATACATTGAGAAGGTGATAGAGACTGACATCAAAAGACCAAGCTAATAGTCTGTAATGTGGAGGCTTCATGCTTAACTTCATTAATGTCACTTTCTGTTATGGGCTCACTCTTGTTAAGAGTGTTCTCTAGCTTCAAGGAAGAATAGCAATAAACTATCTACAAGTAGAATGGCAGAGAAGCAAAGATTCTGGCCACAAATCTCTTCTCTCTGTATACATATTAACTCTGCTTCTGACATAGATATCAGAGCGTCGTCTTTAAATTTTTTTCAGAGCATTGCCTTAAAGTGAAGACAATGTGCATTTCATGCTTTAAACGAAACAGTTTTAGCGATAAGGTCAACAGCAACTAAATTCTAAAGGCTTGCTGTACAGACTATGCCGTGGAGTAACGGCATCAACATTACGTACCTGCGCACAGCTTAGACATGCAGCTAATTAAGTCCACCTTGGACTCCTAAACCATAGTTGGCATTTTAATAAAGCTCCAGGCTATTTGAATTCTTAGTCAAGTTTGAGAAGCATTTCTCTAAAATACCCTTAGTTTGCCACATGTTGAATACTATTTTTTAGAAAAATATTTAATGTTTTATTTGTTTTGGGGGAGGGTGCAGAGAGAGAGGGAGACACAGAATCTGAAGCTGTCTGCACAGAGTCGGATGTGGGGCTTGAGCTCACATACCTTGAGATCATGACCTGAGCCGAAGTGGGATTCTTAACTGACTGAGCCCCCCCAGGTGCCCTTAAATCCTGTTTACCTATGACCCAATAGGGCTTGTTTCTGTATGTGCCGAGAAAATAATAGAAGCCAAAGTACACAAATATTGTACAAGGTGCTGGAGCATGCCAACAGAATATGAGTGCATGTGAAGACTTGTGTTATGTACTCAGATTGGAAGTTATAAATCCTATGACACGAGCAGGAATTTCTTAGGGGAGTATGGCAACCGAAATGTTTCAACTGCAGTAATTAGTTCATTAGAGGAACGTGGTAATATCTAGTTTTTGCCCAAGTCATACAGCATGTTTTTATTACCTTGTTCTACAATATTTCTAATGATCAAAGCAGAAACAAAATCTTTTTTATAACAGGTGAATCTAAATTTGAAATAAATACGTTAAATGAAAAGAGTCTGCCATCAATTTTTCTTATTTCGGAAGCACGTGAAGATTTTTTATATTACAATTTTTAATAACGATTCATTATTCAATTGTGAATGCATTTTTCTATGCTGAAGGTAGTTGTTTGGTGTGGGCTTTCTTTTCTGCTGTATTTTAAATATAGATTTGCTTTAATTTTTTCAAGCATTCTTTAATTTCTAATTATTATTTATTGGTTTGCTAACATGTTCTAACTGGCATGGGCCCTTTAGAAATTCCCTGTGGGTATTCACACTGCTCATTTCTCTTTTTGAGAGCAAATGTATATGTATGTATGCTCTGCCAAGGTACTAAGCTGTATAATCCTCACAAGTTAAATTTAGATTTTTCTAGGTATCAGTGATGCCTTAAGTACATCACCAAAAAAAAGAAAAAGTTACTTATTCACTCTGGAGTTTGGAAAGGAATGTGAAATTTTCACTGAAAAATGATTTACAGTTCTTGGAAACAAAATGTATTATAAATATGAAAATGGTAATGGAATTTCTCAAATGGATACTTTTGAATTTCTGGCAAGTTGGGGAGAAAAGGGGGGGGTGAAATGTTTTGAATTTTTTTTTCCAAGTTGTTTTGAATTGCACTATTTCTAGCTCTAGTATTTCATGATGAATCTGGACATTTTCTGGCAAAGACGCATCTGTGAGCTACTGCAAGATAATTCTGTAGTACATTAAAGAAATTAATGACAGAAAGAGTTAATTCTATTTCTAAAAGAAATAGCTGCTTTGTGGAGCTAGAATGAAGTTGAGGCTACTGGGATAATCTGAGTCAATTATATTGAATTCACATAGGGTGATTATGTTGTACTCAGCCCCTCCCTCTGCCAGCTGTTCTTAATCAGTCCTGATTCCTTAGTTCAACTAATGCCCCTACAATGCTGATTCTGTCTTGCTCAAGCAAGACTCCTTAATAATTGCCCACTCATTTGGATCAATCTCTGCCATCACTTGCCTTTCTCCTTTTTGCTTCCTTTGGGCTGTTTTTGACTTCTTTACATCAAGTATTATTGATTTCTTGTTTTTCTTTGCCATAAAATGTGAAATTTGCATATAATGTGAAATTCACAAGGTCCACTGATTTATTTATTTATTTTTTCAAACAGCAGACTAGAGGTTCAGAGAAGTGGAAGAACTTCGCTTTTATTGCTATGGTCAATTGCTAGAGCTAAAAAGAACATAAAATAAATATATATACTCCCATTTAAAAATTATTTCTTGAACTGTATTTGTCATCTGTGGTAGTTTTTGTCCATCTGTTTTGTATGCCATTTTAGACTAAGGGTGACGTATTTACTAAATGGAAAGGAAATCATTTGTATCCATCACACATTGACTTTTTCTGGCATCTAGTTTCAAAGAGTCACAGAAAAATAAAACACTCTCCTTCTTCCAAGACCATATCTCTACATTTGTGTAAGACATTAATTATTTTACACCAATGTTTAGTGATTTTATGGAAGGGGATTCCTTTCCCGATCACGTAATACCAAATTGCCACATTGTGGAGCATCCATATTACTTTCTGCTTAAAAATAGAAACTGTATGTAATCTGGTATCTTTGATGATGGTAATTAAATGTATTGATATATATCATCAATGAATAGCTGACTTCTCAATGTTCCCGGATAGCTGGTACCACGTCGTAACTGTTGGCCTTTACTACTTGCCTGTACCTGTTACTGCACATGTTTAAAATATTATTTAATTCAGATTAATACATTTTCAGTACAAAAACCTATGAGGTAAGTCTGACTCCAGTTTATTGATACACAACTTAAACTTCATGAATTGAATGCCTGTATTTTAGTTAGGATTTTTACCCCGGGAACAAAGCAAGTTCTTCTTTATCACTTCAGGCCCTGACAATCTTACTTTCCTAGCTATTTTAGACTCATAGAGGTCAAATGCCATACACAGCATGTCAACCATACTCTTTCTTTACCCATTACTATATGCCCTGGCTTCCTTATTCCTATGGCAGTCCAGTATCTTTCACCCAGGTATTGATACATTTTTCAAAATTATCCTTGTCTTCTCCTCATCTGCAAAACCCCATTAAATTTTTTCTAGCGTTTATTCAGTTTTGGGAGACAGAGACAAACTGAGAGTGGGGGAGGGGCAGAGAGAGAGGGAGACACAAAATCTGAAGCAGGCTCCAGGCTCCGAGCTGTCAGCACAGAGTTCGACGCAGGTCTTGAACATACAAACCGTGAGAGCATAACATGAGTCGAAGTCGGCCGCTTTACTGACTGAGCCACCCAGGGCCCCTGCAAAACCCCATTTTTTAGCGATTTAAGAAAAAAATTGACATAGAAGCAAAATACACAATTAATAATCTTATGCTAATGTATTAATAATTCTTGTAACTTGATGTGTTTCTTTTCCCAAGAGGTCAGCATTTAGAGAGAGATGGAAAACCTATGCTCATTCTAAGGCATTTTGAATAATGGAATTTCCAATGATGAGAAAGTGCCTTTGGGCAGGAGAAGTTTTCTCCCATTAGCATTACAGATACCCATGAGGAATGGTGTGTTGGAACCGGTTTGTATCAACTCATGAGAACCGAATGTTAATGGTAAGGAACACCGTCCCTGTGGATCTTACATTCTAGTGCATGGTAACAACACATCAATAACAACTAAAAAAACAAAAAGCAAAAAACAAAAAAAAACAAAAACAAAAACAAAAATAACCCAAAAAGTAAAACTAAGATAACAAATATCAATATATTTTAGGTAAGATAGATAGTGAAATCTTACTGACAATGTAACATTTGAGTTGTGACTTGAAGGAAGCAAGAGAGTGAGCTTTATGAATATCTGGGGCCGAATATTCCCAGTAGAGAGAATAACAAGTGCAAAGATCCTGTGGTATGAGTGTGGCTGCTGTGTTGGAGGAAAAGTGAGGGTCATATGACTAGAGCTGAGTGAGACAAAAGTGAGGAGTTGGTGATCACAGCAGAGAAATAACAAATGGCCAGATTACAGAGGGCCTTGTGGTTGCAGTAAGAACTGTGTACTCTAGATGATCTGAGAAGAAAGAAATGCACGGAATCCCTTTTTTAATAGGATCTACCTGGCTGTTAATGAGAAAAGATTGGAAAGGAGAAGAATAGACACAGAGAAACCTATTAGGATTTGATAGGATATCCAGGAGGCTTGGAAGATAACAGTTGCAGCAATGATGATAAAAATCAAGTGATATTCCTTGCCAAGACATAGTTAGGATACCTGGGTTGAATGAGAAAAGAAGGTAGGCTGACTCTAAGGTGTTTATCTCAGCAACTAAGTGGGGAATTTGCAGTAATTAAGGGCTTGGAAGGGAACCACAGCTCTTTTGGGAACTACTGTATTAAAACTTCCTAGTAGACTTTTGAATGGGGATGTTGAGTAAGCAGTTAGGTATCCGCAAGTCTGAAGATCACGGAAGAAATATAGGCTTAAGATATAGAGTGATGTATTTGTGTTTATTTATTAATTATTTTCTCATTAAGATTTGTTTTAATAGGTATTAAAATGCTGTGGCAGATTTTTCATCAAGTTTTTTTCCATTAAAAAGTACTGATTTTAAAAACCAATAACCTAAAAATGACACACACACAAAACACATGGTCCACAAAACATTCTTCTTTCCTTCTGAAGGTTTTATGATGCATTGCTAACACCATCCAGTCTTTTACTATTAAACTTAAATGGCCAATTGACACAAACTGTTCTGAGACTATTCTTCCACCACTAATTAAGACTGAGGTGGCAGGGGGCACCTGGGTGGCTCAGTCAAGCATCCAACTCTTAATTTCGGCTCAGGTCATGACCCCAAGGATTCGTGAGATTGAGCCTGCATCAGGGTCTGTGCTGACAGCAAGGAACCTGCTTGGGATTCTCTCTCTCTCTCTCTCTCTCTCTCTTTCTCTCTCTGCCCCTCCCCTGCACATTTATGCTCCAAATAAATAAATAAATAAATAAACTTGAAAAATAAAGACTGGGGTGGCTGGTACTGGTGATGATATTCATTTAGCCTTCTGAGCTTTCTGGGAGGACTTGGTGTCCCTACCAGCTCCAGCTACCTTCTCGTCTACTGCTTTGACAACACCCACACCAGTTGTCTGTCTCATGTCACGAACAGCAAAATGGCCTGGGGGAGGATAGTCACAGAAGCTCTCAACACTCATAGGCTTGCCGTGAACCACACTAACAATGGCAACATCACCAGATTTCAAGAACTTGGGGCCATCTTCCAGTGTTTTTCCAGAACGACGATCAGTCTTCTCCTTCCATTCAGTGAACCTGCAGGCAATGTGAGCTGTGTGGCCGTCCGGCACAGGTGCATATCCAGCACTGATTTGGCCTGGATGGTTCAGGATAATCCCCTGAGTCGTGAAGCCAGCTGCTTCCACTGGTGGGTCATTTTTGCTGTCACCAGCCACCTCACCCTGGCCAACATCTTTGACAGATACGTTCTTGACATCGAAGCCAACATCGTCCCCAGGAAGAGCCTCACTCAGAGCTTCATGGTACATTTCAACACACTGTACTACAGTTGTAACATTGCCTGGAGCAAAGGTGACTGCCACGTCAGGTTTAAGAACACTAGTCTACACCCGGCCCCCAGGGACAGTACCAATACCACCAATTTTGTAGACATCCTGGAGGCTTGCATCCTCAGACACGAGGGCTTGTCAGATGGATGAGTTGGTGGCACAATGCAATCCAGAGCTTCAAGAAGTGTGGTTCCATTGGCACTGCAGTCTTCACAGTTAACTTTCCATCCCTTGAACCAAGGTGTGTTTGCACTTGGCTCCGGCATGTTGTCACCATTGCAACCAGAGAATGGCACAAATGCTACTGTGTCAGGGTTGTAGCCGATTTTCTGGTTGTAGGTGCCACTTCCTTAACAATTTCCTCATATGTCTTCTGGCTGTAGGGTGGCTCAGTGGAATCCGTTTTGTTAACACCAACAATAAGTTGTTTTACACCCAGGGTGTAAGCCAGAAGGGCATGCTCATGGGTCTGTCCTTTCTTGGAGAACCTGCTTCAAATTCACCAACACCAGCAGGAACAATCAGGATGGCACAGTCAGCCTGACATGTACTATAATCCTCCTTTTGATAAAGTTATTATGTCCTGAGACAACAGTGATAGTCACAGGATGCTTGCTGGTCTTGAACTTCTACAGAGATATCAATGGTGACACCATGTTCATAATCAGCTTTTGGTTTATCCAAGACTCAGGCATACTTGAGGAGCCCTTTCCCATCTCAGTGTCCTTCTTCTCAAAGTTTTCCATTGTTCTTTTGTCTATCCCACCATAATTTGTAGATGCGATGACTACTAGTTGTAGACTTTCCCAAATCTATGTGTCCAATGATGACAATGTTGATACGATTTTTTTCCTTTACCATTTTTTTTTAGGATTAGTGGTGCTTTTCATGACACCTGTGTTCTAGTGGGAAACCCATTGCAAAAAAGTAGTAGATGGTATTTAAATCATGAGGCAGGATGGGGTCACTTGAGGAGTAAATATAGGTAGAAAAACAAGTCTATTTAATAAGGTAGACTTTACCCAGAATATTATAGTTAAACCACTACCCATAAAACAGTTTCTCTCCTTCCTTCACCTCATATACATATTAATATAAACAAAACACTGTTCCATTACATATACTTTATAAAAATCTGATTAACTCTTACTAATGCTTTAAAATTCAGCTTAACCATCAAATTCTCCATGTATCTAGAGAATGGTTGAATTATTAGCTTAATGGGAAATTATAGAATCATACATTAGTCCCCCTTTATTTAACGTATTTCTGCAGTGTTACTGTCTCTTTATCATCTTTCTAATCCATTAGATCATGAATTTCCTAAAGGCAGGTATCACATAATTCCAATGCCCAGCACCCCGCTTGAAAATTTGAAGACAGTGTATTAAAAAAATAAAATAAAAATATAGGAACAGAAAGCAAGAGGGGAAGAAGGATAAAGAGAGTTTCCAGGTAAACAGTGGAAATGGATGTGGGGGAGGGAGACAAATATCTATTTTATCTAGTGTGTAAGGCTGGTTCTGAAAAGTTGCTTGCAATTTTTACAAACACAGAATACATACCATATAGCTTAGCAGAACATGATTCAATTTCCTCTTCTCTGAAATGAGAGTGTTGAACTAAGTCCTTCCCAGCTTTAAAATGCAAAGGCTTTATGACTCTCAGATTCCCAAGTGAAATATGACCTGTGATTCGTGTTTTCTCTTCCCTGTGTTTGGTCATTCCAGGTTATCTAAAACCTTTTTGCTGACCGTGGATGCCTTCACCACCCCTGTTTAGTCTTACTTCCTCTCATCCCTGACTCAGTAGACTTTAATACCATCATTATTTTACAAGTTATTATTGCTCTCAAAAAACTCGCGTTTGCTGCATTTGCGATTTTTGGGTTAGCTCTGTGTTGCCTTGACTTCCCTTTTCACTTTGTAAAGCAAAAGAAAAGAAAACCAAACCAACAAAGCCCCTCTTTTTTCTCTCTTAAAAAAAAAACAGTTTTGACATTAGTTGGAAAGATTACCAGCAAATACTATCACTTTAAAAATGCTGAAAAAGACTTTGAATAGAAAACTGTGACAAGATTTGTAGTCATTATAATTCGTTCACTTGTGTTTCAGAGAAGCTATTGATTGATACTGTTCCATAGTTTGCCATATATTACCAAATAATAGTTAATAAACACCTGCCTTTATCCTCTTGCCATCTTTTTTGCTTCATTCAAAGTTTGCTGCTGAAAACATAAGCCAGTGAAACATGTGCTTGATGTAGATTCTATTATAAACTGATTCCATTTAATTCAGCCTTCAGTGGTGACTTATTTCTGAAATTAGCACTTTCTATACCAATTCCAAAAGCTCAAAACTTTTATTCTTCTTCCTAGATTATAGAAAATCCCATGAAGAGAAGTATTAGATTTAGAATTCAAGTGTTTATGGTGAGGTGAAATAAAGCTCCAAAGTCTAAAACTCATTAAACTAAAACATATTAGGTCAACTTTAAATCTGTTTCTCACTTACTGCTTAAAAAAATAACACAAGCTCATTAGTCTTCCTGTTCTTGTCAAATACACAACCTGGAGTTGATTTTTCATTAGAGAGGAGATTAAATTTAAAAACCGGGTCGATGGAACCTTTAAGTAATACTGAGTAAGTCATATTATATTTGTAACCTAAATCTTCCTTTGCAATTGTTAAATAATTAAATAAATTATATTTAGTACACTGCTTTAGTGCCGATATGGTTATTTTGTCCAGACCTACTTTCCTACCATGGATTGATTGTACATGTTGTATATATCAGTTAGGAGTCATTTCAACCAATCAAATGGCAGGTGCTTACTAAATTTTTATAAGGTCATCAATGGTGCATTTGGTTCTATAGAATTGTAGCTTTCAAGCTTTTTAATTTTAATGTTTATTTACTTTTGAGAGAGAGGGAGCCAGAGAATCCCAAGCAGGCTCCTCGCCATCAGTGCAGAGTCCGATGTAAGGCTCGAACCTACAAACTATGAGATCATGAATGAACAGAAATCAAGGGTCAGAGGCTTCATCAACTGAGCCACTCAGGCTCCCCTCAAACTTTTTAAACTAAGACCTATAGTTTAGAAATATATTTGTTTTGTGAACCAGCATACATGCACACATTTCAACAAAAAGAAAATTTCAAGAAAAAAGTTGAGGCTTATATAGTGAAACACTCTGATGTTATCTTTGCTTTATTCTTTGCTCCATTCAGCTGTTTTATTATATAATATTTAAAATGTTGATTGAGACCCAGGACCAGCAGATTGAAAAATATCGCTCCAGAGTACATAAGGATTCTGTTTTTAGGAAGGTTGCAGCTAAGTTAGGAGAGAAGAATAACATGAAACAAAATAGAGTCTAATATCAAAATCAGTCAAATTGTCTTCCAAAGGATGAAATCTGAGCCAAACTGTGAAGAACAAAAAGAATGTAGCCAAGTGAAGGAGCAAATGGGAAAGGCCAAATCAAAGGAACAAACATGAGTGTGTGTGTGTTCCTAGCATAGTAAGCAGACAATTCTGGTTGAAATGCAAGATATGCTTTGGGCACTAGGGAATTCTAAAGACAAAGAAATTATTTGTTCTTAAATGCACAATAAGTCTGAAAATAAGAGAGAGAAGTTTACACCTAATATAGGAGAAACTACAGAGCAATTTAAGGATCTTGATCATTACAAAAGTGTTGATGAAATATTTTAAAATGGTTGATATATATATATATATATATATATATATATATATGATTTATAAAGAGTGGCTCTAGGGAGGGAGACTCACTCTGATAGTAATTCCGATGTCAAGTGGATAGAATCTAGATTAGGTGGTAGTATCCAGAAAGTATATCAAATAAAGCTATTGGTATGGCTTATGAATTCTTTGCTTACAGAGATTATGTATATATATTAGTATCTATTATCAGATTGATTACTTTAAATTTTTACATCTCAAAATGTTATACATTAGAGTAAAATATAATTCATTTCATTTGCTCATTAAACAAATATTAACATCTCCCATTAAGCACTATAATAAACTCTGGGAATAAGTGGTGAACTGGGCTTTTTGAATCCAATAGATTATACAATTGAACAGATTTTTTTGGGGGGGGGGGTTTAAACAAGAGAAATTTATTTTCTCACACTTCTGGAGACTAGTCTGAGATCCAAGGTACCAGCATGGCTGTTACTGGTGAGAGCTCTCCTCCTGCCTTGTAGATGGTTCCTTTCTTGCCGTGCCCTTACATGGTGGAGAGGAAAAGTCAATTCTTCAGTGTCTTTCTCTCTTCTTAAAATTTTTTTATTTGAGTGTATTTTATTGATATACTAAATCAATTATTCTTAAATGTTTTAAGTTTCCAGGTCGTCCAGGTGCTACCCAGAGAGAATGATGGAGAAGATTGTCGATTTCTAATCAAGATCATAACAGAGTAAAGCAAAAGCAGTTTTTACCGGATGGCTGTTTCAAGGTGAAGTCAGCTAGTTCTGCTGAAATATGATCCACACTCACCTGAATCAGACAGCTCAAATGCAGATGATTGGACCCTACCCCATATCTACTTGATCAAGCTATTTAGAATTGACCAGGAAATCTGCATTTATAAAAATATACTCCAAGGATATCCTGAGACTACTCGAGTTTGAGAAGCACTTTTATTTTACAGTTGAGTGAACTGAAGCTAGAGAGATTAAGTAATGGTTGTGGTCACACTGTCAGTGATAAAGCTAAAACTGGCATCTCAGTTTTCTTGATGTTAAAGGAAATAGTTTTGTATCCAGACATATCTGACTAGGGAGTTTGACTCTGTTTTTTACTAGTTATATGACCCAAGTCAAAAGGATTAAACTTCCTGAGCCATTAATTCCTTTTCTGAAAATGGGAATAACAATGTCTACTTTAAAAGTGGTGCTTGCAGGATTCAGGTTAAATTTTTTAAACCACCAATGCCTAGCAAAAAGAATGTTCCATGGATTGTAGGTATTGTTACTGTACCTGCTATATTGAGGTTAATAGAACAAGTGATCAAGGGCTCGGGCTCTGAAGCTAAACCATGTATGCTCAGATCCCATCTCTGCCATTTACTAACACAGTGACCTTGGGGGAAAAGTGTGACCTTGTTGTGTCACAATCCCTTCTTGTCACAATCCCTTCATCGGTAAAGTGGAAGCAATTGAAACCACCTCAAAGATTTGCTGTGAAGATTAAATGAGTTAACACAAGTAAAGCACTTGAAACAAAGCTCGCCATGTTCTCATATGTAAGAACATACATAAGTTCTCAATATGTTGTTATTATTATGTCCTTACACAGAAAGGAAAAGAGAAATAGCATTGGAGAGGACACTGCTCATGGACAGGCTGCTGTATAGTCAGACAATTTCAGTTACAGAAGAGTAAGTGCAAACTGTGGAGCATTTAAAAGAGGTCAGCGCAACCTTACAAGTCAGGAATGCTTGGATACCTGTTTCTCTTGTATATAGAGTTGTCTCCTTGGATATTTCAAATGTAGGTAAGACCAAAAATTGGGTAGACTCTATGTTCCCTCTGGGTGTTCTTGTTCTGCTGTTTATTTTTCTCAACTGTCTTTCTCCTTCTTATAACTTTTCTCGCTCCTTTACTCTGGGCAACTTTATGCTTTCCTTGGATTTCCAGAAGGCCAATGAAACAGAAATGTCATTGGTACATTTAAAGATATTTTATGGTTTCTTAGCTATGAAATATTATATTTATTGAACACAGAAAATAAATTATTATTCCCAAAGAGGAGAAATTATTTGGAAAATCTTTAGTTAGCTCTTGTCCATTAAAAAATTCCTAATGCAGTATAAGTAACATATCAGTTACTTTTATTTAAAAACCTATCTTTATTATGATTAACATTAAAGGAATGAGTCATGTTTATATGTGCGCATAAAAGCTGGCAATCATTAGTCCTATTGATTCTATTTTTTTTAAACTTGATTTTTTAAAGATTTTTTTAAATATATGAAATTTATTGTCAAATTGGTTTCCATACAACACCCAGTGCTCATCCCAAAAGATGCCCTCTTCAATACCCATCACCCACCTTCCTCTCCCTCCCACCCCCCATCAGCCCTCAGTTTGTTCTCAGTTTTTAAGAGTCTCTTATGCTTTGGTTCTCTCCCACTCTAACCTCTTTTTTTTTCCTTCCCCTCCCCCATGGGTTCCTGTTAAGTTTCTCAGGATCCACATAAGAGTGAACACATATGGCATCTGTCTTTCTCTGTATGGCTTATTCTGTTTTCAAAAATTGTCTCATGCCAGTTATTTGTGTGTCTCAGACAATAACTAATGACTACCACCTTTATATGATAAGCAGTCTACTCTAAAATGCTGTAATAACCTTCTACTGGGTATCCTAAAGCATTCCCTGTACACAATCCTTTGCTTCAAACAATTTAATGGCTTTCCATTGTTCCTCGAATAAAATAAAAGATCCTTTAAAAGATGTATATGGTCTTGCATATATTTCCCTTTGGCCTCCAATGGAATTCTTCTCTCGGCTTACTCTGCTGTCATGCGTCCTCCTCCTCTTCTGGTCTTCACACTGGAAAACTCCTTCTTGCTCTCCATCCACCACCAACACACATGAACACATAGATACATTTTATGCCTAGCTACCCTTATTCCTCAATCAAATTTTAGGTTTTAAGTTTCATTTCTCCAAAAAGTCTTCCCTGATTCCATAGAATATTTTAGTCTCCACTCTGTTATACCAGCCTGGCGTCCTAATGTAGGTTCTTACCTTATAGTCCTTACCACAACTGAAGCCAAATAATAAATTACTTAAGATTTGTGGTCCATGTTGTGCTTAAACCTCATCATGTCATGGACCATGCAGGAATTATTCAATATTACATTCCAAGTCCCTTGGAAAAGTGCCAAGCACAGAGTAGGAACTCAACAAACATTAGTTAAGTGAACAAATTCATAAATGAATAACATACAAGATTGAAAATTTAAAATTGGGAACATGTTCCTGTTAGTGATAGTCAGTACTTTCATTGATTAAATAGACTTTAATTCTAACAAATTAACAGTGTTAGATTTGGTAACGCAAATGTGCATATGGCAATGATGAAATGGATTTATACTAATTTCTTCTTATTTTCTGACCATGGTTGTTTTTGCCTTAGTATGATACCTAGGCCTTAGTGTGATGTACACCAATTGATATTAATTTGATTTAATGAAAGCTTAGTTGATGAATAATTTGAAATTATTGCCCATGAATACCAAAGGAAGTAAAATGATCCTCTGTTAAATTTTGGTCTGTAAAGCATCTTTTCCTTTTGAGACCAAGCCTCCTCCATCTGCTGGATTGTCAATCAAATGTCCCCAATGACTCCAGCCTAGATGTGGGTGGAAGATCAACATTAGTAAATTAAGACATGGTGTAGGCACATGAATCATCCTCTTTCTGAGATTGTGACTACTCAGTTTTGAGCTGGGGGGGGGTCATTTTCCTGTGACATAGAAATAGTTTGCTTAAAACTAAGTAAGAGGAAAGAACACCAGAGGTGCAGAGAAACAAAATCGCCTATGTTTAGCTGTCTTTTAGAATTAAAATTTACTTAATGAAGTAAACATTTTTTAATTCAATCTAATTTGAGTTTGCATTCTAGACAGAGTTGAGAGAGCTAAAGTTTTTGTTGTTGTTGCTTTACTTTGTTTTTCTTTGTTCTCACTCCTTTAATGGGATACAAGTGTATACATGTGATATGGTATTGTCAAAAAACAGATTTGTGGATAGACCTCCCTTGAGCCCAAAGACTACAGTTGAAAGAAATACAGAATATTGTAAAAATTGCACTGGAACTTTTTACAGACCTGAGCATGTGGAGAGCATTATGCACAGTAATGTGTTCATAATAAGAAATAGATTACAAAAATGACTGTGTACCAAGGAGGCAAAAAAGGAAAAAAAAAAACAGAATAAATGAGGGATTTAGAAACCATGTTGTATCAATGTAGAGCATGTAGAGTGGTGTTATACTCTATTACAAAACTAAGCTTATAGCAGAGATCAGCGAACTTTTCCTAGAAAGGGTTAACTAGTAAATATTTTAAGTTCTCCAGTCCATGTGGTATTAGTGACAAATAGCTAACTTGGCCATGGAAATACGAAATAGTCATAGACAAATACAGAAATGCATGACTGTGTTGCAAGTAAAATTTATAGAAATGGTTGATGGGGTGGGTTTGACACAAGGTGCATTGTTGCTGATCCTTGCTTTGTATCACATTCTCTAATACTACTCAAAGCAGTCACACAGTCAGGAATTTTTCTAAAAGTCCATAGGATGGAGGTAATTCATTCTTGATTTTTGGGCTCATATTGATGTTATGGAAATCTATAGTAGAGCCAATTGTCTCAAAATTCATGGTCTTCAATTGCAGTAGGCAAGAGTGTATTCAAACATTTTACAATTCTAACTTGGCTTTAAATATCAGGAGCCAAAGAAAGACTAAAAGTAGAAAGATTACTAAAGTATATGGAAAACTCTAAAGACTCCATCAAAACCCATAAGAACTAATAAGTAAAGTTGGTGGATACAAAATAAATATAGTAAACTCAGTGCTATTTCTATACACCAATAATGAAGTATCAGAAAGAGAAATTTAAAAAACAATCTTATGTAGAAAAGTGTTTGCCAGGGGCTGGGTGGGGGGCAGGAATAAAGAGATATTGGTAAAAGGGGATGAACTTCCAGTTATAAGGTAAATAAAACCTGAGAATCTAATGTATAACATGGTGACTCTAGTTGATAACACTGTATTAGATCATTGAAATTAGCTAAGAGAGGAGAACTTAATGGTTCTCACAAAAAGAGAAAAAGGTAAATATGTGAGGTGATGGATTTGCTAATTAACCTGGGGGGATTCATTCATAATGCATAGGTATATCAAGACACTACATTGTGTACTTCAAATATTCTGTAATCATGCCAATTAAACACCAATAATACTGAAAAAAAGAAATTTTACAAGAAGAACAAATATATGGGCACAGTGCTCCATTCATACAGCCTCAGGATCTAAGGACATAGAAATGAATCAAAGTGACAGTCTGTGAAACTTACATTCCAGTGGAAGACAAAAGAAACATTTACAGTTACATAAAGAAGAAAACATATGATAGAAATAAGTGCTATGCAAATAACTAAAACAGGTAAAGATATAGTGTGTATACGGATGACTACTTGGGATTGGTGTGCAGGGACGGCCTCTCAGAGACTGACATTTAAATGAAGCACCAGCAAGGTGAAAATCAGGGAGAAAAACATTTTAGGCACAGACAACAAAGTTTATAAGGTAAACAAAAACAAAAACAAAAAACAAAAACAAGTTGACTATTGAGTCGATAGAAAGTCGGTGTGCCTAAAAATGGTTGAAAAGGAGAGTGCTATTGGGTGTGGTTTGAATAAAGGCAAAGTCTAGACCTAGAGGACTTTGTACATGGGCTAAGGAGTCAGGAATTATTTCAAGTTCAGAGTGAAGTCAATGACTTTAAGCAGGAAATGATTGTATCTGATATATGTTTTTAGAAGATGACTCTAGCTGTTACGATTTTTTGTGGGGAAATATTAAGTGTTGAGGCAAGAAATCAACTGGCATGCCAGGCAACACATGATGGAGAGAAATGGATGGGTTCACCATATGTTTTTGAATATAGTTGAAAACATTTACTGATGAAGTAAGTGGATGTAATGGGGGAAAGAAAGAATAATCAAAGGTATTACCTAGGTTTTTTTACTTGAGCAACTGGGAAGGTCGGGTAGATGATGTTGTGGTTTGATGATAGGAGAACAGCAGCAGGACTACACGAGGAGGGAGAAATTGAGTGTTCTCGTCATATTTCTTAAGTTTGGATGACACATCATGTACACTTAATACTCATTTATTACATGAATGCGTTAATGACCTTTTGGGCAAAGGTTTGGCTTCTAATAACATCTAGTTTAGTTTTGTTGTTTTTGCTTGGAAAAAAGGGAGGGATTGTAAGAGCTCATCTAATCAAAACTTTATTCATTTTCCAGATGATGAAATAAAGGTCAATGGAGATAAATGATTTCTCTGAGTAAGTACAATTGGTGACTAAAAGAGCCAGAGTAGATACAGCTTCATAACTAGTAAACGAGTCCAGTCTCTTTTTCTGGATCCTGTCCCATTTCTCCCAGGTCTTTCCCCTACTGTACTGGAAGACAAAAACCACTGAAAAAAGAGTAGGCAAATAAATCTTCGCTCCATGCTCATTACTGATATAATGGAAACCTTGTGTGACAAAAACTGACAAGGGGAAAGTTTCAATTAGGCATTGAGGTTCCAACAATCCCTGTAATGAATACTGACATTTGTATACTTTCAAGAATAACTATGAAAATCCTTATTCTGTACTTGCCCATATAACTAAAGCATTGATATGGTGTGAAAACAAGCTAAATAGAAACCCCTCGTGTTTGTGTTCTGGTGCACACGCACTACACACTCTATTTTCCAATCACCCTTTGTTTTTATTCTATCTCTCAGTTTACTAGTAAACTTATGCTACATTCGAAATTCCAAAATTTTGTCTTCTACCTCTTAGTTGCCTAGTTTTTGACTGGTAGTGGGAATTTTATCTTCAAAGTTATATTGAATATGAGGACCTTTAAATATTTTATATGTACATTTTATACTAGAACCTTCTCATACACTCCAATCAAAACAGGGCCTCAAAATTACTATTGATTGCTTGGTAAACTAGTACCAGTCCCTTCTCCCCTCCCCAGTCTCTCTTTCCACTTTCTTTTGTAATATTTGGTCCCTACTTTATTTTGCTTTTATACAATGTAATAAATAATATTCTTTTTCACAGTAATAGTCTCAGGATATTGAATAATATGTAAATAATCAATATCATGGTTTTTCCTAATTTCTCATGTAGCTGCAAATAATAATGCTGAATAATATTCAACGTATACGAAATTACTGTCAAAGCACCAAGACCAAATTTTTGTATTTGGCAATTATATGCTTGTTGATAAGCTGGGAATATTACCCCCAAATAACTTACACTCTTACCTGCATAAGTACTAGTTCCCTCACAGGTGCCTCCATGAGAGCATATTTGGTAATAACGATATACATATATGTAGTATTAAAATGTGTCTTTAGGGGTTCCTGGGTGGCTCAGTTGGTTAAATATCCAACTTTTGATTTGGGCTTAGGTCATGATCTCTTGGTTGTGAGATGGAGACCCGTGTGGGGCTCTGAGCTGGGCATTGAGCCTGCCTGAGATTCTTTTTCTCCCTTTCCTCTGCCCCTCCTCTGCTTGGGCGCCTATGTGTGTGCGTATTCATGCTTTCTCTCTCTCTCTCTCTCTCTCTCTCTCTCTTTCTCAAAAAAAAAAAAAAAAAGGTTTTGGCTTTAGGACCAGTATGTGTCTGTCTTCGTAAATTGTGTCTTTATAAACAATTTGTTGTTTTTTTTCTAAATTAACAGTTTATTGGCATACTGATCTTCCTTTAAAATCTGTAGGAATTTCATGATATCCTTTCTTTTATTTTTATGTGTAAATAATCCACATCAGTAGCATATATGTCTATATAAATTCAGAGACTTTTTACCTCGGTTTCACCTACAGTGTTTTGATCATCTTGTAGGGCTAAGATAGACCCCATCCAAAGTTGGTTCGGATGTCAAGAATGATGGTTCCACACATGTTCCAAGAGGATATAGAAGGAATTTTTTTTTTCTCACGTAATTTTGGGAGAGCACAGCAGGTTTCCAAGTTGGTCTGAAAATGCCTTGAGAGAACAAACACGGAGAAAAGATACCAGCTTTGGGGTTTTATTAAAGTCGGGGGATGAGGGTGAGCGTTCTCAAGACCAGGGCCTGCATGGGCTGACTTTCCTGCAGGCATCACAGAGGGAGAACCTGGGTTTCCTTGTGGGAAAGAACAGGGCAGAGGTGGGGCAGAAAAGGAAATGGAGTTATAGGCATTAAAGCTGCCAACAGTCATGTTCAAAGTGGAGGCAGACCATTATGCACAGTAGCAACATTGTTGCTTTAGAACAAAGAGGGTAAAGAAGAATAGGTACAATCATGATTTTGCCTCATAGATTTTAGTTTTCAAAGAAAAGCTTACAACAATGTGGAATAAAGTAACATTTGGTTTTGTTTTAATTTTCATTTTGGAAGAGAGTTCTTTGGGACTCTTGTATTTGTGTTTAGCTTCATGATGTGTATTCTGATTATGGGACTAATTCTGAGAATGCTAGAAAATAATTGAGCTTGGGGGAGGGGGGTGAAATTTTTCTAACTAATACAAACAATTAGGCCATGTAACTCCCTTTCGTCATCAAGAGTTTAGCTTGTTCCTATCTATATTTGTGGACAGACTAATGTTGATTCATTTTCCTCCTTCAAATTTTCGAATGTTTATGTTAATCTAATATGTTGATGTGTTGAGGATTAGTTGGTAGTGGTTGAAAGTCACTGTGCTCCCTTTCGTTGTTAAAAAAATATATATATCTGAAAATAACTGTTATATTCTTGGCAAACCATAAAATATTTGAGTGTGGAATAATTTGAGAAAATAATTTAGCTAATTCACCCCCCAAGAGAGCCAAAATATAAAAATAATAAATTAATAATTTGATCAACAAATATTAATAGATACCCACTAATTGATAAACTATATGCCAGAAAGTACAAAGAATACAAAAAAAATGTATCAGATTAGGTTACTTCCATAAAAATATATATTCTAAAGAGAAAACACTTTGAAATGCAATCTATTAGTAGAGATAATTTATACTTAATGTAATAGTTAAATATGACAAGTGATATCAAGAGGCAATGCATGGCTACACATATGGATATTACTGTGGTTGTACTTGCATGGACATGTAAATGCTCACTGGTTAAAGAGGAAATCTATGGTGTGCTTTGGAATGAGAATTGAACAGAAATTTGAAAGATTTTTTATCACAGAGGAAGCAGAAAGGGCTTCTAGGAAAGGTCAAAATTAACCAACACAAAAAAGCAAAACACACACACATACACACACAAGGTATACTATGAATTGGTTAATCATACTTTGTGATATACTTGAGACAGTCGTCACCCATAATATTCTAGGAAAATAGTTAATAGCATCTTCTTTTACTTAAAAAATGTGTCTCTATTTGTATAATTACATGGTCATTCTATCTATGGGAGTATCAAGGAGACAGATCACATTCAGTTAAAAAGTTAAAGAGATAGTAGGGATTGGCAAATAATTTGTGGAGAGACTGACGTAAGTGATTATATATCATATGTATTCATATATAAATTCACTTCCACTTTATGACAAATTTGAGGCCAAGAGAGGTTAAGTGACCTTTCAGAAATATGTCAGCAAGGAAGAGGCAATGCTGACATGCAAACCATGATCAACTTGACACCCAAGGCCATGATCTCCTAGGGAAATGAATACATCCATACACCCATACTTCCATACTTGGAAACTAAGGTAGAGACATTTGCAATGTGAAACACTGTTGAGACTAGATAGGTTGAGGTCTTTAAATATGGTTGTATTTTAAAGAAGAAAGAATCAACACTATAACAGTGAGATAAAGTAGACTACCCGTGTTGATGAATTAGTGAGTAATAACATGACGACTTAAAGCATCAGGTGTAAAATTCCCTTGAAAACAAATGTACCTGTGAAAGTGAGAAGATATATTTAGAAACAGCAGATTTGAGAAATGGGGGGTCTTGCTCATTAGTGAGGGAATGCTTGAATCATTTGAAAACAGAGAAATCATGAAATTGAGAAGGAAAAAAATACATATATATATATTGTACATATATACACATATATGTTATATATAGTATATATATGTGTGTGTGTTGTATATAGTTACATATATATGTTATATATAATATATATAGTATTTATATTACAGGGGAGGAAGTAAGTTGCAGGACAATGTCCCAGATGACCTAAGGGGATGGGGTAGAAAATGCCAGTAAATACAAACATGATAGCTATAGGAAGTCAGTGTACCTTGTGAACTTATTACAACATGACTAACAACAAATGACAAAGAAACTCTGTATGGGTTTACTATGATTCGCCCCATTCTTCAAATAAATGGAAAGGATAGTTTTTCTTTAAATTGAGAAACCTGCTGTCCAAGTCTGAGCAAGGTCAAAATCATTAATATAGTTGGAGCATTAGGTGAAAGGATCAAGAGAACTCAGCCCAGTGCTGGTATCCAGGAAGTCTGGGCACCTGGTAAAGAATTAATTGGTGACCCAGCACTAATTGGAGAACAGCACAGCCAAGATCATTAAATAGTTGATTTGCTAGAATGCGCCTATTCCTTCTAATTAACATTATGAAATCTTTAGTTGTAAGATTGGTTTCCTGTTGTTCAGAAATGAATGGAACAAAATCTTTGGTACAATTTTGGAGTAAGACAGATTAATTAATTTAACCAGTTATTTTAGTTTAATGTAGATATAACCTGAATGCATGCATTGAAAACAGTCCAATCAGCTAAATGCCCAGGATATTCACTTATTACAGGACAGATATTTGCAACAAACAAACTTTATTCTTTAACATTATTTGATTGGTTAAAAATTTTCATATTAATATTTGACTCACTTTTTAAAATCAAAGGTATAGACAACATACCATTCTATGCATCAAGTTATGAACCATGAGTGAAATTTTATTTGAAATTGTGATCTTTTACAATGTAGTAATTCTATAAATTATATATGTGTGTGCATTTTTAAAATGCGTGTATGTTTACTGTTTGTGTCACTATTCACACACCTGCTCAAAATAGATCTGACAGGTTGATAATGTCTCAGCTTTTATTAATTTAAAAGAATTCTCTGGGGCGCCTGGGTGGCTCAGTCAGTTAAGCGTCCGACTTAGGCTCAGGTCAGGATCTCACGGTTTGTGAGCTCGAGCCCCGCGTCGGGTCCTGTGTGGACAGCTTAGAGCCTGGAGCCTGCTTCGGATTCTGTGTCTCCCACTCTCTCTGCCCCTTGCCCACGCGCACTCCGTCTCTGTCTCTCAAAAATGAATAAACGTTAAAAAATTTTTTTTTAAAGAATTCTCTTTTACCTCAATGATTTCATGACTTTCTACTAAGCACAGACTGGTATCAGAAACTGCAAGTTATCATCAAACAGGAAAATTAAAACTGAGTCTTTATCCAGTAATATAATCATTTAACAATAGCCTTTGTTTCAATGAGACAAAACAGCTTAGAGAAAATTCCAGGAAATCAAGAATATCTTGGTTTAATTCAAGTGAAATTTATAGAATACTAACTCCATGCCAGGCTCTGATTCAAGCAAATAAAAAGGTTTCTGCCATCACAGAACTCCCAGGCTAGGTTGGGAGACAGGGATGCAAACAACTGTGCTATAATAAAATGTGATAAATAACCTATATTATCCTAATCACACCAATTAAATGCTATAGAATTAGAAAGGATGGATGGAGAGATTCAATCTGTGGACCAGAGCCAATGAGTTTTGGCAAAGCCTTCCAAGAGAGTTGACATTTAAACTGGCCCTTGAAAAATCATTAGATTTCTGCCAGGCTATGGATGGAAAATGTGGAAAAGAAAGGCAATGCATTTGCAAAGCATATATTATGGCCATTTTAGGCATCAGCAAAGTAGTTCAGATTTTTCTTGTAGTCCTAATTCTGACTGTGTGCCATTGAGCACGTTGCCAACCCTAGATACACTCTCAGACTTCAGACATGGGTGGGAGTAAGGAAGAGAATTTAAGTTCATTGGATGAAAGAACATACATGTCATCTGTGGATCTTCCATAACTTTATTCATTTTCTTGTGGGGAAGTACGGTCCTTTCTTTACAGTCAGAGGCAGAAGAAAGGAAGAAAGGTTAAGTGACTTTTCTAACAGATACCAGAAATGCAACAGCCACTTAGGACACATAGGCAACTCCCAATTTAGCACTCCATCCATTGGACCCCACAGGCCTCATATTTGGAATTTGTTCTTTGCTAGAGACTAAGTAAGAGGATGAGATAATTTATTAAGCACATGTTTATGTATGCATACTCAGTTTTTCCCATGGAAATTTAGGGACTATGAGTTATCTGAAAAATATGGAACACATAGGGGCACCTTGGTGGCTCAGTCGGTTAAGCGTCTGACTCTGAGTTAGGCTCAGGTCACATCTCAGGGTTGGGTTTGAACCCTGTGTTGGGCTCTGCACTGGTGGTATGGAGCTTGTTCTTTCCCTCTCTCTCTGCCATTTCCCCATTCTGTTTCCATCTTTCTCAAAATAAGTAAACTGAAAAAAATACGGAACACATATAATTAGATATTCACTGATTCTGTATTTCTTAATTTCTCAAAACTCATTTAGTGGCTGTTGCCTAAAATAGCAGTATGGAGAAATAATATTTATTAAGGATTTATGTGACAGAGTATGCATTAGATCCTTTGCACACTTTTCTTGTGTAATGACAAATAACTATGAGATAGGACAATGATATTTTATAAACGAGGAATCTGAGGACCAAAGAAGCAATTTGTGCAAAGTGACACAAGCAATGCTCCATTTGTCTGACCAAAGTCCATGCCCTTTCCACTAAACCACAATACTGCCCTCAAAATAGTTTGAGGTAAATAACATACTTCAAGTATTCCTACATGCTCAAAATCAACGATACATCATGTTCATTGCTTGACATTTTAGCACTATGAAGCTGAAGGTTTAGAAGTGATAGAGACAGTTGTATGATGATGATGATGATGTTGATGATGATGATGATGATAGCTAATAATTATTGAGTGCTTATATTACGTAGATGGGCTTCTAAACATTTTATATATGTTAACTGATGTGATCCTTACAACAACCCAATGAATGAGGAACCTGTATTGTCCTCATTTTCAATGTGGATATAATACAAAGAAAATTGAAGTAATTTGCCCATGTTCACTCAGCTAGTAAGTAGCTTGAAATGCAGGCAATCTGGTCTCCTGTCAGTACACATAACTGTGCTGGTGGCATATCCAGAGGACATAGAAATAAATAGTATTGGGTTGATGCCTAGTATGTGTTTGACAGTCCATTACATATATTTTCTATGCATCTCATTTAATTGTCAGGAAAGCATGGTACTTAAAATAGTGCAGTGATTAGGTGGACAGAGTCTGAAGGTAATAGGAAACGTTATGTATGTATGTTATTATAATTTTCCTCATTTGTGCATTAAAGACAACATCCTGAAATCCAGAGAGGTAACTTGCACAAAGTCATGTAGCTAATATATGCTATAGTTATGATTTGGAAAAGGAGTCCATGAGTTTACCCATAAATATTAAAGCTGTGGCTATAGAGCCAAAAATAAAGTAATAATTTGGCAGGCATACTTTCTTCTTATTAAGTGTAGACCGAACATTGAAAAGTTAATATTAAAATGGGGAAAAAGGAACACCTGGAGAAAAGAATATATTTCATTTTTAGAGCTAGAAGAATAATGTTCTTCCGATTAGAAAAAAAAGTTCTTCATCTTTATATCTCCATTTTCTAGCACAGTGCCTGCATTTGTAGGAGCTCAAAATGCATATCAGAAGGATAAATGATCAGCCAGGGAATAGATGGACTAATGAATGGAGGAAGGGAAGGGTAGCAGCAGCTTACAAGTTTAAGTGCAATGTGACTCAAGTAGTTAAATAGCTCAATCTTGTTATCATAAAGACAAGAAAATAAGCAGGGACGTTCTTTCCTTTTATGCTTTCTAATATTCTTTTAGTAAAGTCCCTTATCTATTCTCGGATCCCATGATTCCATTTTCCAAGAAATGAAGGAATCCATTAACTAATTTCTAGGAAAAGTACTTGAGCTTGGTTCAAAAATCATAGACCTATGCTGTTCGATATGGTAGCCACTAGCCTCTGTTAAATAGCCACAGTGGCTATGTAAATAATAATAATAATTATTAAATTATAATAATAAATAATAATTAACAACAATAATAACTATTATTATTATTATTATTTAATAAAAATCCAGTTCCTGATCAAAATAACCACATTTCCGGGCTCAATAATCACACGTAGCTATGGCTGCCATACCAGATAGTGCAGATATAAAACATTTTCATTACTGAACAAGTTCTATTGGACAGCACTGTGGTGCAACAGGGCAGTGCAAATTCTTGAACAGCAAGCATAGGGCATGGGGCTTGTGTCTGAGAAACTATTCCCTGGGGTGAGGTTGGGAATGTGTCAAGTGAATACCTCGACTCTAGGGTCAAGTCTGAAAGTCTCAAAGGCTGAGACAAAGCGTAACACTAGGTTAGAATTTAAGGACAAAAAAGAAAACCTAGAAAGAGTCTCTGAATTTTTTAAATGTTTATTTATTTTTGAGAGAGAACATGGGGATAGGGGAGGGACAGAGAGAGATGTTGACAGAGGATCTGAAGCAGGCTCTGTGCGGCAGCAGAGACCCCCACGTGGGGCTTAAATCTGCGAACAGTGAGATCATGACCTGAACCAAAATCAGGCACTTAACAGACTGAACCACCAGCTTCCCCAAAAGTCTCTGAATTTTAATAAATTTGTTACAGAGGTATGTTACATTGATTGTCTCTAGGTTAGATAACTATTCTGTTTGTGGAGTATTATTGATCATCATGTTATGGAGTCACAGAGACATTACACCTATCTCCACTTGGGTAATTAGGGAAGGGTTCTTGGTGAAGTTGATGACTGGACATTATTATGAAGGATGAGCAGGAATTATTCAAATCAGTAATGTGTGGAAAAGGAGGAAAATAAAATGGCAATCTAAAGAAAGAGGGTAAATGTACAAAATTTTAGAAGATTTTTAGAAAAAAAACTTCTCTTATATTAATATTGTTTAATATGGGGTATTGGTGGGGGATCTTTAAGAGGTAGGTATGGAGAGAGAAGCTTTGTTCAGAAAATGAAGGACTTGAAAGAGAAATCAAGGAGGCAACATAATGTCAATATTTTACATAAGCAAATTTAGACATTAAAGGCAGTGATTGATTACTCAATGTACATGGGTTGAGGTATAAGAGAGTTACTACAATGCAAGGAGGATCCTGAATGATATCTTTGACATCAGGTAATGGAAAACAAATATAAGCTTGCTGAATATAAACTAAACAAAATAATTAAGCTCATAAGATAAAATCTACTGTAGTAACAAACTGGGGAGAACAAAGATTGAAGAGAGTTGACAAAAAAGGTATTCCATTCCCTGTATGATTCCCATCTAAATGAAATTTTATTGAAATCATATAATCATAGATTTTATAGTTATTTGAAAGCTTATTTTGCTATACCATTACATATCATTGCATAATTGAATCAACTGTGTAAACAATTAAGGGAAATTATATCCTTGTCTGATATGTTCATATATATAAGGCAAAAATTAATGCTATTCATGTGCTTAGAATTCTTTAAAAAATAGCTACAATCCTCAATTTTCCTTTGCTATTGTTGATTTACCTACTTTATCTTATCTCTTGTTCTTGCTTTCTCTTTCTAGCCTCTTATCCTTCTTTTCTGTATACTCCTCTCTATCATAGCTTTTCTCTGTGCCCTTGGTATTGTACAAGATCACCATTTTGGTGCTCTTCAAATTTCTTCATGTACAAGAATTATTTAAAGTAATTTAAACTAGGGGTGCCTGGGTGGCTCAGTGGGTTAAATGCCCAGCTTCAGCTCAGGTCATGATCTCACGGTACTTGGGTTCGAGCTCCGCTTCTGGCTCTGTGCTGACAGCTCACAGCCTGGAGCCTGTCTCAGATTCTGTCTCCATCTCCCCTGCTCATGCTCTGTCCCTCTCTCAAAAATAAATAAACATTTAAAATTTTTTTAAATAAATAATTTAAATTATATTTGAGATTCTGGATTTTTTCACATTGTGTCATGTTGATAATTTATGACTAAGGGAGGTAATAACAATATGCTCCTGAATCTTTTTTAGAAGTAACTTTTCATTTTCCTTTTCATATTTAATGGCTTAAATTAAAATTTTAAGGAGATGAAAAATCAAAAATAATTTTATTAACCTAAATGAGTAAAGCACTTCCCTTATAATCAGCACTATAATTTCTAATCTACTTGGTTAATATATGTTCCAATACATATAATATAATAACTATGTTTCTCTCCTTTTGGTAATACAAGAATATTTTGTTCTTAATGTGTACCATATTCTCATCTCTATTGTATCTAAATAAGTATTTTTTCTAAAAGCTGTACCTTATGTCAATGGATGGGTTTAGTACTAGACACTTGGAAAAATTCTACAAGTTTATTTTATAATAGAATAAGACCATTCGTTTTGTGTTTATTTTGGCAGGTGTATGAGGCTGCCTATAATAAATTAGCATACTGAGGAATATTCACATATTTTTAGCAACTGGAGTGTGCAATTTATGGCATTCATATTAGGATAAAATATAATCAACATGTGTCATTGAGGTAATTTTCCCCCAAAGATCTCTTACTAAGTATCCCAAAGGAAAAAAAAAAAAAACCTTCACAAAATATTAAAACTGCAATCCAAATTATTGTGTCCAATCTCAGCAGATCTCACAGAGGATGGTTAACGATGTTTATATTGGTATATTAGATACCACAAACAATTTTCCTTTTCGAGGAATGAATCATTTTTCAGGAATGAATCATCCTTCAGTTCCTACATATTTGTTCATCAGGAAATATCTTTAATGGGCATATGGGTGCAGTGAATTGCTTCTGTAACACTAAAAATTTAGCAACCCAAACAAATCATTTTCATATGTTGCAGGTGCTGTCTATTAGAAGGAAAGATGTACTTTGATGTTCTTTTAATTAAAGTTTCAATTAAATTTGTTAGCATTCTGCAAAGAAATCATTCAGTTTCCTCTAGTTATCGCCTGTCAATTCCAGAAAGTACCAATAGCCAGTTAGTTCTGTGCTTCTGGCATTTTTACTTTGGCAAGCACAAAAGGAACTAAGCAGTGCTGGTTTATCTTTTAATTCTAACTTGCCTGCAACAAACACTGAATTGCACCTTACATGGCAGAGTTTAGAGAATTTGTAGATATGGTAGTTCTCTCCATTGGTCGTTTCAGAATCCAGGTAAAGTAAGTTTCTGTTTGGTATCCATTTATATTTTCCAAGCAATAAATGATCTCTTTATAATAAAAAGAAAATAGTCTTACTTTACTGTATTAAGATGTTCCTGACTCTGTTAACTTATAGTGGAAAATTATAATGAATTGATATTCCAAAACCTGGCTTTTCCCCTCACTGGTACAAGGTCTTGGATAAGTAGTTTCTTTCTTTGGGTCTCAATTTTCTCACTCACAAATTCAATAAAACTGCAATTTTTAGAACATTTGAGAGCCAGGCACTTAGGAGGCATTGATCATAATATAATGATGAATAAGATACAGCCTGTGCCCTGTAGCTTTCAGATTGGTGAAATGCTGGCCACTGTCTCACTGAACTCTGAAATTTTGTGGGTTTATAGAATCATCATTCCTAAAGAAAGCACACACACACACACACACACACAACCAAAGCAGCAGAATTTCTTGTATTTTTACTTGAACAAAGTGAGAATTTCCATTGGTAAAACAGAATTATGTCCATTAATGTAAATTCAGTAAGATCCAGAATCAAAAGAAAATGAGGAAAATTCTGAAATAAGTTAATTTCCTGTCTTTTCCCTCAGGAGTATTGAAGTAATTTTGCATATTTGAAGTATTCTGAACATTAATGGTAATTACGTTTGAAGAAAATAATCGTCTGAGGCACTGAATGTTTTTGTCTCTCTCATCTTGTTTCTCAGATGGTACATTCTAGAATAGTGCCCATCTTTAAAATTGTAATTATTGTTTTTGATCTATTTACTGTGAAGTCTGGTAACCAAAAGGCCTAGCTGAATTGATTATTTTCCCATGAACGAATTAAAAAAAAATCTTTCAAAAATGCATTCTCTGGCATTATTTAAAAAAATACAGAAGAAATTCTAAGACATTTTGGGCTGCATCTGCCCATTATGCCAAACACCTTACAGAGAGTCTATTAGAATGATCATTTAACACCTGTATCACTGCCTCCTCATAGCACAACCTGTAATCAAAGTGTGAAGCAATCACCATAGCAGTTATAATTTAGATTATAGCTTAATAACACTGGTTGTGAAGGACTAGATTTGAGTATTTGGAATTTCCCTAACCATTGATTGCAATAAGTGGGCACAATTGAGCCAGAAGCCAAAACCTCTCCCTTCTCTTTTCAGATGGAAGTGATGGCTGAGCTTGACTGAGCTGGCTTTTATGTGTCAGCTGTTTTGCACACTGGTGGGATCTGCTGTATATAATTTATATACATATATATACACGTATATATATATATATATATATATATATACGTATATATATATATATATATATACCCACAGAACTTCTGTTTTAGAAAAATTTTGACAGCCTCTCTCTTATTAGCTCTTGCTATCAAGGGTCAGTTATATACTTTCAATATCATTCACATTTTTTATAACAGTTTTAACATAGCAACTAGTATTTTGCAGCCTCTATTCAGCAGATCCCAGATGAATTTAAGTGTTAAACACAGTATAGCTATTAGGATTGCATTTCGTGGGAACAATTACTGAGGATTTAAAATACATTACTCTTCTTTTAAAAAAAAGTTTTTAGGGGCACCTAGGTAACTCAGTAAGTAAAGCCTCTAACTTTGGCTTAGGTCATGATCTCATGGTTTGTGGGTTCAAGCCCTGTGTGGGGCTCTGTGCTGACAGCTTGGAGCCTGGAGCCTGCTTCGGATTCTGTGCCTCCCTCTTTCTCTGACTCTCCCCCACTTGCATTCTGTCTCTCTCTCTCTCAAACGAAAATAAATAAACTTAAAAAAAATTTTTTTAATTGGGGCATGTGGGTGGATCAGTCAGTTACGCATTTGACTTCCGCCCAGGTCATGATCTCATGGTTCTCGAGTTTAAGCCCCGCTTTGGGCTCTGTGCTGACAGCTCAGAGCCTGGAGCCTGCTTCAGATTCTGTGTCTCCCTCTCTCTCAGCCCCTCCCAGCTCATGCTCCCTCTCTATCTCTGAAAAAAATAAACTTAAAAAAATTTAAAAAATGTTTTTAATTCAGTACAGTTGACACACAATGTTACTTTAGTTTCAGATGTACAACATAGTGATTCAAATTCTCTATATGTTATCTCTGCTCACCACAATTATAGCTACCATCTGTCACCATACAACCCTATTACAATACCATTGACTATATATTCCCTATGCTGTAAGTCTATTCCTGTGACTTATTCATTCCATAACTGGAAGCCTGTATCTCCACCACCCCTTCACCCATTTTGTCCATCTTCCTACACCACTCCTTTCTGGCAACCATCAGTTTGTTTTCTGTATTCTGCTTCTTATTTGTTGATTCATTTGTTTTGTGTTTTAGATTCTACATATGAGTAAAATCATACGCTATTTTTCTTTCTCACTTAGCATAACACCTTCTATGTCCATCCATATTTTCACGGATGGCATGATATCATCCTTTTTTATGGCTGTGTAATATTCCATTGTGCACATATACCACATCTTCCTTATCCATTCATATCTTGGCTATCTTAAATAATGGTGCAATAAAAATAGGAGTACATATATCATCTCAAATTGTTTTTGTCTGTTTGTTGTGTGTTTTTGTTTTCTTTTGTTTGGTGGTGGGGGTGGTAAATATGCAGTAGTGGAATATTGGATCATATGATATTTCTATTTTTAATGTTCTGAGGAATCTCCATACTATTTTCCACAGTGATGACATTAATTTACATTCCCACCAACAGTGCACGAGGGTTCCTTTTTCTCCACATCCTCACTAACACTTGTTATTTCTTACCTTCTTGATTTGGGTCATTCTGACAGGTGTACAGTGATATCTCCTCATGGTTTTGATTTTGATTTCCTTGATGATTAGTGGTGGTGAGACTCTTTTCATGTGTCTGTTGGTAATCTGTATGTCTTATTTAGAAAAAAAATGTCTATTTAGGTCCTCTGCTCATTTTTTAATCAGATGGTTTGTTTTCTTGCTGTTTATTTGTGTAAGTTCTTCATATATTTTGGATATTAACCCCTTATCAGATATATCATTTGCAAATATCTTCTCCCATTCAGTAGGTTGCATTTTTGTTTTGTTGATAGTCTCAAATAAATTAGTCCTCATGACTGCACAGATGTTTAGTTATAATTTAGAACAGGGAGATTACTGAAAAACCAAGACCCTCAAATTTATCCAACTTTGTACTAATCTTGAACTACCTGAGAGCCTAGGGAAAATAAAATAAGGGATAAAAATTTACAAAGAAAATAAAATATATAAGAACACTCTTAATGTCATGTTTTGGGATGTCAACATATACTCAACATGTATTTAGATAACTGAGTCAAGAAAAACTATTGAATTCACTAATATTTTTCAGGAAAAAATGTATACTTTTCTCTTCATTTGAAAAATTCCCTTTCTGAGTTTGTTTCATTTATCGATAATGCTTGTTGTCCTCTTCTGTGTGTCATCTCAAAATGAAGTTGGCTGGAGCATACATAATCACTACTTAATGATAACTACCTATTGTGAGGATTAATTTTTTTAATGTTTATTTATTTTTGAGGGAGAGAAGGACAGAGTGTGAGCAGGGGAGGGGCAGAGAGAGAGGGAGACACAGAATCCGAAGCAGGCTCCAGGCTTCGAGCTGTCAGCACAGAGCCCGAGACGAGGGGCTCGAAATCACAAGCTGTGAAATCATGACCTGAGCTGAAGTCGGATGTTCAACTGACTGAGCCACCCAGGTACCCCCCCTATTGTGAGGATTAAAAGCAGGGATTCTGGAATCAGATAACCTTACTTAGAAGGAATTCTTGTTAAAATTCTTACATTGTCACTTACATGGTCTTGCATGACATTTTGCTTCTTTTGCCCTCAGTTTTCTTATCTGTAAAATAGGAATGATAGCATCCTCAGAGTTTTGTAAGGGCTAAAGAGAGAATGTATGGGCAACGTTTAGTGTAGTGAATATAGCAGAGTGAGTGCCAAATAAATGGTAGCTGTACCTATGCTATGATTTTATTTGTATGCGTGTGCATCAAATTGGAAAACTTTGTTTGGCTTACACTTCTACCTTTTCAATGTATTATTTATTCACCTCAGCAAACTTTTTAGCCTAGTCATTCTGACATACGCAAACTCTTGCTGCTGCCCTACTGAAATTTTACTTAGGAACAGCCATTCTGAACGAAAATACTATTGAAAAGCTTTCAAAATTCATGCTTTTTGGTTAGTCTGTCCTAGAAAATTAAAAGTACTAGAATGTGCTGTATTCTAGAACACAAGTAAAAAATGGCAATATTTTGTTTGATTTGATTTGATTCTTTTCTATACTCATAGAGGTAGAAAGTATTTCTTAAAAAGTTCAGTGTTCTTACTTTGACTTCAAACACTTAGAGAAATAGGGCTCAGTGTTTTTTTCATATTCACCATAAAATGCCCACTCCAGTGAGTAAGCCTATGGGGCTTATTGAAAATATCTTAGGGAGACAGATCATTGCCCACAACAAAGAGAACTATTTAATTAATCCCCAGTAGATCTTCCTATTCTGCCTAAAGTCTCTATTGCCACCATCCGGGGATCTTACTCTAAGTCTGACCAGTTTTCTTTAGAATGCAAAATCACTTCCTAAGAAATATAGCACAGGCCCAGCCTCAGGCCAACTTTTATCCCCAGAAGGCTTCTCAAAACTTTTTTTGCAATAAAGTTGGTCTCCCACTTCAAGAAAATTCAAGTACAAACTGCTAAGAAGAGACACTTTTCTCTCCATCTTCCACTTCCTAAGTCCTAGTAATCTTAATAGGTGATCCACCTACAAACAAGGGACAGGGGATGTTTTTGTAGAGTTTTCAGTTTTGCAAGAACGATAGACCTGTGGAAAGATAATCATAATGTAACTTACTTCTGCAAAACATAAATGCACAACTTCGTGTGCTACCACAGCACAAGAAGGTGGACCACTAACTTTACATGATAAAGCAGGGAACTGCATTAGAATAGCTGCTTCATAAAGAATGAGTGGGATACATTTGAATTAAAGAAGGGAACAGTCCAATCAAAATCAAGTAAACATGGCTAGAATCTGCAATGCCAATGAGGGTCATGGAATAAAATTAAATCAGGATAAGAGGTTGAGTCATTATCAAAGTGATGTCATGGAGCATAAAGGTCAAACTAGAGAGAGAGATTAGAGGAAAGAGTGGTAGTTAAAAACGTCCTAAAATCAACACAAATGATAATCTAAGGAAAGGAACACATGGTTATGTCTCAGGTCCCACAACATAGGTTATTATGATATTTAACTCTTGTACAGTAAATTCCAATTTTTCCCCTGGAATAGCAGGTTAATAGAAATGTGAATTCTCCAAACTAATATGAGCAACTTTAAGCAAATAGCAGTTTTAATGGCATTTCTGCTGATCTCTCGTTATCCATCCTTTTAAAGCAAAAGTAGAGGGTGCCTTGGTGGCTCAGCTGGTTAATCGTCTGACTTTGACTCAGGTTATGATCTCATGGTATGTGGGTTTGAGCCTACATTGGGCTATCTGCTGCCCTCTCTCTGCAGTCAGCATTGGGCCTGCTTCCCATCCTCTGTCTCTTTCTCTCTCTCTGCCCCTCCCCTGCTGGCTATTGCTCTCTCTCTCAAAAATAAATATTTAAAAAATAAAATTCGTTAGAAACTTAACAGGAACCCATGGGGGAGGGGAAAGAAAAAAAAAGAGGTTAGAGTGGGAGAGAGCCAAAGCATAAGACTCTTAAAAACTGAGAACAAACTGAGGGCTGATGGGGAGTTGGAGGGAGGGGAGGGTGGGCACTGAGGAGGGCACCTGTTGGGATGAGCACTGGGTGTTGTATGGAAACCAATTTGACAATAAATTCCATATATTAAAAAAATAAAATAAAATAAAATAAAATAAAATAAAATTCCTTACTCAAAATAATAAAGTAAAAATACAATAAAAGTACGGAGTTAATAAAAAGTTCCTAAAATCATCCGGGAAATAGATTGCAGTCGTCTTACCTGAGAATTTGCCAAAAGGCATTTTAAAAAAGATGAGAGAGGTGTACCTGGTAAGCTCAGTCAGTTAAGCATCCAACTCTTGATTTCAGCTCAGGTCATGATCTCATGGTTTCATGAGTTTGAGACTTATGTTGGTCTCTGTGCTGACTTTACAGAGTCTGCTTGGGATTCTCTCTCTCTCTGCTCTTCCCTGGCTCATGCTCTCTCCTCTTGATTTTGGCTCAGGTCATGATCTCACAATCATGAGATTGAGCCCCACATTGGGTGCCATGCCACACTGGGTGTGGAGCCTGCTTAAGAGTCTCTGTCTCCATCTGCCCCTCCCCCATTCGTGCTCTCAGTCTCTCTCTCTCTCCAAAAAACATAAAAATAAAAATAAATAAATAAGGAGCCGACAATCCAGCATTGGATGGCCCAAACTAATTTCTTTAAATAATTTGTTTGAACATAGGGCAATTTTCATTACCTAACTCCTAGACCTCTTATTTACTTTTCCTTGAAGGATGTCCTAAAGACAACAGAGATGACTAATTAATGTGGAAGAATAAGTAATTTATGGGTGAATCCTATTTGATTCCATAAATATAGTGGATCTTAAATATTTAACTTAAAACAAAGAACTCTGTTGGAAATATCTTCCTAGAAATATCCCTTACCCAATGAGTTGACCATGCTCATAGAGGGTTTATAGGTGACACAGAATTTCCAAAGAAGCTTCAGATTTCTTTTTGTCCAAGAGCATAGGCAAGAAAAAATTACTTCGTTTATTCAGAAATCTTTCACTTCCATTCCTCCTACTGTGATTACAATGAACCAGTATCATAGCTCAGCTGGGTGTCAAAGCAAGGAAAACAGGACTTACGCACAGATTTAAATCTACAATAGAACTGCCACTAGGGTTTGAAATAAGTATGGACATCTAAATTTTGAAAGATCAAAAAAAATAAAAATCCTAGAATCAAAAAGCAGTCGGAGAGAATCACTGTCATCCCCAACTAACAGTGAAATTAAAATTTTCTGATTTCAGCTTCCAAATGCTGATGATCAAAGGTGATTTTCTCCCAAATAAATGTCATTTTTGCCCTTATAAAAGTTATATATCCCTGGCAGAAAGGTTTTTTATGAGTTTTCTCTTAGTTAAAGGTGAGTTTAAAGCTGTTCTTTTTTCTGAACAAGGAAAAATTACATAATTTACTCTAACAGAGTATTTTATCATTTCTCTTGGCCTACTTGAAATAATAAGGCCCTAAGTTACACTTTTCCAAAGTAATCGAGTTAATATCCAAGAGTAATCAAGCTCATAATGATTTTTAAAATTCCTACACTTACGGAGTTGGGAAGAATGAGGTAGGTCTATGCTGTTCTGATTATCAGATCATCATTCAAGGAAACCAATACTGACTGCATCCCCAGAGTGAGAGCTCTGGAGTGCCATACAGGTAGATCTGATTCCATGTCTGTGTCTCTTGGAGCACCACACTTCAAAGTCTTGAGTACTGTTTATTTAACTTTTATAAGAAGAAAAACTTGCTTTAAAACTTAAATGGTAAAAATAATTTTTTTCTTCTTAGATCATTGTGAATTCCTTGGATCCACAGCTAATGTTTCCCTCTATCATTCTTTCCTCTCATCCCTGTTACATGCCACCCCCACCCCCAACACACACAGAGGCTCAATCGATCAGCACTCATTGAGGTGGATCCCATATTCGAAGTATCTATTGCTTCAGAGAAAGGAGTTTCCAGTGAATCTATATTATATGTACTTTTATCAAGTATTGAAAGTATGTGGAAGTCTCTGGGAAAACTTCTGCTGTTTTCAGAAGAGAACTCTGAAAAACTTAATCACTTCTTACACACAAAAGACTATTGGTGAATGAAAGACATGAAATTTAATGCATTTGGAAGATGAAGTATTTTCTTTTCCATTAAAAAATTGCACACTTGTTTGTAAATACTGGACACTCCTTCAGCTGTCCTTGGATTTCGGCTAACTCTATCTAATGTAAGAACAGAATATGAGATTTCTTCAAGTGGTTTGAATAGCTTGGTTCAGGTTCCTCCTGGTGAGGAACCAGGCCTTAATTAGTATTTAATGACTTTCGTTCTTCAGCATATATTTCTTCTTTTTTTCCTGGCTCCTTCCTAATAAGATATAAAGTATGAAAGTATAAAAATAGGAAAAAAAATCATGAAATATTCCTGTAGATTACCTATCAAAATGGTGTTTGATATTGATAGACTCCAAATAAACCTTTAAGAGTTATCATGTTTTTAAATGTTTATTTATTTTTGAGACAGAGAGAGACAGAGCATGAACGGGGGAGGGTCAGAGAGAGAGGGAGGCACAGAATCCAAAGCAGGCTCAAGGCTCTGAGCTGTCAGCACAGAGCCTGATGCAGGGCTCGAACTCACGGACAGTGAGATCATGATCTGAGCCAAAGTCGGAAGCTCAACTGACTGAGCCACCCAGGTGCCCCAAGAGTTATCATTTTTTTTAAGGAAAGATCAAATTAGTCTTAAAGATAACATGAAAAAATATTGATTTTTGTATTGAAGAATGAATACTAGACTGAACATTAGAAATATTTGACCATTTATTAATAACAGCAAATAGTAAATTATGTTTTTAAAAGTACTGGGTTCATGAATCAATAATGTTGACTGCCAGTTTAGCAGCTTGGATCTATATCTGAAATTAAAAGTGGAAAGAAACCAAATACATGAAATAATTAGGGAATTCATATGCTCAAAATCTTGTATGTCAGACTACCCCTGTCATTACAGATTTTCATGCAATACCGCATGATTATTCAGAAAATAAAGCAACTGGAGTGGATTTGTTTCAAAGCTAATTTGTTATAGGTCTCTTTAGTTGTAATGGTAAGAGACATTAAAGTCTTAGTGAATTAAAATAAAGCGGCCTTTTGTTAAACACTGAAAAATCATTAAGTAGGGTCTAAGAAGTGAAACAAAGTTGGTGTACTAGTTTAGTTCTGAATACACAGAAGACAAATGAAAGATCATGTATTTTAAATATGAAACTTTATCATATACCCTGCTTTGAATTGAAGTCATATAAATTCAACCTTAAACACGTGGTCATAATGGATGACACTCGTGCTAGTTATTCCCAAGCTAGGACTTTAGCTACATTATTTGCATTTAGCCTTGCTAACAACTCTGCTTATATTCTTGTCAGAGTGATTATACTGCCTTCTGCAAAGAAAGGCGATATCTGTATTCTCAACCTTCTAGAACATAATAAAGAGGCAAACATTTCTGCACAAAGCCTCTTTGAGCTATTTAATTTACTTTTTTGACAAAAGGAGAATGACACTGAGAACTCCACAAAGAACAAAAGCAATTTTTCAGGCCATGAAATGCAAATGATAATTTAATCATTCCTAGAAATACCATTTTTATATATTCAAGGGAGTCATGTTCTATCTTTTCATTATAGACATAGTGTAGCTTAACCACATGATATCCTAAAAAGATAATTTTCCATTTCTTAAAAAAACATTTTAAAGTTTTTATTTTAGACGTAAACCGGTCAAAGAAAAAATCGATTAAAATTAAACCAGGAGTAAAGTTTAATCCTCTATCTCCCTGATGAATTTCTTCATCATTGCATATTACCACATTTACCTAATTTTATTTTTTTCTTTCTCGTGCATTTTTATTAAAATTTTAGTTAGTTAATGTACAGTGTAATATTAGTTTCAGGTACAGTATAGTGATTCAACAGTTCAATACGACATCCCGGTACTCATCACAAGTGTACTATTAATCCCCATCACCTATTTAATTCATTCCCCCAACTCACCTCTCTTCTGGTAACCATCAGTTTGTTCTGTATAGTTGAGAGTCAGTTTCTAGGTTTGCCTGTATCTTTTTTTTTTTAACCTTTACTTCTTTCTTTCTTTCTTTCTTTCTTTCTTTCTTTCTTTCTTTCTTTCTTTTGTTTCAAGTGTTTATTTACATTCTAGTTAGTTAACATATAGTATAATATTGGTTTCAGGAGTAGAATTTAGTGATCCATCACTTACATATAATACCCAGTGCTCCTCACAAGTGCCCTCTTTAATACTCATCACCCATTTAGCCCATCCCCACCGACCTCCCTCCAGCAACCCTCAGTTTGTTTTCTATAGTTAGTCCCCTATGGATTGCCTCTCTCTCTCATTTTTTCTTCCTTCCCCTATGTTCATCTGTTTTGTTTCTTAATTTCACATATGAGTGAAATCAAATGGTATTTGTCTTTCTCTGATGGACTTATTTCACTTAGCATAATACACTCTATTTCCATCCACATCACTGCAAATGGCAAGATATCATTCTTTTTGATGGCTGAGTAACATTCCATAGTAAAACCTTGGTTTGCAAGCATAATTCATTCCAGAAACATGCTTACAATCTAAAGCACTTGTATATCAAAGTAAATTTCAAGGACCATTGGCTCAGTTGTGCTTATGTGACATTCGGTGTCACGTACTACTCATATTGCAAAACATTGTTCCTTTTTCAAGTTAAAATTTATGAGAAATGTTTGCTTGTCTTGTGGAACACTTGAAGAAAAAGTTAACTTGCAGTCCAAGGTTTTACTGTGTGTATACATATTATGTATACCTGTTCTTTATTGATTCATCAGTCAATAGACATTTGGGCGCCTTCCATAATTTGCCTCCTGTTGATAATATAGCTATAAACATTGGGGTGCATGTGCCCCTTTGAAGGAGTATTTTTGAAGCCTTTGGGAAAATACCTAGCAGCGCAATTGCCTGGGCATGGGATAGTTCTATTTTTAACTTTCTGGGGAATCTCTACCATTTTCTAAAGTGGCTGCACCAGTTTGCATTCTCACCAGCAGTGTAAGGGTTCCTCTTTCTCTACATTCTTTCATTCGCCTAATTTTAGAAAGACATGAATATCTTTATTAAAGGAGATTTTTAATAATCCTCCATATATATATGGAATTCATAAAATCACTGGACAGTCAGGTGGATGGGAATGATCACAGAAATATTACATGTACTTGTATTGTTAAACTGACAATGGTTACCAGTAACAATAATATAATATTTTATATAAAATATTTGAAATAAATATTTGTGGGTAAAAAACTTATATGTTAGAAAGACAGAATTATGATATTTTATTTATGATTGTTGGCATTGTACTTTCCCAGGGCAATATTTCAACAGAAGCTTATAAAATATTAAGTGATGCTCTAGATCCCAGAAGACCTAGAATTCCCCTATGTGAGAGAAAGCAACAGGGAAGGAACCCTCTGATGTTGACATCAACTCCATATTTTAGGGCAGATAATCTTGTGGAATCTTAGACTAAAGAGGCCATTGGTTGTCAGGTTGATTCATGAAACAAGGTATCCTCTCTTCCTTCATATACACACATGCTGACCCAGGGAATAGCCTTGACGTTTGCCACAATAAACATTTGGAATATTGCATTCGTTCTGCCCTGTGTCTCTTTTAATTTACCTCTGTGACCAATGAAACAAACTGGTTCTCCACTTCAAATATATGGGTGATGGTTAGTTCACCTAAAGCCATCTTCTCCCTTTAGTATTATACCATTCTACTTGCCTGTCATGTCTATTCCTCATATTTGAAGTACAGTGCATTGTCTTTCCTGTTCAAGTTATTCCTTTGACTTCTCTAATTTTCTTAAAGGCTGGAAATTAGGACTCTGCTTTCCTATGATCTCCAAATCAGAGTTACAAATCCTTCTTGTCCTTCCTGTACCACTTTTTTTTTCATTTTTATTTTTATTATTTATTGATCTCCATGGCAGCAGTCATTTGCATTTGGTAGTTTCTTGAAGTCCCCATCATCATATCCATCCCACCCCATCCTCTAAAATTTCTTAAACAGGAGATCATCCTCTTGAGCAGTACTCTGATGACAGCACTCTCTCCTGGAGATGCCATAATTACTGTTCTACATGTGACAATAAGGTGTTCATATTTACTAACACAAAATTGTACAAAATGATCCTTAATAACTTTTAGTGTTTTTTATTGGTATTTGTTTACATCTAATCACTTTGTTATATTTAGTTATTTGTATTATTTTCCTTTTTTTTCTTGATTTGATCTTTTTGTTATTATTTTTTAAATGTATGTTTTATTAGCATTATACTAGTATTTTATAATTGTCTTTTACATACTTGATTTTCAGCTACTTCTATATTTTATGATATGTATAATTGTATTTTTCTCATTTTTATTGATACACACTTCTAAATTTAATTTAATTTTTAAAAATTTGAGTGTGGTTAACACATGATGTTACATTAGTTTTAAGTGTACAACATAGCAATGCAACAAGTTTATACATTATGCTAAGTTTAACACGTTTGATAATACTGTTAAAATATATTCTTAAAATTTATCTTTAACAGTGTTTAAAATTAATATAATCCTCAGAGATTCTCAAATGACTACTGAACAAAATCCAAACACCTTAGGCCATAGTTAAGAATTTTCAGTCTCACCTCAAACTATTTTCTAGCTTTTGCACCAGTGGGATTTCTTTTCAAACTTGACTTTTTCTTCTTTCCATGATCTCTGGTTAAAGCCATCTTATTTTTCTCTCTGTATTAGTGCATTCAGCTCCTAACTGGCTTTCCTGCTTACACTCTTGTCTCTCCCTTTATTCCCAACACAGCCACCGTTGATCCTGCTAAAACAAATATGGTTATTTCATTTTTCCACTTCAAACCCTCCCAAGGTTGTCGTTTTCACTCAGAATAAAACCCAAGTATTCGTAGGAGCCCGCAAAGCTACAGTCTGACCCTGCTGTCTCCCTGATTTCATCTCCCACCAGTTTCTCCAACCCACTCAACCCTCAAACCGTGATCCCCTCTGGCAGAACATCTCCTGTCCCCTTTGCACTCCCTTTATACGCTGTATTGTACTTATTTGTGTCTCTCTTGCTTCTCCTGCTGGTTTATAAGCTTTTAAAAGGTGGAGAAAATTCATTTTTCACCTTATATCTGGAATACTGCCCCACCAATCTCTAAAGGCTTAGACAAATATGTACATGATGTGACAATAAACGCATGTTGACTCGTGATAAATCAAGTTAAAGTGTTTAATTCATGGTGGGCACAAAATGACGTTATATTAGAAAGCAATTTAAATTAGTATTTAAAAAAATTAATTACAAATGGTTTTTCTCATAAGATTTATATGAAATAAATCATTTAAATATATACCGTTTTCCACAAATGAGTGTAGACCCTAGACAAGCAAAATCCCACATATGTCTTCAGTCTTTAATAATTTCCTGAGTCTGTTGGTTTGAGGATGTATTTATATACTACATGCAGCATGCCAGAAACTACCAAGAATAACAGTCTTTTCTCACATCCTTCTGCTCAGATCTCAGAGTCTGGAAATGTAATGAACAGATACTTCGATCAGCCCTGCTTACGTGTTGTGTATAAACCTGACATTGATCAGAGTGGCAAAAACATAAATTTGGGCTGGTTTTATTACTGAACAGCACAGCTCAAGTGTGTGAGTCTCTGCGAGTCATTAGTTTCCTGCAGAATGTATCCTGCAATCCTTGCAAAGGAATATGCTTCCAACTGAAAGGCAGATCTTGCTTCCTCACATTGGGTGAGAGCTCCATGACTTAGCTGTGTGCTGTTTTTGGAAAATTTGTCTGTAGAAAATTAAATAAACCTTTTGTACGTTTGTTCGTTTGTTTTCTAAAGTGTGAGAACATTTGGGAAAATTGACACTTCTGAAAGAAACACACTGCAAAAACCGTTTTGTGTAGTTTTCTCTTATTGGTCGTAACTACGTTATCATTTCCCTATTGGATTCCCAAAGAATACAGACGGGAAGGAATGTATTTCTAGTTTTGTTTGAGTTTTCAGAGCTTCATCTTTTAATAATGCTAATCACTTTTTAAAACCTCAGAAAACATTTTCTTTGGCATGTTTCTTAAAAAAGAAACCAAACCTTTTTTAATGATGAGAAAGATTCCTGTCTTAGATTTTGTGATGTCAATTCTTATGCAGATATTAGTGACCAGAGAGCCAACAGAGAGCTTGGTGTTCCAATTCTGCAACCAGCAATTAGTTAACTCTGTTAACTTCCAGGCAAAGTGTTAGTAGATAGCAAACCATTTCAATGAGGCATAGCAAATCGTGCAATTCATTTATGTTAAAAAGCTTTTGTTTCTCAAAGTTAAAACAGCAATAATAATAATACTCCTGCCAAAGTAATACTGTTAGCATTAAGTGAAATAATGTATTTAATAGATTTAGCACAGTGCCTGGTGTAAAGTAAGGAACTGGTAATTTGTGTTAGTCTTCTCCTAGTTTTGATTTTTTTTCCCCCGCCTGCTTTTCTGTTTCTTTCCCCTACTCCAATGGTAGTCAAACAATGGCTAGTTTGTAGCACCCACCCCCCACCCCCAAGTATTTGGCAAGGTCTAGAGACATTTTGCCTGTCATAACTGGGAAGGGTGGCTATTGGCCTCTAGTGAGGGTCGTACATTGCACAAGACAGGTCTCCAAAGAATTATTTGTCCTCAAATGTTTTTGTGCCAAGGTCTGAAATGTCAGTGTGGCAAGGTTGTAAATCTCTACCTTAGTCTATATCTTTCTCCCCATCTGCTTACTTTCCTCATCTCATTCTCTTGTTGCCATCTTATTTTCCTTTTATTTATTATCATATTTTTGTCTCTATGCCTTCACAGCAATATTTAAGTAAACATTCACACTTGAATCTTATTTTACTTTTATGTCTTTAAAGTATTTTTTAAGTTTTTTTTAATGTTTATTTATTCTTGAGACAGAGAGAGATAGAGCATAAGCTGGGGACAGGCAGACACAGAATCAGAAACAGGCTCCAGGCTCTGAGCTGTCAGCACAGAGCCTGACCTGGAACTCGAACTCACAAGCCGTGAGATCATGACCTGAGCCGAAGTACGACGCCTAACTGACTGAGCCACCCAGGCGCCCATAATATCTCTATGAGAAATGACCACATTATTCTCATACTGGTATTGAGAGAGACGGTTGCCATGGGCCCTGAGCATCAATGAACTTCCTAGCTGAGTGTGCCAAACATCCAGGGTTCTCCTCCCCAGACACTGAGCAGTTTAATCAAAGTGACCAGAACCTGTTTACAATGAGATTGCTTGCTCCCTAAGGGAGCGCAACTGACTTGTTTACTGCCTACTACAAGAAATGCTGGACCCTTGACCTTGGATTGTTCAGTTGTAGAACTGGGTGCAAATCCTCCACCTAAGCCATTGTGTCACCCTGTGGACTTGAGGGCAAGGAGAACCACCACTACCACAGTAATACTCGCATTGTTGGCTTAACTGTGAGTAATCAGCTGTCCTGCTCTGATGCATTTATTATCTACCTTTTTTTTTTTTTTAATAGGCTTCATGCCCAGTGCAGAGCCCAATGCAGGGCTTGAACACATGACCCTGAGATCAATACCCTGAGATCAAGAATCGGACACTTAACCAACCAACAAGAGCCACCCAGGCGCCCCTTATTATCTACTTTTGGCACTAGAGAGCTACTCTGTTATCCTCTGTGAGGTTGAGATTTTTCCCTAATTGAACAACTGGATAAGAGAGCTCTGTAGCGTTCAATTCGTAAGGTCTTTTTTTTTTTTCTTTTTCTATTGCAATGCTATAGTAATTGATCATAATAGATTTATTTCATCACCATATCAATCATTAGTCATTATCCCTGGAAGGGCCAACATATGAACACAGATCTCTCTGACTGCAAATTCCATGGGCTTTCCACCACACTAAGTATGGTTACTTTGGTTTTATTGTAATCCCTTTTAGCCCCTCTACAGAAACCTTTTCACATTTTAGATTTGCTAATACCTCTGCCTTAAAGTGTAATGACTCCTTAAATATGTGGTTGTACTTCCACTCTGTGACACTATGAATTCTTTAAAATCTGAGTCTTAGTAATATTTGGATTTGGGCGCTACAAACCTAGAAAATGCCAGTGACATAGTAGGATCTCCATATTTAGTACAACTGAGACAGTAATATATACTATATTATTAGACATGATTTTGTTAGTTGTAAATATAATTTTGATATTGTGGGAGATTACGGTAAAAACTATTTTATGAATACTATTTTGAATATATCTCAGTATTATGTACTTCCAGGTGAGCTCATCATTATGCAATCTAAAAATCCCAGGCTGAGCTCCCATATAACAGGTCCAAATAGTGCATCTGTTGGGACGCCTGGATGGCTCAGTCAGTTAAGTGTCCGACTCTTGATTTCAGCTCAGGTCATGATCTCATGGTTCACGGGATTGAGCCTTGCATCAGGATTGTTTGGGATTCTCTCTCTCCCTCTCTCTGTGCCCATCCCCTGTCATGCTCTTGTTCTCTCTCTCTCTCTCAAAATAAATAAATGAATTAAAAAAAATAGTGCATCTGTTGACACATCACAGAAGAAGGGATATGGTCTTTCCAAGATTGGTCCTGACATTGAAATCATGTGAAGAAAGTCACACTCAAATAATTGTTTCAACTCTTTGGGGAGGGGGGAGGGGGCTATTTCTCCAGCTTTAGCCAGTATTAATTCATTTATTTCTTTTTTTTATTTTTCTATTTTAATGTCTCCCTCACTTTGATTTTAGTATATCATTGCTAAAAAATAGTTTTTGTCTATCTATCATCTATCTATCTAATCATCTATCTATCTAAAATCAGAGTTTTACAACTCCTTTGAACATTCAACTGCTTTAGCAGGAAAAATGTTATTGTGCCATAAGCTGGAAGAAAAAAAGAAAAGGTTTCCAAACAGACTGATAACAGATTTATTAACTTCTTACTTGATACTGAAATCCTTCATTTTCTTATGCTCAAAATAAAAAGCAAAAAATGAAGCATGGCTCTAGGCCTCATTTTGGTGTTGGTACCATCCTCCAGGGTTGTTCATACATAAGTTCTCCTCAAGAATAAATGTTTTACATTGTCCAGAGGAGAAACTTTTCTTTTTTAAAAAAGTCAGTGGGAGTTTTTCAGCTCTGTAGGGAAGATTCTTGGGCAGCTACCATAAGTGACACTTTTATCACAAATGCCTACTCAGCACAGTTCCTCTGCCATAACGTGTTACACAGTTTAAATAAATGTAATTTTTTAAAGCTTATAGCTAATTCTGACTCAGTGAGCATAAAATAAATGATTTAAATAATGTTCTTAGTGAAAAATCAATATTTTCCAGTTTTTCAGAGCAGTGTATGTAACATAATAAATGGAAAATAAGATTTGCATTACACCTTCTTCAAGGACTTTTTAAGGAGCCACGCAAAGCATAGACCTGATTGTCTTATACCTTGTGTCCTTAGGATAGGTCAAAAGAAAAGAGTTTTCAAAACTAGCTTTACATATCTTGCAAATAGTGTGTTTGCCATTAATCATAAACACAGAGAACAGTATAATATTTCATTTAAACAGGGAAAATGAGCAAATAGAACAGGCAAGTAAATTTGTAAATGCTGCCTCTTCATTTAACCTTCTATAGGATTATTCCTGAGTTTTGGAAGCTCTATTGAACTCTTATAATCATTAAGAGCAAAGAGGATGTGACGTTATAAAGCTTGTTCTCTTTGTGCTTTGAGTTATGTGCATTAAACTTCTAGTTAAACTTCCCAATCATTGGGTCACTTTAGCCATATAACCCCATTAAAGGCAACCTGATACCTAATATATTGGACAGACATGGTTTATCACAAACATTTTGAAACCACACTTTCCTTACCATCACCGATACCCGGGCTCCAACTTCCATGTCTGTGCTGTGTTTGTCTAGCTTTGATTTTGGGGCCATTGAATTGAGTCTGTGTGCTCTGACATGTCTAGTACATTATGGGATAATTGAGCTCTAATCGGCTGGAGTCTTCCAGTGTGCAAGTTACTTCCTGGAAATAAGTTAGCACACAGGGAACTGCACTCCTTCTTTCTGGTCACTAGCATACCATTTAGCAAATCGCCAATGCAATGGGCTCAATGATACTCCAGTGCCCTGAATAAGTTAATTGCAAATTAGAAGATACCTAACTTACTCTCATGACCTAACTCAAAATAGGAATATGGGCACTTCGGTTTGCCTCTGAGCATTGACTTGATGATGTATTAAGTACTCTGAACTTCTTAAAACTTCTATGTAAATGAGCAAGGTTTCTCAGTTTCACTTGCCCTTTTATTCTTTGGAGTGTCCTTCCCCTCCAGGGACATAGAAGATAAAACTATCCCTCTACTTGTTTCTATCTTTTGGGAATCTTCTGTTCAGCTGTTGGCAAAAAAAAAAATTCCCATTACCTTACCTTGATGGCAGAAGGAAGCTGTGTCAGGTTTGGGAAAGGTAACACTATGCATCTGAAAATGGAGGGTGAAATGGGAGTACCATGCAATGCCATGATTTTTCTAGGTTTTCTGAGACTGTTTTAAATACTTCAGTATATAAGCTAATGATGCTTACATTCTATTTAGAGGCGGAGGAAATCAATACACTGTACCTTTTCCTAACATATTTCAATCAATAAAACATGCAATTGAAGACACATGAGGTCTGGGCCCTTCAATCAACTGTTATGAAAGATAAATTTTGGAAAGGGATAAAGGCAAATAAGACGGGAATAGACCAGGGCTAACACCATCTTTCCTGAATGGCATCTTGGCCTTTGAACAATGCCAATTAATATTTTCTTTTTAACATAAAATAATTCTGTTCGCCATTAAACGACAATCTGACTGTGGAACCATGTTGAATTACAGGACTTGGAGATGTTGGGGCTCATGGGGAGAAATGTGCATACTTTTGGAACAACTCAATCAGGGAAAGGATATGCTCTCTGGAATCAGAGAGCTTGACTTTGTCCTTAAAATTACAGCGGCTGGCAGGCATGGGGTGCTTCCCCAAACCCTTTATGACAACCCTTTATGATAACCCTATTATCTTCCATTCCATTTACAAGAAGACAGCTATCCTATGAGAAGTCTTAAGTAACATAATTAACTATAAGTTTCTAAATTTTAAAGGAAAAAGTAATATGCATCATTTTGCAAGAATATTGATAGGACTGTTGGCATTACTATTTGCTGTGCCACTGAAATATGTAACTGGATATCCAGAAATACAACTAAAAAAAAGATTACCAAAGCATATGGAATTCTTAAACTGTCTAAATCAAAACAGCAGAAAAAACTATCTATATTCCTCCACACCTACCTATATTCAGAAATGATATTCAATACATACATATAAGCGTGTGTGTGTGTGTGTGTGTATATATATTCCTATATATATTCTTATGTGTGCCTACGTGTGAATGTATGTACATATAATTATTGAAGCATGCAAATGGGGAAACAATTGCACCACACAACAATATATATACTCCTCAGATAAATTCTTTATTTCAGCTAAAGAAGTTGGAAGGATCTTATGATTTTTCAGAATTTATTCTTAACTCTGCATTCCTTTAAGAAACCAAGCCTTTTATATCCTATTATAGCATATATATATATTAGGATATATGTAATTAGGATATATATAATAGGATATATCTATCTATACCTATATCTTTATCTATATCTATATCTATATCTATATCTATATCTATATCTATCTCCATTCATTTAGGAAAGAGTAGGATCAATCACTGCATTTTCCTGGGACCGTCAAGATCCTCCATTTTCTTCTGGAAGATCAGCGTTTATAAATCACTTGCTTTCTAAGCAAGCACTTAACAGACATCATATCTTCGAATGTCACAACATTCTGGTGAGGGTAAATAAGGAGCAAATAGCATTCTTCTCACTGATCAGAATCTGAGGCCTTTGGTTGAGCTACTGAAAAACAGTGATGCCTGCCTGAAATCACACAGTGAACTTAGAACAATAATTATAACCCAGGGACAGTAGTCTCACTGCTGTGATTGGCAACTGGTTTCTCAGTGCAGTTGAATGTCCTTTACCTTTTTCTGAGGAGGTATGAGAGATGGAACATTTATGATATAAATAGGTACATATTTCTTCCAGCAATACCCTTACAGGTTAATGTGACTTTTATTTGCACGCTCAAATTCCTCAGATTTAAGCAGCCCACAGCCTAAACAAAAAAAAATAACATTCATCATATTTCTGCTTGAATTTTATTTTTCCAAAGCCCTTCTCTTTCTACCTGAGTCAAACTGTGTCAACCAAGATGACAAATTATTTTTCTTTTGTTTGGCCACCCTCAATATATATCTGTAATCATGTACAGTTTTTTTCTGGGAACGTTATGACATTTCCATGTGATTTGTTTTCTGGGTAAAAGGACTCTTTTATTATGAAAAGGGTTACTACCAGGGTTAGCAATATTAATGCATAATGTCAGACGTGGTTGTTTGGACATTATAGTGGAGGTTGCTTACAGCTGCCCTGAGTGTTTATTGTCGGCTGTGAATTTGCTGTTCTAATGTGACATGTTCGGTAAAATGACATGGATCACTGGCTGGTGGAAGGTCCCTGCTTTAACAATATGAAGTAAATAAAAAATGATTCTTCCCAGTCTAAAATGTTCCCAAACCTCGTCCATATTAAAAATACATGGAGCGTTGGGGCGCCTGGGTGGCTCAGTCGGTTTAACATCTTACTTCAGCTCACGTCATGATCTCACGGTTCGTGGGTTTGAGCCCCACGTTGGGCTCTGCACTGATGGTGTGGAGCCCAGAACCTGCTTTGAATTCTGTCTCCCTCTCTCTCTCTCTCTCTCTGCCCCTCCCTCACTTGTGCATGCTTTCTCTCTCTCTCTTGCAAATAAGTAAATAAATGTAAAAAGTTAAAAATACATGGAATGTTGAGTAATAATTCTTTTTATAACACACTATAATGATATTTAATACTTGTTAAAGCCAATTGCCAATAACCCCTCCCACACCGGGAAGAACACCACCTTGCTGAGTTTCATAAAAATCTAGTTTCCTAAGAATACTCATCTGGCACTTTCTATTGGGACTAATTTAAAGTTTTATATCCTTTTTTAAAGTTCCAATAGTTTGATGAGAATGCATGTGGTTGTACAAACTTGTTTCTACTCATCACTTTCACGAATTCAGAATATGTGGGATTCAACTTGTATCTTAAAGACCTGGATTGTTAAATAGTACAATTATTTAAAGCATTGTTTTCATAATTTGAGAGGTTCCCTTAAAAAAAGACATAAGGATTGAATGTGGGGCAGACAGACTGAGCCTCACTGTAGGAGAAGCGGCTCATTGTTTTTTAATTTTATTTATTTTTATAATATTTTAAAATATTTATTTTTAATAGAGAGTGCAAGCAGGGGAGGGGCAGAGAAAGAGAGAGAGAGACAGAAGATCTGAAAGGGACTCTGTGCTGACCACAGTGAGTCTGATGTGGGGCTGGAACTCATGAACTGTGAGATCATGACCTAAGCCGAAGTCACATGCTCAACCAACTGAGCCACCCAGGTGCCCTTCATTTCTTTGTTATACAGAACTTTTGCTTAAGATTTCATTAGAAGAAAAGGTTTGTGAATATGGGAAACAAAACAGGTAAATCCAGCTCTATTGATTGGTAACCTGGGTTGTGTTTCCCTCTTTGAGGTACACTGAATACACTGTATATGCCTCAGAGATTTCTATTTTCATCTTCATATTTATAGTATGGGACTCATCATATCTTTCTCTAATGTTGCTGGGAGAACTGAATGAGAAAATTTTGAAAGGCCTTTGTAAAATGTTGTTCATGACTATTTACATTTTTAATTAAGTGTACAATTGCTTACTGATAAACTCAGATTGTATGGCAACCATTCACGGAAATTCTGAAATGCAGACATTTGAATTTATGTAATTGACAAAGTAAGATTAGTCCAGTTGTTAAACTCATTTTCTGAGAGCCTTTGACCATGTAGGTCCTTGAGCAAATTATCCACCTTTTCTAAGGCCCTGTTTACCCTCCTTGGTCATGAAGGAAAAATCACAGTATTAATCTCAGGGGTGTTTTTGCTATGAAATGAGATGATAGCTGTGGAGTAGGCATAGCGCCTGGCATAGCAAAGTAAGCTTAGAAATCAATATACGTTTACTGTTGTCACTACTATTATTATTTATGTTCCTTTTGTAAACCTGTTCATAAATTCATCCCTGATTATTTATTGTTTGTGTAAAATAAGGGAATGCCTTAGAAAGGGGAGAAACAAACATATGACTTTGAAAGAACTTAATCTTACTGGCTGTGTCTCTCTTTTTAATTTTTTTTAAACTTATACTGAGATCATAACACACTCATCTGAGTCATTATGATCTCACGAGAAGAATATGAGATGCTTCCATTGAAATTTCGCTGAAATCTTAATGCAACCATTATGGTTCTTCCACTGAAATCATAATCATATGTTCTGTAGCCATCATGGTGTATCGTGTCAATGCATACTAAGGGAGTCCTCGTGCACAGACCATTGACATGATAGACTATAATGGCTCTTTCAGAGCTGCTATGGTCCACTGTGTCAATGCATACTGAGGGAGCCTTTAACGCACTGATCCGAGCCTGCAGAGTACTTCTCCACGGTGGGGAGGGGGGTAATCTTATGAATATTTTGATGAAAAGCCGGTTGCTGGATTTTCACTCAGTTTTAATAAGCTTCACAGTGATATAGTGATTAGTGTGCATCAAGCTAGTAGTAAGGTTCAGGTTTCATTTAAGACTATGAAACAGTTGTTATCTTCCCAAGATGCAAGACAACTTAGTTCAGAAAGCAGTTGCCTGTATCAAGGACAAGAGCACCTTGTGGGGGTCATCGGTAATGGGCTTCAGTGCAGTCTTCCAACCTAATCACCCCATACCCATTGCCAACCACTAATGAAAACTGCAGAAAGTACTTCCTCATTATTTCTGCACAACACATCTCTGCTTATAATGTATTTCTGAAAACTCTGGATCACAAAAATGCGGTGTTTTCTTTTTTTTTCTTGAGTTTATTTATAGACTTTTTGAGAGAGAGAGAGAGAGAGAGAGAGAGAGAGAAAGAAAAGGAGGTGGGAGGAGCAGACAGAGAAGGAGAGAGAGAATCCCAAGCAGGCTCTGCACCGTTAGCGCAGTGGCCATCACGGGACTCCATCTCACAAACTGTGCAATCGTGACCTGAGCCGCAATCAAGAGTCGAAGAGTCAAGCGCTTAACTGACTGAGCCACCCAGGTGCCTCCAAAAAATGAAGTGTTTTCTAAAGTAATTTCTAAGTGGAAGGGGGAATTCAAATACATTCCCAGGAAACATTAAATATGTTAATTTAAGGAACGAAATGTAGTCATTTCACAAAGTCTTAATTATCCATCCGTGACCACATGAATCCTTTTTCTTCACTGTGGAGGAAACCAAGTGTTGGATTGTACATATGGACACTCATATAGTCCTAATTTTTAAATTTACTTGCTTATATAAAAGTTAGAGCCACCCTTAAGTATTTTATAATTAACTAAAATTATTAAGCAATTAAGGAATCCAATGTATAAGATAACTCCAAGACTAGAGGGTCAACAAAATTAGAAAACACTTCACAGAGTTTTAGCCCTTGTTTCTTTCTTCCGAAGGCTGGACCTTGTCCAAATTTGACATTGCCCTTTTCCACCAGTAAATACTTTGTTTCTTTCTCTTTACATTACTTTTCCAGAAATGTAGACTATTTTCTTCCTATTTTTGCCCTCAGCAAGATATCAGATCATTCTTTTAAAAATGTTAACGTATAACTACAGTTACCTATGTATGATTTACTCTGTCACTAGCTGTTCAAGGAATACAGTACTCTCATATGAAAATAAAATCTTATAATCTAACTCCTTAAACCCCCCAAAGAAATTAAAATCAAATAATAATTTTTTGTCAAGAAAGGTCTTTCTTTGTTATCACCCACGCCACAGAATTAGTTTTGCTTTTGTTTAAAAAGCTGCTTATGACTAGAATCACCAGTGGCCCAGATGCAGTAGAAATAAAACTGAAGACAGATTAATAAAAATAAAATAACAATTATAGCTACCACATACATGCCATTTATTCTCTATCCTCCCAACAAGATCCATTCTCCCCTCTCTCTTTTCTTCCCTGTGTCATGATGGATTGAGGCTTGATGGTTTTATCATGATGGCTTCCTTGGTCTTTGGTATCCGGCTGGCTGCAGTCAGTGGGGGGCATAAGCAAGATGTAAGAGAATGAGAAGGCTGTCAGCTGTTTCTTCTGCTGCTCCCTTCTGGGGACTCAGCAGTCTAGCAGTGGCTGAGAGTCAGCTCTCAGGCTCTGAGAACAATATCATGCCTACAGGTGGGAATTACTTTCTGCTATTGCGATAGTCACCAGGCATCTTAGCATGTATTGTTGGTTCCTTTCCACTGAAACACACATATAGGAGTAGATGTATAGATGTACATCTAGTAGATGGCAGACCTCAGTGGTCTGCCACATGTGTAAATGGTCCCATCATTAAAGGTTCTCAATTAAATCCTTGAGTAGATATTACACAAGGAGACTCACTGTGGCATATTTTAATAATCTACATCCAATAATAATGACCGAAAGTAACCCGTGGCAATACAGCGAGGATAAGACATTAAGGTCTTGGACACTGCAGAAATGATGACTCAGGTCACTCCTTTGGATAAAGAACCCACCTCAGTTGAAATGCTGACAAAGGTTAAGGGAAACAGAACAGATGATGTAAGAAGAAATCAATGGTTATCAATTTAGGCTTTATTACCTGCTAGCATAGGTACTGTCACAGCTGTATTTTATGTTAAGTTCTCATTTCTTTTGTCCTTTTCCCTGTCTTCATATACGAAAAGTATATGAGCCATGGCTATGGCTCATGTTATATTTTATGTTCTAGATGGCAATCTGACTACATTGACATCATCCCATGATTATATGATGGCTGATAACTCTTTGGGGATAAAATACTCTTCATCTAAATAAAAACCAAAAATGGATACTGAATGTCAAAAGGTGTAGAATATTTTGGTTATAAAATGTTGTTCCGTCCTTCCCCTCCTCATACCGTCTCTGCTCCTCTGTGTTCTGAGATCCAGGCAGCAGCCTGACTATGGCTGAACACTTAGGCTCCTTTGTCCTCCTTGGATTCAACCAATACAAAGATCAGCTAGGTGATGGCAGAAAGGAGTAGGGAGCGTTCTCCTCGTCCACAGGTCCAGTTCTCATCAGGCATCGCTATTGTTAATTCCTCTCTTTTCCCTTCAAGCTTAGGTGTTGTAATGACTCTACTGTTGCAGTCCAAGAATGTCTCAGATTCCTCTTTGGCTCCCTGAACTTTCCACCTATCTTTTTAATTAGATTCTCTATTAACTTCTCTTCAGCTAAACGCAACTGAGAGGATTTTTTTTCTTGTTCGGCCCATAACTAATACAATGTATTAGCCGTTGATGAGTCAGGCCAATGACTTTTCCAAACCCATTACATGCATTATCTTACTTATTCTTCACAACTCGATAGGTTAAGGACTACTCCTCTCACATTTTACTAATGATGGAAATGAGCCACAGATAATAAGTATCTTGTCCAATATCACACAGAAAGTAAATGGTTATAGCCAAGATTGAATCAGGATCATCTGACTCAAGCCCATAGTTTCGGCGCCTATAAAAATATTTTGGAAGCATACAGGTTTTATGTCGATTGAGTGCCCCTTAGGTATGAGAAAGTAGACTTGTAGAGCAAATAAAAATTGGTAAAGAAACACAGCCTCCAGACTGAAATTCTTTTTACCAGTAAGTATAGACAGTGACAAACCTGCGCAGTATGTAAAATTTAAGTACTTTAGCCCACTGATTTTGTATCCTAGAATACAACCCAAATTCCTTGACTGAATAAATTATTTTCAGGTAACTTTATGCGCTGAAACATTTAGAGTATTCAACACTACAGTCAGAACTCCTGTTCTGAAAACTCATTTTTATTCTGAATTTGATGACACTTTTCTTCACTCTTTCCTCCAGTTTTTGTGGTTGTTCCTTAGGGTCTGTCTCCTAATTCCATATCATATTTCAAATTGCTGGAGTTCTTGACTTTGTCTTGGAACCTCTCCTCTTCTTCCTTCTGTTTTTCTCTCTTGTCCTTTCTTCCTCAGTCATTTTAATTTTATATTTCACATTAGTTTTTCTTGCAAGACATGCTTGGTTACGGGTCTATCTATAAAGTAAATATTTGGCACTGGTTTACCTGGCAGATTTGGCCTGGATGCAGTCTGGCTGGTGGATTTTGTATATTCATAATCTGAAAATCTGGAAATAAAATCTAGTAAAAAAGTCATCAGTCACTAGAAAAAGTGATAATTTAAAAACAAAAACACAAGCTAGGTATTCAGACCACTGATATCTGCCATCTACTAGACATGCACCTGTACTAACATTTCTGTTGGCTTCCTCATCTGTAAAACTCTATTCATGGGTTAACTTCATTTTTTTAAGGTCTTGTCATGAATCTGGATTTCTATTTTTCTACTGGTCAAACTAAATAATAAAGATTAGTTTTTCAGGGCACCTAGGTGGCTCAGTCGATTAAGGGTCCGACTTCAGCTGAGGTCATGATCTTTGGGTCTGTGAGTTCGAGCCCTGCATCAGGCTCTGTGCTGACAGCTCAGAGCTTAGACCCTGCTTCAGATTCTGTGTCTCCCTCTCTCTACCCCTCCCCCACTCATGCCTCTCTCTCTTTCTCGCAAAGGTAAATAAACATTGAAAATAATAAAAAAAGATTAGCTTTTTCATATTAACTGGTATCTCAAGAGAAAAGTGTTACATGCCCAAATAAGTCTGAACTCTTCATAGCATATTGTTATTCGTATTGTAACTGAGCAAATTAATATTTAGTGAAAACATTTTTAATTTGTGAAGTTCTTAAACCAAAAATGTTTGTTTACACTAAGAAGAAATGTGTTATAAGCAGTACATTTTAAATTTGAAGAACCATATTTTTCTCTGCTAAAACCACATCATACATAATACTGTGGAGCTGTCTATACAACACGAACTTCACAAATTTTAGGAAGAATTGGTCACCATCTGAATGGTACTTTTAATATATGGATTATCCAACATAAATATTATATTTGTTCTTGAAGTAAATCCACAGGGGGTAGAACACCAGTCTCTGGATAATGACGAAAGCCATAAAAGAAAATTCTTTCTTTTCTTAAGAATGGGGGGAAAATGATGCCATTCAAGAGGTCAGTTCTTTGGCAGAAACAAAAACTCTATTTTAAAATCATCTGAAAATGAATATCTGTGTAGGGTCAGTGAGACACTGAAACTACTTCAGAGAAAAATGAATGAGCACACTAATGTGTCCTCCCTTATTGTCGAGCTGAAAATAGACTGCTGAAGCGCATTCTTGTTTAAAGCCAAGATGCCACCCAAGAATCCTTGAAGCCGAATCTCTGCTAAAGAAAAACTACTATCCAACACTTGTGATATGTCACACATAAGACAATCATTAGAGAGCGGCATGCATGGTTCTCGTTATAAGTCAAGATTTTTACAGGTAAAGTTTGGAGACGCAACATGAAAATTCCAAGATGAATGAATTTGTTACAAAACGAAATGGTGGCTCATTCAGGACGATCCCTGAATGAGAATGGCCATTGACTATAAGAACTGGATGAGAAGAGAAGTAAAAATCTGAGAATACCTTCAATCCCAGAACATCTTTTCTCTTTTCTCCAACATTTCACTCATTTCTTTGCTCCTTTCTCTTCTCCAGTCTTACCTTTATCATTTCTCCCCTTCTCTCCTCACTTTGTCTCCTCCTTCTTCCCTTAACCACTGTTGGATCTTTCTTTTTCTATGTCCACTTTCTTTTCTAGCTTTTCTCTTCTACTCCCATTTGTCTCATTCCCTTTCCAAGTCCATGCTTTTATCTTGATCATACATGGAGAAAGGGGAAAAGGGCTAAATTTAATGATGATTATTATAATTGTGAAATGTATTTTTGAATTGCAAATTTAGACCCATTACATTAACATTATCATTTGGTTCAAATGTTAGAGGTACTTAGTAAATTAAAGTAAAATCATTCTGAGACTTTGAACATGAGGTTTATCTTTGAAATGATTGTCAGCCTGGCCAGAGAATGGAATTGAGTTTGTGATGAGAGAGAAATCTGCCAAAGATCAAGCTGGCCTGCCTCTCAGTGTCGCCCTGCCTGAGCAAATTGGCAACTCATAAATGCTTGGTTGATGATGCTCACAAAAATACGTGCAGGGGAGGCTGGTTTGCCTGCTGCTACCTGTGGCCAAAGAGTTACTGTTGCCAGCTGCTGAGTCCAGTCCCAGAGCTGCTCCTGGAAGACAGAGGCTTTTCTGGAGCAGGAGTTTCTGCAAGACTTCCCTATGCATATGGAAGGACATGTTGCTAGCTATCCCTCAGAGAAAGAAAGAAGAGAATGTTGCTAATGAACTTCCTATTCAGTAACATCACTATCTAGAGGGAGATGAGTATTCAAATTCATGTCAGGATTTAAGGCATATCCCATCGAGCTCCATTCTACTGAAAAATTGACTTAAAATGCTTAATAGGAGAAACCTACAACAAGAAAGCATATTTCAAAGATACAGGCTGGATGAGGTATGTTATGTACACTAAGAAACATAAGAAGCTATCTACCCTATTCGTACTGTTAGTATGGATTTATGGCCTGATATTATGTCTATAAAGCAGAGGTGTTTTTGTTCTCTGTACCAATGAGCACCAGCAACTAACCTCATGCTAGTGAAAGACAATCACTCAATTCTCTATACCCTGGGTGTAGGTGTGTTTCTCCTCTCCACTGTTTTTCCCTTCTTTTCCTTTTCCTTCTCTTTTCTGCAGGATTCAAAGCAACTTAACTGTACTGAACATACTGGAAAAGGGTGCAAGCAATTCACCTAAAGAAGTATGAACTGGAGAAATAGCAGTGGGCCCTAAGGACCATATAACGGAGGTGGGATTGGTGGTGATAAAGAAAATATTTTTAAATGTAACCACAATGTCATTATCATACCTAACCAAGTTAACAATAATCCTTTAATATTATCACACAGCCCATAATAGAATTTCCTTGATTTTTTGATAAATAACAGTTTTTACAGTATATTTTTTTTTATCAGTTTCTAAATAAGTTTCACCCATTCTATTTGGCTGTTATCCCCCTAGATCTCTTAAGGTTAGCAATTCAAATAGAACCTCAACATTGGTTAAATACTGTCTTTGGTTTGGGATTTATGAATTACTTGCTACATGGTACACACATTCTTCTAAAATAACTTCAAAGTTATCAAAAGAAGAAGCAATATATTTTTGTCTATGGTCTGGAAGATAATTAATTTACTCAAAAATATTTATGAGAAAATGTAGAAATGATGTAAAAGTGTTTAAAATTTTCAATATAGTGAAACACAGAAGCAGAGAATAGAACGGTGGCTTCCAGGGAAGTGAGTGGGAAAGGGATGGGCAGTTGCTATTAATGGGTATACAACTGAAGTTTGGTAAGATGATTTAGTTCCAAGTATCTGCTGCACAGCATTGTGACTATAGTAAACACTATTGTGTTGTACATGTAAAAATTTGTTCAGAGTGTAGACCTCATATTAAGTGTTTTCACCACAATAATAAAAGTGATAATAATAATAGTAAATTCCTTAGTGTTTTTATTTTAACCTTTCTGGTAAAGATATTTAACCATCCAGACAACAAGTATATTATTCTAAGAGAATTGTAATTACCTTCTCAGTTGAATATATTTTGTCTAGTCTGATAGCTGAGTTAAGTATTGGCCAACATTTTAATTGATGCTTGAGATCTGATCCTGGGGGTACCCTAAGAAATTTTCCTTATGACCTATTGGCAGTGTTAAGTCATTTTATAGACCCTAATTAATTAATAAAGATAGCTAAGTCCAAACCTTGAAAACAGCTTTGTAAACTGAATGCTTAACTAATTATTTAGTAACTTACTTCAACTTTACTTAAATATCAAAGTGGAGAAAATTTCTTAATGCCTGTAAAGGTCACTTTACCAGGAGATCGGTTCCAACTAACCAATTTATTTTCTTGTTTGTGACTGAATTCATTTCATAGTCTTTCTCTTTTTTTGGAAAATACTTTGAGAGAAACATGAGTGGCATCTGGTTGGGATTTTTCTGTTATGATTTTTTTTAATGTTTATTTATTTTTGACAGAGAGAGAGAGAGAGAGAGAGACAGAGCATGAGTGGGGGAGGGGCAGAGAGAGACAGACACACACAGAATCTGAAGCAGGCTCCAGGCTCTGAGAGCTGGAGCTGTCAGCACAGAGCTCCACGTGGGGCTCGAACTCACAGACCATGAGATCATGACCTGAGCCGAAGTTGGATGCTCAACCGACTGAGCCACCCAGGTGCCCCCCCCCCTTTTATTTTTGAGAGACAGAAAAAGCATGTACGTGCACACACACACACACACACACACAGACATGAGTGTATGAGCAGGGGAGGGGCAAAGGGAGAGGGAAAGAGAGTCTTTAAGTTTATTTATTTTGAGGGGGAGGGGCAGAGGGAGAGACAGAATCCTAAGCAGACTCCACACTGTCAGGGCAGAACCCAACTTGGGGCTTGAACTCAGGAACCATGAGATAGATCATGTGAGATCCTGACCTGAGCCAAGATCAAGAGTCACACACTGGCTGAGCCACCCCTGTAACCCTCTGGTTGGGTGTTGGCCAAATTTCATGATGATATAAATGCCTTCGTCTGCTTAAGTTTTTTGAATTGAGTGCCTATAACTTGAAACTAAAGGAGCCCTTACCCAGAAGTTACTGAAGTAGCTTTATAAGGAGAGGTCTTAGCTATAAGACGAGGAATAGGAAATTATGGTATTTTTGGATCCAAGGGAAGAATGACTCCTTTCTCAACATATGCTTTCCTTGCTGGCTCCCACACACAAATGTATCCTAAGAAGAATAAATTTTGGAAGAACTTAAAGATTTAACATTTTTATTTTTTAAAAAAGTTTAGAGGTTATGATGAATCTAGTATTGTGCTCCCAGAGTAATTTAAGAACCATTAAATTTTGTTTTAGTTAATGTTTTGTTGCTAAGAACAGGTTTCTGTTTCCTGACTTGTATTTATATTTTTTTAAATAAAGAATCTTTTTAGTCCTGATTAATAATTTGCCTCTTGGTTCAGAAGATTCAAGCAATAGTCATGATAAATTCTTACCAATTCATCATCAATATTTGGCATTACAAGCATATAAATGTATAATTAATTAAGTTTACAGAAATAAATATGGAGACGGAATTTTCATCCTCTTTCTTATAGTTTCATCACATTTTGGCTTTGTTCTGCTTCATAGGCAGAAATAAAATTCTTATTATGGATTTGAATATCTTTTCTATGAGAAGAATTTTAAAAGGTTTATTTTCTTACCTTTAAAAAAATGTTTTTACCAGTAGAAGAATATTGTGAGCATATGAATATTTTAATAGAAAGAAGAGCCCAGCTCCATCTACTTCTTATAGCAAGTAACATGTTCTTTGTAATTTTTTCTCACTGTGTAGCTTCAAAATAGTTTTAAACAGTCCCCTCCCCACATTTCACAGAAAGACAGACTTTAATGTTTATTTATTTTTGAGACAGAAAGAGACAGAGCCTGAACCGGAGGGGGGTGGGGGGGGTCAGAGAGAGAGGGAGACACAGAGTCCAAAGCAGGCTCCAGGCTCTAAGCTGTCAGCACAGAGCCCGACATGGGGCTTGAACTCGCAGACCATGAGATCATGACCTGAGCTGAAGTCAGACGCTCAACCAACTGAGCCACCCAGGCGCCCCAAAGACAGACTTTAGACTATACTTCCCACCTTAATCTAGTGACCTCCATACTGATGAGGTAGAAGAATGATTTGTTGTGCTTTTTAGAAAAGTAAATGCTTTTTGATTGTTTTACCTATTGTTAGCTTTTTCCATGACAAAATATAATTCATTACATATCATTGAACAAAAGGTTTATTTCAAACATTTTAATCATGGTGGAATCATATCACAACAACCATGGTTATCAAAAGTGGTTTGCTAACTAAATTATGAAATATGTTCTTACTGTTAAATAGTATGGAATGGTTTTCTTGGTGATAACATTTGAAACCTATATTATATTTCTATTTCCTTTTTCTTCATGAAAGATTCCCATAAGGAAGATCTATTACTCTGTATGATACAATCGCCATGTAGCACCAAAAAACAACATTAGAATATTCATTTAGGATTGTTTAGTCTAAAATTTGTCAAAAGAATTTATGAAATGGAATTATGTCAAAAAATTACGAACTGTCACAGGCTTAGGGTAAAATCAGCAAAAATGATGGAGTGAGACATCAGAGGAACATTAATTGCAGTGGAGTGGTTGGCCTCTCCATTTGATGGACTTTAGTTAAAAACCTTTATAATTAACGAGCGCCTGGGTGGCTCCGTCAGTTAAGCGTCTGACTCCTGATTCTGTCTCAGGTCACGCTCTCATGGTTCGTAAGATCAAGGCCTGATTTGGGCTCTGTACAGACAGCACAGAGCCTGCTTGGGATTCTTTCTCTCTTTCTCTCTCTGCCCCTCCCCTGCTCACACTCTCTCTCTCAAAATAAATAAACATTTAACAAATTATAATTAAATAATTAGTTTTAAAATAGCTCATTTTATTTTGAATAATAAAATATATTATGATAAAATATATATTCATTGCTATGGTAATTCCTGAAATTGTAACAGTAAAATTATCTATAGCCATAGTAATAGTATCTTGGATCTCTGATTTAACAGAATTGAACATGTGGAATATGGTAACATGCATAGTGAGGTCTATATTTATTTATAGATATTAAGTTAAATATTTATATCTAGGTGCGTGTGTACATATTGCAAAAACGAAGCCAAATCAAATTACTATATGATAATTTAGATTTGAGAGATGTGATTATAAACATTACTTTGAAAAAGCAAAAGGCCAAAATAGATTACTTTTGAACTTTGTAGATGAAATCATACTTTTTCTGGGTTGCCTGAAATTAGTGTTAGGAGCATATTTACATTAATAGTAAAATTCCTCCCTACACAACCATTGAATCATTAGTTACCTGTTCTTGGCATGTCAGAAAAGTAACATGTCACTTTAAAAAATAACACTATATATCAAATATTTTTTTAAAAATCTGATTGTCTTAATTATTGATGACTTGAACTTTATATACTCTGACAATTCCATTGGTTATTTTCACAAATTTTAAAATCTGTGCAAGATTCTACTTTAGAAAATATAACTTTCTATGTCCATAATGGCAGTGTTTTTACCATACATGTGACTTTTTGTGAGATGATGTATTTGGTGCTTCTAGTCCTATTATTAATAGTTATGATTTATTAACTGGACAAATGTTTAGATTTTTTTCTTTTTTGGTAAAACACAATTACACAATTTTTGCTTTGCTTGATTTTCAAAAAACTTATAATAACAAAAAAATGTTTCTGGGATGAAATATTAAACGGGAGACTCAGACAATGCCAAGTGATCCTCACATGTTGAGAACCAATTATCTCTACATGAGCTGGTGGGCAAAACATCTGGTACAAATGAAGAATCCTCAGTTGAGTGAAGATGTTTGTAATTTTCCTTTTTGATGTTAATACAAATTTAAGATTTTGTGTTATTTCTGAATAGGTAGAGCTGTGAACCAGTTTTTTTAACTTAAATAGGTTGTTTTTATCAACTCTTCACATTTAACATTTTTTTTGCTTTACCTTTCCTGCTTCTATGGTGATCTGAGGAGAAAGGTATCACCTTGCAGGTACCTGAGGGCCATTGTTGAGGCAAGATTCAACAGGTTTATTTTTCGTTTGTTCTGTCAACTCTTTTATTTCACTGTTAAATTTGTAAGTGTGAGTTTGCTCTTTGGTGAGTCACAGATAGACGCTATACCAGGTAAGTTGTTGCACAAAGGAAACTTTGCAGCAAATAAGGAGATCACAGGTGATAACTTCCAAAGCTGTGACTCCCTGGGCAAGGGTGACTGGGTTCTTTATTTAGGGTCGAGTTGAATATTTAGATAGAGAAGACATCATCATATGTAAGGATGGGTGTAAGGTCACACATGTGCGTTAAGGAAACATGCCTATACACACATTGCAAGTTGTGTAAATGAAGCTTGTGTTCCTCCCTGGGTGGAGACATTAGTGTTATAATGAGGTAAAGATCATTCCAGAGGTCATTCCAGAGGTCACTCCACGGTCCATTGGTGCAGGTATGAGTTGGGATTTCTTTCAAACTGGATTGGGTGGTCTGGGCCATCAGAGCTCTTCTTCTGGGCAGTTATTACATGGGGAGTAGTTTCAGTTTCCATGACAGGATGTTATACCCATAGGCTCTTCTGCCTGAGTTAAGAGATGAGCTGTAAAGAAAAGCTTAAGGAAAAATGTGGCATAGAGGTGAGTGGATATAGCAGGTAGGCAGTAAAGGTCAGATCTTGGGTTCTGCCTGATGACAGATGGATTGATTGACTGATAACTTCAGGTCAGTGTTATTTGTTTCTCAGATGCCCAATATACTAGAGCACTAATTTTTAGAATTACCCTTGCTGCGACTGAAAGAAGCAAGGATATAATGTTTTCCCCTCAATGGAAGCCTGACAGGATGGCAGCAGTTAAGAGGAAAGAATTGCAGGTCATATCCTGGCCTCTCTTCTGATCAACCTAGCCAGGACTGAGTATATTACAGATGCCCTCTCCAATCAGAAAACCTGAAGGAGCAAGCACAGGGTGGTGAAAGTGAGGTGAGGAATGGAGAGGAGCAAGCGTGGTAGAGGCCTTGGGATCTGGGGCAACAGGACCATTCCCTGCCTTTTCTGTGTCTAAATGCCAACTCTGACCCTTATTATCTATCGGTAAGAACGATCACGGGTGGAAAGTTGACTTTTCTATAAGGCCCATTTTCTTCATGTATGACATGGATGAAGACTCATGACAGAGAGACCCACAAAAGTTGAGTCAGGGATATGTCGTTTTTAAGGGATCAACATTTCCCTTTCTGTTCTAATTCCACAAAGTCTAAGAAGCAATTCCTGGAAATACTCATGATGTGTTTGGAGAGTAAGGACAATTTCCTCCTACTATTTGGAACATTTAATGTGCTGCTTGAGTTGCAGGGGGGGGAGGGTGGGATTCAGATATTTAATGAACAGACTTAACACACAATGTGCAATTTTTTTGTTTGTCTCACAACACCAATAAGGAGCTAACAGAGCTCACAAGCTCCTTTATAATGGGATGAATGACTGTTGTATTATAATTGCAAACAAAGCTGCGGATGCAATTCAAAATTCTTTTTATGCTTGCAAATATGCTGCTTATTGTTTCTTGTTTTAGAAGCAGCCTTAATTTGCACTGAAAATTCTGTTAGCATCTTATTTTCATAAGACCATGTATCTTTTAACATGGATCTATTTTTTTTCAATTGGTGAATACTTTTCTAGGAAAAATGTTTACTAAATTCATGAGGCCAGCACTATTCCTGCTGCTATAATTAAGGTACAGTACTTATACCTTAGTCATAAAAATATTCACTCCAGAAACTCATTTTATGGGCAAATTTTTAGTGTATAGCTTTCCAAAAAAGCTTTTGGGCATATTTTATTTATATATCCATATATACAGAAATGTGTTCAACATATTTTTTAAAACTTCTTCTTGGGAGTCATAAAGCAGATTTTCAGACAAATATTTAAATGAATAATATTAGAGAACTTGTAAATGTATATAATGGATGGATTATTTGAAATACTTTACATTGGTTTATTTCTAAAATGTTTTTACATCTGTATGAATGGGCTTTCTAAATAAAACCATAATTCATCATTAAAGATAATTTATGAGGAACTTTAGATATGTATCTTTTCTTTTTATGTATACTCAAACTTTTTTCTATGTTTTCCTAAATATGCTGGAGATATGTATGTCCGTGAATTAAACCAAACAATATTAGTTACAATATTCAAATTTAAATGACCGTTTACCGTGTTGTTATGAGTTTAACAGTGTGAACAAGTATGACTGTCATGATAACTCTATAATGTAGAAAATGTTTATTTCCATTTTACAGATGAGAAATTATGGCACAGAGATTTATTTACTTGCCAAAACCATAACGCTGGTGACTTATAGAACTAGTTCTAGACTATAGAACAGATTCCAGACTGTTTGAATCCATTGCCATATTTCTATCAAAAAACTGAGTCACATTATTAATTCTGGTCAGCCTAATGAATTGGTTTGTTATTTTCCATCCACAATAAATTGCTTATTCTTGACTACAAAAAAAAAAAAAAAAAAGGTACAACTTTCAGCTATAGAATTTCCCTCTGGATGGTCATCTAATGGCTGGGCATGGTCAATTTGTATTTTCCAAATATGTTTCTCACTGTTGATTATAACATTGCTAAAATTAACTTAAATAATTAAATAAATCATCTATTGTCCTTATTTTAGATACTGGTACCATACTGGGTAATAATTATGAATCCATCATTTGGGAGACTTGTATCTGTATAATCATCATTTTAATTTGCCCCTGGGGAGATGATATTGGAGTCTACTATGAAATATTAAAAAAAAGGCCTTATTTCTAAGTAAAAGAAAGTTAAACACATTAAAGGCTTTATTCATAATTACCTTTGCTGTTCTGTACCAGAGAAGAAAACAACTGAAAATGACAATCAGCTAAGAAATAGTAAAAATTCCTCGGAAGAACCACTGAGGAGCTCCCATTGTGTTTACAGCTTGAAATGTTTCAGTTTATTTCTATTGTGTGGGATTTCTTAATTAATGTTAAATCGTGTTCTTGTGTAAGTCAGAGGCCATCTGTTGGATTGATGTTGCTCACTGGTGATGCCATAATTGTGAATCTTTTAGGACAGTCATCAAACCTAGTGCCTTCTTCCTTTCTTGCAGCTTGCCTTCCTGATTCCTGCTGCAAGAACTTGTTAAAGAGAGCAGGAGACAGTAATATTGTAGTGTTCTTGGAAATTTGCATGTAGGAAAGCAAGTAAATGCATATTCACCATGTGCATAGTTCATGGAGTGATGAGGACAATATGAGCCTCAGAGGGAATGATTGTTTCACAACAAGGAACTCTTGCATTTCAAATTGCTCGACACCTGGGCTTGAAATAAGTCCATACTCCTGTTGGTAAATGTTACTGCAGGAGCACTGGCAAGAAGACTGACAGCTTGAAGGGGCATTCACACAGTCATACAGCACGTTAATGTTGGTAATGTGTCTTTTTTTTCCTGATTGGCGAGATAACAAGAAAAAATTGGCCACATCTTCCTAGGTCTGCATCTGGTTGCATAGCACAATGTGGACAGAGATTCTGCATTGAGTTTATGGATTTTAATTCTCATTATTTCTGCTTGTACAAGTATATTTTGCTGAGAGTGTATAAAGCACTGAATATTATCTGGCATTCTATTTCTTTCATGTCCTTCATCAAATTATACTATTCTTTATATCCTTTTACTTTTCTGCTGTATTTTCTCCACACTGTCTGGCCTTTGCCTTATAGAAGATTATAAATTCTTGTATGGAAAGGGTAAATACCTGATTACTCTTTGTTCTGTGCACAAACATGCTTTTCAATAGATTTATTGGTTATATTGAGTACAAACTACTTAAAAATATATTAAGTATCTCTTTTCTTTCTCTGTCATTTATATATATCTCAACATATATATATATATATATCCATATATACGTGTATGTATGTGTGTATGTATATGTGTATGTGTGTATGTGTGTGTGTGTGTGTGTGTGTGTGTGTGTGTACAGATGTAGTTCGCACAAATGCTCCTGAAATAAATAGATCTAAGACTCTTAACTCCCACTTTCCATCCCATTTATTCTTCTTAACATATGCCCCATACGCTGTGTATTAAAGGTTTACTTTGGACCTTTTCAATTGCAACTACACACATTATCTTTGCAGTACTGGAAAAAAATAGAATTGAATCAGCTAATCACAGATCTGGAAAATAAACACACAGTGATTGTTCCTCTGAAACCTTAGAGAAAATCTGACAGCACACTCTGTAGCTATTCATATCACTTTTTTGAAAACAAGCCCTGTCTTTAATCTGTTATTTGGTTTCAAACCTGCTTTTGATCCATTATTCACTTTGAAATTCAAAGATTTGTTCAGACATTCACTTTAGCCATATATTCTAAAATTGCACCCACAGTTGAGAAAGATGAAGCTCTACAACAATAGCATTTTCTTAATTTCTCAGATCATAGAAACACATAGGAACTACCAAACTGCCAAACTCCTCTGAGCTGACTTCCCCTCAAAGAAGCACAATGATTGGGATTCAAGCAATTAGAAAACAATTAATTTTTGCATTGTTAGCTAAATACAGTAATAATGGAAACTAATAACTAAGCAAATATTGAAAGGTTCCCCAGCACTTCTTTCAATGAGCAGGAAAATTCGGGATGATCAGCATCTTATGTCGGTCTGTCCTAGTCCTTGTCCAATATGTCACATTGTTCTTCAATGACCGAATAGTGATTAATTTGAGAAACAATATAACACAAGAAAAAAGGCCAACAAAGTATCCCATATTATTTACACCGGCTAGGATTCAGCACAGGATGACAGCCGACAGGAGCTGCTTACTAACAACAGAATTGCCTGGTGCTTGGGGGGGGGGGTGCTGGATGGGAGCGGACTTTGCTTAGCTGAGGCCCAGGAGCTAAGCAGGAGCAGCCGAGGTCATCCCTGGGACTGGTTTGCACCGTAATGTTATTTTCCTAAAGTTTTCCAATCAGCAAATTAGTTTGCCTTCTTAGAGATAATGTGAGTAAAAGGAAACAAAGAAGCCAAACGAACTCCTAGGGAAAATTCCTCCCCACAGAAACTAAGGCGTGGGGAAAAGACACTCATTTCTCACAGCATGAAAAAGCTACGTTGTGATTTGAAAACACCGTTGCTTTCTTAATGAACTAGATCCCTCCTGATAATCTTGTTTAAATGATTACTGTGATTAGTGAATTCCCCTTTTATAAAGCATTAGACAGTTCTACCTATTTTTTAAATCATAAGAATTCTTAAAATCTCTGAATGAATGTGTTCCAAGTAATATGGCACTGATTTGAAAAAGTAGCTGTGAGAAACGCCCTTTTGTTACCAAAAAGGCCCTCAGTATTATTTTTGCTACAAAATGTTTTCAAAATAGGGATTGCTGTTTCCCACCGGCAAGTGGTGATCAATCCTGTTACGTCTAAATTGTATCAGTGAATGTCAGTGAAACTTCAGTCATCCTCATACAGAAACCACAATATTAACAATATTTTATTTTGAAACAAAATTTGTAATTTTTATTGGTTCATGATCATGATTTTTGACCAGCCCTCAAAGAACTTAAACCATTTGTAATGGAAGTTTCAGATTTAAATATTGGCATTTATTTTAAATTATGTCTATCTTAGAGAGCATTCATGAAGTTTTAAGTGAATGCCTGCATCTAGTAATTTTTATAGGATGTATTTTTAAAATACACCTTATCATTAGGTGGACTAGTTGGTAATATCCATATTCATGGAAAATATTAACTGTCTCTCCCTCTTTCTCTATCTAATCTCTGTGTGGAGTATCCTGCTTTTTAAAACTGTTTTCCTATTTTCCTCATAGTTTTTTTTTTTTTTTTTTGGGGGGGGGGAATGTATATAACGAATGTATAATTTAATGTCTGGGGCATGTTTCAGGGACAGGATATGTGTCATTTGAAGACAATTCACAGGCGATAATTATCTCATTAACCATCACTGTTGAGAAGCATACAAACTCCCACCTGATTTAACACCCTTCTTTTTCCACTCCTAACAGAATCTCCACTTTCCTCACGCCAAACATCTTCTCTCTCATTCATCCCGCCAACGCAACTCTTGCATTAACCCCATTGTTGCTCACAAGTTTGCAGATGATGCTTTACCCTCAAGGCTGATTTGAAATATATTTCAAAGAAGTCTTTTTCAACTTCCAGTGTTAGAATTTGTTGACGTACAGTCTGTACCCAGATTGCTGCTTTCTTCCTTGCTTTCTCACCTTTCAAATTGAGCGGCTTGAATAAAGGGACCGTGCCTCACCATGCCATTGGAAGGGCACTACTATAATATAGTCCCTGCAGTCTTGACACTTAGAACCTAGTATAATGAGCTGGCTACTCATCCTTCATCCATTTGCAACGTATGGCTATTTCTGGCTGTTCCTCAGTTTCTGTCCTGGATCCTCATCTGTTTTTTTTCTGTGTTCTGCATATCCTCCTGGAGCAGCCCAATATACTCATGTCTTCTGCTATCGTGCATTTTAACTTGTAAACCCAAATTTCTAGACCCTAAATTGCATATCACTCATGGTTGGCTCTTTATGAATTCTCTATTAGTACCTAATATTACTATTAAAATAATGTGAATAAATTCTCTGTCTTCCCCCCAATTTCCTTCTTGCCTTATTTTGATGAATGGCCCCATAGTCTATTAAATTTCAAACTAGATTTTGTGAATTTTCTATAATTCCTCCCTAGGAAAATAGTGTTGTGTTAATGCTTCCTTTTAATATCTGTCAGATATAGTCTTCCTTTTTTTATTAAAATTTTTTTAACATTTTATTTATTTTTGAGAGAGAGACAGAGTGCGAGCGGGGGAGGGGGGTAGAGAGAGAGAGAGAGACACAGAATCCGAAGCAGGCTCCAGGTTCCTAGCTGTCAGCACAGAGTCCGACATGGGGCTTGAACCCACGAACTTCGAGATCTTAACCGACGGAGCCACCCAGGCGCCCCAGATATAGTCTTTTCTTTTTGTCTCCTTTGCCATTGCCTCGTTTCAGGTTTTTCATTTCTCCTGTCTATAATCTCCAGAGCACCCATCCCCTCACTAGTCTCCCTAATCCATTTTGCCTTCTTCTGATCTGTTTCTACTGTATTTTAGGAGTAATCTTTCTGAGATTAAAATCTGAATCTCTTTTGTCAGTCGTTTTTTAAGTTTGCCCATTTTCTTCAGAATAAATTCCAATTTTCTTTTTATATAATATAAACTCCATAGGCTTTGACACAGCTTTTCAGCTATTCCAAGTTTTGCTCTTCTTTCTTTCTCTTTTCCACCACACACACAGCCTATGGTGAAAACATATATATATATATATATATATATATATATATATATATTTTTTTTTCATTTTATCCATAAACGCACATGCTTTCATATTTCCCTAGGAACATCTGTCTATCTAGCATTTTCTTGTTTATGTTTTTTTTTCCTAAACACAGCTCATAGTTTTGTACCTCTTTGAGGACTTTACTGCCATTCCCAAATCTAAGTAGTTTTCCTCTCTGCTTTTCCATATCTGTGCATATTCCCATACTTTCAGTAATAATTCCATATGCGATACATGAGCTTTTCCAGCTAAACATAAATTGTTGAGGACTGAGGCCATATCTCATCTTCTTGTGTTTCCAGAACTTATTGCATTGCTTTATGTATTGTAGACATCAATAAATATTTTGAATATTCGAACAGTACCATGCTTTGGGCTTTCCTTCCTCTTACGGTGAATGTCATCTCCTTCTCATACTCACTCTCTGCAATCTAAATGCCCTCCATTTATGGTTCAGTGCCATCATCTCCTTTAGGGCACATTTGCTGACCACTCCAGCTCTCCAACTTTAACATAATTCAAGTATATCAATTATCATGACACTTTTTTTCAATCTTTATTTATTTTTGAGACAGACAGAGAGAGAGAGCACGCACATGTGTGGGGGAGGGGTAGAGCGAGAAGGTGACACAGAATCTGAAGCAGGCTCCAGGCTCCCAGCTGTCAGCACAAAGCCCAACGTGGGGCTTGAACTCACAATCTGCAAGATCATGACCTGAGCCGAAGTCAGATGCTTAACTAACTGAGTCACCCAGGTACCCCATGATTACACTTTTATAACACTCTTGTGTTAGGATAGAAACAGATGAATCTAATTTTCTCTCCACTCAATTTGTAGGTGTATCTCTAATCCTTGGACAAAGAATCTAGAGTGGGAAGCAGAAGTTGTGCACATAGACCCAACACTGTTCCTTGCTCTACACTTTTCTGTATGATTTCTTACTTAATTCTCTCTTTCCTCATCATACACAACCCCAGTGTGCAAACAACCATGGGAATCATAGAATTTAATGCAATTCAAAATGATGATTTTTTTTCCCATTCAATATTGTTTTCAGCAGAATTGGGATAAATACCCTTTTCAGTCTCTGGCTTCCTCAGCATTTCTTCTCAAAACGTACTTTTCTACATTTTTTTTTGCAATGTTTTCTATTAACATGTTATGTTATTGACGTCACAGAAATGTAGAATTGTAATGCCAGGAGGTGTGTCTTTCTATTCTCCAGTTATATTGCTATACTACATAGATTAATAGCTGGTACTTGAGTGGCAAAAAAGGAATAATACAGGATATGTGGTATAATAAGAAAGTGCTCTCCATGTGTATCAAAACTATACTTCATGAGTGTATCCATGGAGACAAGTGGCTTTAATGAATTCCCTGAGTGAACATAACTCCTTGTAAAGAGCTAATGCAGATGCCACAAATAAAGATTTCAATAAACTAGAAAATAATATCTCAAATCATTATTCTTTATCCACGTGGAAATAGTTTGGTAAAATGGTCATGTTTGTGGGTAGAGTCAGACAAACTGGGGCCAAATACTAGTTTCCTCCAGCCTGTATGAGTGATTTTAGACAGTTCTACTGATCTCTAAATCTCATTAGAAAGAATTAGAATAATAGAACAACTCATAGAGATATTGTGAGGACTGAATGTTAAGTATATATATATATATTAAGTAAGCTAGTAGCATGTGAGATATGGACAAAACACAAAGAATATGTTGAATAAAGGTAGGTAAGTAAGTGGCATGCATGTGTGAGATAGTACAGAACTTATAAGGTGCACTAAATAGAAGAAGTTAGTAATCTATAACATATACTAAAATTAGAATAGGGGCACCTGGGTGGCTCAGTCGGTTAGGCGGCCGACTTCGGCTCAGGTCATGATCTCATGGTTCGCGAGTTCGAGCCCCGCGTCAGGCTCTGTGCTGATGCCTCAGAGCCTGGAGCCTGCTTTGGATTCTGTGTCTCCCTCTCTCTCTGCCCCTCCCCTGCTCATGCTCTGTCTCTTCTCTGTCTCTAAAAAAATAAATAAATGTTAACAAAATTTTAAAAAATGTAAAATTAGAATAAACAGAAATGTGAGTGCTGTTTGTAGATAGAAGGCGCTGGAAAGACCAAATCATGATCATACTTCTGCCTGGCAGCTCCTATTTGGCACCCGTTTGGTGATACTCAGCACCATCCTCTTCTGGCCCCACATATGTTCTACCCCCAAAGTATGCAAATAAAATCCATGGCAGTTTAGCAGATGAATCTGTTAGCCACACCTGTGGCCACATACTGGTCATGCTGTATGTTGGAGCACATGTGCATTAGATTTATCAGGACCCAATTGGTAAAACTCTTCTACCTTCTCTACTTGCTATCTATCCTGAATATGTTAATTAATTCCGTTGCTTTCCCCTTGCTTCTCATTGTGAGTTTTACACTGATTTAATAAACAGTGTGACTTAAGCAATTTAATTTGGTCAGTCCCATGACTCACAGCGCAACTTTTCTGGCTGTGACTTAGGTATTGTCAGAGTAATGGGGTGGTTTCTCATACAAAGTACTCTAAAGAAGTAGAAGATGGGGAAGGAAATCAGCAAGCACTTCATACAAAAAGATATAAATGAGTAAATACGTGAAAACTGTATTACAATTAGTGACAAATCAAACACTAATAAAAATTAATAAAGTCATTTTTACTTCTTATGTGTGCAAATTTAAAAAAGAGTAATAATGGTGAGTGTCAACAAGGATACGGAAAAATGAGTGTTCCTGTAGATATACACAAAGATGTACATATACTTATACATATAGTACAGATATAGATATATCAATACAGATAAAGATAGATATAGTTGGAACATAAGTTAATAAAAGCTTTTGGAGTGAAATTTGGTAATATATATGGAATCACATAAAATGTTCCATAGTGTTTGACCTGGCAATTACACTAGTAATATATCATATGATATATCCACTAAAAATGTTATTGATACATTAATTAATGTGCTAAATATTAATTCTGTATTTCTAATTCAGAGTACATATAATAGAATGGTTTTTTTTTTTGAAATTCAAATGCCTTTGTATGGTTATATATACTAACAATACCCAATAGGAAATTTGGTAACTGATATTGGTACATCGGGATGGAAAGAATATTTTTGTGTTTTTCTTTCCTTTGTCTTTTTGAATGCCTGAATTTATTATGTTCCTACAAAAAATATGGATACCTTGTGTAAAATATATATTAAAACCTACTTTATTTTTAATTTTCTTATTGTAAAATATAATGCAAATACATAAAATACAAATACTCAGCTTAAGAAATAATTATAAAGCAAATACCCATGTAACCAGCTTGACAAACGGAGTGGGCACAGGAAAGTGCCCACTCCGGAAGCATTATCATATCTGTTCTTGATCCCCCTCATTGGTTCTGCTCCATTGAACAACTATTTTTCTTTTATGGGAATTATTTATTTTCATATTTCTTCTTTAAAAGATGAAAGAAATTCTCTCCTATTTCTAGTTTCTGAGAGCTCTTTGTTTAATGATTTTATCAAATGCTTCTCTCAATCTATTAAACAACCATATGATTTTTAAAGTCTGTCAATCTGTTGATGTAATGAATTAAAACTGCTTGCTTTCTAATCTTAGACACATTTTGCATTCTTTCCATGGACCCATATTGTTCATATTAGGATTATTTTACTAATATTTGCATGTTTTTATGAGTGAGATATTTCCGCCAATTTCATCTCTTTTTAGTGCCCTGTCAAATTTTGTTATCAAGTTCAGGCCACCTCATGAAAAAAGTTGGAGAATAAACTGCAACTATCTTTGCCTAGTCTTTGGAAAATTTTATGGGACATTAGGGAAAGTCCTTAGGGAGTCAGAACAATGGCTTCCCAAAGATGCCATTTTCTAATCCCCTGAATCCAAGAATACATTACCTTATAAGGGCAAGAGGGACTTTGTAGACATGATTAAAAATGAGGACTTTGAGATGATGAGAATATTGTGGACTATCCAGATAAACCCAATCTAATCATATGAATTAAAAGAGGGGAAAGGTTTCATTGCTGTGGTCAGAGAAAGCGTGATACCAGTATGAGGGCCAGAGAGATGTTATATTGCTGGCACTGAAGATGAATTTAAGGGGTCAAAATCAAGGAATGAATGCAGCCTCTAGAAACTAAGAATTGAAAAGAAACAGATTCTCCTTTAAGAATGCAATCCTGCCGTGATCTTGATGTTAGCCTAGTAAGATTAATGTTGCGTTTGACCAATATGTATTGTAAAATTTACAATTTTACAATTATGATATAAAATTAATTTTATAACATGTGTTGTTTTAAGCCAATATGTTTGTGTCAATTTGTTACAGCAGCAATATGCAACTAATACAATGTAGTTTATAAATTTTATTGGAATTGGTGTTGAAGTTATAGGGCCTTGAGTAATATTGATGGAAGATATTTGAATGATGATTTAATTTGGTTTATGGATTAATTTATATCTTTTTTTAATTATTTAAATGACATTTAATAATTAATTTTTGAAGAATTCACTTATTTTTCCCTAAATTTTAAAACCTACTGCATACATTGCTCATAGTATGTATATTATCTTTTAACGATTATATGTTGAAAACATAAAATGATATCTACATTAACAAACTTTAAGTGTATAATTCTGTGTTGTTAACTAGAAGCACATTGTTGTACAGCAAATCTCTAGAGCTTTTTTTATTCTTGCCTGACTGAAACTCTATACCCATTGAAAAGCAACTCCTCATTTCCCCTCCCCCAGTCCCTGACGACCACCGTTCTACTTTCTATTTCTATGAGTTTGATTACTTTGGATACATCGCAGAATTAAGCAATATTTTTGTTCTGTGACTAGCATATTTCACTTAACATAACATCCTCAAGATTCACCCACGTTGTACCATATAACAGGATTTCCATATTTTTAAAGGTGAAAAATATATCATTGTATGTATACACTATATTTTCTTTATTCATTCATCAGTTCGTGAACATTTAGGTTGTTTCCACCCGTCATCAATTTTTAGTCTTCTTTCAAGAAATGTTTATTAAAGGGGCTCCTGGCAGGGGACTCAGTCTGTTAAGCGTCTGACTCTTGGTTTCGGCTCAGGTTATGATCTCATGGTTTGTGGGTTCCTACCCTCATGGGACGCTGTGCTGACAGTGTGGATCCTGCTCAGGATTCTCTCTCTCCCTCTCTCTCTGCACCTCTGCCAATTGAGCACACACACTCTCTCTCTCAGAATAAATAAATAAACTTTAAAAAAGTGTCTATTAAAGTCCTTTGCTTATTTTTTAATTAGGCCATTTGGCTTTTGCTTAAGTCGAAGGGACTCTTTATTTTTATGAATTTTAATACATTGTAGTATAATAATAGTCTGCATTTGTCTGTATATTTACCTTTATAGTTTTATAAAAGTAATTTTTTAAGTTTATTTATTTATTTGGACAGAGAGTGCACACGTGAGTGGGTGACAGACAGAGGGAGACAGAGGATCTGAAGCAGGCTCTGTACTGTCAGTGCAGAGTCCGATGTGGGGCTTCAACTCACTGACTGTGAGATCGTGACCTGAGCCAAAGTAGGACGCCTGACTGACTAAGCCACTCAGGCATCCCAAAGGTAATTTTTATGTTTTATATTTATATATACTGAGCTTTATATTTTAATATGCTTTGTTGTTGTTGTTAGCATCCTTTTGTATCAACTCAAAGGACTCCTTTTAGCATTTCTGTAAGGCAGGTCTAGTGGTGATAAGCTTCCTGAGCAGTGCTCCAACCAACGAGGTCTGACATGTCCTCAACTCTTCTCTTTCTACCCCGAGAAAGAAGTCACAAGCCCAAGGTTCTCTTCTGGCAATGAGCTGTGCTGACATCGGGGAGGGGCTGATGTGGATAAAGTGAAATTGCTCTTCCTGTCCATTTCAATGTGGCTTTCCTCAGCCTTTTGCTTGCCTGAGGTATTGAAACATTCTAACTGGATTTTGGAAATCTCATAAAGGTATTACGATCTGTATTTCTTTGTTAAATCATTATTTCTGTTGGAGAATGAGTTCTAGGACTCCTTATTTTTCCACCTGGCTCACGCAAGTCCTATTATCTTTTAAATATTGACATGCCTCTCATTCATGTTCCCTTTTAATCCATGTTATGGTTATTTTTTTCTTTTTCTCATTTCTTTTCCATTTTAAAATTTTATTTTATATTTATAGGGCTTTATTTTAGTTCATTAAATTCTTCCGGTGTTTTAATTTCTCTTAACAGTGCCTCAGCGCATCCACATTTTATGTTCATGCAATAATTTCATATGCCTATTTAAAATACTCTTTAATTTCCATTCTATTTCTTCTTTGGCCCCTGTTTTATGTAGAAATATATTTTGTACTTACCAAACAGGTGAGAGCTGTTTTGTTATATTTTGTCATTGTATTCTAAATTAATTCATTGTACTCAGACACTATCCTATGCATGCTTTTGATCCTTGAAACTTTTTTTTTGAGAATTGCTGCATGTTTTAACATGTGGCATTAAAAACATTATTGGTGTGCTTTATAATGTGTATTATTCAGATATTGGATATGTCATTCTGTAATTATTTGTTAGGCCAAATTTGCCCATCATGTACTTATGCATTAGATCTTAACGATATTCTTTTGCCTTCTTGTACTATTAGTTACAGGGAGAAAAATATTTAAAAATATCCCGATATGAGAGTTCTCTATTTCTTATAGTTTAGTCAATTTGTTTTCTTTATTTTTAAGCAGTATTCTTTTTTTTTTTTAATTAGGTTATTTATTTACTTTCAAAGAGAGAGAGAGAGAAAGATAGCAAGCTGGGGAGGGGCAGAAAAAGAAAAAGAGAGAGATGGGGCGCCTGGGTGGCTCAGTTGGTTAAGCGTCTGACTTCGGCTCAGGTCATGATCTCATGGTTCGTGGGTTCGAGCCCTGCATCAGGCTCCGGGCTGACAGCTCAGAGCCTGGAGCCTGTTTCAGATTCTGTGTCCCTCGCTCTCTGCCCTTACCCAACTCATTCTCTCTCTCTCTCTCTCTCTCTCTCTCTCTCTCTCTCAAAAATAAACATTTAAAACAATTAAAAGAGAGAGAGAGAGAGAGAGAGAGAGAGAGAGAGAGACAGAATCCCAAGCAAGCTCCACACTGACAGTATGCAGCCCAATGTGGGACTCGAACTCACAAACCATGAGATCATGACCTGAGCCTAAATCTAGGGTTGGTTGCTTAACTGACTGAGCCACCCAGATGTCCCACTAGTCAATTCTTTTTCTACATATCATTAGGTTCATACATTATTAGATGGATACATAAATGAAATAGTTCTCTCCTCCTGATGAAATGTAAACAATTATTAAGTAATTCTCTTTATTAATTCCCTTTGATTTAAAGTTGATGTGTCTAAATAACAGTGTAACTATTCTGTATCTAAAGGTAATTTTCATGAAACATTTTTCCATCATTTCATTTTCCACATTTTTCTCTTTATAATTTATGTGGCTTTCCTATAAGAGCCACAATATTAGGTTCTGAATATGGTTTCTGTTACAAAAGCATTTAGTCCATGGTTAATACAATTATTGAGGTATTTGGTTTTAAATCTTTAAATCTACTTTTGTGTTATCTATTTGTAGAAATAAAAGTGAAAGGAATAAATAAATAAATGTATAGAAAAATATAAATACAGATTGTTTAAATCTATAGCAATAATGTGTCGTTAAAGAAACAGAATATGTATTATTGTCATGAGTTTTGAATCTGTCTCATTTACTTTAACACCACACATTATTAAGAGTATGCATTAATACAATCTTTATTTATATTTTCCCATGAACTTATCACTGTCTTTGGTCTTCAAGGTTTTGGCCTCTCAGACCTTACATTTGAGGTCAATTTTCTTTGGACCTCAGTAGATTATTTAGAATTTCCTTTATTGTGGTTGTGTGGATGGCAAATTTTCTTAGTTTATGTTTGTGATGAATGCCATTTTTTCCCTCTTATTGAAATTACTTTCTAAAATATATTTTCATTATGAAATTCTGGGCTGGCTTGTATTTTCTTTTAGCATAGTGAAGATATATTTCCACTGTCTCCTGGCTCCTGTTTTTACTGTTGGGAAGTTATCTATCCTTCTGTTCCTCTCTAAAATATGCCATCCATTATTTTCTTGTAACATTGAAGAGACTGTCTTTTGCAGATTATTTTTTTAAATTGTAAGGTTTTTGTGTGAAATATTTTTGTACATAATTGGTTTTTCATTACTTGTAGAACATTTATTGTCTTCTAAAATAACACTGATGCCATTTTTTCACTCTCCTTTCAAGACTCATTAGCTATAGGACAAATTTATTCTCTTATATATGCATTCTATAGGTAATTATATATTACATATATCATACATATGGTATCTCTTTTATATTCTTTACCAGTGCCCTAGATAATTTCATCTCATCTATTACCTTGTTAACTAATTTTCTCTTTAGCTTAGTCTAATAGTCTCTCAGTTATCAAATGTTTTCATTCCCATAACATCTACATTTCTTTTCCAAATTTGCACTGATCCTCTGTTGAGTTTTATTTTCTTCATAGATATCTTCAAGCCTGTTGTTGTTTTAAATTTCCTTAAACATGGTTAATTGATAGCCTGTATTTGTTTTTCTAGTAGTTGAATTTTCAAAGATTTGTTTCTGTTTTCTTTTTACTTTCCCTGCAGTTCTCACTCATGGTGTCTTTTTATTTCCTTCTGTGTTGGATTTTCATGGACTATGTGATGTACATCAATCTTGAGAAATTATCTATAACAATAATGGGAGAACCGGGTTGAAGTTTCCTTTCCTTTAGAATGTAGTGACTTGCTTCAGTCAAGAACCTGCAAACAATATTGGTCTAGAACCCGTTTAAACCAATTTCATGGCTTAAGATTTCCTAGACTGTCCAAGCAAAATTCTGTGAGAAAGCAGTTTCTTCATTTCTCAGTTTCATCCTGAGGGTGTTGTTCTCCGAGGTTCCAGCATATTGTAGGGAAGGTAATTTTTTGGACTCACTACTTGTAGTTTTTCTGTGCTTTGAATTCAACTAGTCTCACTCAATGGAAAGTTCAAATATCTGAAAATCTGCATATGTCCTCAGGCAAAGGTAGATTTAGAATTCATGTATTTCTCTGAATTTCATTTTCTTTGTGGTATTTCTCCACTGTCTTGTAGTTCCTGATACTCTTATAAAATTTTTAGTAATATATTTCATCCTGATGTTATTCCTCTCTTCAGAGAGAGATGTAGTCCAAATATTCTGGCCTGCTATTTCCAGGAACAGAAAATCAGAAATGAAACTTCAGTGTGTACTACAGACTATAAAACACATTTAATTTGAAAAGATTTTTATGTTCTGGGGCACCTGTCTGGCTCAGTTGATAGAGCATGTGGTTCTTAATCTCAGGGTTGTAAGCTCAAATTCCACATTCAGTGTGGAGCCTACTTACAAAAAAAAAAAAAAAAGATATTTATGTTCAGAAGGATTATTATATTCTTTTTAAATATCTTGATTGAGGTATGATCAACAATTAAAAAATATATATGTTTATATGGTACAATGTGATTTTTTTAAAGATGTATGATGTATATATTGGGAAATTCTTACTACAGTCAAGTTAATTAACATGTCCACCACCTCACATAGTTCATTTTTGTGTGTTTGTATGAGAATACTTAACGCTTACACTCTTGACAAATTTCAAGTATTCAATACAGTCTTATTAACTAAAATCACCATGCCGTACATTAGATCCCCAGAATTTATTGATCTTAAAACTGAACTTTTGTATTCTTTGACCATCTCTCCATTTCCCCCAACCCTCAGCCCTTGGCAACCATCGTTCTGTTCTGTTTTATGAATTTAACTTTTTTAGATCACACATGTAAATGAGATCATACAATGTTTGTCTTTCTGTGTCTAGCTTATTTCATGTAGAATAATATATTTTAAATACGAATTATGTAATAGAAATATGATTATTCTGAAATAATGGTTACTTTTAATATAATTGTAGGGGATTCAATTGGTAAATATGTCAGAAAACACAAGTTTTCTTCCCTTTTCATTAGTGCCTTAAACTGTTAGGTTTGAAACTGACAAGAATACTGGCCACTATACCATCTATGAAAGAAGATTTTTAAATTAAAAAAAAGGTCTTTATTCTAAAAATAATCACAAAAATGGAATGGGTGTTTACTTAGGTCTTCCACTGATGCTATAAACAGCTGCCTGATTCTTGACAACTAAGACACTCTTTTCTTTTTTATTTTTTTAATATTTATTTATTTTTGAGAGAGAGAGAGAGAGAGAGAGCGAGCACGAGTGGGGGAGGGGCAGAGAGTGAGGGAGACACAGAATCTGAAACAGGCTCCAGGCTCTGAGCTGTCAGTGCAGAGCCTGACGCGGGGCTCGAACTCATGGACCCTGAGATCATGACCTGAGCCGAAGACAGACGCTCAACTGACTGAGCCACCCAGGCACCCCGACAACGAAGAGAGTGTTAAGGAAAGAGACAAGACCTCACGATAGCTTGTGTGTTCTTTTAAAATCAACATTAATATGAACTTGTGGTAAATTAAAAATCTTCTATATACTTCTTTTATTCAGGGGACTTGACATTTGGATATTATGAGTTCCAGAGTGTGCATACCAGTTTCATATATAAGAATGCCTTGCTACGACATGTGACAATTTGTCAAGGAGAAGGCAGTTTACTATAAACTTGTCACATGACTGATTGTGGTTGAAAAACTTTGTTTTGCTGATTTCTGTAAGCATTCTATAAGATGTTTTGCTCTTTTATTTATTTTAATAGAATAATAGAGGCAGATATTAAAGAGGTCACTATAGAATCACTTGCCAGTTGAATATAAACCTATATTTAATAGCCAATTTTTTTGGCATGGTGCTTTGAATTTCCCAAATACATATTTTTTCCTTTTACCTTTATTTTCAATACTAAAATAACTTTTTTTAGCTCCAAATTACATACTGTATATACAAATTTAATAGAGGTCTGTTCCCTTGGGCAGTTTCAATTTGATCAACAAACACTTTTTGTGATTGAGTGCAAATTATGTATTAATTAAACGTTTTAGAAGGAAAACAATCTAAAGTAGAGAATAATAGACATATATGGTTTTCTTTTTTTGTTTGTTTCAGCTTTAGAGGTATAACGATGTATAATATATAAATTGCACATCATGGTGGTTTGATATACATATTTTATTTAAATAAACCTTTGTTTAAGTTTATTTACTTTGAGAGTAAGAGAGAAAGAGCATGAGCAGGGGAGGAACAGAGAGAGACGAAGAGACAGAATCCCAAACAGGCTCTGTGACGTCAGTGTAGAGTTCTACCCGGGGCTCAGACTCACAAACCAAGAGATCATGAACAGAGTCTAAACCAAGAGTAAACACTTAACTTGGCTGAGCCACTCAGACACCCCTCTCCTACTGGTTTTAAAGGAGCAAACTGAAAGTGGTGGAAAGGGCCATGTGACGGGAAACGATGGATGATCCGTAAGGACTAAGAATAGGCCTTGGTTGACAACAGTAAGAAAGCAGGAAGCTCAGTCTTTACAGCCACAGGAAGTGAATTCTGCTAACAACTAGTGAGCTTGGAAGAGGTTCTTGGGCCACAGGTGAGATCATAGCACTGAATGATACCTTGATTTCGGCCAGGTAACATGATGAGCAGAGGACTCAGCAAAAAAGTATCTCATTTCTTTCCCCACAGAAATGGCAAGATAGTAAATCCATGTTGCTTAAGCCACTAAAATCTTGGTAATTTGTTGCACAGCAGTAGAAAACTAGTACAGCAAGTCAAAAGAAATACTGGAGATGCAATTTTATAATTTCTATTGCTCACTGTTCATCTTTGGCAAACATTTTGCAATGGACAAATTAGTCTTGGGGAAAATTCAATATCAACTTAACTTACAAATTTTAACTCAAAGTTGTAAAAATATCAATTATAGTTCAGTTTAAAATTTTGGTTTACTTTCCCCGCGACTATATCTCAAATAATAACACTGCCGTCCAAGATGTTTTTCAGATAGGAAAATAAGCGAGACCTTCCTCCTGGTGTCTTCTAGCATTGTGATTCTGTGATTTTAGTGGTGTGGATTAAACAAAGTTATTTAAGCTTTCCAAGCCTCAGTTTCCTCATCTATAAAATTTAGATTATATTTCTCAGAGTCTATTTGATATCAAAAGTTCTATAGTACTCTGACATTTTGGCGAAAATATTACTAATGTATTTTGAAGAAAAAAATCATAATTTATCTCTATTGACCAAGCAAATAAATAAAATTCAGTAGTGAAAAAACTTGCACTACTGAGAAAACCCAAATACTTTAAGGGGAACCAAGGGCTACATCTTTTGATTCCCTTTTTTAGGAAACAAACAAACAACTATATGTAAACTCGTAGGAGTGGTGAAAAGCATTTGTGTGAGCACCAAGAAAACTTAAAGGAGTACTGAGATCTTTTCCTTTAATACTGGGTTTCTTTTTTTCTCTGTTACAAGACCTATGAAAGCTCAAGAAACAAAGTAGAGGTGAGGATAAATTCCATTCCAATTCAATTCTGTAAATATTCTATAATAAATAGATTAATGTGAACATGAAAGTCGAATGAAGTCAATACCATTAACTCATGGAAAGCATAATTATAATCAGGTCGATTCCCACACAGGAGTATCATTCATTTTACCATATAAAAGAAATGTAAGACAATTAACAGTTTCCAAATTAGCTTGATGAGAGAAAACCTACAATAGAGCAATCCATTACTTACTAATGAAGTTACATTCCATAAAGGAGTTCCTCCAAGGAATTTCCTTTTGAAATAATATTTATGTACAGTTTAGCAGAGGTGAGCATTGATTGCTTATCTCAATTGCAAATTTAGCAAGTTCCCCAGAGGAAAAAGCACACAGATTGTTAGACTGAATTGTTGTGGGTGGTTTAAAGTTATGAGGAAAGGCAATGCAAAAATAGAAACCATGTGGGTTTCTTTATTGTGTTTGAAGAGAATGTTACTAATTTATTTTTCCTATAAAAATTCAATGAAATTAGAATTTACGTTTTGCTTCCAAATTGGCAATAACAAAGGGGGAATTAAATTAACCAGTTTGTTATATTTATCAGTACTATATTGTTCACTTTCGCTCAAACACTGAACATGAGTGCTGACTCCGTGGCAGAAAATACTAGATAAAGAGAAATACATGAGAAAACTTGATATAAAATAGTGAGTTATTAACTATATGTATGAATGTGAATTTCAAACAGTCAATAATGATGTTGTTCTAATGTGTATCGCACAGCTAGATGCCTTGTGGAAGTACAAAGAAGCATATGATATCTCTGACTTAGACACTTACAATGAAGTAGGTTATTTATAAACATATGAGTTATTTCAAATCCTTAATAGTCTATCATTCACTCATCTACACAATAAATAAATTCTAGCAGATACCGGGTGCTGAGAAAGGACATAATTCCTGCCATCATGGAATTTACTGTGTAATGAGAAGAGCAGAAAATAAAAATGCAAACAAACAACTATAAAATTACAAATGTGCTCTCTGAAGAAATTGAAAGAGTTCAGTGATAAAAGAAAAATAGCTAAGGGGGGCTGCTGAGTATATATATAGGAAGTGGGAGAATACATGCCTTTTTTGAATAGGTGCCATTTACAATGAGATGGGAAGTTTAAGAAAGGAACAACTATGTAATGAGCCCAAATAATGCCTTCCAGGCAGCGCAAATGGTCTGTGCTAAGATGGAAAAGGACTCGGGGTATTCAAAAGATGTAGAGAGGTCCGTGTGATTGGAGCATAGGGAACCAGAATAAGAGTTGTTTAAAATGTGGTTGAAAAGGGTACACGAGGTTTCTAGGATATGTGCACGATTTTAGATTATATTCAAAGTTCCACAAGAAGTCAATAGAATAATTTTATGAGGTATGTCATGGTTTAATTCATGGTTTTAAGAAAAGATGACCCCGGGGTACCTTGCATTGTACAGATTATTGGCAGTTTAGTGTGAAGGATCAGAGTAGAAATCTGGAGACCTGAGACAGACGATGGCAACAGTTCAGCCAGATGTGTCCTGAATTACAACAGTGGTGCTGGATACAAAGACAAGGAGAACATTAGATTTATTTGGATGGGGTCATTAACAACACTTGCCAATATTTTGGATAGAGGCAGATAGAGGAGAGGGACCAATAAAGAAAGCCCCCAGAGTTTTTTGCCTGAGAAGCTGTATGAACGATTGTGTCATTTACTGAAATAAGAAACACATCCAGGTTTCATAAGGAGAAATTATCATGTCCACTGTGGACATGTTACTTTTGAGATTTGTAAATAAAACAAGAAAGTTGGCTTTGGGAATAGGCAGTACAGAGATCCAACAAGAAATTTAAGAGTCATTAGCAGCCGTAGGAATAGAGTGTAGACAACAAAGAGCAAAAGGACTGATGAATAAGCCCTGGAGACTCCAACATGAAGCTGTCAGGGAGGTTATTGGAAAGGTTATTAGAAAAACCAAGATAAGATCGATGTCCTTGAAGCTAAGAGAGGAGACGGCTTTCAGAAGAAGGAGAAACTCGGCTGTGATAAAGATTGTGGAGAAATAAAATGAGGACAAAAAATGATCACTGAATTTGGCAAAAGTTCTAGAGGTCTTGACAAAAGATGTATCAGTGTAATAATGGAGAAAGAAGCAAAATTGTGAATAGAAAGTGAGGAAGTGGAGTCTGCATGTGTAGACAGTTCTCTCTGAAATGTCATCCATATAAGCATGGAAATGGAATAGTAGCTGGAAAGAATGGTAGGGAAAAAGAATCTTTTCTAAAGGACTATGAAATAGTATGAATATTCTCCTGGAGAGGAAGAGAATGATGGTCTAGGAGATGAGAGGAATAAGCACCAATGGGGGAAATTTCTGAATTTCTTTAAATTGTGAAAGGAGATGGGATGTAGAGTTAATGTTAGGGACTAGGAAGGAGAGATAAAATTGGAATGCAACACAAAGGAAAAGGAACAAGATAAGATGAACACGCAAGTCGGTTAGAAATTAAGTAGGATGCTGGGCGCCTGGGTGGCGCAGTCGGTTAAGCGTCCGACTTCAGCCAAGTCACGATCTCGCGGTCTGTGGGTTCGAGCCCCGCGTCAGGCTCTGGGCTGATGGCTCGGAGCCTGGAGCCTGTTTCCGATTCTGTGTCTCCCTCTCTCTCTGCCCCTCCCCCGTTCATGCTCTGTCTCTCTCTGTCCCAAAAATAAATAAAAAACGTTGGAAAAAAAAATTTTTTTAAAAGAAATTAAGTAGGATGCTGAGGGAATTCTCAAACAATAGTTTCTGCGTTCTCAATATTGGAAGCAAGGTCATCACCTAAAAGCAATTAGGTAGATGTAATGGCAGAGGAGCACTAAGTAGTTTGAGGAGAGAAGATAATAGGTAAAATTATTATTTTAGAATAGAAAAGTGTTTGGATTGCCAGAGATGTTGAGTCCACTTATCTCTGTTACCTGAAATTTAATTTCATATTTCACTTTAAGTCAACCTAACTGGTTTTGTGACTGTCATTTTCATCTAAACACACTTGCTTTGGAGTAAGTTTGCTGTTGAGTTTTTATATTGTTGAGGTTCTTCCAGCTGAGCAGGGAAGAAGTCGAGCGAAATGGAAGTTGAATATTTTTGAAAAGAAGCACTTATTTTTATGGATTATGAAATCTAAGCCAGGCATAACCAAAGACAGAAGGGTGTTGCTAGATCGTAAAAGAATGGTGGGTTTAATATATTGGATAGAATGGGAATCCACCTGGAAAGGTGTGTCAGGAGCAGGGAAGATTGGGACAAGTCAGTGGGAGTTGAGGTCTTGGTATTAGATATTTTGTAATTGGTAAGCTTGGGAGTGCTTAGCAGAGGAGAGGAAATAAAAGTCAGTGGAGATATGGGTAAAGAAACAGATAAGACAACATATTTTGGGAATAATGATAGGAAATGTGCTGGAGTTTTTACAGGCCTAAATCTTAGGACAGTATGGGGAAATGATTATGATGTTGATAAATAATAGTATTTGGCATTCTTAATTTTAGACCTCAGTTAGATAATCAAATATTACTAATAATATGCTTTAACTTCCATTTGTTTTATTGATTTTAGAAATTGACATTTCACTTCTTGTTATGAAAGAAGGAGTTGTTTGTTTTGTTTTGTTTTGTTTTGTTTTGTTTTGTTTTGTTACATTAAACATTGCTTAACTCTTCTTCCCCCCAGTCTCCAAAAGTTTGTCTAGGGTTTTTGTTCAGCTGATATACAACACTACAACCTTAAGAGTTGTTAAATATTATTAAAAATAGATATATCATATGATCCAGGGGCGACTTAGTGGCTTAGTGGCTAAGCATCTGATTCTGGATTTCGGCTCAAGTTATGATCTCATGGTTCATGAGATCAAGCCCCAAGTTGGGTTCTGCACTCACAGCACAAAGCCTGCTTGGGATTCTCTTCCTCCCTCTTTCTCTCTGCCCCTCTCCCACTCGTTCTCTCTCTCTCTCTCTCAAAATAAATAAATAAACATTTTTTAAAAGAAATATTATACGATCCAGTAATTTCACTACTGGGTGTTTACCTAAGGAAAATGAAAACACTAATTTGAAAAGATATATGAACCCCTATGCTTACTGCAGCATTATTTACAATAGCAAAGATATGGAAGCAACCTAAGTGTCCATTGATAGATAAATGGATAAAGAAGATGAATGGAAATATATAGTGTGTATATATGTATATGTCTATCTTGCATATGGGATGGACTGGAATATTACACAACCATAAGAAGAATGACATCTTGCCCTTTGCAACAACATGGGTAGATCTAAAGGGTATTATGTTAAGTGAAATAAGTCACGCTGAGAAAGACAAATGCCACATGATTTCATTCATATGTAGAATCTAAAAAATAAAACCAATGAATAAACAAAGCAGCATCAGACCTATAAAAACAGAGAACAAACTGATGGTTGCCAGAGGGAAGAGGGGCATGGGCAAAATGGATGAAGGGGAGTGGGAAATACAGGTTTCCAATTATGGAAAGAATAAGTCATGGGAACAAAATACACAGCATAGGGAATATAGTCAACGATATTTTAATAACATTATGGTGAAAGAGGGTAGCTACACTCACAGTGAGCTGAGCATAGCATAATATATATTTATGAAGTTGAATCACTGTGTGGCACACCTGAAATGAAAGGTACATTGTATGGCAACTACACTCAAATAAACTTTTTTAAATTTAAAAACGTAGACAAAAAAAGTTGTTAAATATCGAAATATGCCTGAAAGCTGAAAGTAAAGTAGCTGATTCCCAGGACTCTTGATTGCCTTTGCTGCCTCTCCCCACGCTTCTCCCAGAGCAGGGGAGTTCTCAGAGCCCTGCCCTAGCACTAATGCTGGCGGGTGGGTGCATTCATATTGGTGTCACCAGCTGGAAAAGTTGACATTATGTAACTATTACTCCCAGTTTTATCCTTGACTCAGTTCTTCCACAGGCCCCTGTCTCAATATCAAACAACATATTTAAACTTCATTTTTTAATGTCATCCACTAGAAAAATGCCTCCTGATTGCTCACTCAGAAGATTAGGCATGAGTATGCCCCCCTTCCGTTTACTTGCTTTGCCTCACGTCCTATTATATGTAGGCTTACTTTATTTATTTATTTTTTAATTTTTATTTGTTTTTTATTTTTATTTTTGAGAGAGAGAGAGAGAGAGAGAGAGCGAGCATGAGCAGGGGAGGGGCAGAGAGAGAGGGAGACACAGAATCTGAAGCAGGCTCCAGGCTCTGAGCTGTCAGCACAGAGCCGCATGTGAGGCTTGAACTCACAAACCATGAGATCACGACCCGAGGGGAAGTCAGATGCTCAACCAACTGAACCACCCAGGCACCCACAGGCTTACTTTATTAAGATCGCTAAGACCTGAGTTATATTCTCTGTATTCAATTAAAAGGATAGTAATAGAAACCCATTATCTGGTAATTTCTGTGTGCATACTATCTCATATCACAGGAAAGATTGGAATATTACCTGTAATTACTTTTTTTTTCATTTCTTTTGGCTAAACAAGAAAAGGGAATTTTGTCTGACTATTTCTCTGTAACATGTAGTTCTCTAGCTGGCATTTGCAAATAACTTGGTAAGCCATTTATTACAGAAGTTGCAATTCACAGTTCTGAAATTTCACACAGATAATAATTGAGTGAGTGAACAAAATTCAGCGAATGATAGGAAGATAGTCTAGTATTCGTGAAGTCCTTTACTTCCTGTTCAAGCGTGGCTTTTCTTGGTGGTAGTTGTATTCTGTTCTCGGATAATGACTTTCTGGTGCAGCTTCACTCTGCACTCTGTTTTTTTGTCATTTTATCACATTTTCCTACACTCTCGATAATACTACACAGCCTCTGGGGTCTACTTCTTTCCCCAAGGACAACCCTCTGGAAGCATTATTTAAAATTGAATGAACAATGATATAGAGAATAACAAGTTTCCACATGTCAGGTTAAGAAAGAAAATGTACAAATGGAGTTGTATTCTTCAGGATATCATTTGTGCATTTTGTGGGTAGCAATCCTCATACTCCCTTCTTCCACCAGTCTGAGCTAATTATAATTCTGAATTTGTGGCTTATTATTTTCCCTGAATTTCTGAAATAAATAAATGGCCACACATGCATATGTCACTAAACATCATATCGCATGTTTTTATGTATTAGAAATGTATTTAGATGTTACCATACCATGAATACCATTCAGCAGTTTGTTTTTTCATTCATATTATGTTTTAAGAGTATCCTTCTCATTAGACCTGGTTTTAGGTCATTCATTCGCACAGCTGTATTGTAGTACTTTACTTCATGAACTTCTCACAAGTTACTTACCTATTCGGAAGTTGATATTTAAAATTTTTCTGTTTCTATTTTCTTATACTCTCCAGTGGACACTTTTATACATGTATATCTGTGAGTTTCCAGAAGGATTCCCTCAGTGTTATACATAAGAATAATTGTTGGGTCATAGGCATATGAGCAGATCTTCAATTTTACTAGATAAGGCCAAATTACTTACCAAATTGTTTTGAACAGTTTATAATCGTACCATATGACTTATTGCTCCAAATTCGTGCCAGATGCTGGAGCTTTTTTATATGAAGACATAAAATGTTTTGAAACTTTGGAGTTCTAACTATTTAATTGTTGCTTAATAACCTGCATGTTGTTCATTATAAGTATTATTTGGGATTCCTGTTCTACAGGTGTCTTCTTTGTCTATCTGGTCACTTTTCTAGTGAATGTTGTCATTTTTTAAACTGATTTGTTAAAAATATTCACAACAGGGGCACCTGGGTGGCTCCATCAGTTAAGTGTCTGACTTCGGCTCAGGTCATGATCTCACAGTTCCTGAGTTCGAGCCCCACGTCAGGCTCTGTGCTGACAGCTCGCAGCGTGGAGCCTGCTTCGGATTCTGTGTCTCCCTCTCTCTCTGCCCTTCCCCTGGTCTCTTTCCCTGTGCTCCCCTTCCTCTCTCAAGAATAAACATTAAAAATTAAATATATGTATATATATATATATATATATACACACACAAGAATATATATTTACTTAATTTTTACAAATTCTCAGTGTATGGGTTTTATTTTCATTTGTGTAAGATAGACTTTTGATCAGGGCGCCTGGGTGGCTCCGTAGGTTGAGAGTCTGACTTCGGCTCAGGTCATGATCTTGCAGTTGGTGGGTTTGAGCCCCATGTTGGGCTCAGTGCTGACAGCTCAGAGCCTGGATTCTGTGTCTCCCCCTCTCTCTGCCCTTCCCCTGCTCATGCTCTGTCTCTCTCTGTCTCTCAAAAATAAATAAATGTAAAAAAAAAAATTAAGATAGACTTTTGATTGATAGAATTTTTTTTTTTTTAATTTTTTTTTTCAACATTTTTAATTTATTTTTGGGACAGAGAGAGACAGAGCATGAACGGGGGAGGGGCAGAGAGAGAGGGAGACACAGAATCGGAAACAGGCTCCAGGCTCCGAGCCATCAGCCCAGAGCCTGACGTGGGGCTCGAACTCACGGACCGCGAGATCGTGACCTGGCTGAAGTCGGACGCTTAACCGACTGCGCCACCCAGGCGCCCCTAGAATTTTTTAAATATAGTTTTCAACATTTAACGCCATGTGTCTTAAGAGTTGTTTTGTTATTTTATTTTATTTTTTTTTGCTCTTTTCTTAGCAAATCTTCCTCTATTTTTCAGGATATAAAGCTCTTTTTCTCTATTTTCTTCTGAAAATTACACAATTTTTCACTTGACATCGAATCCACCTGAATAGACTTATGAGTAGGAGTAAAGACACCATTTTATTTGCTTTCAAGAGAGTAACAACTTAATTCTGCCAGCATCATTTGTTGATGCCTTTCCCAGTGAACTTCACCGTCGCCTCTTTGTGTTTCATCCAAACTGGACCCGTGGCTCTCGAAATGTGCTACGCTGTTGTGGCTGTGAACATTATTCTTCTGAGTTATATCCGTGTTTGGCTGGATGGAGTCCAAGAACTACTAAGAAAGCAGGCGGCATTCTTTCTATGGCCAAACCATATCACCAAGGCAGATCTGGAAACCAGTTCCTCAAGTGGCAGAGTCTGGTGGGAAACAGACTCTCAAGGCGGATTGCCAGCATGTGTCCTGCCTCTGCCATCCGCTACCAGTGTGATTGTCCTGCCAATCTTCTAAGTGGGTATACGCACCCTTCGGGGGTACAGGAAGACCTTAGAAGAGGTAAAACACTTTTCCCGAGTTGACCTGACTGTGAAGGAACCTTGTTTGACCCGGGGTCACTTTTCTTTCCTACCTGCCTTTTCTCAATCACCTTGCCACTGTCTTACCAAAGAAAGGCATATCTCTGATGCATCCGAAATCTTAGTCTACTCGATTGTGTGTGGGCAAAGGCCCAGGACAAATGACAGAGAGACAATTCAAAATGTTTCTGTGAGTGATTCTAACAACTGTGTAGCAAGTGTTTTTGTAAAACACGCACTACACATTTTGTGTATGTCAACTGAAAAACTTGCTTTGAACGTAATTGAAAGATGACTCCATCCAGTTGTCAGCAGAAATATGAACCATGGCCTTTGATGATCGATCAGTCTGAGATATTTAACGTATAACTTAGTGAGGAGCTTGCCTCCTGGTCGAAAACCTGTGTGTGCTATTTTCAAGCCTGACCTGAAGCAGTTTACAATGGTTGTGCTGGACAGGCCTCACGGGGAACCCCCGCTCCCCTTGCACCACACTCGGAGCGCTGCCACAGCCCTGCAATTTATGGAGCGAGTTGCCACCAAGGACTCGGGCTCACTGGGGGGTTGTGCTCTTGGCATATTTGCATTCCCAGCTTCAGAACGCTCATTCCTAGGTCACTTTATCAGAAGCCTTGTGCAAAGGTCTTCTACGGGCTCCTCTGCTGAGGCCTCCTTATGTGGACATGGGGAAAACTTAAAGATGCTTTTCCTCACCCTGATTCACTACCGGCCCTCCACTGCTAGCCTCCTCCCCAGCCCCCACGTTTTCCTCCACGTCCCCTTCCCTATCTTTGTCCAAAAACTGACCATCTTTCCTCCGGAGCTCCCTCAACAATACAACAACCCCAGGTCTGTGCTGATCCACCTGGCCTACACCTGTGGGCCCTTCCTTGGGGGGACAGAGGGAGTTGTCGTTTTCATGGTTTTAGACTCTTCCGTACACCTTATCAGTAAGTGATTAAAGGCTCAACCGTATCATTTTTGACTTCTTGATTTAATGGCCACTCCAATGCTTGGCAGCCCAGCTCCTTCTCTCCCAGCTCAGCCAAGCCCCTGACACTAAAAAAATCAAAAAATGTAGTGACACTGATATAACAAAGCTCTTATTCTCATTAATTATTTACATGAACAAGTTTTCTTAGTGTGTAAATCTCTGAAAACAGAACTAAAAAGGGATAAAAATCAGATTAAATTACCTCTTTTTTCTAGTAACAAGTAATAATCATGTATAGATATAAGAAATAATTGGAACAAAGACACTGTATTCATTTCATTAAGAAATATGTGAATAATTAAACATTTTCCTTCTTATGCTTAATAATTATATGTTGAAATTTTAATATATTTTGTTGATTTGCAAGGAAATTGAAATCCAAACCAGGATTTTTTGAAAAACATATAGAGCTTATGCTATGAGAAAATAAATTCAGGGGCTCCTGGTGGCTCACTCAGTTAAGCTTCCAACTTTGGCTCAGGTCATGATCTTGCAGTTTGTGGGTTCAAGCCCCACATCTGTCTCTCTGCTGACAGATCAGAGCCTGGAGCCTGCTTCAGATTATGTGTCTCCCTCTCTCTGCTCCTCCCCTGCTCGTGCTCTGTCTCTCTCTCTCTCTCTCTCAAAAATAAATAAACATTAAAAAAAAATTTAATAAAAAGAAAAATAATTTCAGTGTTAATATGTATATTTTTCTCCTCAGTGAGGTATGGAAGAGAATCAATAAAATACTTTCAAAAATAAAAATATACTACATTAAGTTATTAAGTTATATTACATTAAGTTATAATTATGTGCAGGAAGTGAAATTGAAATGAGTATAAGAGAAGAAATATGACATAAAATTATATAACATTTTAATATACATTTACATATAATATATATATAAATTACATAAAGTTGTATCAATGAAGATATTTTTAATTAATATTTAAATTGGATAATGATGATATCATATTCCTACAGTTATCTGATACCATTACGCATATATGATTGATTGGTGTGAGGGCAATACTTTAACATGTTTATGTTTACAATGCATAGAACCAGCATCCTTTGCAGTTATATTTAAACTTTGGATAAATTATTTTAGATGTCAAGTTTTAAAAATATGTGATAAGGTACATTGCTTTTGAAAATTGATTTAAGGGTACAAGCTCAAAAGTATTTGATGAACACTTAAATGAGGGATCATGATGTCCTGTGACGCATGAGAAACAACTTGGGGAACTTCTGTCCTGGCCACGCACAGCCTTTGTGGGAAAATAAGGCCTGTCAAAATAATACCAAATCTGGGGCACTTGGGTGGCTCAGTCAGTTAAACCTCTGATTTTGGCTCAGGTCATGATCTCATCGTTTGTGAGTTCAAGCCCCACATCTGACTCTGTGCTGACAGCTCAGATCCTGGAGCCTATTTCAGATTCTATACCTTCTTTTCTCTTTGCCCCTCCCCCACTTTTGCGCTCTCTCTCGCTCTCTCTCTCTCTGTCTCTCAAAAATAAATAAATGTAAAAAAAAAATTTTATATTATAAAAATAATACCAAATCTTTGTCTGTTACACAGATATCCAGGAAGAGTTGCAAAATCATATTAAGGATGTAGAAAAAAAAGAGACATAGAACTTCTCAAGCACCTTTTAAAAACCTCTAAGAGCAACTGTTTAAACTCACTCTTTAGAAGATTAAGCCCCTCAGAGTTTATCCCTAAATACACTGAGTTCTTAAAAGAGTCCACTATAGAAATAATGGATATAGCATAGATAGAATATTCTATGTCAGCCAAGGTCCCAGTAGGAAATAGATGGTGTATTCAAGTGAGTGACTGAAGAGAATTTGAGTCAGGGACTCTGTACAGAGGTGTAGCCAAGGTTAAGGGAGCAGCAAATGATGAAATGCTAGCACAGAGGGGAAGCCTTTGACAGCCACAGACTTTACCAGATCCCATTGAGAGAACCATAGGTATAAAACAGGGGCTGCTTTTCATTCAGCCTGTGGTCTTAGGCAGAGACACACTGGAGCTCAAACTGAGGTTGGCAGCGAGAGAAACAGGAAAATAAATGCCCAGAATCTCCTTCCTTCTTCCTTCTTGATATGTTATTGGCCAGACCAAACTGGAAGCCAGAGGGTAGGGGATTCTGGTGATGGAGTCTGATAGAGATCAGATTCTCATGATTATTTTTTTCCATCATTACTAGCTGCTTTTGGAAATTCTAATCTGCACACCACTAGAGTACAAAGACTGCACTCCGAAGAACTGGAATTTTTACTCTAAGGTTGTCCATAAATTCGAGATAGGTTATATTGTTGACCTATGGATTAAATGGGGTTTCAAACCAAACATCAAGAGATTGTACTTACATGTACTATTCTTTGCCAATTTTGTAAAATTCTACGATACTAGGTATCTCCTTGATTTTATTTGGAGAAAAATTAATCTACAGTTGGTGTTGGCTCAAGATAATGCCAACTAGGAGAAGCAGATAAGTTGCAATGCTGCAAACTCAAGTTAAGCCTAAAGTATTAAGTTAATAAGAACCTGCAACTCAAAGATAAATTTAAAAGTTTTCATAAGTAATCATAAGTATAAGAAGGTTAAAAAGCACAGTATTAATATTTCATGTTGAGAATGGATCTCTATACACTTGATACTTTATGTTCTTGTAAGTTGAGGGAGAATTCTGGCCTGTTGGAGTGACAGCATTATAACTATAAGTATATAATTTTGAATAAATAATTGAATAATTGATCGATCTGTCTGTAATTTTAAATCTTGGTAAGCACACACCTAGTATTGGCAAATCTCAGATAAGTATTTATTAGCTATATTTTAAAATTTTGCTGCAGTTATAATAATCATACAGTACTAAGAAAAGTTTATGGTGCTTCCAGATAATTACATGTATAAAAAAGAAATGTGATTTATATGTGACATTTAAAATCTTTTAAGGTAATATATTGATTATTTTGTACACTGGTTTAAAGTTCTTTTTTTTTAAATCTCCTTGCAAGTGATTGTAGTATGTGGTGGAACTTTTTCAAAAAAGCAGAACTGGGGATCACTATATTTTTACAATTTGGTGGTAGCTTTAACCTAGATAGGAAATGGTTATCCTGCAACATCCACGGTGGACTATGGAAGAACCTTGAAGAACTTCATAGTGACCCAGAATAAGTAACTCTAGGAATTAATTGTAGTGTGGAAAAGGGAACCATTACTCTAATTTCCATGGCTGGAATATCAGTTCATCTTATTTCTCAGTGTGTTCCTCCTCCTTGCACATCTCCTGAGTGATGATTAACAATTTCAACCTCTGAACTGGATACTTAGGTATAAACACATGGATTGCATAATGATAAAGGAAGCAAAATCATGAAAAAATAGCCCCTCTGTAATAAGACAGCACTACTGTGAAGAAAAAGGACAAGAAAAAAGTTGAACAGAATGATAGATCCTTAATATTTTAACCGCAAAAACCAGGTGGCCTTTTTCAAATATGTGTTATCAGTATTCCTTACAAACAGCCTTTTTGAAGTTTACTCTTTTGATCATGTTACTTCTAAGTAACATGAAGTTTCTTCTCCCGTCTAAGTGTCAAAAGGCCCCTTTCCCTTGATGACCACAGACAACTTTTGGAGGAGGCCTAAAGTTTAACTAGTGTATAAAATAAAACTGTGGTTTTGGTGGGTTGAGGAATTGTGTGGTCACAATTCCTGTCTTTCCTGTGTTGAGAAAGTCTTATTTTAAACATAGGGCTTAGTTTCTTCAGTACTACATTTTAAGAGTGGGCAGAATCAGGTTCTATCTGAAGGAAACCCTCCGTATGCCAAAAAGAAGGCCTTAACTGAATTGCCAATACCAAACTAATTGACCTAATTAAACCCAATTTATTCAATTTCTTTACAGAAGAAATATATACCTTTCTTCCCCCTAGGCAAGAACTGGCTCCAAGCAATTCTGACAGCCCATGTTGTTGAAGAATGGAGAGCTCTTACCTGCACTGGGAGTAAGAATTTCCATTTTCATCTCTCCTGTCCCTGCTGCCCTCAGCCTCACCTGCTGTCTTTGAAACCCCCGTCTACAGAGCTCCACTGGGTGGACCAACCCCATCCTGACTTCTGAAGACTCCCTCTTCTAGGCTGGACCTTCCTTAGTGCTATTTCATCCATCAATGCTTCATCCAGTTCCTGATTTTGAGAAATGTATCACAACTTCTTGCCCCCTGATTGCTTTCTTCCTGTTCTCTTGTGTCAGGTTTATTTCCTCTTTTCTTCATGTATTATTGTTTTGAGGATCTTGGGGAAAAGACGGCTCACTCAACCATCTGACTATTAAACTTTACTTAAATTCCACCCTTTCTCAGGCACTGTACTAAGAACTTTTCTTACATTTCCTCTTTTTTTTTTTTTGTTTCAGACCAATCTTCCAAGGTAAGTATTATTTTCCTTTTACATATGAGTTGAGGATCAGGGAGGCAGAACTACCTGCTTGAGGTTCTCCAGTAGTAACTATTGGAACTGGGATTTTAGTCCAAGTTTCCTTAACTCTAAATCTAATCTTCTTTTATTTATTTATTTTTTAATTTTTTCATGTTTATTTATTTTTGAGAGAGAGAGAGACAGAGTGTGAGTGGGGGAGAGGCAGAGAGAGAGGGAGACACAGACTGGGAAGCAGGCTCCAGGCTCTGAGCTGTCAGCACAGAGCCCCACGCAGGGCTTGAACTCACGAACTGCAAGATCATGACCTAGGCCGAGGTCAGACGCTCAACTGACTGAACCACCCAGGCACCCCAACCTAATCTTCCTTTAGACGGACTTGTTTTTATTTTCAAATGGAGAAAAAATTTTTCTGCAGTTTTGAAATTTTGATGCAACTTTGATATCTTTTTTCCTACACTATCATCATGATTGAAAGCCCGAACAAAGGTATAATCATTTATACAACAAATTATTGACTATTTATAAGGTATGACCTTGATTAGTATTATTTTTACCTATTTTATTCTGTATAGTAAATCCTTCCTGCCAGAGTGAATTTGTCTTGTCCCCAGGAAAACAGCTGGAGAGAAAAGATAGCAGAATGGGTAGTTCAAGGTTCTCCCCAAATAATACTAAATCACTAAAAAAAATCTAAGAATTGTTCAAATTAGATCAAATTGAACAAATTAAATTGTTCAAATTTATCAAAGAAAAATTGATAAAATTTGCAGGGCTGATGTCAGAATTCACAAGGTATACATAAGGATCTTTCTCTTTTGTAATCAAAATTCAAGTTTAGCCATCACAGTAATATTTTCTTCTGCTGCCTTTTTAAACTTTACTCAGTTGAGGAAGTTTTTACTCTGTTGCCTATTGAAAATCCACAAAACCTTATGATTTGTCCTCTTACTTTTAGGCACTAAATATTCCTATGGTTACTTTATTTCAAACAGCTCAAAGTCATTATCTAAAATTCTAATAAAAATCGGGGCACCTGAGTGGTTCAGTCGGCTAAGTGTCCAACTCTTGGAAAGGGTTTTGGCTAGCATCATGATCTCATGGTTCCTGGGTCTGAGCCCCATGCCAGGTTCTGTGTTGATGGTACGGAGCCTGCTTGGGATTCTCTCTCTCTCTTTCTCTCTCTCTGTCTCTCTCTGTCTCTCTTTCTCTCTGTCTCTCTCAATGCCCCTCCCCTCTCTATCGCTTCTCTGTCTCAAAATAAATAAATAAACATTTAAAAACATAAAATAAAATAAACATAATAATAATAATAATTGATCTACAAGGACCTTACAATCCTAAAATCAATATGGGAGGGAAATTTAACTCCACATTTTTAAACATTAGTCATTTATATGCTTTCATTCAAAATGTGGTAAACACAATAAAAACTAAAAGATATTTAATTTTAATATATATTCCTAAAGAAAGAGAGTATATCTGCTAACATCTCTAGTTTGAGAAGAACTTCCAGAAATGTTTGATCCCCAGACCACTAAATTATCCCACATATTTTATTATAATAACAATAAACAGTTCCATTCCCAGAAGTTTCCATGCGTTAGATTACTTTAGATTTTCTTACACCTCATGAGTATGAAATATAGACAAGAAATACTTCACAAGATGACCAGTTTCGCTTATCATGTGCATGTACATTGAAAGTGGTTGAGTCCAGTTGAGTTGTTGTGACATAAGCAGGTAGACAGGTAGGTAGGTAGGTAGAAAGATGCATATGTGGTAGATAGAGATATTTGTGTATTTCCAAAATAAAATCATCATTGATTCAGACTCAGTCATTCTGTTCTTAAATTTATAAGTAAAATTAGTGCTTATGTATGTATTGTAACTTCAGAACCATTACTAGGGTTCTTAGACCCTCTGAAATGCCTCCATTAGTTTTTTTATTGATACCTGAAATTCCGGCATTAATGACTTGACTCATTTGATTATGATTCTATTACAGTTAAAATTGGCAATGAAATATAATGACTGCAAACCAGTTTAGTATAGTGTTAAAATACTTTAGAGTATATTTTGCTTGTGATAGACAGCAATGATGAGAAAACAAGTCATCTGGTAGAACGGAAAAGGACCCTGACAATAGGTCAGAGAGAAGAGCGTGCAAAATGTGAGAATCTGAAATGAATGTTAATAGATGACAGATTTGTATCTATGAAACAGTTTTCTCGAGAATCAATTCTTGTTGGGGCAGTGAGTGAAATGGTGACACTTTGAAATCCATGAATTGACAAGTACTGTCAAGTGTATTATTACTGCAAGTCTAATATCTGAGGATATTCACCCCCAGGCGTCAACTAATCTCTGCTTAAATGCACCATAGTCGATTCTGCCAGTATGCAAAAGAGAATGAAGAAACACAAGAAATGGTCTCACTAAATTAAACTGAATCGTCATCTCCGCTTATCCTCTGCCATGGCATCATGATTCACATTGTCATGGCAACTAATATTTGAAAGAGAGCAAGGATCAAAACAGATATTCTTCTTTGGTTTGATTAACTGAGAGACATTCCAGAGCAAGAAAAGGTGGATTTTGGTATAGCTTTCATAGCAATCTTCAGTTTTAATAATTTATTTTCTAAGAGATTTGCATGTTAATGAAGTAAATACTGCTTGCATCTACTTAGAACAACCTAAGAATTATTTTTCTTTTAATAAATGTCCACTATATGGTACCCATTTGCCCAGAATATATGCTAGGCTTTAGAGATACAAAGACCAGAGAAAAATCAGGCAGATTTCCTGACCTCAAGAAACTCACTATTTAATGTGAATAGCAGTTCTACTTATTGTTTAGCCAATTATAATGCAATGCATGTGGGATAGTGTATAAACAAATAGGTAAGAAACTGAAGTAAGGAGCATCACTAATTCTTCTTGAGAAATAAGACAATCTCAAAGAGATGAGATTTGAACTGGAATTTAAGAATAAACTGGGGAAATAACTTAGCCATGCATCTGAAATGATCAGAAACTCTGCTAGTGCTCATCACAGAATTAGGCAATATAAATATTTTTTTGAAGGAAATAAATTGTACATACTACCATTTCTATAGCATGTAATATGTTGCATCGGTACTGGTTTAGGAAGAGTGTCAAATTAGACAGAAATAATAAAAATATAAACTCTTAGATTTTCCTTTGTGGACCCACTCATCAATCTGTTCAACATTTATCAAAATATGCTTTATAAACATCATGTTGAAAACAATTCTCATTATTGCATAGCACCAGAACATAAATATAGGGTAGCAACCAAGTCTTATAACTTACATATATGCATAATAAAAGGTTTACTGATATTTTATTGCAAAAAATGATAAAATGATTTTTTTTTAATTTTTTTTTTCAACATTTTTTATTTATTTTTGGGACAGAGAGAGACAGAGCATGAACGGGGGAGGGGCAGAGAGAGAGGGAGACACAGAATCGGAAACAGGCTCCAGGCTCCGAGCCATCAGCCCAGAGCCTGACGCGGGGCTCGAACTCAAGGACCGCGAGATCGTGACCTGGCTGAAGTCGGACGCTAAAAAATGATAAAATGATTTTATCTTTGTTTTCAGACTTGATGGTCATGCTATAGAAGAGTAAAAAGAGATCAACCAAAGAAGGAATACAATAGCTTTGATCTGCTCTCCTGCAAGATATTGAAGATAGGGCAATCTGTGATTTTAATGAATTCAATTAATATTGTCAAAAGAATTCTGTTTGATCAAGTTGTGTATACTTCAGCAGTAATTGTTTTAACCAAATGCATCCAGTATAACTTGAAAAGCCAGTTGTTAGGGGAAAGCCAAGAAAGAATAATCAGAAATGTGCCCTTAAGAATACCATATAACAAAAATATTGAATGGCACATAAATTCTTTAGTATCAGAGCACATTAAAGAATCTGAAGGCATGCACAGTATATAAAAATAGATCACATTTGTATACACTTTACAAATTAAGTTGACTCCTGTTTTTACATTTATTTCTCTCAAGTCTTTTTTTTAATTTTTTTTTATGTTTATTTACTTTTCAGAGAGAGAGTGTGAGCAAGGGAGGGTCATAGAGAGAGGGATGCACAGAATCTGAAGCAGGCTCCAGGCTCTGAGCTATCTGCACAGAGCCCCATGCAGGGCTCAAACCCACGAACTGGGAGATCATGACCTGAGCCAAAGTCAGAGGCTTAACTGACTGAGCCACCCAGGCGCCTCTCAACGGTCTTATATAGTAAGAATAGACTGGAAACTATACGCTTATTGTGTAAATGAGAAGACAGATTTTTGAAGCTAGGTGGTTTGTGTTGTTAATGAGAAGCCCAGAAATGCATTTTCTTTACAAAATACATAGTCTTTACATCAGCATAAGTAAATTACATAGAGAAGTCTGTATCATCAGGTTCTCAAATTTAAAAATCAGTGAACTGAGTCTTCATTTATACTATCACCAGTCTTCAAAGTTAATTACCTTGAACCAAATGGATGATACAGTTTATTTGAATATGTCTTCAATTTTTCCCCATCTTGAAGAAATTTGAAGTCTCTGAGCTTTTTAAAACAAAACAAACATAACTATTCCATCTGATCAACTATGTGCAAATTTTTACTACGATAATAAATTTCAGAAAATAGACCATATACTTATAGAGAAAAGATATACACAAATGTAAGTCATATGAGCCAACCAATGATACCGTCTAATGAATGGTTCAAACAGTCATTACAGGAGTTATTTTCAGCACTTGTAGTCAACCAAGGGTTCATAAGTAAGAGACAATTTTGGGTTATACCTATACTGTTGGATATGTGACACAAACGTGAAACAAAGAGTAGGTATAAGTGAATTTATGATCACATCAAAGAGTAAATGCTTTTTGATTAGTATGGGATGTTTATGAGGTTAAAAAGATAGATTGTGATGAGATTGTGGGCAGACTTGAGGGGAGCAACTTTAGCTGATATTTGTAGATGGGGAATGTTAATCTAGTTTCCATTGGTAGAATAGACTGGAATTAAGACAATGCTTGCAAGAATCTACATTAAAAAGCCTACACAATGGGCTGACAGAGGACATGGAAAAAGAAAACCAAAAGCCAGAGACCTCCGCAAGCCTCAAGATAAGAATGCTGTCAAAGACAGTTTCTGGGATCTCAAGACTGTGTTATGAAAAGAACTACTTGAAAGAGCTCTTCCTTAGAGCACTTCTCTTCTAAAGGTTTTTGTGGAATATAGAAAGAACCTTGGGAAGCAAAGAGAGATGATTGCAAATCAGGTGTTTCTCCGCAGGTTTCTTCATGATCAGTTAGTCTTTTGAAAAGGAAACTTCCCCACATGCAAACCCTTACAAATGAAAAAGACAAAAAACAAAAAACAAAAAACAAAAAAACCGCGAAGACTTCAGGATATTATACAGTAAGTTAGTAGTAATAATTGATAGACTGCTTTCACTCCAGCATTTCAAAATAATTCTTTTTTTTCTATTCAGTGATCCCTCTCAAGGTCTTCCAGATTTGTTTTCCCCATTGCTGTTCTTTTATAATTTTTTTCCTGGCAAGATAAACAACCTTTTAGTTATGAAAACTTACACACTTCCTCTGCATAAAGCATGCGTCTTACTTCTTTCTTCATGTCCACGGGGGTTTCTGGAGTTGCCTTTCTTACAAAGTACTATACAATGTTACATGCATTTCCATCCCTTCTCCCTTCTTAAATTGAGAGTCATGCAGTGACTATTCATTTTTTTCCCTTAATTTCCTTCAACACATATACTCTTACATCCCCCACACCCACACACATCGCATTTTCACCCTCGCTGTTAAAGTTCCTTGCCAGTTACTCCATGAGTTCTGATGACAGTGCAAAAACTGTGTTGTTTGGCGTATTGCTTCTTTTTGACGCACAAAAGCGAAGTTTATGCGGATGCTCCGAGTGCATAGAATTTGTTGTTAAGACTGATAAATTTCAGAAGTCAGTGTAGTGAGATGGTCATATTTGATTTGATTCTAAAAGATACATGAAGAGACACTTTCTCAGTTTTATGCTCTTTCCATGCCACCAATTTTACAGTAGATGCAGCCCTTGCTGAATTTCGCAGACACCACAAAAAACTGTGGACAATTTCTGTAAATATAACACTCCAATAATTACTTCAAGTACAGTACACACGTCATCATATTCATTTGCCATTTTCATGGTGGCTTGTCCTTTCCACATTTTATTATTCATTTATGATAGCTATTATAGGCCTTTCAGATTCTATCTTGCTCTCCTGAGGAATATTTATGGCTATTATAGGGCTCTTATGAGAAGACCCAAAGATAGTTATTGCAGAAACCCTGTGAAATGCTACATTAGTACAGGGATTGGCTGGCAGTAAAAGATCTCAAGTTGTTTCAGAGTCCCCCTTGATGAAGATAAAGAGGCAGGTCACTCCTGGTGAGGTTTCCTTTTCACCCAAGAGAACCAAGTTATTTTTGACATAGAGGTTAGAACACATAAATTAACACAGTTCTGCAAATAAGAGCTGTTTTGAAAAGGTCACCAGGAGGAAAGCAAGAAAGGATTTAGGGTGTATTTGCAAACAGATTTTGTGCATGTAGTTTATAACTCTATTGCAGAATTTCTCAGAGAATGTACTAATGGGAAGATGTGAGTTACGTGAAAAAGAAATGGCAATGTCTTAGCCAGCATAAAGTACAGATTTTATCTCTTATCTGACAAGCGTCCTAGTCCCCCTGTCATAGGACTTAGAATGTAAGCTCCTCAAGGGAAGGGCACCAGAATGTGCCATTTACCTCATATCCTAAGCCGCTAAAACAGTGTCTGGCATATAAAAGTCACTTAATTAGTATTTGAGGAATGCATACACGAACTTCTACCATATTTGCTAAAGGTATTCATTAATTTATCATTATTCTTCCACCGAGAGATTTTTTAAAATATTTTTGGTTAAGAAAGTTGATTTGCTATAATAGAATGACAAATGTTAGTCCACAGTAAAAAGCTGAGCAGTCAAAATGCCTTCTGGTTTCTTAAGTTGCCACATAGTCCTTTATTCAAAGAAGCTATTAATTTTTTTGAGAAGTGATATATTCTTTCCATTGCTTTCTCTAAACCCCTGTAACTGATCATCAGATGTAAACATTAAGAAATTAATTTAATTCTAGATTATTTGCAAAGTGACTGACGTTAAACATAATGTTTCACATTTTACCAAACAATTCCAATCTTGATCAAAGGAAACCAGAAGACACAAGAGGAAATAATTTTCACTTCAGTGAAGAATAATTTTGCCTGAGATTTTCTCATTTACCATTTTCTTTGGAGCAATTACAAAAGTGAGATAGAGTTGGGTCTGGAGATTTATTTAATTCTTATGTATAATTTAAGGTCAAATTGTAGCAAGTGTCATGTTATTGCCCAAAAATATCAGCTGTAGTCACTATTTTAACTTTATGAAAAACAACTCATAAATTATTCACATGGGCATGAAGGAGGAAAGCAAAAATGATTGCAGATTTTGAAAAAAGGTAGATTTTTGCTTGAAACCCAGCCCAGCTAATAACTAACTGTATAACCTTACACTCTTAACATTTCTGGTTTAGTTCCCTCATGTGATAAATAGAAAGCAAAACAAACCCTCTAACTCATAGGGTTATTGTGAGAATTGAGTGAAATAAATACTATGAATACAAAGGAAGATGATAACATTTAGATTTGGTTCTAAAGTTAGAAATATTTTGGATTCATAGATATTTATCATGTTTGACAGAAACATTTAGCAGATACCTGCAGCAAAGACTGTGGCCCATGAACAAGTGAAGGGGAATAGGTCAGGAGACAAGGTCTGGTGACTCATGCTAGTCCTCTGTTTATTGGTCATGGTAACCTAGACATCCATGTCTTCCAGTTAAGCTCCAATCTCTTAATTTACAAAATATTGATATGAATTCACCTTACCGAATTCTAATAAAAATACCATTAAATAGTAAAGTTTAAAGACATTTTAACATCAGGTCATTTCTACATATAAAGCATTGTTGCAGCCAATCAACCACTTGTCCTGATCCTTTTGCATAATGGAACATATCCATGTGATATTACAAACATGAAGTTTGATTTTGCATTATTCCTTATATACTCATATGTTTTTGACTGTTTCTTGCCTTCCCAGTATTTTTAGCCATCTGATCACTGACAAATTATAATATCTTCCATGCCTATGAGAAAACACATAGAATTGGCCTTTCAGGGACCTTGTTATTGTGTATTTTAAAGAGCAAAAGCAAAAATCCAAAATAGATCTAGAAATGAATTCTCTGTGTAGGTGATGATGCTGATATTCACCCAATGTATCCCTTTCTCTTTCGTCATGCGTGTCTACTCTCATATTTTATTATTGTTAGACTATCAACCAAGAAGAAGGTCATCTAGGCTCAAGATTATAAGGAGTCCTTAATGTGCTTGGGATAGTTTAGTTTTTGTTTTCTCTTATCTGCAGTTTGTGGATAATACAAGACACAGTCAGTGCTTTGGATTTCATTTTACCTCAGCACAAAGTTCTTTAATGGACCATGCTTGTTCTGGTCATATGCTCATTGCCCAGGTATCCAACAGCTTGTGTCAGTCATCTTCATTGTATTAGCTACCTGTAAATGCAGCTCCCTGCAAGATGAAATGACCTGGGACCAATTAATTGAAAATGAAAAAAAAAATGTAGTAAATGCCGTTGGGAGTGATTAACAAAACTAGTTATGCATCAATTGCAGATGGCCAGAGACACTGCTTGCCAAATGGAGTTGGCTACATACAAAGGAGAACATATTGTTCAAGCAGCAGGACTTGTGAAGGATGTAGAAATTCCAGCAAAATGGGCATGAACAGATGCAACATTACCTAGATTCAACAAATGGGAAGTGTTCTCTTATTGCTTAGTTGTTGTTGGTTCAAGTAAGATATATATATTATGAGGACAAGTACATTAAATATCAAACGTGATTTCCTAAAGTCATTAAGCCTATAGCCATATAGATCTCTTGGCTACTACTCACCCTAGAAAGTTATTCACTTGGGGCTTATAGTTAAATTTTCTGTGTGTGTTTTAAGTCAGTAAGAACTTTCCTAATTATAGTCACATGGCTAAAAACTTCATTCTCCAGGCTGTCTCATCATAAACTACCCTTCTCTGTCAATAATAAGCTTTCTTGCTTAATCAAAGACAAACCAGAGTCCATGTCAGTGAAAGCTGTTTTCCATTCTTTTAACAACTCTTCTCTGAATTGAATCATCTAAATCAATCAAACTCTTCCCTTCCTATCAAGTTATGAATTTAAGAAGTATATCTTTCCGCCATCTTGGAACCTGTGGAGGCCTGCTGGGAACAGGACTTCTAAAGTGAAAAAGATTTCTGGAAGTCTGTGATCCAAAGTCACTTTTGCTGGCTATCAGCTAGGTCTCTGGAACCAGAGGGAACACACAGCTCTTCTTCAAGTTGAAGGTGTTTAGGCTCGAGATGAAACTGAATTCTATCTAGGCAAGAGATGTGCTATGTGTACAAAGCAAAGAACAACACAGTGACTCCTGGTGGCAAACTGAATAAAACCAGAGTAATCTGGGGAAAAGTTAACTGGTGCTCATGGAAGCAGTGGCATGGTTTGTGCCAAATTCCGAAGCAACCTTCCTGCTATCGCCATTTACCACAGAATCCGTGTGATTCTGTACCCCTTAAAGATTTAAACTAACTGAAAAGTAAATAAATAAAGGTATATATTTGTTATCTTGTATTTTTGTTAAAAAAAAAAGAACTGTAGAAATTCCCTTGATAGGAATACTTCCCAATACTTCTGTGAGACATACAGTTGGCCAAGATAATGCCCTTTCACCTGGCTCTACAAACAGGTCTTTATCTGAGTAGGGTTCCAGTGACCACACTAAATCTGTACCTGCACGTTCAATTTAGTGATAGCCTCTAAGAAGTGGGGGGAACTAGCCTGAAGGTAAATTTTTGAATATCAAATAAAATTATTTGGGGTACCTGGGTTGCTCAGTCGGTTAAGCCTCTGACTTTGGCTTAGGTCATGATCTCATGGTTTGTGAGTTCAAGCTTTGCATGGGGCTCCATGCTGACAGCTTAGAGCCTGGAACCTGCTTCGGGTTCTGTGTCTCATTCTCTCTCTGCCCCTCCCCAACTTGTGCTCTGTCTGTCTCTGTCTCTCAAAAATAAATAAATGGAAAAATAATTTAAAAATATTAGACACTACTATTCATTTGTCTTTACCACTTAGAACCTGACTATAATCTCCCAAGGCTAATTACTAATTAGATCTCAGCCACAAGTTCTACTGTTTATCATAGTTGCCAAATAGCTTCTATTATTCAGTGATCATATCATTTCAAGACAGTTACTCTTAATAAAATAAACTCTATTTTTTTAATAATAATTGTTACTAAGTTAGCCATTATTACTGCAGTGACAAGACTGGAAAATGGCATGGGAATATCACTTCTCAGTTCATCTGGGTTATACTTTCTGAAACACAAATGATATCAACAGACATTTTATACCATTGCAAAAGGATTTCTGGGATAATTCATCGAAAGTACTAGTGCTTAACCTTTTCAACCTGATGCCGGGACATTCACTGGCAACTGGTTGGTTAAGGGTGGCAATCGGAAAGATTTTACAGCCCATTGAAAATGTCATTCATGACTCATATTTCAGTATGGTACTGTTAGCATCCCTTTAAAATCTTATTTAATGACACATGCATACTAGATTATCAGCACAAAGGAATTCAATTTACTCTTTTCAGTTCCAAAACACAAGATAAGTCAATAGGATTCTCTCCAGACCCAGAAAAAATTCTTCCATTTTCCTTGAAAAGGATCTGTTTTTGATGGGCTCGCATGAATGCAAAGATACATCTTAATCTTGTGCTAATTCAAAGAACATCACAACATGTTAAAAAAAATAAAATTTATTAGCTGTAACTAGGTTGAATATCTCTTTTAAGCTCCTATTCTGCTAAGCTGGTGGGAAAATTAATCTCAGATGTTTTCAGTGTTTTCCACCCCATCAAGCTTGTGTCATGTTTATAGGGCACTAAATTTTTTCAAAGGACTTGGGGAAAGGTTCCTAGTCTTCGGTCATCTGTCCAGGGATATTTCTAGAGACATCTCTCACCCTCTTAATTCTAATATTTGCTATCCAACAGCTCCCTGTGTTTCTCTGGTACCCTTGGGGTACAAGAATCTTTGTGAGAGTGAGAAGTTTTGTCTAATAGCTATTCTGTCAAGGGTTCCTTTGCTCTGATTATCTCACAGATTTCTGTGTGGTTTATTGCTTCTAAGCACATTGAAGAAATGGAGACAAATCTCTCCCTTTCGGTCTTTTTTCTTTTCTACCAGGACTGGGAGATTGTCTTCTAATCTCTTTTGGGAGATTAAGAATTGGGTTGATGCACAGTTTTTCCTAATGCTTCTGGGCAAGATATTTTTCCAACGCATGCAAACTGTATTCCAGCTCTGGAATGGCATATTTGTAAGTTGTATCTTATTTTACCTTGACATATTAATGGCAGTGGGGTAATGGCAACATCCTGGATCTTACAGAAAAGAATGATAGATCTGTGCCTGCATATTCAAAACCAATAGGCTCATTATAACATTGACGCTAATGTGCAGGTGTATACGGATACCTAGCTGGCCTTAAAAACACTTTCTTCTCAGGTCCAAGTCAGAGGGTATAACATGAAACAACCTTCAAACGTCTATGCATCAAGTTCAACTTAAAGCTTTTGCTAATTCTCAGAGACCACCTTGAAGACAACTATGATCTAAAATCACCACAACTTTCTAGGTGGGTTCAAAATAGGGAAATATATATTGAAGCTGTAAAGATATCTTGGGAAGTCAGAATCCCTCCAGCAAGTGCATTTTTAGAAATATATGCAGTGCTTCCTGGTAACTCTTAGGAGATTTCAGTCAGTCTTTAAAGGACAAAAGGGATGGAACTTTACAAAAGCATTTCTAAAACAAGGAAAGTTTTGGCCATAAAGAACTGAAAATAATTTTTTTGGCTCACTATTCTAAAAGTAATCTGTACTTGACTGTGAAAAAAATCCACATTAATTTATAGGAGGAATGGATGAAGTGGCAATGAAATTATTTTCAAGGGAAACTGAAGAGAATAAAAATATCCACGTATATCTACCAAAAAAAAAAAAAATCTACCCAACTTTTGCTATTACAGTTGCCAATGATAGAAATATCTGTATAGATATTCCTGAGTACACCCCTTATTTAAGGCATATGAATTATTTTCAGTTGATATTATCAATAACCTGATGTAGTTTAAGAACATAAGTTATTGTTTTTTTAGTTAGTGATGAATTTGCAATCACGTTCTATTATGTCCCTTTAAAACACGCTGAAACTGTGTGTTTGAAAAAACATGGAAAGATTTTGTGAATGTTTTCAATGTATATTTTATGATAGACAAAATAGCAAATGTCATGTAACAAACATATCATGTGCCCAGTATGTTGCCAGATAGTAAAAACAGCCATGAATAAACCATGGGCTATGCTTTCAAGAAGCTTGCAATAGAGTGGGGGAAACAGGGAAGTAAATAGAAAAGTATGATCCAATATTGCTGTTGAAATATGGGTGAGAACTCAGACAGGAGAACAACTAACTAATCCCTGGAAAATAAAATTAAAATTTCACAATGGAAATGGCATTTGAGCTGTGTTGTAAAGGATGAATACCAGCTCTTTAGGTGAAAGAGTAATGAAATGGAAATCTAGGTTGAGGGAAAAGAAAATGGAAAGGCAATGTATGAAAACAAAAGGCATGATGGCGTCTGTGGAAACTTCTTCGCATTTTATTTTTGTCCATGTAGCTTATGAAGGAGCCAGGTATTAGATGGAATAGGAAAATAGAAATCAAATCTTTCCACTGAACCAAATGATTTTCACTTCGTTTAAGACATAGTTGCAGTGCACTCATGAATATGGTAATAGCAATAGGATAGTAATAGTAATAATAATGATAATCTCTGCCATGCCTCCATTAAATGGTTACTAAGCGTTAGCTATTTGAATCCTCATAATCATCCTTCATTTATAGCTGAGGAATCCTTGGCTCAAAGACGTTAAGTCATCTTCTCAATTGCTAGTAGTAAGTTCTAGAGAAAACATTTAAACCTAAGTCCTGTTTGCAGCTTCTTTGACGAGCTGAGAGTAAGCAAATGGATTATTTGGTCTTGCTGATTTTCTTTATCTATAAGTTGGCAATTACAGTAATACCTAAATCCTAGGGTTATTGTGATCGAATAAGAAAATGTGAAAGAAAGAGTTTTGTAAATAGCAATGTGTGGAATCACTATAACTGATACAAATAAAGGATATTCGAGGGAGTCAAGCTCTTTTAAAAATTAAAGATGGTACGATTAGGTAAATTCAGCCAGGCTAACTTTATGTTCTTGGAACAGTTTACTCATGGCAGAGGCAATGTTTTTCAGGATACATTTCCTAGAAAACAGTTTCTACACACTATGAATAGGTTTAATTGTGCGAAAGTGCTACACATTTAGAAAACACTGAGCTAAACACATTTAAACTATTTTTTTTAATTTTAGAATTTCTCAGAGCCTTCAATATACATTCAATGAATCTCCAAGGACTAGTTGAGTCTGAAGGATTTACCAAATTTATTCGAGCTCAGAAAATTATTTTCTTGGAAATTCTCACGGGACTAGGATTTTATGGAATACATTTTGGAAATCCTGATTATGAACCATGATTTTAACCTTGCGGCCTATGTATTAACATTAGTGTAGAAATAAATTTAAAAAATAATTATTATAATGCTTGGGTAACACTTGAATTCATATTACTTCACAGTCACCTAGAAATACTAATTAAGAGATGAGGCAAAGTCTCAGTAAAATGGGACTTTTAATATGTCACATTTAGCATTGTGTCAGACTCTTGATTATCAAATGTTACAAGTTCAGAGCATTGGCCTTTCAAACATTCTCTCCCATGCCCTGCCTCCCAGTATTTTTCTCTCACATACATTTTCTTTTCCCTGAGCTTCCTTTACAGCTGGAATTCAGTTCAGTTCTGGCTAATTAGATATTATATGATGAGGGCTCAGGGATATTTTGTTGAAGATTTTTGTCCTCGATGGAAGGAGAGAAGCACGTCAGGTGAATGCTCTTCTCTCACAACCTTTGCTCTTTTTTCCTGCCTTTGAACACAGTGTGCTAGGGCATGATGATTTGGCCAAAGCAGTCAGTTTCAGTCATGAAGATGAAAGAAAACACACTGGGAATTCAGAGTAGAAGGTCAGGAAAAAACCTGGGTCCTGGGTGACATTGTTAAGCTATCAAAAAACCCAGGACACCTTACCTTTGACTTCTCATTACTGACAATCACTTGCTATATGATTTAAACCTCCATTAATTTCAGTTTCCTCTTATTTATAGTCCAATGCCTCCTACTTGGATGAAAGACGTTTTATAGATGGGCTTCTATATGGATGCTCCAGAGAGTTTGGGATGATAGAGTATTGCTTAATCACAGGCCCCCTACAACAAACACTTACGTCCCATATGTCATCTTTTCTCTCTTGTCTGTGTTCTAACTTTATGTCACATATGATATAAGTGTGGTATGTGTGGAATAATTATTTTAGAAAAGTGAGATAAAGAAATCGTTTTTTTAATCTATCCACCATCACCACAAAAAAGTTTGTGTGTGTGCATGTATTTGTGTGGTTTTTTTTAATATGATTAACTCATTAAAAAAATTTTTTTCATGTTTTATTATTTGAGAAAGAGACAGAGAGCAAGCAGGGGAGGGGAAGAGTGAGAGGGAGACACAGAATCGGAAGCGGGCTCCAGGCTCTGAGCTGTCAGCACAGAGCCCAACGCAAGGCTCTTACCTGAGCTGAAGATCATGAGATCATGACCTGGCTGAAGTCGGCCGCCTAACCAACTGAGCCACCCAGGTACCCCTTAAATATGATTTATTGTCACATTTGCTAACATACAGTACATACAGGGTGCCACTGGCTTTGGGGGTAGATTCCCGTGATTCATCGCTTACATACAACACCTAGTGCTCATCCCAAAAAGTGCCCTCCTCAATGCCCATCACCCATTTTCCCCTCTCCCCTCCCCCTCCATCAACCCTCGGTTTTTTCTCTGTATTTAAGAGTCTCTTATGGTTTGCCTCCCTGTCTGTTTAAAACTGTTTTTCCCCTTCCCTTCCGCTTGGTCTTCTGTTAAGTTTCTCAAGTTCCACATGAGTGAAAATATATGATATCTCTGTTTCTCTGACTGACTTATTTCACTCAGCATAATACCTTCCAGTTCCATCTACATTGTTGCAAATGGCAGGATTTCATTCTTTCTCATTGCCAAGTAGTATTCCATTGTATATATATAAACAACATCTTCTTGATCCATTGATCAGTTGATGGATATTTGGGCTCTTTCCATTATTTGGCTATTGTTGAAAGCACTGCTACAAACATTGGGGTACAGGTGTCACTATGTATCAGCACTCCTGTATCCTTTGGATAAATTCCTGGTAGTGCTATTGCTGGGTCGTAGGGTAGTTGTATTTTTAATTTTTTGAGGAACCTCCATACTGTTTTTCAGTGTGGCTGCACCAGTTTGCATTTGACCAACAGTGCAAAAGGATTCCCATTTCTCCACATCCTTGCCAACATGTTTCCTGAGTTGTTAATTTTAGCCACTCTGACCAGTATGAGGTGGTGTCTCAGTGTGGTTTTGATTTGTATTTCCCTGATGATAACTGATGTTGAGCATCTTTTCATATGTCTGTTGGCTATCTGGATGCCTTCCTTGGAAAAGTGTCTATTCATGTATTTTGTCCATTTCTTTACTGGATTATTTGTTTTTCTGGTGTTGAGTTTGGTAAGTTCTTTATAGATTTTGCATACTAACCCTTTGTCCGATATGTCATTTCCAACTATCTTTTCCCATTCCATCAGTTGCCTTTTTGTTTTGTTGATTGTTTCCTTTGCAGTGCAGAAGCCTTTTCTATTGATGAGGTCCCAGTAGTTCATTTTTGTTTTTGTTTCCCTTGTCTTTGGAGATGTGTCAAGCGAGAAATTGCTGAGGCTGAAGTCAAAGAGGTTGTTGCCTGTTTTCTCCTCTAAGATTTTGATGGTTTCCTATCTCGTATTTAGGTCTTCCATCCATTTTGAGTTTATTTTTGTGTACGGTGTAAGAAAGTGGTACCATTTCATTCTTCTGCATGTTGCTGTCCAATTCTCCCAGCACCATTTGCTAAAAAGACTATCTTTTTTCCATTGGATATTTTTTCTTAGTTGGCCATACATTTGTGGGTCCAATTCTTGGTTCTCTATTCTATTCCATTGGTCTCTGTGTCTGTTTTGTGCCAATACCATACTGTCTTAATGATCACAGCTTTGTAGTAGAGGCCCAAGTCCAGGATTATGATGCCTCCCGCTTTGGTTTTCTTTTTCAACATTACTTTGGCTATTCGGGGTCTTTTGTGGTTACATACAAATTTTAGGATTGTTTGTTCCAGCTTTGAGAAGAGTTCTGTGGCAATTTTCATTGGGATTGCTTTGAATGTGTAGACAGTTTTGGGTAATATTGACATTTAACAATATTTGTTCTTCCGATCCATGAGCATGGAATGTTTTTCTATTTCTTTGCGTCTTCTTCAATTTCTTCCATAAGTTTTCTGTAGTTTTCAGCTTATAGATCTTTTACATCTTTGGTTATGTTTATTCCTAGGAATTTTATGGTTCTCGGTGCAATTGTAAATGGGATCAATTTCTTGATTTCTCTTTCTGTTGCTTCATTATTGGTGTATAGAAATGCAACTTATTCTGTTTTCAAACAAAATTGAGAGGAAGGTACAGAGATTTTCCATATTCTCCCTGCCCCCACAAATATAACCTCGCCCATTATCAACAGCCCCACCAGACTACTACTTCTGTATTAACTGATGAACCGACATTGCCACATCATAATCACCTGAGGTCCATAGTTTATGTTGCAGTTCACTCTTGGTTTTGTTCGTTTTGTTTAGACATATGTATAATTATATGCATCTGCCATAATTGTATCATGCAGAGTATTTTCACTGTCCTAAAAATCTTCTGTGCTCTGTCTCTTCATCTTTCCCTATCCCACCCACATACCTTTTTTACTGTCCCCATAGTTTTGCCCTCTTCAGAATGTTGCATAGCTGGAATAATACACTAAATAGTGTTTTTTGTTTTGTTTTGTTTTGTTTTAGATTGGCTCTTTTCACTTAAAAATACAAATGTAAAGTTCTTCCATGTCTTTTCATGGCTTGATAGTTATTTCTTTATTTACTTTTTTAGTGGTAATACTATTCCATTGTCTAGATGTACCATATTAGTTTGTCCATTTACCTACTGAAAGGCATCGTGATTGCTTCCAAGTTTTGGCAATAATGAATACACTTGCTCTGAACATCTGTATGCAGGAGTTTGTGTAGATGTAAGTTCTCAACTTCTTTAGGTAAATACCAAGGAGTGCTATTACTGAATTGTCTGATAAGAGAATGCTTAGTTTTGTAAGAAACCGCAAACAGTCTTCCAAAGTGACTGTACCACTTTGTATTCCCAACAGCAATAAATGAAGTTTCATGTTGCTTCACATCTTTATTGGCATTTGGTGTTGTCAGCGTTCCAGATTTTGGTGTGTAATTGTTTCTCATTACTGTTTTCATTTTCGTTTTTCTAATGAAATATAACGTGGAACTTCTTTTCATATGCTTATTCCTATGTGTATATCCCCTTTGGTGAGGTATCTGTTTAAGAGTTTTGGCCCATTTTTTAATTAGGTTGCTTTCTTATTGTTGTTTTAAGAGTTCTTTGTATATTAGGGATAACAGTCTTTTAGCAGTTATTTTTTCTGCAAATCTATTTTCCCAGTCTGTGACTTGTCTTTTCATTCCCTTGACATTGTCTTTCACAGAGAAGATTTAATTGTAATGGAGCCCACTTTATCTGTTCTTTCTTTTATGGATCGTGCCTTTGATACATCTAAAAAGTCATTGCCATACCCAAAATCATTGAGGTTTTGTCATATTGTCTGCTGGTTTTTATAATTTTGCATTGTATGTTAATATCTGCAATCCACTTTGAATTGTTGTGAAAGGTGTTAAAGTCTGTGTCTAGATTCACTTTCTGTATGTGGATTTCCAGTTTTACCAACACCATTTGTCAAAAAGACTACCTTTGCCCACTCCATTCTATTTCCTTTGTTACTTTGTCAAGGATTAGTTGACCATATTTGTATGGATCTATTTCTCAGCTCTCTATTCTGTTCCATTGATCTGTCTACTCTTTTGCCAACACCACACTGTCCTGTGTACTATAACTTTAGAGTAAGTCTTGAAGTCAAGTAGCTTCAGTCCTCCAAGTTTGTTCTCTTTCCATACTGTGTTGGCTATTCCAGGTCTTTTGCCTATCCACATAAATTGTAGAATCAGTTTGTCATATTCACAAAATAACCTGCTGGAATTTTTATTTTGTTTGCACTGAATCTATAGATAAAAGTGGGAAGAAATGACATCTTGATAACATTGAATCTTCCTATCTATGAACATGGATTATCTCTCCATTTATTTAGCTCTCAGTTCATTCATCAGAGTTTTATCATTTTCCTCATACATGTCTATACATGTTCAGTTAGATTTATATATAAATATTTCATTTTTTGGGTGCTAATGTAAATGGCATTGTGTTTTTAATTTCAAATTCCACTTGTTCATTGTTGGTATATAGGAAAGAAATTGACTTTTATGTTAACCTTGTATCCTGCAACCATTCTATAAAATCTTATTAATTCAGTTCTTTTGGATTTTCTACATAGATGATCATGATGAAAGATCGTTTTATGTTTTTCTTTTCAATCTTTGTAACTCTTATTTCCTTTTCTAGTCTTCTTGCATTAACAAGTTCCAGGAGAATTTTGAAAAGCAGTGGTGAGAGGAGACATTCTTGCTTTGTACCTGATCTTAGTGGTAAAGCTTCCAGTGTCTCCCCTTTAAGTGTAATGTGAAGTAGGTTTTTTGTAGATAATCTTTATCTGATTGAGGAAGTTCCCCTAAATTACAAGTTTACTGAGAGTTGTTATCAATGGATGTTAGGTATTGTCAAACGTTTTTCTGCATCTATTGATAAGATTATGTCCTTATTAATTGTCTGCCTGTTGTATATGTCCTTTTCTGAGAGAGAGGTGTTAAAGTCTTCAACTATGATAGTGGATTCAGCTATTCCTCTTTGCAAGTCTATTAGTATTTGACTTATGAAGTTTGACACTCTGTTATTAGGAGCATAAACATGAATAATTTTTGTGTGTTTTGGGATGATTGACCCAACCAAACAGAAAGATGCTATTCTTTTTTTTTCTTTAAGTTTATTTATTTTGAGAAAGAGAGAGAGAGAGAGCAGGGGAGGGGCAGAGAGAGAGATGGAGAGAGAATTCCAAGCAGGCTCCATGCTGTTGGCACAGAGCCCAACACAGAGCTGGATCTTAAAAACCACAAGATCATGACCTGAACTGAAATTGAGACTTTATGCTTAACCTACTGAGACAGCCAGGTGCCCTGTAATGCTATTCTGTACCCCAGATAACTCTTCTTGCTTTGAAATCAGCTATGTCTGAAATTAACATATCCACTTCAGCTTTCTTTTAATTAGTACTAACATGGTATATTTTTCTCTATTCATTTACTTTTAATTTATGTATGTTTTATATTGAAGTGAATTTCTTGTAGACGACATATATTTAGATTGTGTTTTTTGATTCATTCTGACAATCTCTGTCTTTTAGTTGGTGTATTCAGACCATAGAAGCTCTAAGTGATTATTGACATAGTTGGATTCTACCATATGCATTATTGCTTTCTTTGTGTTGCTTTTGTTCTTTGTTCCAAGTTTTGTCTTCCACTCTTTTTCTGCCTGTTGTGGCTATAGCTGAACAATTTATATGATTTCATCTTCTCTCCTTTCTTAGTATATTATACTTTTTTATTTTTTTTTCTAGTGGTTGCCTTAGAATTTGCAATTTACCTTTATAGCTAACCCAAGTCCTCTTTCAAACAACATTCTACCATTTCACAGGTAGTGTGGATACTTATAATAACAACATAATACTAGTTCCTCCATCCTATCCCTTGTATCATTGCTGTCATTCATTTCACTTATAGATGAGCACACTTCAGGACACATATATAACATATGATACATACATATACACACTGATGGTACTATTTCAAACAAACTGTTACCTGTTAGATCAATTTACAATAAAAAAATATGTTTTTATTTTACCTTCACTTATTCCTTGTTCTATGCCTTTTTTTTATTTTAAGTAGATCTGCATTTCAGACCTTATCATGTTCCTTGTCTCTAAAGTTCTTTCACATTTCTTGTAAGGCAGGTCTACTGGCAACAGATGCCCTCAATTTTTGTTTGAGAAGGTTGTTATTTCTTCTTTAGTTTTGAATGATAATTTCACAGGGCACAGAATTCTAGGTTGTAGGGGCTTTTATTTTTTTCTCTCAACACTCCACTCTCTTGCCTACACAGTTTCTGAGGAGAAGCTGGATATAATTCTTATCTTTGCTCCTTTATAGATAAAGTGTTTTCCCCCTGGCCTTTTTCAGGATTTTGTATGTATCTTTGATAAAGCTACATTTTCCATAGTTTATAATTTTTTTACACATATCCTGCTTGGTGTTCTCTAAGCTTCCCAGATTTGTGTTTTGGTATTTGATGTCAATTTAGGGATATTGTCAATCATTGTTTTTTTTAAATATTTCTTCTGTTTCTTTCTCTTCCTCTGGTATTTCTATTATGTGTAAAATACATCACTTGTTGTCCAACAGTCTTTGATTATTCAGGTATGTATTTTTCAGTCTCTGATATCTTTACTTCGGTTTTTGAGGATTATCTAGGTAAATCCAGCTGAGAGATTCTATACTCAGTTGTGTCCACTTTACTAATGAACATGTCAAAGATATTCTTCATTTCCTTTAGTGTGTTTTCTTATCTTTAAGATAAGAAACACACTTTTGTGGTCTTTTCTAAGGTGCCCATCTCTGCTTACACTGCCCTTCTTTTCTTGCATGAGGTCTACTTTATCCATTAGAGCACTTAGCATATTAATCAGATTTGTTTTAAATCTTGTTTGATAATTCCAATGTCCCTGCCATGTCTTGTTCTGATATGTACTCTGTCTCTTCATAAAGACTCCTTTTGCCTTTTGGTATGTCTTGGAACCTGGTCAAGCTCTTGGAGACAAATCCCACAATACATGGGTGCTCCCCTGTGTCTGGGTCCTCCTAGAATTTTGAACACTCAGCACTCTATAGCAATTATTCAATGACAGTTCAGGTTTTCCTTCTCTGACACTGGGTCTTATGGCAATTTCTTCTTGTGCATCTCTGCTCTGGTAATCTGCAACTCCCTATGTTTGTCTGTCTCTCCAGTCTCAGGGGCTGCAGTTTGCCCTATGTCCTCTCCTCTCTCCAAGAGGAGTTGATTTTCAGTGTGCTCAGCTTTGTACTTGTTAGGAATGGCAGAATGGCAAGTCTGAAGTTCTTTACATACACAATCTGCAACTAGAAGTACTCTCAATACTCACTACTGGGCAAGCGTATTTGAAAAGAAGTTAACTTCAAAAGAATCAAATCCTGTTGACAACTCGGAGTATATGTTTTCCCATATTATAGAAATAGATATTATAAAATTTTAGACTGACAAATTTTGATACTGAAATTATTCAAGAGATCATCATTTCTTTGTAATTAGATCTGGCAAGCATGGATAGAAAACCATGCCAGAATAAGATTATAAGAAATTCTAGATAACTGGATACTTCAGAAATTTCCCAAGAAAACAAGTGTGCTATGATAAAAAAAAAAAAAGCATCACAGAAATAAGATAATTTGCGTAGAAGCCATATTTGAGTATTTAGAGAAAACTAGTTAATGGATTACTGAGCAAAAGTAATGTAAAAGTATCATACTTAAATATTCGCTGATGATTTTGAAGTTTAAAGAAAAAGATTCCACAAATATCTGAAAGATAATTTAATTAATTATAACTTAATTAAACTTTATATTGACTTACATATAGTCTTTTGTTTTGCTAAGGGCTGTAATTCTGTATCTAGCTGTTTATCTAATTTTGAAGGGAAAATTACTACTTAAAAATTGTTTATTTAGCAAACTGATTTAAAAGAAAAGCTCTGGGGACACCTGGGTGGCTCACTCAGTTAAGGTCCGACTTCAGCTCAGGTCATGATCTCAAGATTTGTGAATTTGACCCCTGTGTCAGGCCTTGTACTGACAGTTCAGAACCTGGAGTCTGCTTTAGATTCCGTATCTCCCTCTTTCTCTGCCCTTCCCCTGCTCTCTCTCTCTCTCTTTCTCTCAAAAATAAACATTAAAAAATAAATAAAAAGATAAAATAAATCCAAAGCTCATGAGTTGTACCCTATAGAAGTTAAAAAATGAACAAAAAACTCTTCAGATGTATTCCAGTAGTCTTTGAGATAAGTCAAAATACAATAAATAAATAAATAAATAAATAAATAAATGTTGGGAAGTGACACTCCTAAAAATGTTTTAAGGAAACAACCTACCGAATTATATCCAGGTAAATTTGTTAACATGGTTTAGTCAATGTACTTAGCCAAAAGTAGCTCTTGGAATTAAAAACAACATGATGGAGTAAGATTTTTTACTATGTAAGAAAAGTTAAAAAAAGAAAAACCCAAAAAGAGAATGCCAGAATAAACCGGCTTTGGGTTGGATTCTTCAGTATGAGCTTGTATGTGTTTTCTTAAATACATATGCAAAGACACAAATACATAAATAAACATAGATATGTGTGTGTGCGTTGGTTAGTATACACACATACATTGCCTCACTCTGTCAAGATAGCCTAGACACAATGACAGTCGCACAGCAATAAGCACACTCAGTATGTAGATCTTGATTTATAAATATCATTCTCCAACAAATGAACTGGAATTCCTGGAAGAGTGGTTGATTATAGAACTGGAACATGAAAAATACAAGATGAAACTGAAACACCTTCACAATGTAAGCCACAAAATAAATAAAAATAGTGTTGGATTGGGGTGCTTGGGTGGCTCAGTTGGTGAGTGGCCAGCTATCGATTTCAGCTCAGGTCATATATCTCACAGTTCATGCGATTGAGCCCTGCTTCGGGCTCCACACTGACAGTGTGGAGTATGCTTGGGATTTTCTCTCTCCTTCTCTTCTCAAAATAAATAAATAAACTTTAAGAAATAGTGTTGGATAATGACTCAAATATATATATATATATATATATATATATATATATATATATATATATATTTTTTTTTTTTTTTGGTGGGGGGAGAAGTAAAGTGAAGCAATTAACCCCAAATTTCTAGGCTTCTTTTCTTTTTTCCCCCATAATTTAATGTTGTTTTAAAGTTCTAAATGACTGCCTCATAAGAAGAGTACTTAAAGCTTATAAAGTAAAAGTATGGAGTTTCCAGTAAGGATATATGAGAAGTTTGACTTAAAAAATTCTCTCAGTAACCTTCATTTCAGTGAATCTGAATACCCTAGATAAGTACAAAGTAGTAGGAAAATATAACATTCATGTACAGTTTAAATGAAGTGTCTTATATAATGATTTAATTTAAATTTAATAAGCCAGTTATTGCAGGTTAATTAAATGGCACTTGATTATTAAAAGCATATTTATTTAGATTAACAGCTATTAAATGATCTTATCACACCTTTTATGGTTAATTTTGTTTTAACTATATTTTAAATTATTTAAAATTTTATCTTGTGCTCACTTCTGTTTGAAATAGTACCTTTAAAGTTTAAGATTAAAACCTTCAGCTTTTTTTAAGTCTCTTTAATCACTTGCAAACTAATTTATTATTATTAAATAAATGGATCATTTGCAAACTAATTTATTATTATTAAATAAACACAAAAACTATGAAACAAAATAGCATGGAGACATTTAAAAAGATCAACAGACAATTAAAGTAAGTTGAAATGGAAGTAAGCAGATTAATTTTTCAATGGAACATGCTCACAATTAATTAATTCTTTTTTAATTATAGAATTTGTCTCATAAGTCTTACATACTAGCACATTTTATTATTAATAATAATAGCAAAAATTTATTAAACACATTTGTGTCTGGCAAATTTTTAAGAGTGTTGCTTTAAATACACACACGCACACACACACAAACTCATTTGATCTTCAAAACAATCCAATGAGGTAGGTGTTATAATTATCTTCATTTTTTATATGGGAACGCAGGAATGGAGAGATTAAACTTTTCAATGAGAAAAAACTAGGAATTGACAAATCCAAGGCAGTCTGGCTCCAACTTATGTGTTTTTAACCACTAGGCTATAGTCCCACTCTATGGTCAAAATGATCGTTCTGAGACCATTTGATTGCAATAAGGTACCAATCACCAAGAATGATGGTAAACAATGGCCTTCAACTTCACAGAGTCAGAGTTTGAGATCAGCTCCTCACAGGAGAAAGATGTGTTTCACAGAGAAAATTCTGAAAGCAGTTGATATTAATGGGAATAGGAAACAGATGTTAAGGAAATTTAAGATCGCTTTATATCTCAGAAAGAAGCTATTAAAATCATGCTTTATTTTAACAAAGATTGGTTAAGAAAAATCAGCTTCATTCATTCTTTACTTTTGTTGCTTAGAAAATGCTGAAAATATTATTAGAAAACAAATTCTGAAAGATATCAGGTTCTTTGATAACCACAAAATTGCCTTTCCCAAGCTAAAAACATACAACCTATAAGTTGGAAGGAAACCTCACTGTTGAGGTGAAGAAAAGGGAGGTTGTAAAATGAACATGATGAAGAGGGAGAAATACATTCTGTGGAGCATGAAAAAGGGAAGTCTTTCACTCAGTATGTTTTTCTCTGCTCTGTGCGCACAGGTATATTGATATGTGGCTACGTAGGCATGTTTGCTCGCATTAAAATCCTGCTCTAGCTAGAAGACAGAGGAGATGGTCTCTTCAATTCCCTGACCTATCTAGATAACTATTTGCAACACAACTCACAGTGTGGTGGTTTAAAATCATGGATGGCATCATTAAATTGGCTACATTCAATTCTAGCTCTGCAATTTACCAGCTGTATGACTGTTTGCAATTTATACTTTCTGGTCTCAGTTTCCTTATTTTAAATTGGGAAGATTTTATGAGGCTAAAGGAGTTACAATTTTTAAAGCATGTTAAACATTTTAAAAGCAGTTATTAGACAGGTTTCGTATTTTTAAGTGATTTTTAACATGATGCTCTTATATATAACTGCTTGCTCATTGTTTTTATCATAAAAGCAGATTTATTGCACATTTTACTGGCTGGACCATCACTTTCAACCACTTCATTTAAATCATTCATTAGTATCAAGAAATGCCATAGTAAATTCCTCACATTCAATACGTATTTCTTTGGTGGCTATGACTTATGCTTCCTCAAGAAGCCAGCTCCTAAATGTGGCCAATTACCCAGCTAACTTACAGGCCCAGCTATAATATAATCAATTTTTTTTTCCCACATGTGCTATTATTGGGCCTAGAAAAAATAAACAGTTCTAAATTCTGGGCTTCTCTTTTGGATTAGGGTGAATTATACAATTTAGAGGGTTCCGTAGCCTTATCACATGCAAAGAATTCTCAATCATTTTTATAGAGACTATCTAGTTCTTGCATTATTCTAACCGGTTTTATTGAAACCAGCCTTTCCCCCCTTACCTTGTTTACATCTAGACAGTGTAATAAAAGCAAATTCAACAACTGTCTAAATGAGGTATAAATAATGTAGGTAAGTAAGCCAACCAGTGTATTTTAATAATATTTTTCAAGTGTAAACATTCAGTAATTTTGATAAAAGTTAAAACAAAAACATTGCATTGAAACTTGCATGCTTTTTGGAAAGACCTGATAATAGTGGTCCAGTTTATTAGCAACACTATAATGCAAGCTAATCATTTTTATTATGGCTTGGTCAGAAGTCACAACTCCTGGCTCCTTCAGAGATCACCTTACATATCTGCTTTCTGTCCCTTGCGCCCTCTTCAAACTTTGACTCTAGAGAATATCCTGCATATAAAGAATGTTCTCTCTATTTTAGAAATGCCAGTGAACTGTTCATTGTAGTTTGTACATGTGCTAATGCTATTTGTTTTCTGTATTGTAAATAAAGTCCTGTTAGGGAGGAAAAATAGAAGCAATTGGGTGTTGTTGTGTTTGGCTTATAAATAAATGGCTTTAACAAAATTTGGTGAATTCTTATTTAGTTTCTTTAGTATCTGAGTGAACAAATTCAATGGAATGTGCTCTTTATCTCCTGAGTTTAGTCTTACTTCTACACATCTCCTCCCTTCCCTCTCATTTTTTTTTTTTTCACCTAAATGAACAGTATTGTTTAAGCCCAAACATGTTTTTCTACTTTGGTGTCATTGGTGCACAGTATTGATAGAAGGGTATTAAAGATAAGGCTGTGTGGGAATGCAATCTGTCAGTGGAACATCAGTAGGCTTGGGCCTGGGAACCAGATTAGGAATGAATCACAGAAGTCATTTCATAACTATTCCAGTTATGGTAGAAATCATTATTTTGAACCAACGAAACAAAGCAAAATTTTTTTCCCATGTTAAGCCAGTAACACCTATACCCCCCCTCCCATGTAACATCTTAGACTTGGCCAAAAATTTTGTTGGTGGAAGTGTTAAGGCAGCCTCTCTTTATATAATAGTTTTTATGGCGTTAAAGAAACTAGAACTGATTCAATACTTCAATATTTTTAATGGGATTTCTTTTTTTTTTAATTTTTTTAAATGTTTATTTATTTTTGAGACAGAGAGAGATAGAGCATGAACAGGGGAGGAGCAGAGAGAGAGGGAGACACAGAATCTGAAGCAGGCTCCAGGCTCTGAGCTGTCAGCACAGAGCTGGACGCGGGGCTCGAACTCACGGACTGCGAGATCATGACCTGAGCCGAAGTCGGACGCTTAACCGACCAAGCCACCCAGGCACCCCTTAATGGGATTTCAGCAACAATTTGAGAGCACTCCAACAAATATGAATAGCCTCATATGTAAATTATCTTTGCCCTGGTGGTTATTATTTTCCCAAGGTATACACAGACCATAGAACGCAAGAAAGTTCAGGGACTTGTCACAAAGTAAACATGAGTTTGTAACCACATGAGGACATAACTAAAATGCTCTGGAAAGGTTAAACAAGTTTCTATAGGTCTAATTCAATTCTTTTTCCTGAACACTTAATCACAGTTTTATCTCTATTTTTAATTTTCTGTTTTAGAATAAGGGCACATGTAGCCTGTTATCTTCCGTGTTATTGATGATTAATTGCTACTGATTATTGGATTGAATAAGGATAATTTTGTTACAGAACCAGGCTGGATCTCTGGTGGAGAAACCAAGAGGCACTCAGAGATCTTGTTGATCAGAGTTTTATTTTACACCAGCCGGCTCGGAGGAGATCCTTCCCCAGACATGTGAGTCCCAAGCATAAGCACGGGGGGCAATATATCTTCTGTTACTTCCGCATTCTGCATTAGTAGTAATTTGGCACACCTGGCAAGCGGAGCGGAAGAAGAACCCTGAAGAGGAGTCTCTAAGCCAGGGACTAGAGCTTATGTTAGTCCCCATGGGCCATCTTATGTTGCATAACTTTACTTATTTTCCCAACAATGTTCCTGAATAATGGAACTCTTAATAAATATTAAGTCAGATTAAGTTATTCACCGAATCCTGGTGGCCCTTCCAAAGGTATTTTATATAATATAATAATACTACATTAAACTCAGATGTAGAAGAGAACCAAAAGGAAATCTACTAAAAAGACATCCAATTATGATAGCAAAATATACAGAATATATAATAAAATATGTACAAAATGTATTGAATGCCTAAGAGTATTAAATGCAGGATTATTTGTGGAGAAGATAATTGGATTGTAAGATTTGTGTTTATGCTTGAGGAGGAAGGGAGTGGGAGAAAACCAAAAGTGGCTGAAAAAACACCATGCAGTACAATTCACTATCTTAAGTAATAAAGAGGATGTACATGTATCAAGATGGATGGGGCATTAGCACATGTAACTAAGTGAAAAAAAAAAAAAAAAAAGTGAAAAAAGAACAGAATACAATATACAACACACCAGTGTTTTCTACCTATAAAAAAAAATTACAAATTTTATAAGGATACATGCAAACAAAAATGATATACATAAAATACACAAGAAAGGTTGCTACTGTTTGGGAGCATGGAATACTCCATGTTTGGGATATGGAAATGAGAATAAATGGAACAAACAAATGGTAGGTTTCTGTAAACCGAACTCCCCCTTCCCCAACGCAAAATAAAACCAATAAAAATTGTTGAGAAATCAGTGAAGACCTAACTAAAAGGATTTTGGCAATGAGAAGATTATTTACAAAACTACTGATTCGCCCACCTTATTCCACTGCAGTAAGGAATAAAGAAATAAAATGACAGTAAAGTTCAAAAGAATAAGAGGAACTGGTAAGAATAGCAAAGAATAATTTAAAACAAAGACTAATTGAAATTCATTCAGAAATAAGTACATTTAGTAATTATTTGCTGAGCTATTTTTCTAGGCACAGGAAACAAAAATTAATCTAAAAGACAAAAGCTTGCCTTCATGAGACTCATATTCAAGTAGAATTAAGTTCCAAACTGTTAGTGTATATAGCGCTAATGAAGAAAAAAAAATCCCACAAAGCAAAATATTAGAAAGTTACACGAAACAGTGTTTTGAATGGTCATAATTCTGATAATTCCAGTTTTCTTTTTAAAGTTTATTATTGCCATATTTGAAAGACATGCATTTGTTATTTTGAAAAAAAAAACATTGATTAAGCACAGACAGAAAAAAAAAACAAAATTATAAGGGTAAAGTGTAAACCAAAGAAACTAAAAATAAACTTAACTTCAAAGTAGTGCACATATTACAGTACATATCGAATATTTAAATGGGGCATCTGGGTGACTCAGTTGGTTAAGCGTCTGACTTTTGATTTCGGCTCAGGTCATGATCTCACAGTTAGTGAGTTCGAGCCTCATGTCAGGCTCTGCATTGACAGTGCAGAGCCTACCTGGGATTCTTTCTCTCTCCCTCTCTTTCTTTCTCTGTCTCTCTCTCTCCCTATCCCTCCTCTGCTCCCTTGTTCACTCTCTCTTTCTCTCTCAAAATAAACACACAATTAAAAAGATATTTAAAAATAGCATTTTAAATGTGTATAATGATTTACCATATGGTAAAACCAGTGGTTTAAAGTGCATCTTATTTCATATTCATTGGAGAAGTGGATCAACATGGGCTACCTAAGTTCAAACAGTGGTTCGTCACTGACTAGCTATGTAAATTTGGCAAACCACTTATCTATCCTTTCTGTACTTCAATTTGATTATTTTGTGAAGCAGGGATTGCAATCGTGCATACTTCATAAGGTGATCAAAAATATTAAATAGTAATCTATATAAAGTACTTAAAATGATATCTCACACTAGTAAGCCCCCAGTAAGTGACAGCCAATATTATTCTGTTATAGAATCTTCTATAGGAGGTGATAGAATACATTTGAATAATTTATATAACAAAGTTGGGAATATAAAATTTATCTACTCATAAAATTCTAAATCAAATATATTCCCAAACCTGAATAAATATTTACTTTATAATCTTAATTCAGTGTGAAAATTTTACTATATCTTATTACTATGTGATTTACATTTAAATACAGTGACATTTGTTATGATCTCTCTCGGGGTGTGCAGCAATACAAAATGCGATTTTTTTGGTTCCTTTCAAGGAGTCTTTGCTTCTCCTTGCAAACATATGTTAGGAACCCTATCACTAGATTGCTATACAATTTATTTAGGTACATAAAGTTTTTGCTAACTGCTAATTTGCCGACTGCTCTAGTGTTGCTCAATTTGGAGAATTTTTTGTATTCTTCTAAGGAGGGGTGGTTTTGAAGATAGTGGATGATATCAGCTCATGAAGTAATCCTTCTGTGATTAAGATGAAGACAACGTGGAGGACGGACACAGAATCAGGATTTCAGCTGCACCTGTGGTATGGCTGTCTGGAGAGGGTTTGACTTCACGTTGCAGATGTGGGTCTCAGAGACAAAGGGTGTATTATGAAGTATTAAAAATGTGCTACCTAACAGTGTTTCCTATAACTTTGGTTGCATCACTGCCTTTATTTTGATATTTAGGTAATGTTGAGTAATGTACTTAGGAATATGAAAGTTGTGTGGCTTTATCTTTATTTTTAATCGATGGAGGACTTTTTGAGGATGCTAAAGAAGTTCGAGGGATTCTTTCTAGATACCTAAAAGTCACTGATAAAATTAGAGTATGAATAAACACACAAATATGCCAGACCAAAAGAATTTCACTTTTCTTAATCTGTTCATTGACTGTGATCCCTAAAATAAATATTTGGAGAAAAGAACATGCGGCCCAAGGTCATCCATTAACTGTAGATAGTTCTTTTAGATCTGAGATACTCTAAATAATAGATCAGTTATTTTTGTTATAAATGTGGGTCATTCTATTTGCCTCAAAAGGAATCCATGACTTCTTGAAGCAGAAGAAATTCTGATTTGTGGAACAGCAGTAATGGCTGAGACTTTTAATATCTACTATTGTTAAATGAATTGGTAAGTGGATGATATTGAAGAGGATTTGTACATAAAAGGAGTTAAATGACAAAAATGAACAATGGAATCAGGCAAGATAAATGTGAAAAGACCTAAATATTATGGGTCAGGAATTTTAGCATGACTCTATTAGAGAAACCACAAGATCAGAATTTTTACTATATTCTTAAACTATTTAGGGGTGAAGATTCTGAAACAAACTTCCTCCGTTTCAAATCCTGGGACCTACAATTTTCTACCTTTATGACCTTAATTGGGTGAATTACTTACCCTAACTATAGTTCAATTTTCTCATAACATGTAATCCATCTGAGTTTTTTAGCATTAAATAAGTTAATATATGCAAAGGGCTTAGAAAAGGGTTCATAGTACGTATCACGTCAATATTGAATATTTGTATTGTCCTTCTTGTTCTGCATACAGATACTGAGAAGTTTTTTGGCCTGTGGGCATTGGGACCCATAGATACAGGGCAATGTTGTTTTTGTTGTTTTTCAGACTACTGAATTACTTGTCTTCCTGACATTATCTATAAAGACCACATCTGTAGCTCTCTTTAGACAATTCTAGAATAGGATTTTCATGTCTAGAAGTTATATGATGATTGCCATGTTTTGATACTCAATCTGTCTTATTTTTTTAGTGCTGTTTGTTTTATCTTCAAGTCATCCAAAAACTGCAAGACTGCTGTTATAAGGAATGATACAGATCAAATTAATGGGTCTGTATGAAAAGCATACCTATTAGTATTGATGAGGAAAGGAGTACAGGCATTTTTATTCATAAACATTTGTATTTGTATTGGGAGTTGAGAAAAAGAGAGTGAAGTGACTGTATCTTAAGTTAAAATAAAAAGACTGAGTAAAAACCACAGGGGCTTTGAAATCTCATTCCTATCCAGTGGAAGCTGAAGGTCTTGATGGATAAGATATAGATGATAGAGTTGGAGCCCCATGAAGGTCATGGTTTAAAAGGGAGTTAACTAATGCTCTGTGATCCTGTGAACACAGAAGTTCACTTGGAAGAGATCTGTGCTAAGCTTTGGAAATTTTCCTTTGGTAAAGTCAAAATAAGGATAATAAAATGCAATTTACCCCACTTTATCCCCAGAACATCTACAATATCCATATCCTCCTGCTCACCTTTGTGAGACCATAGCTATCTAGAGAGGTGATTTGAGTACCAACCACCAACCACAGGAAATTTAGAGAGAATTCCACTCATTCTCTTTCGCTCTGTCTCTGTCTCTGTCTCTCTATCTCTTTCTTTCATACACACACACACACACACACACACACTCAGTTTATCTCTTTCTCTCTGTCCCACTCTCTCTAAAAGTAAAAGAGAATCAGTAAGAAATCTGATACCCAGAGATTTGCACAACCGGAAACTCATAGATCATTGTTTAAAATGCAATTCTGCAAATTTCCAGGTATCTATCCTTTTACCATACAAAACTATATGCTTTTTACAACTCTTTTGTGTGACATTAAGCTAATATTTGCAAAGTTTAATAGTAGCAAGTATAAATGCCATTTACAAAGAATTAAATAATTTTAAATATAATTATTCTGTTGATGAAGATAATAGTTTGGGGAGGAAATCATAGTTTGTCATTTATTTAAAAAAAACTCATTTCCATTGAACTATTTATTTTAATTAATTTGATTTCGTAGGATTTGTCCCCATAGCACATAATGAAATCTTAATAAAAATGAGAATAAACGTTACTAATTTAGTTTCTACATTTATCTGCCAAGGTAGTTTAAAACCCTTTTTTCCTTCCTTAACATATGATGTTTTTCTGTAATAATTCCAATGCCACAAAAATTTTGAGTGTTCTCTGCTGTAAGAAGTCATTCTCATTCATTTCTGAACTAAGCTGTCATCGATTCCATTAGATTTCCTATGATATTGAGAAGAAAAGCTAGTAAAAACAAGATAAAAGTGGCCAGCCAGATGTCTGGGGCCAGATACTCCCCCTGCATACTTTTGGCTCCTGTAATCTTGCTTGCCTCCTGTGTCCACCAACTGTCTGGATAGCACCACTGATAAGGGCCACCTCCCCTTTTTCTTTTGTATCTCAACACCCTACCATGCCAGTCATAAAAGGCATAAAAGGAGGCTGATGTCAAGGTTCAGGGCTCAGCCTTTGGAAGCGACTCCTCTGGGCCAGCACCGGTGTGCAATAAACAGTTTTTTCCTAATTCCCCTCGTGCGTGTGGCTTGTCTCTTCCTGGGAGCCAAATATTTGCTGAAACCATATAATTATGGTCTAATATTGTTAGAGAATTGCTCTTGACATGATTAGTTGTCTGTGATTGATTCTTACAACTTTATTTTAAGCCAAAAGCCACACTTCAAAAGACAACTTAAAGCAAATACATAAAAGTATTAACAATTTTAGAATCTAGATAGTGATTATATGGTTATTTACTGTACATTTCTTTCAACTTCGTTGTATGTTTGTAATTTTTATAATAAAATATTGGGGGGGAAGTCTGATACAGACATATAGTTAAACTAGAGAATCCTCTGGAATAGCCCTATACGATAATTTTCTTTGGCTCTTGGGATGCTTTTAATTGCTACATCTTCACTCTTTGAGAATCATGAATTGGAATCATTGATCAATGAATGATACTGTCTTTTCTCTTAAACAATGCTAATTAGCATTCAGTTGCGAGTACAGCAAACGGTGCATATAGTAAATTAGATTCATGGCTCTTTTAGTTTTGTCACTGACTCTGAGTAAGTTTATTTGGCAGAATTTCAAACTCTTACTGTTTAGGTTTACATATCAATTTACATGAGGGGAAGGAATGTCTATTGTTTACCAGCGTCCAAAGTTTAAGGAGACCCTGATGTGGCAGATTTGTATTCAGTACTTGTTGAATTTGAATTTGTAAATGGAAAACTGTCTTCTTACTAACGATGGATCAGGATATTTAATACCTATTATATTACCTAGATAGCAGGTTCATCTATAAATGTTTCATGAAGTGAAGAAAAAAGGAAGCAAGGAAAAAAAAAGAAGGAAAGAAGGATGGAAGGAAAGATAGAAAAAAAAGAAGAAATTATTGTTCTTTGCTTTGATTTGGTCAGTGTTCAGCTGTTTATTTAGTTAAGTCTCTTCTAAGTCCTCTCAATATAAATCAAATTTAAAGGAAAAAAACCCCTTTTTCCTTAATTTCTCAATTTCAGTCAGCTGCCTCACCTTTCCTCATGTTTTCCTGATACGTAGCTCTGGATCTGAGAGAAAATGGGATGTCAGTAAGTTAATCTGTATGCAACTTGGTGGGAGTGGTAAAGTGAGAAGGGTTTCGTTAGGATCCTTGGTTCCTTGCGATATGACTTGCATCTTTGACTAGTTCCCAAACAATGAATTTCAGTAAACTGAATCATTTTAGAATTAAATCCATTAAATATTCTTTGTGATGTTTAAAAGTGCTTACAAAAGGCCTCCACCTGCCTTTCCCTTTAATACAGCTTGTCTTAAGTTGGCCACATTTAAATTTAAAGCAATGCAACCAATTTTATGTATCAACTACCATGGGCAAGGTTTTGCATTGAATGTTGTAAAAACATATAAAGGGAATAAAAGTCAAACTTCTGATTCAATTATTGTTGTTTCAGTAAATGGTTAAAGAACTTAAAAAAAAATCAGTCTCAGTCTCCAGGGATTTAAAAAAAATTTTTTTTAATGTTTATTTATTTTTGAGACAGAGAGAGACAGAGCATGAACGGGGAAGGGTCAGAGAGAGGGAGACACAGAATCTGAAACAGGCTCCAGGCTCTGAGCTGTCAGCACAGAGCCCGACGCGGGGCTCGAACTCACGGACCGCGAGATCATGACCTGAGCCGAAGTCGGCCCCTTAACCGACTGAGCCACCCAGGCGCCCCTCCAGGGATTTTTTTATAAGAATTAGAAGGAAGGAAAAGAAAGAGATAGACATTGTATGCCTATATGCCTACCTTACTAATAGCCATCTATGATCTCAAGATTGACCCTTACCTTTACACTCCAATATACACATAGTTGCTGGTTTTACTTTTGTATATGTTTAAAACAAATTAAAATCTTTACTTCTGAATGCTGTAAGTAGGCAGAGTTAGAGCAGTGATAGTTCAAAGACCCCCATTTGGCAAGTAAGCTCCCAAAACAAGAATAAAACCTTTTTCTAGATCACAGAAGTCCAGAGAGAGAAAGAGATTAATTAAAGTGAAAAGAGAACACACACACGCACACACACACACACACACACACACACAACTTCCTATTATTGTCATGACGGTGATTCTTTTTCCTACTCTGCTTACAAAGTCTCTCTCCTTCAAGTATGTTCTGTGATAAAACAATAGTCTCTTCAAGTAAAATTCAAAACATTGCAGTATTTATGAATAAATCTCCTTCCTGAACCCATATTTTTGGAATCCTAAAAGGGTTGATAATATAAATTCTGTCACATTTACATATTATGTTCTTTCTCATCCAGTTTTAACTTCTGTACAGTCATTAATCTTGGAAGTTAGGTTTATTTTTATGTAAGGTTTAACATTTTTTCAAGTCTCTTGACACAGTGTACCATTTGCTTACCACATTTCCCCCTTTGAGCTCCTCAAGTGCTTATTTAAATGGCATGGATAACACTAGATTTCTCCCACACTCTGAAGTAATTTACATAAGCATCCTCAGGGGTCTCTGAAGTTCCTAGTGAACATAGCATTGCCCGGGATAATAGGATGCCTAGACAATGGTTTGTCCTTTGAATCCTGACTTTTACTTATGGTTTCAGGATCTCTGTAGAAGAGCCTGAACTTCTTTAAGGTTTTTGTTTCTGTGGGAAGGAAAAATATGCTGAATCAAAGCTCTGTAGTGTGCTTTCAATTTCTACATTTTAGCAGACACTCGAAGCTAACGAACCGAGCTGTCTCTGAAGTATTGTTGGGTATGATGGCTAGGGAGGAGGGAAAAACCTGCTGCTCTGTGGTGGAGAAAGAAATCCAGGGTTTCTTTGTGCTGAGTGAGATAATATACCCTTTACATGCTCTCCTACACAGCTGGTGAAAATGACTTTCTTCCCTCATTTCTTTCCTCTCCCTGCTCTTCTCCTGCCTCACCTTATTGGTTCGTTTGTTCATGGGAGAAAGCCTAGCTGTTATGCAAACCGTAGGATGAATTGAGGACAAAATCCCGAGGGTATATTCCTTTATTTTGTAAGGTGATTTTATATCACCAAATGATGCATAGCTGGGCAGGAGAATCCCTGTCAGGGGCATGTGTTTCTGTTGTTAAGTTCTAAAATTTTTGAAAGGAAATGCTCCTTTAGCAGCATATGACCTGATAGTTTTATGGCTTGGTTTTATTAAATTCGCTTTGATTTAGATTTTCTTTAAATTGTATAATATTAAGACATTGTCAAAAGTGCTTCATGCTTTTATTCCTGATATTTTCAATTTAAGTCTGTAGTGACCATTGCCAAGCTATGAAGATGTGTCAACTCACAGAGGTATTTGGTACACCTCAAATTATTCACCAGAACCTCAGGTCTTCCCGTCAGCACCACAACACGGATTCAAATCATGGATCAGTTAAAGTTCAGTCTTTTGACACAGTGTATCATATTAATACTATCCGATGCCCGTGGTTTTGGGAGAGAAGTAGTCATTCAGAGTACTGGGAAATGAAAAAGAAATCCCTTTGCTTTTTTTGCTTTCTAATTTTTCAGTTTGAAATTAAAGCAGACTATTTTACAGAAGGGACCAAAGCTTAATATGTTTCAAAAATTAATGGAGTGTAATTGGATCTGTAATATCCAATCTCTAATGAGATGCCAAGTTGGTATTGCAGGAAGGACCTAGGACTGTAACCTGGAATAAGGTTTGAAAAACCATAAAAGTCCTGTCACTTAATAACTGTGTCACTTTGATGAGGTCGCTACACCTCTTTAGACATCAGCTTCAATGTGTAGAATACATTATTATCATAAATATATATGGAGGAGAGAGAGAGCAATTAGAGTTCCACAGAATGAACTCTGAAGGAATTTCTCATCCTACCCCCAACAGACACAAGAACAAGCACATGTAGAAACACACGAATCATGGAGGTATTTTGCCAGTTAGATCAGCCTAGAGTGGTCTACAAAGCCTACTGAACCACCAGTTTTCCCCATCTATGCAATAAATGTAATGTATTAGTAGATTTGTGTGAGTGAGAAATAAAGTTAAAAATACAGATTCAGGGGACACCTGGGTGGCTGAGTCAGTTAAGTGTCCCACTCTTGATTTCAGCTCAGGTCATAATCTCACAGTTAGTGAGTTCAAGTCCCACATCAGGCTCTGGGGTGACAGTGCGGATCCTGCTTGGATTCTCTCTCTCTCCCTTTCTCTCTGTCCCAACCCCCACTTGTGCTGTCTTTGTCTCCCTCAAAGAATAAATAAATAAACTTAAAAACAAATACAGACTTGATCATCAAGAAACAATAGACATACATGGAAAGATAATTAACAATATAAGGACTTTTATGAACATATCCCAATTAATGCTTGTTTAGTTAGTGCTAAGGGACAACATGCATTTTGAACAATCTAATTTTAAAAGGGAAATATTTAAGGGTGGAGATGATCTCACAACAGTGCAGAAAACGCCTAGTTAACTAGGCTTGAGGAAGGACAGGAAACAGGCCAGCTTTAGTGTTGTCTCATTCTTTCATTGCTTTACAACTTCATAATCCTAGTCTGATCTCGCTGTGTTTGGTTACTTCTCCACTGTCTACACCTTCCCCATGTTGCCATGCATGTGGACACATCCTTCCTTCTTTCCTTCTTTCCCTCCTTCCTTCCTTCTTTTTGCCATTCATTGGCTCATTCAGTTATTTCTTTTTAATGAGTTTCCGCCACCTAGAAGACATTATCTAGGTTACCTCTGCAAATACAAAATTGAATAAGACATACTATTGGTTTATAAGGAAATTGAAGACTACAAGTGAGATAAAACAATACAATAGACAAATTGAAGGGAAGCGTGGCTCTTACATAAAAGCAGTGCATACACATTATTTTAAGTGAAAGCAGTGACTAGCAGGATAAAGAAAGTATTCAGAGAAGAAGAGTTATTTGAACTGGATTTAGAAGTATAAATAGTATTGCATTTCACTGAGAAGGGAAATCATGTATTTCAAGGAGAAAAAATTGGCACAATTAATGCATAAAAGCAAGAAGATAAAGTATTTATTGGGGGAAGGCTATGTATTCTTATTTAAGGAGGACATAATGAGAAGTATAAGTAGGTCAAGTTCAAATACAGGATGTGAAATTTAAACATTAATCCATTTACAGTGAGATCCGGTGTAAGTTTTTATCAGTGCTGTGCTTGGTTAAAATACCTATTCAGAAAAATGTATTATAATTTTTAGAAGTTATATCTGGAAAAACAGGATCACCAGGAAGATCTGAACCAGAAGCCTGGCATCGATATAAAAGGTGACTATGAGAGAAATTAATGAGGTATAATTAAAAATTCTGGCTGCTATTTGAAGGCTAAGGAAGAAATGAAGGAGGACAAAAAAATGAATCTGTGGTATTTAGCTTGAATGGATACACAAATCATTTCACTAGTAACAAATATACAAAAGTAGAATAAAAATTAATATGGATATGGGTGACTGGGTGGCTCAGTTGGTTAAGCGTCAGACTTTAGCTCAGGTCATGATCTCATGGTCTGTGAGTTCGAGCCTCCACATCAGGCTCTGGGCTGACAGCTCAGAGCCTGGAGCTTGCTTTGGATTCTGTTTCTCTGTCTCTCTCTGCCCCTCCCCTGCTTGCTCTCTCTCTCTCTCTCTCAAAAATAAATATATGTTAAAAAATTAAAAATAAATTAAAGATAAATTAATATGGATGTAATGAGAAGATTCAGGGGTGTTACATAAGGTAAATTCAGTACTTAACATATTGAATATCAGAGTATCTATTCTCTCGGGTGAAATTATGATTTGAGAACTATTTTTGGTAGCAATTAAAATATGTATCAATTAATAATTATTTTTTCTCTGATACTTAATGATGAGTGAGCATGGGGCAGGCTGAGGACAAAATACAAGCTAGCACCACTACCCTCAACCAAGGTGGGATGTGTGTGATATTCCTCGGCCACTCCTGGTTGCCCAAGGACAAAGGAAAGGAAAGGAAAGAAAACAAATGGTGAACCGATAGAGATCACAGTCATACAGGACATGGGTCTCCATCAGTTTACAAATATTTTAGTATATTACAAGAAAAAGGTGATCTTATCTATAGCCTAATCTCCAGAAACTTAGAGACTCTGTTTCCTGGAGCCCCAATATCACCCATTCATAGTGATATGGGGAACAAAGGCAAGAAGGAAGTGGCAGGTAAAATTAAATTTCATTATAATCTGCAGCCCATTGACAGATACTTGAGGCTGGCCTAGTTAAACATTTCTCCAGGAACTCCCTACTGTCATAAGATTAATGCCTTACTAGAGGAAAAACAACCTTGACAAGAGCAAGGCCTCAGGTAATTTAGGAATCTTCTTTAGGGTATCAAAGTCCTTCTGGAGGCTTCCCTTTTGACTTTACCTCCCCAACTCCATAGTATATAAGGAGCCATTCTTCACAACCCCAGTGCAACTCTTCCTGCCAGTGGGTCCTGTCCCTGTGCTTTATTAAAATCATCTTTTTGCACCAAAGACATCTTCAAGAATTCTTTCTTGGTCATCAGGCTCTGGACCCCATGAAGTCCCCACCATCCAAAAACTTCATCAATTAATGAAGAAGGAACTAAGGATGTAAATGCTTTTAAAAGACTTGTGATCTAACTGGAGGAAGAAAATAATATGGTAATAAGTACTACAAAAATTAATTGGAAAACAAATGTAAACTAAATTGGGACATGTTAACTTTAAAGATCATATTACTCAGTGATCACAAACAATGAAATCCTGCCTTTTGCAACAACATGGATGGGACTAGATTGTATTATGCTAAATAAAATAGAGAAAGATAAAGATCATATGATTTCACTCTTATGTGGAATTTAAGAAACAAAACAGATGAAGATAGGAGAAAGGAAGGAAAAATAAGACACAGAGAAGGAGGCAAACAATAAAAGACTCTTAAATACAGAGAACAAACTGAGGGTTGCTGGAGGGACATTGGGTGGGAGGATGGGCTAAATGGGTGATGGGCATTAAGAAGGGCACTTGTTGGGATGAACACTGGGTGTTATATGTAAGTGAGGAACCAATAAATTCTACTCCTGAAACCATTATTACACTACATGTTAAATAACTTGGATTTAAATAAAATAAAAAGAAATTTTAAAAAATAAAGATTAAAAGAAGCTTAGAAAAACTGAAGAGGATTCATTGACTGGTAGTATTATAATAGGCAGCTTCATTAAGTAGGCAAAGCAACAATATTTTAAAGGGACTAGAGTAGAAATGTAGATATATCTGAGGGATGGGATTTTATGCTTTGAAAGAATCTGCTTATCAAGTTATAATTAGCTCAGTTATCTGAATGTTCAGGGCGAGATTCAAGGCTCTCCTGTTTGCATATTATGTTTACTAATTTAAGTGACTTGAGCAAGACCAGGTAGAACGCAAAAGAAGCTCTTCACATTCACATTATAGTATCTTATTTTAAGATCACAAGGCCACAATATTTAAGCACTCTGAAGAAAGTCAAGACACAAATATCAATGGCTGAAATATGAACTCTTTGCTTACTCAGAATAGTACTAAATTATGAAAGTTTCAACTTATATTCTAGAATAAGAGATAAATTTATAATTTTGTTAGAAATTGAAGGTAGAATTGCCCCACTAACTTACATACACTGAGATTGTTAGCGATTGCTTCTGTTTTTCTCAAGTAGGCAACTGCTGATTCTTTTGTAATTACTCTTCCACTCAGGGACTTTCTCCATGCTCCCTGATCATATTAAGCCAGAGTTTAGCTAACTCCATTTCTCACTCTCACATAATGGCAAGTTTTCCTCTAAGACCTGCCTTGTAATGGTTTTCTAGAGTTGATATTTTATTGTGTTTTTTGTCTTGTCATTTGAATTACATAAGGTAGTTACCAATCAATCCTAGACCACCAGAATGTAAAGCTTACACATATATATAAATAACATATATGTAAAAATTTAAATTTGAATCATGAAACAATACCCGAGAATAGTTATTTTTAACAACACTATTCTAAAAGTCTCAGATTGTACACAAAAGTTATGCCTCCTAAATATTTTGGGACTCCAAATCTTAAAGAATGATTAAATAGGAATCATTTCTTACTAAGGTTTCAAAAATCATTTACTGAATACTTGCTATGGATTGCATGTTTGTGTTCCCCAAATACTTAACATGATGATATTTGGAGACATAGCCCTTGGGAAGTGGGTGGACCCCTCACGATGGGATTAGTGCCTTTGTAAGAAGAGAAACAAGACAGCTTGCTCCCCTTTCCTACCTGGCACCATGAGAGAAACAAGGAAATGATCTCTCACCCAAACCTGACTTTGCTGGCACCCTAATCTGGGACTCCCCAGCCTGCAGAACTCTGAGAAATGCATTTCTGTTTTTTTAAGCAACTCAGCCTACCTTACCTTGTTATAGCAGCCTAAACTGACTAAGACAATACCTATTTATTATATTCAAGGCACTGCTCCACATGCTGAGAATCTACTTTTTATAGAACAAAGTTGGTCTTCATGGAGTTTATAATCTAGTGTGAAAGACAGACAGAAATGAACAAATAAATACTATGCTTATATAACATAATGTCAAGTAGTAAAAGAGCTATTTAAATTTTTTTTTTTTTAACGTTTATCCTTGAGACAGAGAGAGACAGAGCATGAATGGGGGTGGGGCAGAGAGAGAGGGAGACACAGAATCGGAAGCAGGCTCCAGGCTCTGAGCCATCAGTCCAGAGCCCGACGCGGGGCTCGAACTCACAGACCCTGAGATCGTGACCTGAGCCGGAGTCGGAGACTCAACCGACTGAGCCACCCAGGCGCCCCGTAAAAGAGCTATTTAAAAAGACAAAGGAAAAACTACAAAAAGATGGGAGTGTGGAGATACTTTGTACAGAATGATCAGGAAATGCTTTTTTGGGAGGTGCTGTTTGAGCAGAATCCTGAATGGAATGAGCAACTAACTCACAGCAAGCACTTGTGGAAGAGGCTTCCAGATAAATGAGATAACAGATGTCCAAGGCTTTAAGGAAGGAGGGCAGAAAATGGGAGCGGATGGTAGGAGGATGGATGGAATGAATGAGGGGAGAAATTTATGAAGCCAAATGTGACTTGGTAAAGCAGTGAACGTTTATTGTATAAATGAATGAATGTTAAGTATGGGTAAGTGGAGCTCAGATGAATGTGAATAAACAGAAGAAAATGAACAAATGATAGTGAAAGAACTCACGGCAGAGAAGAAATAAATTATGCTGATTGGTGTAACTAAAAGCACTGGCCACAGATATCTCCTTGCCAATTACATAAACCAGTGATTTCTAATGCTGGTTTTGAGACACTTGGTGTGGTTTTAATTATCCCAAGAGGTATAATATAATTTTCCAAACAAGTGATTAAAACTTAGAATGGGAAGAATATTTCAAAATCAAATTAGTCTGTCTACAAGCCAATAATCTGAAGTTATGGTCAGAGGAACAGGTAGTTCTTTGCAAATGAATTTACCTTTAAATTGACTTTTAAATAGCAATGCAACACTGAAGATCTCGTGAAATGCCTCTGGCACTGTTGGCTTATTCTCATATTTCATTTTAACTTATTACTAAACATTTTCTTCAGAGTTAATGTGTAATTATGTTCACCTCTAGATTGACAGTAACCTAATTAATATGTGTATCTATCATTTGTGTACCTCATTTACTTTAGTTATTTGATTCCTATCTATTATACATATAATGCCAAGGATGACATTGACAAAAGCATTTCCTGCTTAAATATCAAAAGAAAATGATGATAAAGGATATATTCTTACTCCTGTTGAAAGATACCCTCCCCTTTTGTAAGCAAAACTTTTCCATTTCTTTTTTTTTCCTTACTCTATTACAAGCTATTGCAACTTTCCAGAAAAGCAAGTTTTTTTTTCTTTCCTTTTCTTTTTTTTTTTTTTTTTTTAGTTTGTCCTCCAGCTAGGGAAACTATTTAGAAAATTGGTTTCTTTTAGTTTGGCCCCATGCAGGCTTGACCTATTTTACCTTGTTACAGTGATGGAGAGCTCCATTCCTGAGAAAATTTAGCTTCAAAAGAGTTCTGTTAATGGAAGAGATACAGACACCCCCTTACCAGCAGGTACAAATAAAACTTCTCTCTTTAAATCTTTTAATATGATTACCAAATTAATTTGTTATATATATATATTTTTTTAATTAAAGTGAGTATAATCTAATAAGTATGCAGGTGTAAATTATATATTATCATACAAAGCATAAGAGCCATGATTTAAATCAACAAAAGTTTTAAGTAATATTTTATTTATGATTAATAATGCGATAATGTGATCAACAAAATTAAAATGAATTCAGATGATAATCTTGAAAATTCTAGCCTATATCTTTAAATAATGTGTTTCTCCTTTTCACTGCTCAAGATAAAACAGATTCATTCTAAATTTCTAGCAAACAATCTGCTGTCCCCCTCACAGGATAGCGCAAGATAGCAAGATTGGTCACCTCAGTCGGTTTTAACAAGATACTGTTAAGTATGAATATAGTTTAGTCCATAAGTGAGCAAACGGTTTATTTTTTTTAATGGGAAAACAATTCTGTGCAATGACTAGAAAGCACATCACTAACCTGGGCCAGCTTCATTAATCTGCCAACCATTTTTTTTATTCGCAAGTAAGCAACTGAGTGAATCAGCATAACCCACTGTCACGCACGAGAATGAACACCAACCACATATTCGAGAAGAATATTATCTTGTTACTTGAGGCAGGATCCCAATTATTTGAGTGCAATTACTAAATTTTGGCCAAAGGGCTTATTTTATTTTCTCAGTATATTAATGTTTCTTTGGCTGGCCTAACTTAAGGTAGCTGAGTTTGCAGTAACTGTATTTCATAAAGTTGTCTTCCAGAAACAACACTGTGTTATTACATTTTCTCTAAATAAAAAGAGTTTGGAATTTTGTTCATGACATCAACTAATTAAGATTTAGTGTAAGTGCACATTTTGGTCACTTGACAACACTAACTAGGTCATCAGTTATTTCTGCCCCATTCAACCAATATTATTATAATAGCAGTATAAAAGTCTATATGGAAACACAATAGCTAAATATCATGATTGTATCTAAATAAATTGTTTCTCTTAGGATATAGGAATTATTAGATTAAGTATTGACTAAATTCCTCTTTTAAATTTAGCAACTATAATAATATGTAGTTTCTGATTTAGAAATCAGAATAATAAATTAGTATTTATTATTATGTAATTGTTTTAGTTTATCCTGAAGAGCATGGGAAAATGTATTCCTCAGACAGAGTCACAAATTTGCTTATATTGCCAAAGAAACACACTTTACTAAGCACACGTTTGAAACATCTGTTTAATGTTTCTGATTGTTTTTCACTTACAGTAAGCTTATCAATAAAAAGAATCATTCAGAGAAAATAGAACAGAAATTCATGTTTGAGTACATTTGGAAAGAACTCAATATATCAGGTGTAAAAAGCTTTCAAATAGTGAAAGGTTTGCATTTATACTAGAAGTACATACCTAATAAACAACTGATGGGGGGGATTTCACATAAAGGACTTTATTTTTATTGTTGGAATGCTTTCCCAATGCTCATGTGTATTACTAACTGCCCTTCTAGCAGCTCTCTGTCAGAACACCTGCATTCTGATAGTCTTGCTACAGTAGCTCTCCCCTTTTCTGGTTAAAATCTCCATCAACCCAAACTTCTAAATTTGTCTTGATAATCCTCTTTCATCTCAGTTTTTGCCCAGTCTTCCACATTTTAGTTTTTTATTCACTCATCTCTTGGAAGTCTCTTTAAAATATTAACAATGATTATAATAACATATGTAGCATTTAAACTTCGACTATGAGACAAGCACCATTAACCTGGGTCCTTGAACTTACATTTAATCTTCACAGCAATGCAGTCAGTATGTTATTATATTCATTTTACAAATAAGAAAAGAAAGTCCAGAGCGAAGGGGTAGAACCGCATCTGAACCTTGGCCCCTCCAAGTCCAGATATTCTACGCTTTCCATTAAGCCACATGATTTCACCCACTATTTAAGGAATCAATCTTGCTATCACAGATCAAGTATCAGGTAGAAGATAGGATCAGTTATGCCACTAGATTGCCCTCTCTTTCAATCCCTGTCTGCTTCTTGGTGAAATGTATCAGTCATCTACGGTAGTTAGGTTAGAAGTCAATACTCAAAATCTGGGAGGAGCAAGAAGAATAGATAAACCTGTCTGTAGTAAATGTTTTATGTGAAATCTTTCATTTTAATGGGACCAAATTTAGCAGTCAAACTGCATTTCCAAACATTTTGACTTAATTGACAACATGATTGCCCAAAACATTTATGGGAATTTAGAAATCAGTTTGTTCAAAATCTTCATTTTATAGTAATGAATGTAAGGCTCAAATTGATAAATGAGTTGCTTAAAGTCTATATCAACCATATTTTACCATTAATGAGATTTTAGACTCTTTATTAAATTCATATCCCTTGTGAGCACTGGGTGTTGTATGGAAACCAATTTGACAATAAATTTCATATTAAAAAAATTCATAACCCTTGTTTTGAAAGCTAAGTAGATACACAGAATGAAGTAGTTTAAGACACGAAGAGGATTTCTGACCAAAAACAAATTCAACAGAATTATATGTGTAGTGAATTGTGGTCCCTACTATCTTATATTGTGACCTAACATTTAATAAAACGTATTTTTAGGGATGCCTGGGTGGCTCAGTCAATTAAGCATCAACTCTTGATTTGGGATCAGGTCATGATCTCATGACCTGGTTATGAGATCGAGCTCCAAGTCTGGCTCTGCACTGGGCGTGGAACCTGCTTAAGATTCTGTCTCTCCCTCTCCATCTGCCCCCCTCTCAAACAAAACAAAGAAATAAACAAACACATTTTTAAAGACTTTAATTTTAATGTGGTTTCAATCAATTTCACTTTCTCAAGCATAACCTTAAATCAGATTATAAACTGGTGATAGTGTTTTCTGGTGGAGGAATACATGTTTCAGAGTCAGTCCCTTCTGCTCTGATGTTATTTGTTGTATACACTAGTATATTTTTCACAGATTATTTAACCTCTCTGAGCTTCATTGTATTAATATATAAAACCAAAAAAATATTCTCTTCATGAGAAATGTTATAAGAATTAAATATGATAACTGACATCCATAACTGAAATCAAGCACTCTGATTAGTTTGTAATTGAAGATGATGTTGTAGTTCTCCAATATTTGGTGAAGACTTGTGAGAGAGTTTTATGATCCTGATGTCCGAAATCAAGTTTGGCCCGTGACTCATGAGCCGAAGTGATGCGTTACCCTGTCACACATATGCTTTAAGTGTCTATGATAACAACTGAAGTGTTCCATACTCTCTTTCCAGCCAGCAAGAGTCGTGCAGTGAAGACACGGCCGTCTCTGACAAAAATGTAGAGCGAAGGAAAGGTAAGTCTTCATTGTTTTAACGCCACTAAGGTGGCGAAATGTTTGTTGCTGGTGGTGCTGTTGTAAAAGCAACAATCTACCTTTGTCTTAACGTAGTCAGGAATGATGAACAAATGGTGGTTCCTCCAGGAGACATTTGTGATTTACTCTCAAGTATTCATTTCTCCCTTCCCCATAGTGCCTGATTTCTTTCCTGTCATCCAAGAGAACTGTATTCTGCTGACTACTGAGAAAGAGCATATAAGCAGAGCACTTTAGAATGACTCCATGCTTCTTTTTTCTAGGACATGCATTTGTAGTTCTTCACTGCAGCAGAGTTTGGCTAACACTCTCTTTTCCAGGATTGGAGAGCCAAATGAGATGGAATAATATATAGTAAATGCTAGAAAGGTAGGGATGCAATAAACTGCTGAACAAAAAGTTAAGGCCAGAATACACCTTCCCCCACCCCACCACACCCACACATACACGTTTATCCACCCCCAAAGGTAAATGAATATAATTTTGCAGATGAATTTGGAAGAGCATCCATTAGAAGTACATTATTGTGACTTGCTATTCCATGTATTGTTTCAAGTTGTTCCTACGTAGCGGATTACACTGAGTCAACTGAGTGCTGTGAAAATGGGGACTATCCTGAGGCTGAGGTATAGATTTCAAGACACCGTCTTGGACTCAAATATAACTATACAGGACTTTGGCTTTGGAGACCAGCCCACGGAACGGCTGGGTAATAGATTACAATTCTACAGTTTTTAGGGAGATATATTGCTAGAGAATAACAAAAATGAAAGAAAGAAATGTGATTATTGGTCCTTGGATGATCTTTAGATATCTACAAATAGGGAGCAAGATGTTACAACCAGAGAAGCCCACTGAAGTTTTGCAAATGTCATCTCAGGTGTGTCAATGGAAAACGACGGACAATGGAGACTCTCGTAGTGAACTGAACCATGGCAACTCGTAGAGACCTAGATTCCTTTTATTTTAATATTTATTTATGTATTTTTTTAGAGAGAGAGAGACTGAAAGCAAGCATCAACAGGGGAGTGGCAGAGAGAGAGAGAGAGAGAGAGAGAGGGAGAGAGAGAGATTCCCAAGTGGGCTCTGGGCTGACGGTTCAGAGCCTGACACAGGGCTGGAACTCAGGAAACGAGATCATGACCTGAGCCAAAACCAAGAGTCTGGCGCTTAACCGAATGACCCACCCAGGAACCCCTTAGAGACCTGTATTCTTACAACCAAAATATAATTTTTTCTTCCTTTACAGTGGCTATAAATGCATTTTATATAAATATAGTCAGTTTTAATAGTTTGTTATATGTGCACAGACATTGGTTAACAAGGTGATGGACTCTTGTGGGACTTTTGTTGTAACCTACCAGGATCTATTGTCTTTTATCTACCTTCAGTGATTTGAGAGGATGGCTGTGGTGGCAGTGGGGAGATTTGGGGAGGTTCCAAGAAAAGCTAAATTCAAGGGCAAAGCACATGGCTTAGATCCCTTAATTTGGATACAATAATTGATTAAGGAGGGGGCAAAATGTATAAACTGTATTATTATAGATTAAAGTCATTTCCTAGAAAATCTAAGTAAATCTATCTCTTGCTCCTCATGGTAGTTTTTGCATGTGATGTCTTGAATTACTGATGCCATTTTGCTGTCATTAGAGGATATTGCAGATATGACAATCAAAAAGAAACAAAGTCTAATCAAATATGTCTGAATTCTCTCCTAGCGCTGAAATTTTTATAACAGCCTGACTGGCCTTACCCCCAAACTTCCACTCATATTGATGTTACAAACACACACACACACACACACACACACACACACACACACCACATTTTGCCAAGAAAAATTTAAAAGGACTTTATTTCTTAAAGCAGTTTCCTATTTATAGAAAATTGAGAGAAAGGTATAGAGATATCCTTTCCCTCCCCCACATGCATGGTTCCCCCCATTATCAACACCTGCTATAAGAGTGGTACATTTGTTGCAATTTGTAGTCCACACTAACACATGATTATCATCCAAAGTCCATAGTTTACATTAGTGCCCGGTCTTGGTGAGTTTGAAAAAGATATACTGCCATGTGTCTGCCATTATAGTGTCATAGAGAGTATTTTCACTGACTTAAAAATCTGTGCTTCAGCTATTCAGTCCCACTGACCACAACCACTGATTTTTTTTTTCTGTCTCCATAGTTTTGCCTTGTCAAGAATATCATATAGTTGAATCATATAGTATATAGACTTTTCAGATTGGCTTCTTTCACTTAGTAGCAGGTATTTAAGGTGATTCCATGCTTTTCATGGCTTGAGAGTTCATTTCTTTGAAGTGCTACATAATATTTTATTGTCTAGATATACCACAGTTTATTTATCTATTCACCTACTGACAGACATTTTAGTTGCATCCGAGTTTGGGCAATTATGAATAAAACAGCTATAAACATCCATGTCCAGATTTTGATGTAGACAAGTTTTTCTTTTTATTTTTTTTCTTATTTTTTGGTTATTTTACCCCATCCTTTTCATGTTCCCAAGGTAATCTATACTACTCTGTTGATATCACCTTCCATGTTTTATCCCATGCCAATATGAACATATCTTTGTTATTGTTTTGCCAAAGAGTGAAATCACATTTTAAACACATTTCTGCATCCTCAAAATGATCTCTTAGAAATCCATGTCAGTTAACTGGTAAAATTATATAATTGCTTTAGAAGCTAGATAATGTTATTTGGTATAGATATACTCATTCTTTATTAATGGGTATTTAATTAAGGCTTTTGTTTTGTATGTGCTTACATTTTTACTTTATTCTGCTATTAATATCATTGTACATATTTTACTTTGCATTAGTGCTTTTTTCCATACAGAATAAGTTTTCTAGTAATATAATTGGTAGGTCAAAAGATAAATTTAAATAGTTATGTTGGATTTTGTGGTAATTTTCCATAATGCTGAAATGATTCACATTTTCTCCAATAAGAACTGAGCATACCCTCTTCCTACAGCCCTACAAAAAGTAGATATATCACAAATTTTTGCCAGCCAGAAATATACAAATTGCTATTTGTCATTTAATTTACTGAGTACTATGTTTAGGCACCTTCTTTTGCAGTGTTTGGACAATTGTAATGTACTCTTCTGTGAGTGTCCTAAGCACATCCTTTGTCAATTTTTTCACCAGGTTACATGTTATTTTATAGTTCGTTTAAAAAAAATTTTTTTAACATTTATTTATTATTCAAGACAGAGAGAGTCAGTGAATGAGCAGGGTATGGGGCAGAGGGAGAGAAAGACACAGAATCCAAAGCTGGCTCCAGTCTCTGGGCTGTCAGCACAGAGCTCGACGCGGGGCTCAAACTCATAAACCGCAAGATCATGACCTGAGCCAAAGTCCAACGTTTAACCGATGGAGCCACCCAGGCACCCTGTATTTTATAGTTCATTTTTAAGAGGGCTTGAAATTTGTTCGTATTGTAATTTTGCAACATTACAAATGTAATATTTCCCCTTATTTTTTTTAGATACTCCTAAAATAAAAAAAAAGTAAACCATTGATTTTATGTATTTTTCTTGAAATTAACAATACTGCCATACTCTTTATTTCCAGGAATGTTACATTTCCCAAGGATCGTAATCCTAACATTACATTATCAAAAAATGCTATAGTATTCTGTGTTACTTTTCAAATGTTTTCACCAGTTTATTTTAATTTTTTTCTTATTTCACTTGTTGTTTTATTCTGCTTGTATCTCATATTTCAACTATGACAAAGAATAATAATAATCAAAAAAACCCCATCTATTCTAGGTCCTGGGATAAACTGAAATCACTTTTGTGTTTAAAATAACATTTTCTCCTATTTTTTTGTAAATTGTCATGATTATATTTTAAAAGCTTATAGCTAATCTGATTTATCAGAAAGTTACTAAAGTGTATGCAATCTCCTTACCTGTCCATGAAGTTTGAATTTGGTTTTCTTTTTCATTGCAGTAAAAGGCATTTTAATTAATACTATTCAAGTTATCTTCACTCCAGCAATGACAACATTTATAAACAGATTTAAATATAGTAGTGTCAATTCCCAGTGCTTACACTCTGTATAAATGTAATGTTTTAATTGTCTAGTTTTGAACAAGTAACTTTAAATAGAATTCTTAGCTGGAAATTCTCATTCATTCAGCTTTATCAGTGAATATAGATGTTATATCTTATTAAGAGATCCTCTGTTTGGGGCGCCTGGGTGGCTAAGTCAGTTAAGCATCTGACTTCAGCTCAGGTCATGATCTCACGGTTTGTGAGCTCGAGCCCCACGTCAGGCTCTATGCTCAAGCCTGGAACCTGCTTCAAGTTCTGTGTTTCCCTCTCTGTCCCTCCCCCGCTGGCACACTGCCTCTCTCGTTCTCTCTCAAAAATAAATAAACATTAAAATTAAAAAAGAAAGGAGATCCTCTGTTTAAAAACTCTAATTCAGTAGCGGTTTATTTTTATTTTTTTAAATTTAATATTCGAGAGCAATTACCTATTACCATTGGTAACAAGCTGCAGGTGTCCTATTAATATAGCTGAATTTAATTAATTTGATTTTTGGCTTGAAGGTCTTTGGTGATAAAGAATTCAAGATTATGCCTTTAAAGACTAAAATTTACAATGAATGAATTATGATCTGTACCTTGCATAAGAGCTGTTGTTTCATAACTGCACGAAACAAAACCTAACTCACTGAATACAGGATATGGTTATTAATTTATATCAGAGTCAGAAAACACTAAGATTTTACCCTTCATTTGTTCCTGATCAAATACATGTCTTTAATATCTTTGAAATTGGTAATGCTTAATATAAATAACAGTACTAATTTTAATCAAAAATATTGTTTTGTTTTTGAGATACACATACTTTCTTCAGCAACGTATAACATAATATAAAGAAGCAATTGTGTAAAATAAGCTGTGAAGATCAAAATCCTTATTGGAGGTTCTAAATAATATATTTACAAACATTTTATGGTTATCCTTGGTCTAAATAAGTAACATAAACTTTCAACTTTGTAGTTTGTGTGTGTGTGTGTGTGTTCGTGTGTGTGTGTGTGTGTGTGTTCGTGTGTGTGTGTGTGTGCGTGTGTGTGTGTGTGTGTTTACGTTCTCTGTGTTTATTTATTAGCCTGTAAGTTTAGGTTCTTTGAAGTTTAAAACGTTAATGAACTTTCTAAGGTAACTGACATCCTCCAGGAAATAATTTATGTGAGGGTAATAGGCCTGGTCATTTACCATGGATTTAAAGATTCTGTACCTATAATTTTACATTGATATTTTCAGAGTTGATGAAGTAGGACCAGGCCCTTGACTATAAAGATGGAAGAAGCACTTAAATAGTGATAACATGATCTGATAAATCTTATTCGTAAATTAAGAGCAATAAATGTTGGAAGAGTACTGTGCTTGATTGATGTAATAAGCTTAATGGGCATGTGCCTCAGCTTTAATAGGAAAATGTAAGTGTTAGTATTTTATTCAACTTTCTTCTTGGCTTTACCATACTTAATTATATAAACAAAAATCCTATTCTGAGAATTATGGCTAAATATTGATTCTCAAATGAAAGAAAAAATAGACAATTTCTTCTACTCATGGTTAAGTTGTCAAAACCTTTAGTCAGCTCTGTAAAAGAGCCTAACTCTAACCTACCTATTAGAGAATCATATAATACAAACGATTGTGCTTGTAGTACATGGTACATTTTGTGTGAATTTGTCATTTAAGTTTTCATAGAGATGCTGTGCCTCAAGGAACAAATTGTGTCCATCATTAGTGTGGTAATTGCTACAGACCAAGAGAGCCAAATGCAGAAATGCTAAGTACTATATAATTAACCAACCATGAAATAATTTGGCTGGCATCATGCAAGTCTACGTTGCTGACAAATGATAATGCCAATATTCAGCTTTGAAATGGAGAACCTTGATTACATTTCCAAATAAATCCCCACGGAAAACAGCAGTTCAGAGTTGAAGGAAGAAAATTTGAGAATATCTGGAATTCCTGGGGCTTCCATGTTATAGTAATATACAATGAATATTTATGGAAAAGTTTTGAAGTATCAATAAAAATAATTATGTGTGTATGTATGCGTGTATATACTAAAAACTTCCTACAAAATTCAAAAATTCAAGAAAAATGCAAAACATAGACAAACAAAAAGCTATACTTAGAGTAAATGAGCCAAATTTCATCCTAATTCCTTTAGGGGATTGAAATGATGTATCATCATTTCATGTTAGACAGATTTTGAACATTGCATTAATGTGTGATGACCACATATCACCAATTATCCTAGACTGGCACAGTTTTATATATTTGTTATTTTCAATAAAATTGATTTATTACATGCATTACTTAATAAAGTGCCATTTTTGATATTTGAGGCTCTTTTTAAATATATTAGAAAAATTAGTAACTTTTTTGGATTTCTGTTTCTAAAAAAGTCACTAATTATGGGGAACACTTAATATGACTTACTGGATAAAAGATTACTCGGGACACCTCTCATTCAGACACAGACAAAAACATCCTCAATGCAACTTTATTAACTCGACTACTTTCTAAGAAGGAATCAATTTATTTGAAGGTTATAGCTACTTCAAATGTCGCCAAAATATCAATTTAAGTACAGTAAACCTCTCCGACTGCTTTTAACTCCATGCTTTCCTTGCCACCTGAAAGCTGTCATCATCATATCTACCCTGCCATTTTATACTTATAATTGTAATTTTAGAATATTTTAATGTGCTTTTTATAACGGAACTTAAAGATTATGTGTGTGTGTGTATATATATATATATATATATATATATATATATATATATTACAGTTTAACACTCTCATTTTAATTTACTATATTCACATATATTTTTGTAGTCCATATGGATTTTATAATTGAAACTAGACTTGAATAATGCACACTTAAATAAATAAAGATAATAAGAAAACAAAGTTACCTGAAAGTCCCATTAACATTTTAGAAAAATCATTCAAGATTTCTGTCTGTGCATGCACACATATGCACTATGTGCACAAACACATACATAAACACTTTTACAGTGGTCAATACCACATATTTTTTTTATTTTTTGTTAAGCTCTCTTACTATATCATAACACACTGTGTTATATAAATCAGTGTACATATATCTTATGCTTCTGATAGGTTATATTTCATTGATGGATTCTATAATGTTTGGCCACTTACCATTATAATGAAAAAGGCCGCAATAATACACTTATGAGTACATCTTGGCATAATTGTCTACTACCTCTTCTAGGTAAATTCTAAAGGTGAAATAGTTATTTAAAAGAACTTATTTATATTTACAAACAGAAAAACTGAATCCTAGAGGCAAAACGTTGCCCAGCCCACATTCCTACCTTTAACAGAGAATACATCTTATTCTGTTGAAGTCAAGGTTTCTGTGGATGTCTCTCCAAATCAGCATTTAAGCTCCTTTAAGGTAGAGTCCTTGGGACCCTGACTTACTTCTTTTTTCTAGGAAGTCTTTCCTCATCTATATCACCCTTCCTTCTATGGCTCCTGTACCCTCCAATTTACATTTCTTTCTCACTAGACTGAAAAATGCTGTGAGCAGAGGCTAACTTATTTTTCTTGATTCCTTAGCATACAGTACAATGTCATGCTTAGTAAATTGTCAATTGTGATTTAATAGGTGGAAGAATGACTTCAGGTTGGGACTAAGGTTATCACCTATTTCTCTCAAACCTGATTTGATAGGAAAACTCTGTTACAGGGTTTTTGATCTGTAGCTTTTGTTTTTTATTCTTCCTTAGAATTTTCCTCTCCCTGTTTATGTTATCCATCTGTTATTTCATGTTATTTACTTGTTCCATTGTAGTCCTTGGCATATTAATCATAGTTAAGAAAAAAAATTCTGGTGTGATAATATCAATATTCCAGCCATATCTAACTCTGGTTCTGATGTTTGCTCAGTCTCTTCAAACTGTGTTTTTTGCCTTTTAGTATGATTTGTATTTTCTGTTGTTGAAAGGTGGACATGATGTACTGGATAAAGGGAAACTTTAGGCAGTAAACAGGCTTTTTGCAATGGCAAGATTTGGGGGAGAAGTGTTATGTGGCTTTATGATTGTTTCAGTCTTTGGGTCAGCCTGTGCCCCTGGACTGCGAACTTCAACCCTGCTTCTCGGTTTTTCCTCCCCTCTTATCTGGACAGAATGGCTAGCAGGAACTGGAGTTGAGTATTTCCCTTCTCCCCCATGGAAGACTAAAGGGGGCTACAGCTGTGTATTTCCCTGCCATCCCAGACAGGTCAAGCTCTGATAAAATCCCAGAAGGTTAGACTCTGGTATAATAGTTTCTCCTAAAGCAGGACTCAAGATCAAAATGTTGTGGTATATTTCAAAATGGCTCCTATTCCCTTTCCCCTGTTGGAAGCAGGAGTGGATTTCCCTCTGAGGACCTGGCAGAGCCCCTGTAGGTAAAGGACAGAAAAGTGCAACGACTTCCCCACAGCTGGGTTCCCCTGCGGTTTTAAACTCTCAGTATTGTTCACACTGACCCTCTGGTCATTTGTGAATGAGAACTTAGTTTTTCCTAATTCAGCACTGGTTCTCGTGGGGGTTTCTACTCCTGGGTTTCTGCTTCGGTAAGTTGTGGTTCTCCATCTCTGCCTGTCTCTCCAATTTTGGGAGCAGTGATTTTCCCTGTCCTCACTTGTCCTCACTTTGTCCTTACTTCTCTGACAGGTCTAAGAAGAGGTGTTGATTTTTCAGTTTGTTCAGCTTTTTACTCGTTGTTAGGAGAATGGTGACTTCTGAGATCCTTACATGCTGGACTAGAAAAGCCCAGACTAATGTTAGTTTTTAATGAAAGACCTCATGAGTACTGTAGAAGCTCTGGGAGACGGAGGAGGAAGCAAGTCAAATGTTCGGACAACCTTGGACTGCTACACTGATTTGAAACAGTCCAGTCTTGCTGTGTACAACTATGTCACAATGATGTGACAGCTAAAGAGGTAGAATCTCAGATAGTATTTAGGAAAATTGGGGAGAAAAGGCTAATGTATGTGAATTATGTATGTGAATTAATCATGTTAAGAGGTCATCATGGGAGGCTCCCAGACAGCAATATTTTTATTAAATCTTGAAACATCTACAGGGATTTTTAGCAGATTGATTGTTTGTCTCTTTCTAAGCTTTTATAGAGAGCCGTCCAGTAGGACAATATCAACTGTAGAGTCTGCATCACTATGGTATTTCTCATATGCCAGAGGGTTTATATTGCCAGAGCCCGTATTGATCCACTTTATCTGGTTTACCTTTATAGAGCATTTCACATCTTTGTGATAACACTAACTGAGTTGCTGCAGGAGTGAAGGATTGCTCACAATATATTGCAATGAAAGTTGTCAAGCGTCTTTAGAATGTGGTGAAATTGACAAGAAGAGCTTATGATTCTGAATGCATTGACAATAGCCCCTTAAGATGATTATCTCAATATACAGAGTATTTTCACTCTGAATCCAATTTGTAAATTTCTCAACTAGTGTCTCAGTCACATAGTATAGTGTGACATTTCAGAATGTGTTCCCTTTAATAAAACCATGCTGTCATACCCTACGTGTTGCTACGGTTAAATAAAATTTAAAATTTCCCTTTGGGCAGTATTCTCCTGTTTTACTGGGTAGGTTGTATTCCCTCCCCCTTCTATCACCACAGGGCTTCAGATCTACATTTGTCAGCTTTGTTCAGTTGCTATGATCAAGTACACAATTTTGCTTTTTAGTTTGTTTATTTTGAAAGAGAGAGAGGGCAAATTCTAATTCACACACAAGCAGGGGAGGGGCAGAGAGAGACTCATAAGCAGTGCAGAGCCCAAGGCACTGGGCTCCGAACTCGGGAACCATGAGATCATGACCTGAGCTGAAATCAAGAGTTAGATGTTTAACCAAATGAGCCATCCAGGTGCCCCAAGACACTTCTGCTTTGATTTTAACAACTCCAATTATTCAATTTAATTATTAATCTGTTAATTTGTTTGTTGTTTGTTTGTATGGGTCGTAAACTACTGACCCTAAAAATAGGCCAATTTTCAGTTATACTGCTTTATCATTCACATCTGACTGTGGAAATATCTAAAATTAACATGTGACTGCATTATATAACCCAAAGAGTCAAATACATATACACTGTTTGTTCTTGTCTAGAGGACAGGAACTTTTAACTCTTTTTGCTACTTACTGTGAGACACCTAACCATATTGCTAAGTAATGTGCTTGTAAGTATTTTAATCTTTTAAAAAAAATTTTTAATGTTTATTTATCTTTGAGAGAGAGCACAAGTGGGGGAGGGGCAGAGAGAGAGCGAGGGAGACACAGAATCTGAAGCAGGCTCCAGGCTCTAGCTGTCAGCACGGAGCCCAATGCGGGGCTCAAACCCACAAGCTGTGAGATCTTGACCTGAGCCGAAGTCAGGAGCTTAACCAACTGAGCCACCCAGGCACCCCAGTAGTTTAATATTTTTTTATTTCTATTTTAGGCAAAATCTTTGAACTTTTATCCCAGGAAAATGGAATATTTTTCTTTTACTTCTCTTGCCTTAACCACTTCATCACTGGCACACATTTTTCATGTTTCCTTATCATCAAAATATAGTTAATAATCAATTTTGATTAAATTAAGATTTATAACTATGACAAGCCAAACACCATTTACATGTTGTATATCAAAAGTTTGCTTTTTTCCCTTCAGTTCTGTTTTCTCTGAAAGTAACTGTCTGCTTGCTTAATTTTCTGTGGTCTTAATGTTCATTCAACCCCAAGTTCACTACCCCATAACTCCATCTCTTCTGTTTTCTTTCTTCCCACTTCCTCAGATTTCTACAACTTTTACAGCTTAGATATTGTCCCTCTGGACTTGTCTTCAAACTGGGTTTTCATTCTTATTACTTATTCATGTCTCCGTTTTTCTATTTTCCTCACCATCTTTCATCACATTCATTGAATTTCCAATTTTACTACCATTTCTAAAGAGCTCTTTTTCATTTATGGTCCAATTCCATTTTTACAGCATTTTAGTCTTACTGATGGCCATAGCTTCTCATGTCCCTTTTAGGTGAATATAATATTGTTGTAGACTAGATGTTTGTGCTTCCCCAGATTTCATATGTTGAAGCTAATGCCCGAAGTGATGATGTTAGTGGCTGTGGCCTTTGGGAAGTGATTAGGTGACTAAAACCTAATTAAGTCATAGAATACTCATGAATGAGATCCCAGAGAGCCTGGACAGCCGACTCCCCTCTTGTGCCATGTGAGGTTGTAGAAAAATCACAGATGTTTCTGAGGGTGTAAGCTCTCACTAGATACTGAATCTGCTGGCACCATGATCTTGGAATTCCCTTCCTCTAGAACTTTAAGAAATAAATGTTTGTTGTTTGTAAGCCACCCAGCCTGTAGTATTTTGTTGTGGAAGCTGGGATAGACTAAGATAAAACTTTTTAAGCTTTCTTTTCAGGGCATTGTACCAGTTCCTCCAAATTATTTCTTCCTAAAGGATTGCTTTGTCCTCTTTTCACATATGTCTGTTAATCCTTACCTGCCTGTTAATATTTAAGAGTGGTCAGGAGAAAGCTGATTGGAAGTTCCTTGTGCGTAAGCTTGTCAATTGTGGCCTTCCTTTGAAGGTAATCCAGTCAGATGCTTTTCTTGGGAAACCCCTAGATTAACAGGTTTTTTATCTTTTTTAATGTTTATTTATTTTTGAGAGAGAGAGAGAGAGAGAAACAGAGCACAAGTGGGGTAGGGGCAGAGAGAGAGGGAGACACAGAATCTGAAGCAGGCCCCAGGCTCTGAGCTGTTGGCACAGAGTCTGACACAGGGCTCAAACTCATGAGCTGTGAGATCATGACTTGAGCCCAAGTTGGATGCTTAACTAACTGAACCACTCAGGTGCCCCTAACAGGTTTTTTATCTTGTCTGGTACACCAAGGAAACCTCTTCCAGATTCTTGACTACTGCATATGAGGCTGGATGCCAGCTCTCCTGAGATGAGTGAGGAAACGACGTTCATGCCACATCATCCAGTATGAGAGTGTTGTCTTAACCTCTGACTTCACATATACTCTCTCCTCCCCAGTGCCTTGCTGTTTCCCCTCATTTACCCTGCATTTTCTTTTTTCTGACCTTCTTTAAAGTTTAAATGTCTTTTACCTGGATGGAGAGGGGTCAGTGACATGCCTCATGGAGAAATGGCTCAGGGATTCTTCAAAAGTCTTCAATTCAGTTCTCTTAGCACAGGAAGTGGTATTGTCCTTACTAAGCTTTATTTTTATTGTGCGTGATATACTTTATGTTGTTTCATGTCTTTTCTTACAGTAGATTAAGGATTAAACACTCTTGGATCTCCTAAATCAGTTATACTTGTTTATATTCTTTTGTTGTTACTGTTCCCTCTTCCATTCTCAACCATTCTGATGGGAGATATATTTAAAAAATATTTTATATATTTTTATATAAAGTATAAAGGGGGAAAGATAAATGTAGTACTCCAAAGTAGTAGTAGTAGTAGTAGTAGTAGTTTTAGAGGTTTTAGGTTTTCTATTTAATATTAAAAAAATGTTTTCCTTCTTTTTGTAGATAAGTTGATAGAAAATATTTGATGTTTCAGAGATATCACAAGAGAAGACATATAGTCTAAACACTGACTCTAATTTGTTTCTTTTAAGAGTATTGAAGTACTTAATGCTAGCTAATTTAAAAGGTTAAGAATATAGAAAAGTAAGAAATGTTTATTCTCATCACCCAGAGAAATGAGAGTTATTATGTGCCCTCAAACAGTGGGACGGTGTTTTGTTTTACCAACATAACTTTACTGGCTAACACAGTTCATAGCTAATACCATTCATGTAAGTGGCTTTTTCAAAAAAAAAATTTGTGAACAAATCAATAACAATATATTAATAAGTATATATTATTCTACTATATTTATATACCGCTAAATACAAGCATTTATTACATATTTATGCTGGACATTTCAAACTGTTTCTAAAGTTATACTGTGAAGCTTGTTCTTGAATTCAAGAAATTTTATTGACCTCAGTTGACAATGAATACTAGAAACAAACTATTGTCCAAAAGACTAATTTGCAAAGCCAATGAAATTATATCTGGCAATCAGTTTCCAAGTTGCATTGTTTAGTCCAAATAATAAAACACATAACTGATAAATTAATGCAGTCATCTACTATGAGTATGTTTTGTCAATAGTTCATCTCATTGGCTTGAGGAAGAAACTATTCGCATATAATTAGGGACTCAGAGAGAACATTATGTTTCTTTACAGCTCTGGTAGATAATTCCTCAGAAAATTAAGGGGATGTAAATCATTTTGATTTTTGATGTAGCGTTTTAAAGATGTCATAGTAAACGTGTTGATGTGTTGCAGTAGATTCAAAACTGTTCCTTAAAGAAAATTTTGGATTTGCTCTTCTTGTGGATTTCCTCTGAGTCTATTAAGAAATTGAGTCTCCAAGTTAGAATTTCCAATTTTCATTGGAGTAACTACTGATTTCTTACCACCTGATTATCTTTTATCTTAAGCATGTGGGTCTATCTTAAAACAAAATATAAATTAGCTCTTAGAACCTCTTTGAAAGCATAATTTCAAATAGTCAAGCCACTCAGTCTATCAACAATTGGATTAATAGAAATAATATTTATAATAATATTTATGAAAGATGGACATATACACTCTCTGATTTTTTGTAATATAAATTATATTCTTTAAATATGGTTAATTGAGCACATTAATTCACCAACCAATTTGTCTTCTGGAGGATATGCATTAATATTCCTTCCAGGCAATAAGAAAAGGCCACATGAGATCACATTCGGATTATAATATAAATGTTTAGGTTTGCTGGTCAGTGTAGCATTTAGAACTATCTCTATATAAACTGCATATGAGAATTTTTTTTTAAAGAATTAAGTGCTATAAAGATCTATCATGAGGGGCGCCTGGGTGGCTCAGTTGGTTAAGAGTCCGATTCTTGGTTTTGGCTCAGGTCATGATCTTGAGGTTTCCTGGGTTCAAGCCCCATATGGGGCTCTGCACTGGCAGTGCGGAGCCTGCTTGGGATTCTCTCTCTCTCTCTCTCTCTCTCTCCCTCTCTCTCTGCCTCTCCCCCACTCGCACTGTCTCTGTCACTCTCAAAATAAATAAATTTAAAAAAATTTTTAAAAAAGACCTATCATGAAAAGGTGTCATGAATCATTTAGTGTCCTATCTCCAGTGCTTATCTGTATATATGGTTTATATATATTTTAGAACAATGAAAATCATTCTTATTTGACCATATGAATTTTTGTATGACAATGTCAAATATAAAGATATTGATAAATTCAGTTTAAATTTTATTGAGGAAAAGAGATTGGGGAGAGAGGAGGGATAGTTTAAAAAAAAATGTTCCCCTCTTGAGAGGTGGTAGAGGCAAATAATTACCTTCTTTTGTTAATTCAAAAGTGTTTCTACAATTTAACTCATTAATGACTCTTTAAATGACCACCTTCATTATTGACTGATAGGTTATAACTTGTTTTCATTCATTATTTTGTTTTGTTTTGTGTACTCTCGAAATTATTTATTTTTTAAAGCACGTTAAGCTAAACACATTTTTGTAATCATTTCTAAATCTGAATCTCTTTACAAAAGTCAATTCAAAGAATAAAGAACAGTGAGAAAAATAGTCACTAATGCACATTTTACTGTCAGCTCCCATTTGTTAAAGGCGCCAAAATTAGCTAAATATATACTGAATAGCTGTACTGATGCATCTTTAGTCAGTGAGCTGTTTTTATTTAATATTACAAAAAAAAGGTAGGTAGTTTTCCCAAGTATGTAAGTTAAACAAAATAGGAGACATTTTAGTTTATAAAGCCCACATCAAAGTAATTTCTGCTTCTTGCCATATATTTTTATTCAGAATGCATCATTGATTTGAATGGGCAATTCTGTGTATGGATCGATGGTGGGATATGGTGAATAGCTATAAAAAGAACCTAACTACAAAATAGCTTGTGGCTAAATGCCTTATCTAAAACATTAATCCATCTGTTCAAATTAAGCCAATATATGTCTGAAGAAAATAAACTACAAGTAAATAAAACTGAATGATGAAATAATGCCTATATTCTCTCTGGGACAAATGTATCCTGGATATAAAACTATCACTGTTTTTTTTTTCTTTCTTTCTTTTTTTTTTTTTTGCTTATTCTGAAAGTCTGTTTTTATGGTTTTCCACATTTAAAATAGTTATCTTGAGATAAACAAGATAGTCTTGCGAAAAGATTGGCCTGAATTATTTTAATTTTATATTATCGTATAAAGTGGTCCATAAATACATAGAAATACATTCCACAGTATATTCTATGTGAATTTTACAGAAGTTACCAGCACACGTTACTTGCTATTCTCCTCCCACACAAAGGACGGGCAATTGGCACACATACACACCACAGACAGAGCAGGTGGCGGTGAAAAGGAGGGCCCAGCCACAATGTGGGTTATTCAGAGCAACTTGCTATTCTTTTCTGCTATTCCAGGTCACTGCTATGAAAGAAATGAAATCATTCTTTAACTTTTGAAGCCTATTGTAAGTTGGCATTTAAAAGTTGAAGACCATGTATAGGGTACAACTCACAAACCTGAAAGAATTTTAAGTATTTATGTTGCATAAGTAATGTCTGATACAGGATAACAAACGCAAATATGTAAGTTTACGAAATGAATAATTTGAAAAAGACATAGAGAGAGGGAAACTTGGAAGGTTTGATGTAGTCTCACAATGGGCTGCCAAAAGAGAGGAAAGGTGGAAGCTAACTTCTTACAGAAATTCCTTCTTTTCTTGGTATCTGGAACATGGTCTCCTGGTTCTCTTCTCAGATAGCTAATGAAGACAACACTCCCCGTTTGTATTAACTTATTTTCTTCTGTTATTTCCTAAAAGTTTCAGGCTCTTCATAATTCTTTCCTGGTCATTTTATTTCTTGTTTTCATGTTGAGTGGGGATTTCAACTTCTCTGGCACCAACTCAATACTATCTACACTTATCTAGATGCATCTAACTTTATCACTGGTCTTGACCTTTCTCCTATCTTCAGTTTATGGGTTTAGGTCAAATGTAAATAAAGTAGAATAAATTGCTACAAGAATGCTCTGCTAAGGTATTTACTTGCTTAAGGAAAAAAAATTCCAAATACATGGGTACTAAAATTATATTACTCGTTACATGTTTTCTGTCTAACATATCTCTTGCATAGATTGTCTTTTCTTTCAACCATTATCAACCTATTTAACAAATCTTTCTAATCTCACTAATTCTCACTAGTAATCTCGACAGAATTGTCTTAAACTCTCTTTTATTTCATTGTCTCTTCTTTTCAATCCATCTGCCATATTGCTACCAGAATTTTCACTCAAAATTTATCACTTTTCTGCTTCAAGTCTTTCCAGTTTTCTTAACTATTTTTGAATAAATTCAAAGGACTTTCCATAACATTGCCTATATCATTCTCCATTTCCTTTTTTATATTTTCTTATCCTGATAACCACATTGATTTAATGGCAGTCTTCTTATATGTGACATGAAATACGTACCTTTTACATGTTGAGTTCTCCGTTTTTTTCTTGATATACCTCTTTAATTCTGGTAAATCTAACTGAGAAACCTGATAAACACCTACTTCAAAGTGAAATTCAAGTTTCATATCTCCTCTGCAGCTTTGTCAACAACACTCCACAATGCAGTGTAGTATGTTTTTCCCCCATTAGGTTTGACAATCTCTAATTTCACTGCCAATTATTACTATACACTTAAATAGCAGCCAAACTTATCGGATGGTGAGCACCTGGTGTGCAGTAGCCATTTTTCATTCATATTTGTGGGTCCTGTATTTCACTACCACATTATAGACACTTAAAACATCCTCATCATTTAAAAAACTGAGCCTGTGACTGAGTTTGTGACCTTTACAGTTGAAATAGAAAAAAAATCAAGCATTTTTCCAGGAAAGCGTAAAGAATGTCCTTGGGGTGCTAGCCAACATTCTACCTTTCAACAAAATGGGCTCTAATATCCCAAGGCAAACTCTCATAGAGTACTCACCTAACAGCTTCAGAATTACCCAGACTGATATTTACCTCCATTATAGAGCACTTTAGGGGGGGTGCCTGTGCCATGAAATATACACTATAAAACCATATTCTCATCTCTTCACTGTGTGCAACTCAGTGATAACTGGACTGTTAAGAAGAAAACATTTTGTGTGGTTTCTGACTAACCCTTCTCAGTAGTTTCTGTGCTGTTTCAAAGTAATTTAACTCTGGGGAGGGAGCAGAAGCAACAATCATCAGGCTAGGATCAGAATTAATAGGGTCTGTATTGATCAGACATAGCTCTTCACTTGAGTTCTGCCCAGAGTTGAATGTAACGTTTCTTCACTTCTACCTTTGATTGTCTTTGGGGACCAACACTGAAAGATGTGTAAGTTACAAAGTGTTAGTCATCTCATTCAGACCATTAAAAAGGGCAGAACAGTGTGTCAGGTAATTGAACTGCGCTGTGTGCACTGTCCATGTTTAGATGCTGTTTTTAAAATTCTTGAGGAATATGGGGCGCCTGGGTGGCGCAGTCGGTTAAGCGTCCGACTTCAGCCAGGTCACGATCTCGCGGTCCTTGAGTTCGAGCCCCGCGTCAGCCTCTGGGCTGATGGCTCGGAGCCTGGAGCCTGTTTCCGATTCTGTGTCTCCCTCTCTCTCTGCCCCTCCCCCGTTCATGCTCTGTCTCTCTCTGTCCCAAAAATAAATAAAAAACGTTGAAAAAAAAATTTAAAATTCTTGAGGAATAATAAAAAAAAAAAGCATGAAGTAGAAAAAAAATGAAAGGCATAACAACTTACCATTTATTATCTATGCTTACAATAGTGTTTGCTATTTTACTTTTGTTTATTTCCAAATACAGTCACAAAAATAATAAACTGAGCCTCTTAGTTATAAATCTGCAATACTAATAATTGTTGTTTTTTAAAAAAATCATTTATCACTTTTTTCTTGCTTTCCTCACTCAACAGAAGATTTGCATATACCATTTTATAACAATGTTTATGTATATTTGTAAAATTAGTTGTACTATATATTACACTCCGTGGCTTAGTTTTTAATTGAATGTTTATTTTCACATCTGACAATATACTTCTATAAGAAAACAAAGTATCATACATTGCTTTTATGTTTTCTCTCATGTGATTTTTTCCCAATCTTTGAATAAGAATTTACTATTGGTAATTAGATTTGGATGAATAATGTTCAGATGAAAGCAAGAAATTTTATAGAGTGGAGAAAAAATAATAAGCAAAAATACAAGACAAGAAAGAATACAAACATATGCAGAATAATAGCTCAGTATGGGATCGAAAACAAAAATTTCATTCAAGCCTTAATCTACTCAATAATGGTAGTAATTTTCCTTGGGGTAGATGCTAGAGTCCCATCTCCATCCTCAACATGACATGGTGATGTTCCTTTGATTAAGTTTATAAATGCTTACATTTTCATTTGGTTTATTTGTTAAATATATTAACGTGTTATTGAAAATAGTTTAGTCCAGGGGCGCCTGGGTGGCGCAGTCGGTTAAGCGTCCGACTTCAGCCAGGTCACGATCTCGCGGTCCGTGAGTTCGAGCCCCGCGTCAGGCTCTGGGCTGATGGCTCGGAGCCTGGAGCCTGTTTCCGATTCTGTGTCTCCCTCTCTCTCTGCCCCTCCCCCGTTCATGCTCTGTCTCTCTCTGTCCCAAAAATAAAAAATAAAAAAACATTAAAAAAAAAAAAATTAAAAAAAAAATAAAAGAAAATAAAAGAAAATAGTTTAGTCCATACCGTACTATGTTTGCTGGTTTAGAATATGTATGTATCTATGTCATTAAGGTAAAAGCATACGACACTTAAACCAATAAAAGTGAAAAAGAATTTAGAATGCACAAAATTCACTGTTTTATACATATAATACCAAGAAATTGACTTCACAAATTTCCCTTCTATTCCAATGAATTCCTCTCAGTGAAATCATCTTTCTAAATTTGCTGAATTTACTAATCAGCATAGCATTCTTATAAGCAACGCTTACCCCACGTTGTTAATGTATCTTGAATTTTTCTTTCACATTTATGTGTTTATTTCCTGCCTATGGTTGACATTAGTAAGTGAATACAATAATTGATAAAGAAATGTTAATATTAATGATATTTGGGGCGCCTGGGTGGCTCAGTTGGTTGAGCGTCTGACTTCAGCCCAGGTCGTGATCTTGCGGTTCACGACGTCGAGCCCCACATTGGGCTCTGAGCTGACAGCTCAGAGCCTGGAGCCTGCTTCAGATTCTGTGTCTCCCTTTCCCTCTGTCCCTCTCTAGCTCATGCTCTGTTTCTCCATCTATCAAAAAAATTAAAAAAAAAACATTTGATATTAATGATATTTATGGGAGGCGGGTCACGGGAGATCTCTCAGGCAAGGTGATCTACTAAATGCTTACTCATGACATGGCATTCTCCCCCCTACCGTTTTTCTCTCCATGATCATTTCCACACTGTCTTCCTTTTGGATCTTCCTGGAAAATGATTACTCTTCTATGGAAGTAGATAAATCTTTAAATTGCATTTTATTTTTTTAATAGGAACTGCTGACAAGTGAAATGCACAATACCTTTGAAGGGACATGTCCCTTTCTGTGGGGGGGAAAAAAAAAAGACCACTCTAACAACAGTGGGCACATACTACTCCCTGTGTCCCATTCCTCTCCTATAGAACTACATTATATTTCAATTTGTTCCTAGACACACATGGGAGTTATAAAGTCATACAAGGACATGTCTTGATTTGTAACTTACAAAGTTGACATTATGTTAATAATGTCCATGTAATTCATATAATAAAAAAAAAAAAGATAGAATACACTGCATTTGCTAAAAGGTGTTATTCATATCTCTATATGGTCACTTCTCTGGGAAGTTAGTTATATATTGTGAGAATAGCACAATTATCTCTATTTTTATTCATGTAAGGGCAAAACAATTTTGTCCCTGATTTCATTTTTCAATAAGTCAAAAATTTTAAAAAAAATTAAGTTTATTTATTTTTTAGAGAAAGAGAGAGAGCATGAACTGGGAGGGATAGAACAGGGGGAGAGAAAATCCCAAGAAGGCTCCACACTCTGTGCAAATCCTAGCATGGGGCTCGATCCCATGACCATGAGATCATGACCTGAGCCAAAATCAAGAATAGGGGGTTTAATTGACTGAGCCACCTAGGTGTCCCCCACCTCAATTTTTTTAATGACATAATATAGTCAGCACATGCTGAGGATAATTCTTCTGATAATCTTCTATAATAAATCAGTGAGTATATATTATAAATACTTATCATACACAAACGTACCATATTTACAAATATAGTTCATTCTTCCTATGGTTTTAAAAGATTTAATTTTTTCTCAACAAGCTTCTTGCTTATTACTCTAAATCCCTTATTGGTCTATTGCCACTGGAATTTACTCTTACACTTATCCCCTCCCCCACCAATTTAAATTTCCATTCCAAGGATTACTTACCTTCTGTTAGTTCAGTAACAATCAAACTCCTAATCCAAAGAATGAGTAGGGATAAAATAAGATTAGAATGACAGATTGGAGCTAAGATATAAAAGTCGTCGGAAGACACATTTCTTAAGCACAGCGAGAAAACTGAGTTTTGGTGATGTATTGAACTTCTAGTTTAAGGGGGGTTGTTTCAGCTATGGGGAGAATAAATATAAAGGAGAAAAACTGATAAAAGAGACAAAGGTTAGTTTAGCAATTTGAGTCAAAGTTGATTCTAACATGATGTAATGATATGGCAGTAGTCCTAGACCACAGGCATGGATTTATGAAATTTATATGGGGGGAAGGGAGAGGGGGAGGAGTAATTGATGACCGGTAGGTTTCCATCTTGATAACTGCATGGATGATGATAGTGCACTCAGTGTTAGGAACTGAAGGAAAAAAGCTTATATTTGGAAGGGTTACATCTTATTTGGAGTTCCTTGAGAAACAGATGCTGAGGAAATGATTCAAATTGTAGTAGTTTATTTGGAAGAGGATTGTAGAAAATAGTGGTAGGGGAGGAGAGTAAAAGAGGGAACAGAACACAAAAATGCAGGGTTTTTTACCTAGTGAGTTGCCAGTGGAATTACTAGATCTGGTTTCCAGTGGAAAACTTGAGTTTGACCCACTGAAACATTGTCATGTCCCTCATGTGCAAAACATGCTCACCAGCATTCTCCCAACTTTAAGAAAAGGATATTTATAAACCATATAGTAAGATATATATAGAAGAAGACTTCTCCCAAAGGATGCTAATTCCTTCCACTTCTGGCCTATATGCAGGTGTAAAAAGGGGCCTTGTTCCCCAGAGAAAACTCTGTCCTGGCAGCTGGAAGTAGAGCCAACTTGCCCTGAAGAGGACGGGGTGAGAAGATATGTGTAAGGCAACGATGGCATCTGCACCCAGCAAGAAAGCAACTTAAAGTTTGACTTTGCCAAATGTAACATACAAGGTTTTTTTAAAAACTTTTACATAATGGGGTGCCTGGGTGGCTCAGTTGATTGAGCATCCAATTTCGGCTCAGGTCAGGATCTCACGGTTTGCGAGTTCAAGCCCCATGTTGGGCTCTGTGCTGACAGCTCAGAGCCTGGAGCCTGCTTTGGATTCTGTCTCCCTCTCTTTCTGCCCCTCCCCCATTCACATTCTGTCTCTCTGTCTCTCTCTCTCAAAAGTAAATAAACATTAAATTTTTTTTTTAAGTTTTACATGATATACCTTATGTTATTTCTCTCACAAATTGTAGTGTTTTTTGTATAAGCCATTGATCTTTTTTTTTTCCAAATTAAATTACCAAGAAATAAGGGATTTCATAAACCTCTCAGTTTAACAATTACTCTATGGCAACATTTTCTAATAAGGTTAAGTTAATTGTTAATATAATCATGGGAAATCTTTTTCAGCAAATATTTGTTCAGGGCTTACAACACGCAAGGTGCCACTTTTTCCATTTCTATAATATTGCATGACATGTAATAGGTACTTAAGAAGTATTTGTGGAATGTATGATGAATGAATATACTTGACTTGGTGATACAGGGAAAAGCTTAAATGAAATAGCCAAGGAAATTACTTCTGCAGCAATTCATTCCTTGAACATGTCCATGCACAAGTGTTTATTGAGCATCTACAATTTATCTTTTAAGACCCAGGAGACCATGGTGAACAAGATGAATTTCTTGCACACGTGAAGTGTATGTGTTAGGGGGAGACGGAAAAGAATTTTTTTTAATTTTTATTTTTTTAATTAAATTAACATTTAATTTTTTTTTAAATGCTAAGCATCATCACTATACATAACATGAATTTAATATTGAGAGACTGTGTTAAAGAATGACTGGTGTTATGGTCTAAATGTTGGTGACCCTTCCCCCCCCCCCCAAATACTATGTTGAAATCCTAACCTCCAAAGTCATTAGGCAGTGGGGCCTTTGTGAGGTGCTTACATCATGAGGGTGGAGCCCTCGTGAAGGAGACGGGTGCTCTTATAAGAGACTCCAGAGAGATCTCTATCTCTTTCTGCCCCGTGCAAACACAGCAAGAAGTCTATGACCCAGAAGAGGCCCCTCATCCAACCATGCTAGGACCTCGATCTCAGACTTCCAGCCTCCCAAATTGTGGGCAATCAATTTCTGTTGTTTATAAGCCACCCAGTGTGGTGTTTTGTTACAGTAGCTGGAACAGATTAAGAAAATTGAGTAGGGAGATTAAGTATGCAGCGTCAGAGAAGGCCTAACTGAAAAAGTGACATGTGGAGAATAGAAAAAGCAAGACAACAAAAAAAGAAGGTAATGAAATTGAAATTACCTTTTGGTAGCTAGTAAAAGTCATTTTCATTAAAATATCAGAGGCAATCCTATAGGTATTCCAAGAAAGAACAAAGTGATGAGACATTAAAGGGAAATGTTTAGTAGTGACAGAGATACCATAACAGTATATTAGGAGCAACTCTGACAACTGATCACTTTTTTTGAAGCCCAACTTTTTACCTTTTCTTCCTTTGTATGGTCTGAAGAAATAGGATTTAAATGTGCACATTCAAATCTTTATAAATCAATTTATCTAATATTTAACAAATAGTTTAGTAGTTGCTAGATCAGCATTAAATACTAATTATTGTTAAGATAGGGAAACAGAAGGGCTCCATAAAAAACCTACTTTTTGCTCCTTTATCTGCTTCTATTCTTGCTAGGGCCTGCATCCCCACCTTACACATGCCTCAGAATGCAAACAGCATTCGTCCTCCTTATAAAGGTCAAGGAGTTAATGATGTCTCTAGAATAGATAACATCTAAGGAAGGACCAACCAGATGAGAATGACCAGACAAAACTATCGAATGCATATTCCAAACCACCAGTGCTTAGACATCTCAACACCAAGACCCCTTGGCTCTAAGGAATAACACCTGGGCCCTTGTCTTTATCCTAACCAGTTCCTGGATGCCTATGCCTGAGGGGACATGTACACCAGGCCATTGTCCTCCATTAAACCCTCCTGTCTGAACAAAGACAAGACTCCTTCCTTTCCTAAGGCCCCCGCATACTACATCTGTATCTTTTCTCTATATATGGGCAATAAACTCTGCTTTCACTTCCTGCTGGCTTGTGTTTGATTTCTATCCTGCAGGAAGCCAGGGACCCTCTTGGCTGGTCCTGCAGGACCCCCTCTGGGTCCCTGGACCCAGCCTGCTGGCATCATTGTTATTAAATATTGGCCATACCTGCAATCTATAACAAAGACAGCTTCCTGCTAGAGGAAGGAAGAGGGAAATTAGATGTCATTATTTTCTTGTTTGATTTCTCAAAGGATTCTTCAGGACATAAAGAAGAAATGGGAAGGAAAATACAAAGCCACAGATACAATGATGAGTCATTTAATAGGAACAGATACTGGAGAGGAAGTCTAGGTACCCACAAGGAGTGACAGTGGAATGGGGAGCATAGAGAAAAGGCAGAGTAGGTGCTGTAGATGGAGAGTTGTGAAGAGAAGTGCATTCAGAACACTAAGATTAGCAAAGCAGAAAAATTAGTCATTGCAGCCAGAGGCCACTGATAAATCTATAGCTTGCAGCCCTGGTGATCATTTACTTGATTTGAGAGGTAAATTTGCACAGGCAGCTTCACATGACCTTTGTGAAACAGACATCCAGTCTCCTTAGCAGGATCTCTGAAATTATTGTTTAGCGACAATTCTGGGGGCTGTCTCTGATCCTAATTACGAGCACACATCACAAACAAATTTTAGTGATTATATGGAATGTGAAAAACGTCACCCCTCCTTCAATGAACTATGGTGACAATTTCCTGCCCAAGGGGAATCAGAGTCTTACTGCCCAGGAAAAGCTCTTTGCCAAGCTGTTTGGAGGGAGTTTGTACAACAAAACATCTATCTGCCCTTTGACTGATTTAAGGCTGTGTGAGCATTCTATTTACCTAATATATGAGAAAAAATGTGTAAGGGAAACCTGTGTAAATTGAATTGGAGTTCAAACCAAGATGTAGTTGTCAGTTATAATAAGACTGAGTGCTATGTGACCTTAGCTTGCAGCAATAAGCAGATTTAACAGTGATTCTAGAAGAGGGATGAAAAAACAAATCATTATCTTTCACAAATATCAGCTCATAACATTAGTGCAGATCAAGATCTTTAAATAGCATAGGCAAAAGATGCATTTTAATAAATATTGCTCTACCCTGATCTTTGTAGGCATGGATGTTGATTGACAACTAAATAGCAAGCATATAACCTAGCACATTGCCTTATTTTACCACATCGGGAAAAGATAGAAAGTGTGGCATTAAATTTGTTCACAAACAGGAAAATAAAGCAGAAAAGTATGTCATTCAGAAATAAATTGCTGGTAATCTGAAGTTTATCTTTTTTTTTTTTTCCCCTTGGGATTTTTTCCCCTAAATCCCCAAAAGAAGACCTTGCTGCTTTTTCCAGCCCCAGGATAATTTGTCATTAGTTCCAATCCAAACATCAAATGAAGGACACCAAATCCCAGCAGTCAGCAAGGCTACCGAGAAATTTAATGTAGTATTGGCAGAGCTGAGAGGGAACTTCATTAGCTGCTATGGAAAACTGTGATTTCATTTAAAAAAAAGTCCCTGATCTGAATCACGGTGACCAAACACATCAAAAGCTCCCTTTATACCAAAAAGAAGAGAGTTGATTAAGAATCTTAAAATAACTTTTTTTTTTTTTAACTTGGGAGTTGAACATTTAGCCTGTAGATTTTTTTTTAAATCACCAAAAAACAAAACCAAACAAAAAAGTCCAAAAAGCTACATTCATTCTTTGTTGAGTTTTAAAGAAATAACCGCAGGTTAAAATGTATATATTCAGCAATAAGATTAAACATGAATAAGTTTCTTCTATTTTAAGCTATGAACTTCAACATTAATTGATTTTGTGGACCGCATAATGAAAATGTAGAGGTTGGATTTTTCAGAATGAGTCAATGTTTCACAGGGAATAAAAGAAAAAAAAATATGACGTGGCATCAAATTTTCTAAGGAGTTTTTGCTATTTTGGGTCAGTTTTTACAAAATATTTCTCCAACAATGATGCTCTGCTTAGATGAAAATAGCTAATGTGATGTGGCCAAATGTATAAAAAGCTCAGGGTATGTTCAGGTGTCTTTACAACACCATATTGTAAAAATTATCAGCTCTTATTAAATTTATCACACTTTCGGTGCACTACCTGAATCTTACAAGTAGAAAAATCTATTTCACAAAGTTCTTTCAAAGAAATTATTTTTCCCGTGTGGAATTAAGGGGTCTACAAAAGAAACAGAGTTGATAGTATCTATAAGCAATACCAGCAAGATAAAATCATACTTATTTCTACTTAGTATCTGATTAAGTAAAACATTCTTATTTCCTAAAGATAATAGGCTATATTTTGGAGTTCAGATGTTGGAACACATCCCATATTCTAGTAATTCCAGCATTTATTATTAAACAAAAATAGTACAAGTTAATTATATGAATGAAAGCAAGTGTTTTAAGAACCAAATATATGCTTTCGAAGGAATTTTCAGCATACTACAAAGAAGGATATTCAAAAAAAAATCAGTTTAATAAAATCTCCACTGGGGAAAAGACTTTATTTCTTCAAGAGTATTAAATTTATATTTAATATTAGAGGCATTGTCTGGGAAATTTTTCATAGAATATATGTGTTTTAATGTCTTAAAAGATTTTGATTGATGAATGCTAGAGGTGACTTTCCCTGAGAGATGTTATACATCTGTCTGAAACAATAGCCTTTCTCTTCATTACTTCAGCATATATTTCTGGAAAATTCTTAGATGTTTTACTGGTGATTTCAGCTTTCATCTGAGGTTTGATGATATGTCTACCAGTTGTCTTTCCATTCACAGATTCGCCATCAGTTTTCTTGTCACCATTAGCTGAACTTGCTCTAGTGACAATTTGCATGATGAGGTATGGGCAATAATGTCACCATTGGCTGCAACAGTCAGGAAATTGTAAGTATAAGATAGGGTCACAACCGTGGGATTCATTACGGGAAGGCTTCAAACCACTGGGAGTAGCAAACCAGTACATTGGTAATAGATTTCCTCTACTATAGAGAAATTTGAATTCAGGAAAAAATATTTCCTAAGAAATAATCAAATTTCTTAGTACATTTATTTTTCCAAATTGAATTTTGTTTACCTTTTTCATTTCTATTTTACTTTGTCATATGTAAAATCAAGTCACTTATTTCTCGTAAAGAATATTTATCTTTAAAAGCTGGCACTGTCCCATCCCTACCCCCAGGCTTGATTAGTAGGATATTGTGCTAGAAAGAGCAAGGCAGGTAAAACCAAACTGGATGTATTGATTTTCCCTGACTCTATACTTTCCTGATACCCCGAGAGCTACTTATAGTTGCTGAGTGGTGATATCAAGTAACTTTATAATTTTATTTCCCCCCCCCGCAGGCAATTGTACTATTTAATGGTAGACAGGCACGTATTTTCCAAATTGGATGGGAATGCTGTTTTCATTCACTCATCATAATAGGATTGCATTATTTTTAACACCATTTAGAATATCTGTTCCCTATAATATCTCACTTGATTCATAGCACAATCACCCGTCTCCCACCTTATTTCAACTTCAGGTAATGTGCCAAGGGAAAAATCGGATATACAATGATAAATCTGTATTGGGGGTAATGTCAGTTATGAGAAAAACTTGAGACACAATTATCATTTTCCTCCTGGATTTCTCTCTCTTTTATTGTCTTTTAATGCATCTTGTTTTGCATTTTGATTTTGCCTTATGGTAATTCTCTGTGTTGGAAAGTTCCTTGGAACAAGAGTGAGCATTAAGAAACATGAATCATGGCATTGTCTGAGAAGATCTATCTTTTGCCTTAACTTAGAAGAGAAGAGGAGGGAGTAAAGTAGTCAGTGTGAATTTATGTACAGGAGAGATATTGGGTGTTTGCTGTAGAAAATCAAGCCAGGATTCAGCACACATTTGACTGAAGTACTCTTATGATAATCTCTCAGGAAGGAGAGCAAAGTGGTTGGCAGCTGGATGGGCAGCTGAAGGCAAGGAAGCTATAACTCTGGCAAAGCCCAGAGGATGTGAATGCAGCATCTGAAAAATCTATAATATCTTCATAGTTGGCAGTACAGACCCCAAATCGGAACATTAGTATCATCTTCAGTTTAGAGGGAAAAAATAGTATAGCTACAATAACATGAATATCTGTGACCCAAACTCAAATTTCTTTCCTATATAATGAGCTCAAAAGGTAGGCACGAAACGCAGTTTTACACATAAACACACCCAGACACACATACACACTGAGTGAGAAGAGAAGTATTCTATAATTCTGAGAAATATTTTTAAAGCACAGGTCAAAGCAGGGGGGAAGGGATGTGATGGTGTTTTCATAGGCATACTTGACGTAACTTACAAACTTTGTACTCGTGCAGACAAGTGTTTTCTGGAATCCCTCTGGGTTTTCTAGTGGTATCACAGTATCCTCTACTAGCACACTTCACATCATCCCTAAACAAGGTCCTCCTTGTTTTCTAAATCAGGCGTCAATAATGCCATCTTCTATGTTGCCATTCCTCTCTTTTTACTGCATTTCCCAATCATATAAAATTGGCCTTCATTCTTTGCAAGAACCATGCAGGTAAAATTTAAAATCACTCTCATCTCAGTGTTTGTGCTTAGGCTACTTTGAAATGTTCACATCTCTGCATTGCTTCTTCCTGGTACATAATTCTTACTCTGTTTTCAGATACGGTTCCTACACATCTGTCTCCAGGAAACCTTCCTTGAACTGTTCTCCTAGAATTGGAGGTACCTTTTTCCTTTGTACTTCCAAATATGCTGTTTTCTCTATGTCCTCGCATATTTATTGCTATGCATGCCTCATGTGTATGACTATCTTGGTGTTCTAGTGATCATTGACTTCATTTAGCCTACATTATACTCAACTTTCTGGTTTTGAAAACTAGAAGAACACCTCCATTTAAGAGATCCTCAATAAATAATTGTTGAATGAATGAATGAATGAATGAACAGTGCGGGATTAAATGGTATGAGAAATCAGGTAACTTCTCACTAACAAATTTGTACTTAGAATTCATCAGGGAATTTTTCATTTATTTAAGCTAAAAGGAAGATAATCAGAGTCATATAGTTCATTTCTTTAAAAATGCTAGTTACATTGGGGCACCTGGGTGGCTCAGTCAGTCTAGTGTCCAACTTTGGCTTAGGTCATGATCTCATGGTTTGTGAGTTCGAGCCCCACGTCAGGCTCTGTGCTGATGGCTCAGAGCCTGGAGCCTGCTTTAGATTCTGTGTCTCTCCCTGTCTCTGCCCCTCCCATGCTTATGCTCTGTCTGTCTCTGTCTCTCAATAATAAATAAATGTTTAAAAAAAAATTAATTAAAAAAAAAGCTAGTTACATTCATTTCTCCTATAAATCATGTCTTTTCAGTTTAGGTACATTCAGAGTATTCTGGTTGATTATGACCTACATTTTCTTTTGTCTCCTTTTTTTAGGTGTATAAACTATTTTTTAAGTTTATTTATTTATTTTGAGAGACAGAGAGAGAGCAAGCAGCTGAGGAGCAGCAGAGAGTGGGGGAGACAGAGGATCTGAAGCAGGCTCCACACTAACATCAGAGAGCCCGATGTGGGGGCTCAAACTCGGGAACTGTGAGACGATGACCTGAGCCAAGGTCTGATGCTTAGCCGACTGAGCCACCCGGGCACCCCTAAACTATTTCTTAACAATCAAAGCCTACAAATATATTTCTTCTTGGACACACCCACAGTGCAGCCACAGTGGCCTGTGGTCTTGTGTGCCAGCCTCCAACATGAAGTTTCAGAAGTGGTGAAGCATTTTGAGGGCCTGGGTCTTCTTCAGTCCCTCCAGGTCTTGGCAAAATTGGTTGTACAGACTGTTGGCCAGGACGTGGCTGTATTTTTCTGTCCTTCACATTCTTTTGTCTGTTCAAGGACCAGTCTGGGCTTCTTCTACCGTCATGGATTCTGCATAATGGCAGTCACACATTCCACCTCGTCATCAGTGAGCTCTCCTGCCCTCTTGGTGATGTCAGAGTCTGTTTTCCTCAACACCACAGAAGAGTACCTTCACTGCTTTTTCTTTCTTAGCTCTATGTCAAGGCTCTTAGATTCTCATTTAAAAAAAGAGAGAAAAGAAAGGAAAAGAAAAAAGAAGAGAAAAGAGAGAAGAAGAAAAGATAAGGCAAATGCTTTAACATTAAATATTTTTATGGTATTTCCTCACAATCACTATAAACACATCTGTCCTAACTTCTTATAAAATGAATTGTTTTATTACATTCTTTAAATCATATTATTTAAATGTACCTGTTATCTGACAAAATATAACTGAAATATTGTGATAAAAAAGAAATATTTCTTGCCCTCTCTTTCTCTCTCTCGTTTTTTTTTCCCCCAGTGATCTTCCCTACAGAAAATAGCAAGTCCTTGGGAAATTATTATTAAACAATTCATCATACAACTATCACTTTCTTCTGATTCGTTTTGCTCTGTAAGATATTATTATAGTTACTTGTGTTGAGATTTTCTACAACTACCAAGTTATTATCATATGGCTCCATTTTTAAATTAAACTAAGTTTAGCTTTTGTGATATTTAAAATGGACTACAATTTTGAGTACAGCTATCCAGAAATTAGTATTTCCAGTTTATTTTTAAGTGCTCTCTTCCATATATGAGATATAACTAAATGAATCCTGGATTTGGTGGTAGATGGTCTAAGACTTTGCTGTCCCACATTGTGGCTTTGTGAACTTAAAAAAAAAAAAAATGAGGGCACCTTGTAGAATAACGAGCTCCACATCCATACCCATTAAATGGTGTTAAAAATTGCTGTCCTTGATAGTTTATAGGCTTATTTTTAAAATCAAGTGAAATGATGTATATGAAAGTACATATATCATTTGGTAAATGATAAAGTACTAAGCAATTCAGCACATACGTTTTGTTATAACATTTTTTAATTTAAAGTGCACGGATTTTTTATTGTAAAAGAGATCCTTTTTAGCATGAAAATATAAAAATCACAGCTTTAAAAACTGAATCCAAGCAATTAAAATTTCAACAGGATCCTTAGAAAACACTGGTGATGTGTTTCCAGCACCATAAAGTCAGTGACAAGCAAAACTGCAAGTTGTTGTATAAAATTACAGACTATCTGCTTTTGCAGTAATCCTCTTTATGGCTTCAAAGAAAAACGGTAACGTCAAGGTCTTGGGTGGCTCTAGGACATTGATTGCCAAACCAAACCATTCATTCCAAATGATAGAAAACTAAGGACGGCACACTGCTGCAAGCTATTTTTCAGCCAAAAGGATGAGATTTGTCTCATAGATGGGTCTGACATATGATATAGATTTCCAATGGGTTGAGGTTTCCCCAGTTACAGGGTGACTTTCTAAGAGTTGCTGCTTTCTGAGGGTGGAGAATGGCCCCTAGTGGGGAACTGAAATTCAATATTTTACATATGAATGCTTTTCTCTAGAAGGAAGTCTCTGTTGAACTCGCTCTGTGGAACTGTATGCCTAGTATGCCCCAATGTTTCCATTTCTTCTGTACAGAGCCGTTGCTTCAAGATTCTTGTAATAACAATTGATAACATTTTGGTAGTGGTTGCTCCAAGCCAAGGCTCATTCTAACCAATCTAAGCACTCTACCTATATTAATACCTCTAATTCTCACCGCAACCATGTGAGCTAACTATTACTACCATCTCAATTACAAGTGAGCACACTGAGACATAGAAACACTATTAATATGTCCACATTCTCCCAGCCAGCAAGTAATGGAACCGAGAAACAAACCCAAGCAAACAATCTGATTTTCTGGAAACTGAGCCCAGAGCTCCCATTCTATCCTGCAATACAGGGTCTAATAAGATTGAAACAACAGCAAAAAAGAGGAAATAGTGCAGCTTAAAAATTCCACTTTAATATGTGTGTTTTCCCCACCTCTTTCCCTTTTTTTCCTGACTTGCCAGAAAGAAGAATTGCGTTAAAGACTCCCTCCCCTCACAAAACTGTCTGTTTTCAAGTACATATAACCTAGAAAAACTTGATGGGCAGTACTTCTACATTTCAGTGCTTTGCTTATATGAAGGGAACCATTTCCGGTTCTTCCACATGGAGCCCAGAGACGAAGGGAAGCTCTAAAGAATCTTTCTCTCTTGTAATTACTGGGAAATGATGTGAGATATCTTCCCCCCATATGCTATGCTTCAGACTCTATACAAAGAAAATGAGAGGAAATATTGATGATTCAGTAAAACTGGTAAAACATACTTGGTTGAAATCAGTTTTGAAATTAAATTTTGACTTGTTTCTCTAAAGATACCACTATTATTTGTATAAATAGCACCAGAGTACATCTGCTATTTAGCTTTGTGTGAGGTTTTCCCTATGACTGAGATTTAGGGAAACACCACTTCAGGGTGAAAGCAATTTTAAGGTTATCATATAAGTGACAAAGACATTGATCTGACAAGATATGCTCAAGAGACCCCAGATGCAGCTGTAGAATTCCTTTTGGCTCTCTCACCCATAATTTCATAGAGCTCGGTATAATTAACACACTTCACGGGATTTAAGTAACATTTGTTGCTTCTCTATCAGAATGCAAATTTGAGAACGATATGGATCTGCGCAGGAGACGGGGACAACTGTTCTCGAGGTAATAACTTGTGCACAGAAAGAGGTGACAGATACAGCATCACTCAGGTTTTATTAGGGAGTTAGCATATGTTTTATTGCAGCTACAAATGTTAAAACCAGATATGTCATAAAATTAACTAAAATTAAATGGTTTATTGTCATTTTGGAATTCTTAGTCTCCATTTTCTTAAAAGCTATATTAAATAATAGAGCCTGCTGTTGTCAGCAGAATACATAAGTGTGGATAAATGGGAATACAATCTTCTAAACAAACAAACAAACAAACAAACATTTACTGGGTCAGCAGCCACTGTTGAGGCAGGAAGAAATTATCTCAACAATAGGAAGAAATTATTGACCAGGGGTGTGTGTGTGTGTGTGTGTGTGTGTGTGCACTTTAAAAAGTGATGCTCAGTCAAACTTTCTAACCCTGGGACTCGTTCTCTTCTGTACTAGGTTAGAGCATTTGATAAAAGAATCAATTAGAGAAATGGTTTATTCCCCTGTCCTATATTTATGTGAAATGAAAGCAACATAATGCAAACCACTCATTATATAATGATGAGGTAGACTGATTTGTTTATTTTTTGCCTAATTCTGAAATTTGCCTCAGACATCATCAGGTCTCCTCGAATACAGATAGGGAAAATCACGCAAAAAATCCATTACAGGATAAATCTTTTGAAACAACACTTTCGTGTAGGAATATAATTTAAAGTTTATGTACGTACTGCTTTTACTTAACAAAAAATTGAATGCAAATGAATAAATGTACAAATGTATTTTCTTTTATGTGTATAATGTATCTGTACATTAATGCACATATAATATGTATAATTTCATTCAGTGTTTCAAGTTTACGTATATTTATATTACATATTTCCTCAAGCACATTATCTGCACTAGTTCTACTGCTCAGGTTGCTCACATAGGTTTCTCTCTCATATAAGACAAGAATAAATAAATACATAAATCCAGACACATGCAACAAATCAAGCTTTCCTTAATGTGTTCAACTTTGGCAAGACCCTGATCCAAGAGAATGCTCCCATGCTTTTATACACATAAAACTAGGGGCGCCTGGGTGGCGCAGTCGGTTAAGCGTCCGACTTCAGCCAGGTCACGATCTCGCGGTCCGTGAGTTCGAGCCCCGCGTCAGGCTCTGGGCTGATGGCTCGGAGCCTGGAGCCTGTTTCCAATTCTGTGTCTCCCTCTCTCTCTGCCCCTCCCCCGTTCATGCTATGTCTCTCTCTGTCCCTAAAATAAATAAAAAACGTTGAAAAAAAAATTTATGCACATAAAACTGTATTGAAGACTCATTTATCCCATATGTCTCTTATTTTTATTTAACCACAGACAAATTATTTTAAGCTTTCAAGATCATTTTAGAGAACTACAGCAGTACTTCTTTATATCAATAGTGGATTTCAAAAATAAATTATGAGAAATGTAGTGGCTAAGCTAGCATGAACGGCATACTGAATAAAATCAAAGTCTCATTATCACACCACATGAAAAGAAGCTATGAGCCCCTAAGTAGAAATGGTGCTTTTAAATTCTAAACTTTACTCTATAGACCATATATCAAAGCTTATTGAAGAGGAGAAATCTACTAGAAAGAATAAGGAATGAAGTCTATATAGAAGTTAAGTTTCTTGCAAGTTGTCAAAGGGAAGTGTGCCAGTACTGAAGTAAGCGTAGTAGGAAAAAAGTAAAGGGAACATACAGAGTTCTACTCCAAGTGCAGATGCATGGAGAGATAAGACACTTAAACTAGAACGTCAATCAGTGCACTGCTTCCTTCATTGAGAATGTCTTGCTAAACAACGTGATTAGAAAGGTCTGGTAAACTACATAGTGAGCTCTGTGACTCAGATGCTTTCCATTTGGCTACAAACTTCACAGCTCATAGACTGCTTACAAAATCTGAGATGAATAGCCAATCCACAATAGCCAATCCACAAGCACACCTTGAGGAGCCCTGCAAAGGTATGTCATGATGTAAATTATTAAATAAGAGCTTTAAAACTGATATTTCTTGCAGTGATATATTGGAGGTAAGTTCTAATATAGAATATTAGAATTGGGGCAATAGTTTTTTTTTAACTTTATTTGATAAGTTTTATTTTTAAATAAAATTTAGATAATTATTTATTTGCAATTTGTATTTTTTTTTCTTGAGAGATAAATGATGCATCTCATCTAATCTTGATGATATATATAGCATATATATAATTTATCTGAATTTATATTTGAATTTATATTTATAAATTTATATGTATTTGCATTTACACACACACACATATATACATATATATACATATATATGTATATATACACATACATATATATGTATATATGTGTGTGTGTGTGTGTGTGTGTGTATATATATATATATATATATATATATATATATATAATTTATTTGAAACAATATGTGTACCAAAAGCTGAATTTAGGACGTTTTTAAAATCTAATACGAAATGTATTACTCCTATAATCTTTTAAGTCAATATTTGCTTTTCGTGTGTATTTTAGCTACTAGTACTAGGTCATTTCATATGAAATAACTCAATGCCAAGCACATAGCGATGATTACTTCTGAGGAAATGAATTTTAATTGTTACACATTTTTAAAATCACAACTAAATTTTAAGTGTGTTCATAGTTTTATAACATTTCGAAAATCATTCCTGGAACACTTAACAGCTGTGTTGCCATTCACACAATTTTGTGGTTCCCAGAAACTTGCCTTCAGATCACGAATATTATTCAGAAGTCTACAGTTTGCTTTGTGATACAAAGCCAAGTTTCTCTATAAACTTAATTTTAAAAATCAGAGAAAGAAAATGAAGTCTTTGTTTTTATTTGTATCAATTCGCATATTATTTTCAGATTCATTCACTGATACATAAGCTAGATCGTTTTTCAGATAATATAGCTTTAACACTGAGTAGGATTTACTCCATATTTATTCATCATTTATGTATGAAAAGAAAGAGATTTAATATTTTTCACTAAAAAATACCTATTATTCACTATTTCACTGATAAATAATTTGTTTCTCATCTCCAGACTAATACGAGTTAGATCTTGGCTCAGGTCTTAAAGTTCCCAGTTTATTTTGGGCTATAAATAAATAAAAAATCCGGTTACATATGGATATTTAAGAATTAAGCACAGATGGTCTGTTTGAGCTAAGAAAGAGAGGTTAATTCTTAATGCAGCATAGTATTAATGCTCAGATTTCCCTGTTTCAATCTCCTGAAGTCATGAATTAATCTTAAATTGAAAAACATGCAATAAAAGAGTGAGAAAAAGTTTTTTTTTACGTGCCAGTGCACACTGTGTACAATTTTGAGAAAGCAAAGTGGTGTCAAAACTTTTAACAATTTCTTCAGCATCAAGGGTTAGTGTTTTCAACATCAGCACCGTAAGAAGGCAGCACCCAGAATAACTATTCGCTTCTCTGATACTGCAAAACACGATTGACAAAGAAAATAGGAATCATCCTCAGGACTGATGACGACTTCAGTGGGCATCCGCTGCTATCGTTGTCATCAGTAGGTTACAGGAAGAATGAAGAATGGGAATATTTAGGGGTTTCCAAAATTAAATAAGAGAGAATCAGAGGACATTTTACTGATTTCTACCGTGACTAAAACTTGTCATTCTCCACTCCACTCCTTCCAGCGTCCATGGCCAGGCAAATAAACGGTGCATTATTAGAACAGTGATAGAAACAACAGATTGAATTGAAAATATTATTCTTTTTTGTTTCATTTTGATTCAACCTGTATTTTATTGGTTCAAATCAAATCTAATTGCCTGAATATCACTACTCTAAAACATAAATAATATTGAAATTATAATTTAGTTTACCATTATTGCAATAAAATAGTTATAAATATTCTGAAATTGATTGACTGTAATTATACACAAATTTTAGGGGCAATTTCCCAGAATGGGTCATTTTCTTCAAATATCCCTAAGATATATCTGGTGCATCACAAGCAGTGTGGGAAATCTACACACAGGGATAAAATTAAAAAATGAGACAAAACAGAAACAACAGGCTTTCTGAGATGCCCGGGTGCCTCAGTCGGTGGCTCAGTCAGTTGAGCATCCGACTCTGGATTTTGGCTTAGGTCATGATCTCACCGTCATGAGATTGAGCCCCACATCTGGCTCTATGCTGAGTGTGGAGCCTGCTTGTCATTCTCTCTCTCCCTCCGCTCTCTGTACCCCTCCCTTGCTTATGTCCCCTCCAAATAAATAAACATTAAAAATAAACCCCACAGGCTTTCTGTATTTCCTGAGAAATGTCCAAATACTCGATAAATATTAAAAAGTGAATGCAATCTGCCTTAAAAAAAGTTAAATAAATATAAAATGTTGCTTTAAAAAACGCAGATTCAATGGTATATTCATTTAACACTTGGTACACAGTATGCATTCAACAATCTTTAGTTAATAATATCCTATGAATGGATAAAATATAGGTCTTCTAGCCAGAAATAAACATAATGCACAAATTTGGTTTTTCTGTATTTTAATTAAGAGCTTTTCTATCCTCTTTGTAAATTTAAATGTCAAAGCTCCTAACATACCATCATACAGAAACAGAAATATTGTCCCATATGGGAACACATGACAAGTTCTGTACTCTCCTTTCTTTGTAGTTCTCCTTCCCAAACACTTCTGATTTCCAACATTCCTGAAAATCTCAGTAATGTTGAGCAACTATTTTGTAATTCTAGGGAAAAGTGTCTTTGAACTCTACTAAGCACACACTCAATTTGGTAATTCTTAACCAGAATTTCAGGACTAAGGGCATTTCAATTAGTTTATTCTTTAAGAATGAAAATTGATTGCCCATTAGGAAAAGAAAAATTTAAATTCACTTTTCACAAGAAGCTTAAATAAGTCACCAGGCGTTGATAAAGCCTTAGGATTAGGAGGGGAAAAATCTTTTTTGATAAATTAAGTGTATAGAGCTCAAGTAAAGCATCATTTTGTTCTAATTACATTTCGCTACACAAAGTCAAAATTTTTGAGTTTTTATTAGACCCAGAATTATCGGTGGATTATATATGCTGATTATGCAGTCCTCTGGTGACAAAAAGAATACCCCTCTTCTCTTTGATATCTTAATCTTTCATCTAAGCATCTATGTTACTCATTTAGCTGCATTTAGTTTTTGAACTGTATATTCAAATACCACAGTATAGTGCCCTTTAATCTTTTTTTTTGATACACGATTCCCTCCAGTATATCAAAATGTTTTGATAATAAAGCTTCCCAAAAAACAATTATGAGAAATACACTCATCAAAAATATACTCATGAGATACACTTATCTAACTAATTGAGAATTTGATAATGATTTCTCTTCAATTCCAAAGCATATTAACAAGTGACATCTCTCATTCTTCCTATTCATATCTAATATGTTATAATTATGATTCACTAGTCATTATTACCCCTACTGTTATTATATCACATTTCCCGCCGGAGAACATTTTGTTCATCACATATTTCTAGTTGTTTTAGTTTCCCAAATTGTAGCTCCTTCCAAAAATTCCCAAGCTAATACATAGTCTCACTACAAGGGTAGTAGAGTGTCTTGATTATGTTAGGTGCTCAATAAATGCATATTTTTGAGGTATACTAATATAATCTCAAATAGTATGGTCCAATGATAAAAACCTGTGAATACTATCAAGATGGTGTAGTAAAAATGATCTTTGTAACAAGTGAGTAAAATAGGGATCAAATATAATAGCTCTTTAAAGAAAATATACATGGAGACACATGCACATTTTTTAAAAATTACAAATGGAGGCTTTAAAAAACATTAAAGTTTGATTAGATTTGCTTCAAGAGAGTGTGCTGTGGATTATAAATTGTATATATGGACTATTTCACAGTGAAAGAGAGGAAGCTACACTATTTACCCTGAAGAATATGTTACGGGCCACCAGCAATCTTAGAGGCAACCTTTCTGATTGTACCAATTATTTGTTTGAACTGCTTTTAGATGATTGCTATTATCAGAATATTTGCTTGCATAATTTTTCACTCCAATTCTCACATAAATCTCTTAGCATAAAAATCATTGTAATCTTAGATTAAGGATAGCTACAAGATAGATAAAAAGCCAACAGCATGATATATTTTCTTCAAAAATGATCAATTTAATTTCATCAAAATTAAAAACCTCCACTATGTGAACGACACTGTTCAAAGACTGATAGACAAGCCATGGAGACTTGAGAAAATATTTCCATTATATATATCTCACCAAGAGCTTGTAACTAGAATACATAAATAGCTTTTAAAATTCAGTAATAAAAAATAAACAAACCACTTCCAAAAGTGAGCAAAGATTTGAACAGACACTTCACCAAGGAAGAGAGATATGAAAGATACATGGATGGCTACTGAGTACATGAGAAGATGGCATCATTAATCATCAGGAAAAATGCAAACTAAAACTATGATGAGATGTTACTCCAAAAAAGACTGACTGTATCAAGTTCTTTCACATTCAGAGCAACTATAACTCTCATCCATTGCTGGAAAGAATGCAATGTATTAAAATAATTTTGGAAAATATTTTGGCATGTGCTTACAAAGTTGAACATATGCTTACTAAATGAGCTAAGCAATCCTAACCCAAGAGAAACAAAAAAATGTGTTCATTCAAAAATGTTCACAAATGTTTATAGTACCTTTATTCATAATGTCCCCAAACTGACGATAACCTAAATATTCTTCAGTGGTGAACAGATGAACAAACTGTTCCATACAATGAAATACTATTCAGCACTAAAGATGAATAAACTATTCATATACATAACAATAAGGATGCATTATGTTAAGTAAAAGAAGCCAGACCCAAAAGGCAGAATCATATGCTGTAGTATATAACATTCTGAACAAGATAAAATTATAGGGACAGAAAAGAAATTAATGGTTGCCAACATCAGGATGGACGACAAAATGTGAAAGTGGAATTTCACGAAATGATAGAGCTCTCCTACATCATGATTGTGATGGTGGTGACGTAATTGTAATGTCAAAATTTTAGAACAGAACCTGCAAAGGGATGAGTTTTATTGCATGCAGAGAAAGAAAAGAAAAAGAATAATCATACTAAGTAGGTTGGCAGTGACTGCATTTAGGCATAAGGCCTGCATTCAGCCCAGGTTGGCTCCAATTTGTGAAAACATTGCAAAATGAAGAAACAGTTTTGATCTTAACTTCTAAATGAGAACGCATCATGAAACTGAAATAATGTTAGAACTGTAATTAGTTTCTCAGTCTGGCTTAGTATGTGTATGAATTTTAGTAACCTTAGTCTTCAATCTATGTATAATATGTAACCATCATTCTTTCTGTGAAGAAATTCATACCAAAATTTATCTTGGGATTCTTGAACTAATCATTGTACTGTTGACAGCAGTTACCTACTGTGTGAAAGGGTCATAGACTCAGTTTGAAAGATAATTAAAAATGTCAAAAGTGCATTAGCATTCTTCATCTGTATCTCCATAAGCAAAGTTAATTTTCCAAGTCAGTCAAATTTCAAGTATTCACAATCATGGTACAAAAGGGACTAAAGCAGGTGACAGTCATTGATGAAGCCAGGGTATACAGGTGAAAGGGTGAGGGAGGAAATGGTAGAACCTTGAAATTGAAATTCCCAAGAAGTTTCCATATGTGTATGTGTATGTGTGCAAGTGCGTGTGTGCGTGTGTGTGTGTGTATGTGTGTGTGTGTGAGAGAGAGAGACAGAGACAGACAGAGACAGTGACAGAGAGAGAGCATGCAGTTTCCTGAAAAGCACCAGTGAGCAAAACCATCACTAGATTCCCACAAAGATGGTGGTCAATTTAGTAGAAGGTTTAAGAAGAAAAGGGAGCCTTTTAGGTATACTTGGTATTCATGAAGAAATCCAATTTCACAGTATATCTTTTAGCAACTAAAGAGAGATGGAGTGCCTGGGTGCCTCAGTCGGTTAAGCGTCTGACTCTTGATTTCTGCTCAGGTCATGATATCATGGTTTGTGGGTTCAATTCAGGCTTTGCACTGACAGTGTGGAATCTGCCTGGGATTCTCTGTCTCTCCTTCCCACCCTGCCCCTCCCCTGCTCATGCGTGTGCTCTCTCTCTCTCTCAAAAATAAATAAATAAACATTTAAAAAAAGAGAGACTAAAAGAGAGATCACAAAATTTAGGAATTTTTGCAAAGAGTGGAAACAGATTTTTTCTTTCTTTCTTTCTTTCTTTTCTTGAAACACATTTCCTGACCTTCTCTTGTGAAATTAAAATAGGAAAAATAAGCATCAAGGAGAAATAATGGCAGTGATGTCTGCCAGATAAAAAGGCACCTGGTTCTAAGTTCCATAGATTCACCAAGTTATATTTCTTCACAAGGGAAACTCTCATATGGCTGGGAGTTTGCTGCGCATGAAGGTGGGCCTATTTCCTTATCTGGGAACACTACTGCTTGGGGCAAAAGTGTGGGGCAAAAGTGTGTTTTTAAGAAAAACATGGTATCATATATCATTAAGTTAAGCCAAAGATATGGCTTAGCCCCTGTGAGATCCTCGGTGTATAGATGAGATTCAAGAGAAGGAGCTCTATCTCACTGATTTGAGCAGTGCTGTGTTCTGTGACTAAAGTGTGGGTGACTCAAACACACTCTTCCTATGGTTCAAGTCCTATAAAATATATACCCACACGTTCTTTTTACTTAGGGTTAGGTATATGACACATTGTATACTATCTTGAGGACAACAATTTCAACATGAAGTGATTTTATTTTGCTATTTTCTTTTCTTCCTTTTTGATTTTCCTACCTATTATACTTATTCAAATTAGATTTCACTTGGAGAACTGGAAGCTTAACTCTCTTTTTACAGACTTGGCTTAATTTATTTGACCTACTTGACTCCCTGCTTTCAGTTTTAGTTTCCCAGGTAGCCATGTGAAAGACATTGAGGACTGTTTGTTTAACCATAGATTTACCACGTGATTTTCTGAAATCATCACACCTACTGTTTTAGAGTCACGGTGAAAATGGGGCAGGGTTTCCCATTTCTAGACAGTTATTCATAGAATGATGGAGTAGTAAAAGCCTTTAGAGGCCACCTGTTTTCTTAGTTTGCCAGAAAGTTTTGCCTTTCTCAAACATTTTGGAACAAGAGAACAACAAAGGCCAGCCTTGAATCAATTCTTAAACACATAATCATAAAAATCAACTGCCCTTCCTTCATCAGGATATATGGGGGAGTTAGTACAGCATCTGGGTGCTAAAAACTGTGTCAATATACCTACAAAAGCTTTGAAAGCTTTGTGAAAATTTAATAGTATAGAATCTATATGTAACACCATATGAAAAATTGGGTAGTCAGTTAACTGAATAACTATTCTGGAAAAGTGATATTGCTAGGTCAAGCAAGTTGAGTTAAAATAACTAAGAATAAGAGTTGTATTTCCGTAACATTTAATAGACACATAGCCTAGAACTTTCTTTATTTTAGCCTTTCTTTTTCTTTTATTGAGTAGCTCTTGAGACTAAGTCATGATTGAAGAATGGTAATTAAATCATAGATATCTAGGGGCGCCTGGGTGGCGCAGTCGGTTAAGCGTCCGACTTCAGCCAGGTCACGATCTCGCGGTCCGTGAGTTCGAGCCCCGCGTCAGGCTCTGGGCTGATGGCTCGGAGCCTGGAGCCCGTTTCTGATTCTGTGTCTCCCTCTCTCTCTGCCCCTCCCCCGTTCATGCTCTGTCTCTCTCTGTCCCAAAAATAAAAAATAAAAAAATAAAATAAAATAAATCATAGATATCTAGAGCTGAAAGGGATATTGGAATAGGCTTATTCATTTCTCCTCAAGTAACAGATGATAAAACTAATAATTGAAATCATTAGACACTTCAACCAAATTCACTGAGATAACTACTGAGTCATACCACAGCTCAGACATTACAAAGTAGCATGATAGAGTTCAAAAAATGAACTGAAGTCAGAGCAAGTAAGATGGTTCAGAGTTCATGGCTAATATGCTCCTAAACTTATTTGCAAATAAAATAGTAAAAGGAAATAATTTATAAATGAATCCTGGCTTGTTATTGACTGTGTTTGGTCAATCAGATTAACTTCTGACTGATTCACATTCTTTATGGTTGGTCAGAAGGGACTGTGGCTGCTCATCAAATAAGCAGGTCATAGATGAAAAGTAAAGATGGTCAGGTGAATATTTGGACTAGTTTCAACAGGGATCTTTGAGTGCATCTTCATGGATTTGGGTGCAGCATAGCCAAATTTTGAAACAACAAAATTATACTCATTTATTAAATGCCAAGAAATCTGTTCATTCTTAGTTGTTTCTATTTGTCATAATTTGATAAATACATTAACAACATATTTCTTGTCACGCTTACTTGGATATCTTAAATACGTAATCAGATCATCTATTCTTTAGAAGGCAGACTCAGAGGTTTTCTTGCCATCTCTTTTGCATATGGTTTAAAATAACGCATTCGAGAATTCAGAATTTTAGAGTTAAGGGTTTAGAGATACTTTCTATACATACTTTATCCTAAAATATGGGTTGTAGCATTAAGGATGATAGAAATAATTTTTTTTGGCCAGCTTGGTATTTTATAGATATTTAACTTGTCTTCCATAGATTAATTGGCCATCTAAATCATATGAAAATAGAACTAAAATAGGAACAAACGTTTTATGTATTCTATCTCTTACATTTACTTTAATTCATCCACTATTTCACTTGTTTTCTTCCTTGTCATTTATTCAGAGGAATTGATAAGACATAAACATTGTTTCTCTGAAAAGTTTTTTTTCCCTCCTTGTAGAAATGGCCATGGCTCATAGGATGCAATAAATCACAATCAAGCTATGTTAAAAACATTTTGGAGCTGGTAGAAACTTATGGATAATCTAATATATGAACATACAATGTGAATAATAATACATAATGGTGTAGCTATCACTTTAGTTGGAAAGAAAAACTAGAAAAGTCACCAGCTCTTCACAGACTTAGAAAAACAAATCTATCAAGATAAGAAAATAGAAAATGATTGATGTTTGAAAGTAGTTCATTCAAGTGAACCTTCTTTGAGTCACAAACAACAAAATTTTAAACAACAAAATGGAATATTTAGTAAACATTTACTGAGAACTTATTATGCATGAGATACTTTGCTATATGCTATAAAACAGAGAACAAACAAACAAACAAAAAATCCACCACAATCCCATTTTAAATGTCATATTATAATCTAGGAGGTAGTAGGAGACCCATATATAAATATTTCTAAAAAGACAGTATATGATAAGTACCAGATGAAGATTGAGTAAAGTACTATGGAGCTCAGGCTTACCTTTTTTTCCCCCAACTCTTTGGAGAGGCATTTAATACAATTAAAATATTTGTTCTTCCGTGTAACACCTGTTGATATTTGAGAATGTATTGTCTAGGGTGGAGAGTGTAGCAAGATGAGGTCATGTATCAGAGACGTGGTGGCCAGAAGTGCAAGGAAGAAAATCAGGAAAATTTAAAGTAGTGGTGAATGTAGTCAAAAAGACAAAAATAGAGATCTGAAGAACCTAAGAAACAAAGAAGGAGGGATTGAACTAGTAGCACATGGGGAAAGTGGAAGGTACATGTAGCATGGGCACAAAAGATGATTATAGGAATCTAGTTGAACAAGGCAACTGTCTAAGCTTTTGGTCTCGCCAAGGATAACAGCCAAATTCAGTAAACATTTTTGACATCTACTATGTACCAGAACTTCGTCCAGCCTTGAAGATCACAATCTAATAAGGCAATTTCCACCTTTAAGGAGGCCAAAATGACTGGATAATATCAAAGTGAAATTGGCTGTTCTAAAATTCAAAATACAAAATGAATAACATTATTTAGTAAAAAGGACAAAAATCACTTGGATTTCTACTGTCTACCAGGTTTACATGGCGAGAGGTCATAAAGTGCAAGCTTTCAGATCAAGATATGTGGATGCCTAATCTCTGTTTGTTATTCCTTCCTCTGGAGAATACAAATAAGAATGGTTCTGGGGCGCCTGGGTGGCTAAGTCGGTTAAGCATCTGACTTCGGCTCAGGTCATGATCTCACGGTTTGTGGGTTTGAGCCCCACGTCCAACTTTGTGCTGACAGCTCGGAGCCTGGAGCCTGCTTCAGATTCTGTGTCTTCCTCTCTCTCTCTGCCCTTCCCCTGCTCACACTCTGTCAATCTCTCTCTCGAGAAATAAACATTAAAAAAATTAAAAAAAGAAGAATGGTTCCTATGTAATAAATAACTATGTGGGTTGTTTATTCTTTTCTCACCGGTTGTTTATTCATCATGGTCCTAGTGTCTGAGACAGTATCTTGTCCAGTGGGCATTCAACAAATATTTGTTGAATAGAATTTTGGGAAATATTAAGTGATATGATGTATGTAAAGTGTTTAGGCAGAGGAAACAGCACATAGAAATGCTATTGAATGTTAACTATTTTCTTAAAACTAAAAACACAGATTACAAGTGATGAAATATTCCTGGATTCCAGCTGTGATATCTGTGGCTTGTGAAGAGAGAAATGTTTTGAGAAAATACAGATTTGGACTCTGTTTAGTAAGGAAAAATTAAAAATCATTTTTTTTTAACTATTGAATTGCTAATTGGAAAAACTAATCACTTGTCCATTGATTTGCAGTGATTCTTCTTTGCAACTAAGCAAAGCCAGTAATATTTAAGTTCTCAGAGAATAATAACAAAATGAATTTTAAAAGAACATTTAATGAACTATTAATAAAGAAAACACCTGACTTTTCCATTATGCCTTTCTTCAGAGAATCAATAGACATGGAGTCACATTTACTATTTGGTGGGCCAATACACCTTCAGATACTGAACATTTATTTATTAGTATCTTTCTATATCCAAAGAAATTGTACAAAGAATTCAAAGATAAGAGAACCCAGATGAGGCTCATAAACTTTGCATACTGCTCTGTCAAGTTTAAAGGTAAAACACTAAACATGAAATAGTAATTAATCACAAGGGCAGACTAAGCTTTCCACAGAAACAGCAACAGTAAATGTACTTCTCATATAGCAGATGGACAAGGATGAGTTACGAGTAATATCAAACATCAGTAATGGATTTACTATTTTTATTTTTATTTATTTATTTTTTTATTTTTTTTTTATTTTTGGGACAGAGAGAGACAGAGCATGAACGGGGAAGGGGCAGAGAGAGAGGGAGACACAGAATCGGAAACAGGCTCCAGGCTCTGAGCCATCAGCCCAGAGCCTGACGCGGGGCTCGAACTCACGGACCGCGAGATCGTGACCCGGCTGAAGTCGGACGCTTAACCGACTGCGCCACCCAGGCGCCCCAGGATTTACTATTTTTAAATTCTGCGTTTTGAAAGTGTTTATTACTCATATTTTATAAGTGAACAGATTGTGACCTAGAGATTTTAAATGACTAGGCAAACTCATAGAGTTTGAGGGTAGTAGGCAACCTGAAACAAATTTTCACATCTACTGCTTTAAGCCCCTATTGATGACCATTGTATTTACTTTAGAGTAGACAAGGTTGCTTCCATTCTGAAGGCTTTCCACCATGACATGCCACATCCCCAAAACAAGATATTCTTGTCTATTCTGAGACACTCAGTTTTTTTCAAAGATAATAATTTATATCAAAAGTATCTTGGTTGATGGAAAGCATTTCTTCTTTGTTCATTATATGGAAAAATACATAGCATATTATTATCTTTTCTTATATAATACATTAAGACTACTCTCAGTTTATCACCATCAGTCTAATTACTAATTATTGATACATACACTGAGGCTTATCAAATGTTACCCTTTAATGATTAGCTACAAAAAGAAAACAAAGAGAATGAGGGGGAAAAAATCTTTCAAGTTCTTTTGTTGGTACTTGGTTCATTTATTTTGACAAGTGCAGTTTAATTTTAACAACTGGCTTAATCAGTCTTAATGCTGACTCACTCCAGGGAGCACTGAAGAGAACACATCAGCTTGAGGGCAGAAAACGTCTTTGCTGCCTTGTGATAGAAGACAGAATGTTTACTGTTTCTGTGTCTTTGCTGATAGACTTTTCAAGACTAACAATCAAAACATTCACTGAGCACCTTCTATGTCTGTAGACATATGCCTGCCATGAGAATTGATGCTAGAAATATTTTCGTGATCTTTATTTTCCATGACCCAAATAAAATGTTAGATAATGAAAATTTATTTTTTCCCCTTTTTTCCAAGTTTGGACAATTCCCTAGTCCATTTCTGAAATTTACCTTATTATTCTGAGTTTGACAAGGGCTCCAAGTCCTTACTGATTTGAAGATATTTGCTCACTGTCTTCTATGGATGACAAAATAGAGTGTAATGCAATACTAAGGGGGCCATCACTCGAGATGCAGAAAACAAGATGGTCTGCATTATTTCAAACTACAGAATGTCAACTAATATTGAAAATTAAATTTAGAGGTAACACTATTATAAAATGACACTAGTTGAGCATCCAACTTCGGCGCAGGTCATGATCTCATGGCTTGTGGGTTCGAGCCCTGTATTGGGCTCTGTGTTGATAGCTCAGAGCCTAGAGCCTGCTTCAGATTCTTTGTCTCCCTCTCTGCCTGCCCCTCCCCTGCTCATGCTCTGTCTCTCTCTCTCTCTCTCTCTCTCTCTCAAAAATAAATAAACATTAAAAACATTTATAAAATGACTCCAAATGTCAAACACTTTGTTACTTAGTGTCAAGTCATGTCTCTAGAAACAAAAGGACAGACAGAAAAGCAGGCTGAGGGTAATGTGTAAACAAATAATAAATAAGTAAATGAAGTTAAAGAGAAATTTTTTTCTCTCAGGTTGGGGATAGAAAATGCCCACAAGATGATTTATCAACACAACGTGAAATACCGCAAGGCATAGAACGATTCTTAAACTTAAGGGAACCAATAAACTCATGTCTCAGTGCCTGGGGGAGGTGTGAGGGTGGATGTAGCAATATGGTCACATGATCACATGTTTATGGAACATCTGTGCTTTAATGATAAGATCACTCCACTACCACTTCCCCTCTGGCATACTTGCCACTGTGTTAGTGCCCTCAGAGTGACTGGAAATTATTGAAATCTGTCTAAGGGAAGTTGAGTTGGAAATACTCTCAGTTTGGCTTTAAAAAGGTATTCGTGTGGTTCACCGTTGTTTTCTTATAGCTAAGTTATTGCCAGCTGCCCTAACGTGTGACAGTTTTCCAGGAAATCTTCTACTTCCCACTGCATCACTTTATGTGACATGCTATCAACTCAGATTTCTGGTACAAGCCAGAAGTCATAGAATCGGGTGGGCATATTTTATGTCCCCAGTATCACATAGAGAGCTATGTAGGAAGTGAAATTGAAACAAGGTTTGACATGTATGGAGCAAGAGGCTAGTCTGTGGAAAATTCTTCCAATAATCAGGCCAACAAATGTATAAGCCGACAGTTTTAATACTTAGTCAAAACAGAAATTCTCTCTTGTCATAAATGTGCTCAATAATGTGGCATATACAATTGTAAATGTATTACACAATAAAATTATTTTAATTTTTTTCTGTATGAAATTATTATGTAGGAATTATTCTGACACCAAGAAGCAGATTGTAACAGAAAGTTTCAAAGCATAACAAGATCGTTAATTCAAATATTTTGAATAGAAATAATGACTAAGCTCTTGAATTATTTGAAAATACAATTAATAAAGACTGTAGCATTTAAACATATTAAAAATTTTCTTTTAAGTTTACATATTTCAGGAGTGCCTGGGGGGGCTCAGTCGGTTGAGCATCCGACTCATAATTTTGGCTCAGGTCATGATCTCACGGTCATGGGATCAAGCCAATGTTGGGTTCTGCACTGAGCGTGGAGCCTGCTTAAGATTCTCTCTCTCTCTCTATTTCTCTGTCCCTCTTTCCCTCTCCCTCACTCATGCTCTCTCTCTAAAAAAACAAATAAATAAAAATTTAAAAATAATTTAAAAAATTAAATTAAATTTACATATTCATTTTCTTTCTAAATAATAAAATAAATGAATATACCCTAAAGCTCATTATATGCCACTAAATACAAATAACAACAAACTGATTAATGAGTTATATCAATTAAAAGTGTATTCATTTTTTATCATTGCACAAGACAATGTTAAGTATTGAAATTTTACACAGAAACTTGATATATATTTAAACATACTATTAAACACCAGTGGCCCTCAAGGTAATAACAATAACAAAAACTAGAGATTTATGGAAGATAAAGTTGGCTTCTAGCTCTTATGTTTAGGATTAAAATTTGAGCTAGGATTTCATGGAGGTGTAGAATTTGTGTCAGAAGAAAAAAATGTCACCAAGAAGTGAAAAAGTCATACTGAGAAAGACAAATACCATATGATTTGATTTAATGTGGAATCTAAAAAACAAAACAAATGGATAAACAAACTAAAAGCAGAATCAGACCTATAAATACAGAGAACAAGCTGATGGTTGTCAGAGGGAAAGTGTAGGAAGATGGGCAAAATGAGTGAAGGGGAGTGGGAGATACAGGTTTTCAGTTATGGAATGAATGAGTCATGGGAATAAGAGGCACAGCATGGGGAACATCATCAATGATACTGTAATAGCATTGTATGTTGAGCACAGCATAATGTATAGAGATGTTGAATCACTATACTCTACACCTGAAACTAATGCAACATAGTGTGTTCATTATACTCCAATAAAAAATTAAATGCTAGCAAAGAAAATGTAGACAAAGGTAAAAATGTTAATAAAGGTTAAAGTTCCTTCTGAAATGGAGGTAATTTGTCTAGAGGAGATGATTTGTTGATAAGGTATATTATATTAAATAGTTAGATGTTAAATAATTTTATATTATATTGTTTAGATGGTTTGGAGCCATTGAATATTGTTGAGAAAGATAATCACATAACTGGTGTTAATTTTATTCTTTTTTTATACTAATGACAGTACACATGACTGAATGACAAGTTGATATGAATATGAAGGAAAAGATTCATGTATTGGATGACTGAGTACAAAGGATTAATTTCAAAGTCACTTTCCTCCATTACACTGTATGATTAAAATCCACTTATGCAAATGACTTATGAAACTATATACGATATTTTAATTTTTGCCATCTTTATTTAAAGACAAAATGTAGCTTCAATAATTTATTTATAAAAACTGAAATTTCTCTTTTGGTAGCTTGAACATCACTTATCTTACAAATAATAGTAGAAATGTGTTAAGAACTATAGTTAAACTATAGTTAAACTATATATGCTATAAAACAGCAAAACCATCATTTGCATGTTCACTGATAAATTTTTAGATTGAAAGGGAACTCCAAACTATTTTTCTTATATTTATAAATAAATAAATAAACCAGCATTGGAACATATCAGATGTGCTCCAGCCATTATTGATTCTTTATGATGCTTCCTCTGCAAGGAATGATAAAAGGAAGGAAAAGATGGGAGTTTCAGAAAAAAGACTCTACGTTGATCCATTTAAAGATGTAATTTATAATTAATTATTAAAATAAAACTTGAGCAAAGTGATTCAATAATTGACTAATTGAATTTCTATTCCTACAATGATTCATGTGTCCAATAAAACAAAGCACCATTTTATGAGCAAGATTTATTCTTACCCCTTTTAAAGTTTGAAAAATTTTCATCAGTCTTTTTCTTTCTAATGTCTATAACTTTTGTTGCTACAATTATCTAATAATTCTTATGAGAATTAAATATTGAATAGTTTGCTTTCTTAATATATAGTTAAGATTGTTTGCATGACTAACATATATTCAAAATACACGTTTAAAGACATCTACTAGGTCTGGTGAAGCAGACTGATTTTCTCATAGCCTCCCATTATGTACACCTCTATATATTTGTTATTTGTTTTGTTTCTTTACTTCTTTTCACATTTACTCAAAGTCAGGGATCACCATCTCTTCTTACACAAAGCAAAAACATTTTGTTCACCTCTTAGTTCTTTGTCATAGCTGTTTTTATTCTCTTGCTTTATATAATATAGAATTCACACAATACTTTCCTAATAAGTGCTATTATTCTAGTTATTTATATATAACACTAACTTAACAAGTACACTTAAAAGTTAAAATATCAGTTGGGGTGTCTGAGTGGCTCAGTTGGTTAAGTGTCCGACTTCAGCTCAGGTCATGATCTCACAGTTCGTGGGTTCGAGTCCCGCAACGGGCTCTGTGCTGACAGCTTGGAGCTTGGAGCCCGCTTAGGATTCTGCATCTCCCTCTCTCTCTGCCCCTTCCCTGCTCGCTCTCTCTCTCTCTCTCTCTCTCTCTCTCAAAAATAAATAAACACTAAATTAAAAAAAAAGTTAAAATATCAGTAATTTTGTAAGATTAATATTTTGACCCTTTCTTTTTATTACAGTATTTTCTGAATGACAAAACCTAAAAAAATGCCAAAATCACAAACACTGGATGTGTGTTATTTAGACTATGTATCATAAAAAAAAAATGACAGCCACAGATGAATACAACAAAAATCCACCTACTAGGTAAAAAGAAACAGCCTGATTTCTTCTAGTGGACATGTAGCTTGTTTTTAGACACCATACTAAAGAGAAGTGATTATCATCACATGAATGTAATTTTTAAAAAATCTCCAAATGCTCAATGTGATCATTTACACAATCTAACTCATGGCTATAAAGATACAGTGGAATTTCTATAATTCAATTGTCTCATTTCTAAGTGGTAAAACATTTTTATTTTAATGATCAATATTTTGAGGTAATTAATAGCAAATGATCTATTCCCCATTTTGTCTCTCTTCTTAAGAAATATTAAGAAACATAATATCTGATGTATTTTAAGTTCCTGGTTCTTCTACAGATAAAGTTTAATATCAATTACAGTTTTTAATTCATATACAATAAATAGTACTGATTTTTCCTTTTGTGATTCTACAATACCTATAAGTCTTTCATCCTTCTTTAAATTTTCTGCATTCTTCTAACCTCTAATTACATGAACTCAAGAAGTCAGGTATAAAGCAATGCAATAATATGAGAACTATCTTCTGTGAGACATCTTTGTAAACTATGTCCACTGTGTACTCATCCAGATTTCAATATTATGAGGAATTCACACATATCATTAAATGAAATTCCTGACTTCAAGGAACATAAAATCCTGACTTAGCATGGAGATAGGAGAGCTATTGCTTCTGAAGGCCATAGTGTGAATGGCTAGACAAGAGACAGAGCCTTGAATCCAGCTTTGTGCTGAGCACAGAGCCTGCTTAAGATTCTATTTCCTTCTCCTCTCCTCTTCCTCTCTTCCTCTCTCACTCTCTCTATCTTAAAACACACACACACACACACACACACGCACATACACGCACATACACGCACATACACACACATACACACACATACACACTAAATCTGTCTGAGTAGGATTTCTAATCTGTATCTCATTTACTATCAACACATTTTAAGTGTTAGTGTTCATGTATTTAATATAAAACTCCCATGGATCATCAATAAACTTTGGTTTCCTGTCTATGACAGAATTTGCATGTTGATTTCCCTAACAGGAAGACAGGAACATACAGATAATGCAAAATACTGGAAGTGAGACATATTAAATTCATGCCAAAAATGCTATTGGAGTTAATTTGTTATACCTGATTCGATATATTGGGATTGTTTGAAGTAAACTCACAGTAAGTCAAATCATTTGGAAAAAAATATAAAATAAATTAGATCATACATATGGAAAGTATGATCTTGTAAACAATTCATATTTACAACAGTGTGCACTGCCTGATTACCAAGCTGCAGGTGAGATTTATGTATCCTCTTTGCACTTATCTGTTGTTTGTGAGTATATAGATTTTGAAAGCAATCTTTCTTCCCTTTGTTTTCATAAAATAAAGAGAACCATGATGGTTCTGTATCACATCAATAAATATCACTTTCCTAATGGTTAATCAAGATTCTTAGTTCTGAGTCTATGATATAAATGAAAAGTGAGGGAATATATTTTATAATCCATTCCACATATGGTTCTGTGGCACTTTTATTTTAAAACCTCTAATATTGAGTTAAATTAATAGTTTAACTAGGATATAAATGTATACAGAGCTGTGACTATTTTATTTAAAAAGGTGGTTTTACTGACTATTTTCTTGCAAAATTTGCTTATTTAGGTATAAATCAAATGGCAAATTTCTATAACTGTCTATTCATGTACAGGTAAGGAACATTATTGTCCCATGGTGTAATAAGGAATTTGGCTTTGCCCAAAGAGAGATCTGGCCTTTGTCCCTGGCTAACCTAAAAATCCTTGAAATTTCCCAATGGATAGGAATGTCTTTGTTATTCGTGGTAGGCATCTGGAACTATACCTGATGGCTTATGCTAACAGGGTGATTGAGGCCCCTGAGGCCACATGCTATCAGTCAGGCTTGTGGATAGGATGGGGAGGGCATTGGAGATTGAGTTCACCCAAAGATGCAATGACTCAATCAGTCATGCCTGTGTAATAAAGCCTCACTAAAACTCTGGTCACCAGCGTTCAGGTGAGCTTGCCTGGGTGGCAATGCTTTGAGTGTTTACTCATATAATGTAGATGGGAGAAAGTAACATAGTCTGTGAGTACACAGGAAGAAAGTGACCAGAAACTCCATGTTTGCTCTTCTAGACTTTGTCTTTTCCTTTGTTTGCTTCTAACTTGTACCCTTTTCCTGAAATAAACATAACTGCGAGTATAATAGGTTTCAATGACTTCTGTGAGTCTTCCCAGTGAGTTATCAAACCTGAAGGTGGTTTGGGGGAAAACCCAAAACTTAATAGTTATTATTAGAAGTCTTGAACAGACTTGGCCTCTTGGTCTTGTAGTTTGGTTAACTCGGGGTACCCGCAAAGCTAAACTGTGTAGCGGGCAATTCTCTTTCTTTTTATTTTAAATATATTATAATTGAATGAGTAATCAAGGTATGAATATAATTCTATATTTACATTTGTGTAGAACCAATTGGTAGCTCCTATAATGTAATAATTCAATATCTTCAACTGATTGATTTATAAAATAATGTACTTGATTTTCTTTTATGAAAGTATTTTCACACATTAAAAAATCCAACTGTTAAATATTATGTGTAAGGACATCATTTATAATATCATTGTTTAAAAATAGTATGGGTGTAATAATTTTAATTAGGAAAACATCTAAAATTTTAGTCTTGTCTGTGTAGCCAATGCATGTTTGTTTGATCCACTAGTTTATTTTTCATGATGATGCACTGTTATTTTTACTAATACTCTCATGAGACTGCCTGACTTATTCTTAGAAGGGTTCTGAGGGTGACTTAGGGCTAACAAATTCTGCTAATTATATTTACCTCAAACAGATGACATATTCATAAGATAATTAAAATAAGGAATTTTTAGATGAAATGTGAAGTATTTCATAAGCATTGAGTGATATCCTGACACTAGTGACATAGTGAAATACAGACCCTGGCATGAAGATAGTGTTTCTAAAAGCTGCTTGGAAAAATAACACCATACATTTAGGTGCTATTGGCTACCAGTTTAAGAAATTTGAGAGCATTAGACTTAGAAAACACCAGAAAGTAAGAAAATCTTTCATTCTTTGTTATTTTACTTTTGAACTCAAAGCTGGTATACTTTTTCAGTAGTCAAAGCAAAATATTTTTATTTTTGAATGATCAAAATTTCCATCCCATAGTGGTTTTTATCAGTTGAGATGGTGATCTTCAAATCCTCGTAGTGAGAAAAAGACAAAATTGCTTAGATGGGAAGAGTTCCAGAAAATGAGCTACAATACTTGACCCAGTGTCAAGCTGGAGTCTGGCTGCTTTTTTCCCCACTTTAATGATGCTAACGTTCAGTTATGATGGAGACAGAGAATATACTTCTTTACAGAGACCTGTTCTTCAGTATCACAAATCCTAGATGTTACGCAAGAGGATTAATGACCTACCAGGAAAAAAAATTTAACCCTGCTGGCGTCTAGCCAGAAAGCAGCCTAGTCCATTAATATCAACAACTTGTAAGTTTCTGATTTCTGAAATGAGAATACAAAAGGCTCGAGAGCATATTTTGATAACAAACAAACACCTTCTCTAGAGTGAGAAGACGGGAGCGCCTGGATGGCTCAGTCGGTTAAGCGTCGGACTTCAGCTCAGGTCACGATCTCACGGTCCGTGAGTTCGATCCCTGCGTCTGGCTCTGGGCAGATGGCTCAGAACCTGGAGCATGCTTCCAATTCTGTGTCTCCCTCTCTCTCTGCCCCTCCCCCATTCATGCTCTGTCTCTCTCTGTTTCAAAAATAAATAAACATTAAAAAATAAATAAATAAATAAAGTGAGAAGAAATTACTAGAAGGCAAAATAAGTTGGCTGTATAATATGTGAAATAAAATGTTTCCTTTTGAAATAAAATTTTCCAAATATCAATGGTATGGTGAAGGATCAGTGATTTTCTGTTAGTTAAAATTAGTATTTAAAAAAATCTTGCCAAACATGGCAAGAACTATAGCAGATGGAGGTAAGATGATGCAGAAACTTCTGCCTAAGCTCTTGGATACATTAGCAAATAATCAAACATTTCAGAAAAATTGAAATATGTTCTGGTAAGAGATGTGGAAGAATCCCAGTTTCTAAAGAACAGCTAGGTTCTTTTCAGAGAAGGAAAACATAGGAAAGAATTATTATGGTATTTTCCCCGGCACATGTGGTTTTAAAAATGTACTTCCATCTACTATGATAAAACAGACCATATAAAACAGAAAAAGAGTGGGCTAATAAAAATAGAAAATATATCATAACACTTGTGGAGACAGGTTTTAAAAATTATCTTTAAGTTATACTTTTGCTATTACCAACTCTGTTTTTCTTATTACATATACCAATTTTCTGCTCACTAATGAAGGTAGCATATTTTTGAGTAATGATTTCTGTGCATAGTTTTTATTCTGTTTTCTGGTTATTTTTAATTTTGTGTTTTGTTTTGCTTTGCTGTTACTTTTTTAAGTTGGTGACATGCCATCAATTATTTCTTGTTTTGCTTTCCAGACAAACAATGCACTTATTTCCCAGTCCCCAAAACTTTTTCTCATAACACAGAACGAAGATCTTTATGCCATGAGTTTTTACAGAAGAATAACATGATAAATGAGTATTCCTGTAAATGCTAATAACAGATACACTTTTCTTGCAATGCACTATATAATATATGAAGCAATTACTGTATTTAACACTGAAGTATTTTAAAAGCATGTTGAATTTTTCTATAAGACCAGACTAAAAAGGGTATGAATGAAATCCTTTTCTAATTAACACATTAATATTTCATATTATAAATTCTCTTCAACAGCCTAGGAATCTGCTGGCAGAATTTGGAAAAAAAAAAATAGCAACCGTACTTCATAAACACATTACTTGAAGAACAAAATACTCTTCTGGTCGTTAAAAGATTTGAAAAGCAGCCCTGAGAACAGATTTGAAAACAGGAAGCCAAAGCAGGAAGGGAGGGAGTTGTTTTTTCCATATTCTCATAATGTTTGCAAAATGGCACTAACAACTTCCAAAAGAGATTTTTGGATCTTGTTTTTCATTGGGAAATGGCTTGTAGTTTGGAGAAAACCAAAGTCATCTGATGAAATCAATAATTGTCATTATTGCTGAATTTGAAAATGTGTAATGTTTGGGCTTTGAAGCACTTCTAAATCACACTATGCCTCATCTATCTGGACATGGATTGACGCAGAAAATTTTAATTCCAGAAGGCCTACTTTAACCCCCCCACTGATATCTTACATTTCCCCTGGACACACTGTCACAGCTAATGTTTTACTTAATGAAAAATTTTGACAATAACTACATTTTCAGTTTCTATAATAATCAGTGTTAGTGTAATAAAAAATAACAGTCTTTCTTGTTATTTAATAAATAAATCTTGAAAATAACAAGATTTTTCAATCATTATTGACTAATGTTGTTTCTCTCTGCATCTCTTATCTAACAAAAAAAGGAAAGTGGTCAATATTTACTTTCAGAAATCTGGTTACTGAATTGTCTAAAGAAATGGTAAAAGTTAAAAAAAAACACCTGAATGTATTGAGAAGTTAATAATCTCATGAAAAAAGAGGAAATAGTGCAAATGATTTCAAAAACAATTTGAGAATATTTGGCGTGATTAGTTTTTCAGTAAATAGAACACAGGTACTAATATAGAATTCTTTAGAAATTAAAATAAATTTCCAAACTTTCTTGCACATTTTCCACAAAAAATACTTTTAGCTGATAAGCACTAGGAAAGCTATTCATCTCTTAGATGAGAAAATGTTTCGTTTATTCTCAATAGTGAATTATGGTAGCTTGGATGGGGAAGAACCAACCATACACAGAGTAAATGAACCTCAAAGTCATCATATAGCTCTACAATAGTGACATAGATTTCTTATTAATGATTCTTAAGCTTACAACTTCCCTTAAATAGAAATTTTTTTCCCACATGCAAGCTGGAGAAAATAGGGACTGTCTAAAAAGGACTTTCATTAGCCTTGGGCTTCCTGGGTTGTAATCTTCCTTTCTAATATTATCCTATTATCCTTAAAGGAAATTGCCTCTCTTTTGCTGTCTGTAATCTTGATGGAAGGTTATTTTCTAGCTCCCTACTATCACTGCCCGCCTTTCACCTTTGAAGCCAGATGGACTTGTCCTTTCTCCACTCAACCACTTGATATAGCCCCCGCCAGGTATGTGACCAGCTGACAATGGAGTTCTTATCAGTGGGGACTACTGCATGGGAGGAGGTAGTGACAATGGCAGAGACTAACCAGTCAAGGTAAGCTGACCAGTCATTCCTCTCAGAGATGGCTATTTTCTCCATGTTCTTTGTATCTTAGCTCTCAGGCACTTTCTTAATTTCAACAGTCCACAAGATTGGATTCCCAGATTCTAATCCTGCCACCTTCCCAAATATTTTTTTTCCATTTCTTATCAAAATACCTTTTTTGCTTATGTCATCTAGAGTTGATTCCTGTGTATAGGAATGCTAATTATTGACACTAGAGTTGACTTATCTTTAGGCACTTTTTATTCTATTGAGATTTTTTTGAAAGTGATCCATATTATTTTGTTTTATGAGACCTGTACTATTTGTCCTATAATTTTACCTCTTTGGTTTTTGTTCCAAGATACCAGTGACTGTAAATAATATTAATAATATTTCATTACATTTGAACATAATTTTTGAATTTTAAATATATTTATATGGAACAGCCATAAAAAAGGATGAGATCTTGCCATTTGTGACATGGATGGACTTAGAGGGTATTATGATAAGTAAAATAAGGCAAACAGAGAAAGTTAATTACAACATGATTTCACTTCCATGTAGAATCTAAAAAAAAAAAAGAACAAAACAAATAGATAAACAAAAAGCAGAATCAGACCTATAAATACAGAGGACAAACTGATGGTTGCCAGAAGGAAGGGGGCTGGGAAGATGGTTCAAGTGGGTGAACAGGAGTGGGAGATACAGGCTTGCAGTTATGAAATGAATAAGTCACATGAATGTAAGGTACAGCACAGGGAAAATAATAAATGATATTGGTAATAGTGTTGGACGGTGACAGATGGTCACTACACCTGTTGTGAGCATAGCATAGTGTATAGAGAAGTTGACCACTATGTTGTAGTCCTGAAACTAATGTAACATTGTGTGTAAACTACATGCAAATAAAAATAAATAAACAAACAAACTTATAGGTAAATTGTTTTATCTTATCTGATGATCATAAAAGCCAAATTTTCAACACTTCTATTTTACAGATGGCCTACCACTTACTGAGGATAAGCAGATTTCTCAATGTAAACAATAAATGCTAGAACTTTAAACTTCATATTTGTTGTTATTTTCCATATAACGCACTGCCTTCCATCATTGTACGGGCTAATTAAAGAGCAAGAGGGTAGAACATGTTACTATGTATTAGTGGTTGCAGTCACCAATTCCAACATGTGTGTATGTGTGGGAGCGTTCCCCCCACACCACCAAGCATAGGATACCAGTTGGATGTCCTTCAATTCAACTCAGTTCTGACACTATTTACCAGGATGTAGGATCAGAGTCCACCAATCTCAAGCCCCGGTTATTACCTGTGTTTCTGTAAGCACAAAGAGTTAGGGGTCCCCAGAAAAAGAAAGAGACATAGCTTTATCGACATGAGAAAAGTATTTTTGCCCCCTGGCCATCTTGTGACAGAATGTAAGAACAAACAGCCACTATCAGGCAGGAGATAGTAAATCATATTCAAAACTGAAGACTGACCTCATGCATATTGTTTTTTTTCTTAAGTTCATTTATTTATTTTGAGACAGAGATCAGGAGAGGGGCAGAGAGAGAGAGGGAGAGAGAGAATCCCAAGCAGACTCGATGCTGTCAGCACAGAGCCCGATATGGGGCTTGAACTCACCAACTATGAGACCATGACCTGAGCTGAATCAAGAGTTGAAGGCTTAACTGACTGAGCCACCCAAGTGCCCTGACCTCACTGATATTCTTAAGTTATCTTTGTAGGATCTAAACCCTTTAAGTACACAGATACCAGACTAATTGGAGCCAGAGAATTGATGATGCTAACCCTTGCAGGTCCTCATGACTTTGACCTGGACTCAGTCACCTTAAGATGACTTTTGCCCCAATTACATGTTGTATTCCCCATTGTGCAAGCCACTTCATGAATATGCATACACACTTAGCTTAAAATTTCCCCAGTGTTGTTGGAGAGACACTACTTCAGGAAATATCCCCGGTATTTTCCTTTCCTTGTTGCAGATAAAACCTTTTTTTTTCCTATTCTTTGGCTTGGTTGTGTCTTTTGGCTTGACACCCACTTTTGACCCACTGGCTACAAACTAGAGGTTCCAACAACCCTCTACAACTCAGGATGCCAACCAGACATCCAGGTTGTTACCTACACTTCTGACCAACTGGTAATACACCAGAGGTTTCCACAAACCCCTCCTTGGTTTCAATTAATTTGCTAGAGCAGCCCATAGAACTCAGAACACCCATTTACTCACTAGATTGCAGATTTATAATAGATATTAAAGGATAAAAATCAACAGCAGATGAAAATGATGAAGTCTCGAACTTCTGTCCTTGTGGAATTTGGGGCCTGGCACAGTGGCACGTGGAAGTGGTCTGATTCCCCTATCTGGAAGCTCTCAGAACCTTCCCCATTTGGGTTTTTATGGAGGCTTCATAACATATACATGAGTGATGAAATCACTGGCCATTTGTGATTGATTCAATCTCTAGCCTCTTTCTCATCTTGGGAAATCAAGGCATGAAACTGAAAGTTCCAACCGTCTATTTTTGGTTTGTTCCCCTGGCAACCAGCCCCCATCTTGAGGTGCTTTCTGAAAGTCACCACATTAACATAAACCCAGTTGTGGAAAGGATCTCATTATGAATAAAAAATTCCCATTTCAACTTTATGGCTCTGAAGTGATTTTAGGTACTGAGGACAAGAGACCAAATAAAACAAAGATATTCTTATTGCTCTTATTGGTCAGGAAGTCCCAAGAGTTTTGAGAGCTGTGAATAAAGAATCATACAAAAAAACATCTAAATGACCAAATATTATTTCTTATAATATTTAATATTGTACTATGAAACAAAGAAATAGGAAAAAATAGGGGGAAAGTCCATAGGGATTGTTTTTGGGTCACTGGTTTAAAATTGTGTAGAATGGAATTGTATCAAGGATTAATCAAGATTAAGTATCAATAAGAAATGTACGATGGTATCTATTTCACATTTTAAGGGACCTAACAGAAATCTCACTGCAGTCTGGGAATCTCCTGATATCAATGTCTTTTGCTGGGACACCCCCTCTGGATAAATGTGGGAGGTGTTTTAAGGATTCTGGCCACTCGAGTCTCAAACTTCCTTTCTATCATTGACCTCCTGGCTAGACCCTATTCACTGTGTCAAGGGTAGTATATCTGAGTGAATATTAATGGACAGTGGCTAACACAAAGTAGTATTTTAACTGAATTTGTTTATTTTAACAACTGACTCATCTTTGTAAGCTCTCAAATAATATTCAAATAAAAAGCACATAACCTATGTCTTCAAGGAGCCTCCTTTCTAAACAATTGCCAAGACATAAGGAGAAATGAAAGGTGTGACAATATCTATGTGAATCAGAATTATATTTGGATTTATGAGGTCAATTATGCACCTGCTATTTCTATTTGAATGAGCTTACACAGGAAAATGTACGAATAAGCTGAACTTATGGTGATGAGCAGAGGGGCAGATAGGGTCAGAAGGAGCACAGTGATCCATGGTGGCAAAGAGTCAACAGGTCTGAAAGGCTAATGAATATAAAGAAGCTCATAACATTATGTACCCAGCACCACGCTCTAAAGACCTTGTGCATTGTGTGAAAGGTGACTGCATCGCTGGACGAAATTCCAAGTGGAGCAGTGCCCACCGACTCTCCTAAGGGAACATCGGAACTTTTGGTCAAAGGACAGGCCAGTGAATTCTGGAGGAAGAGAGCATTAAAGCCTTAGAATATTTTTGTTCTAAAGGGTATACAGTCTAGTCATATTGTATAGTGCCTAGTGATATTGTATTTCTCATATTTATTCTAGTATGATCTGCTATTTGAGTGATGTTTTTCTCTCTGAATTATGGAAAACTTGGAGTCTTCTTGACCAAATTACTGTAAACAATGACAAACTTTTGGGACCTTACCTAATGATACTCAAATACGACAAAACTCAGCTCTGAGTGAGGAAGAGGAACACCTACAGCAGCCAAAACTTATATTAATTTTTTCGTCCTGCCTGAATTGTATCTGCTCACTATCATCACACTACTTATCTTTTCTCTCCAGGGCTGAACTTAGCCTCTCACTCTTGCTTGCTTATCGCTATCATGATGTTCAAAGAGCAGGCCACTGGAGGCAGGAATATGGTCAAACAGTAACCACACCACGTCAACTTATAGTAGTGCTAGAGTAACATAAAACAGTTCCACAGAGCTGTGCAATTTTTGACCTGGATTTTTAAAAATAGTACATGATACTGATTTCTTTGCTTTTACTCTGTGGTGAGCTCTAGTGTCTGGAAAGAACCTTTCTCTCTGTTTCTCTTTGGTCTTAGCCTCTGTTTATCTAAACAGCAATAGATTATTAGAGGTGAGGTTTTGAACATTTGTTGTTCATGTTCTCACAGCCATGTCTATAGGGAATTAAGGAAAAACAATGCCTTTTAAGTGTTTAATTTTGTTTTTGTTTGTTTAATTTTGTAATTTTGTTTATATGACCCAGACTTTAGGTTCAATCTTGATTAATAATTAGAATTGTGGATATTGTTTGTCATAAGAAAACATAGTAGGTAGGATAACTATGCTAGTTTAGGACACTTCTGCTCATTACTTGTAGGTGTTAATTTTACTTCAATCCAAGAATCCAGCTGTCAGATTTTACCACTGCAATATGGATATATTGTGTTCTTTCAGTTTGTGACACTATTACATGGTATTTTCATCAGTGGACCAAGAGATTGAATAATTCTTTGGTCCAGCCACTCCTTGACATATTGAAATTATGAAGGAAACATACATTCAATGGACCACCGGCTAAAAAACAAAAGATGTAAATCCCACTTGATTAGTAGCTATACTTGTGTTCCAAATCCTAGCTGATCGGTCTTTGTTCATAGCAGTAAGTGTCCTAACCCCTACGATGCTAAATGACTGACCTTTTCTTCACCCTGAACTCAAACCAGATATTAAGATCTTGCCACCTTGCAATCAGCTCCAGGATGAAAGGGACCATAGTGCTGAGAAAACAAATTGACGTGAAAGATAATGGAAAACTGAGTTACATTATGTTTGTACATATATACATGTGTACATATATACATATATATAAATTTGTACATATATACATATGTACAATATATTTTATAATCATTAAATTTGAAGAGTATATCATATATAACTTATAATGCTTTACATACATGTGGTGAAAGAATGAGGGAGATGAAGGGCAGAGGAGAAACACCTTAAAAATACAATGACCATCACTACAAAAGCATAGTCAAATCAAGGTCAAAGAATGAGATCGATACTATTAGTGATTCCTTCTCCCAGGATTTAGTCAATTAAGCAGATACTGCATTAGAGTTTCATTTATTGAGCTAGAATTTATTTTTAAATCTAATAATTCTAGCCCTAAATTTTTCTTATGTTATTTTTTATTTTTTTTTAATTGAAGGGCAACAATGATGAAGAAAAGTGTAAAACCTGTGAGTGCACATTCTAGTAACTTTATAAAGTTACTACATTCATATGACCACCACCAAGATTAAGAAAATAAGATAATATATGACCTCAGGAATCCTTCCTTGTGCCTCTGTACTCTCAAAACCCCTCCTACCATTAGTAACCGCTATTCTGCTTTTAAATGCAATAAATTAAGTTGGTCTGTTGTTGATCTTTATAAATTGAAATGCCCTTATACTGTTTTTTTTTTGCCTGATATATGTGATATTCTTGCATGTTCTTACAAAACAATGTTTCACTCATTTACATTGCCATATAGTATTTCATTTCCTAAACACACCACAATTGTTTTGTTTACTTCACAGGTGATGGACACAGATAGAATACAATTTAGAAGTATTATAAATACTGCTATTAGGAACACACTTGTACATGTCTTTGGAGTCTCAGGTGTACTCATTTCTATTATGTGAATATAGAGAAGTTAAATTCATAGGTCAAACATTACATACATGTTTAGCTTTAATATTTGTAACCAAATAGTTGTCCAAACTGACTGTTCCAGTTTACATACTCACCACCAGAGTATGGGAGTTCCAGTTGCTCTACATTAACAGTATTTGTTATCATCTTTTTTTAATGTTAGTTTTTCTGGCAGGTGTGCATTGGTAATTTGCAATTTTAATACTAAGAAACTTTAACCAATGCCTAAGTCAAAAATATCCTTCCATATTATCTTCTTAAAGAGTCACTGTTTTACATTTCAACTTTCATTCCTTAATCCATGTGAAATTTGTATTTATATAGTTGGAGAGGTAAAGGTCAAGATTATTTTTTTCTTAACGTTGATATCAACTTGGCCCAGCACCTTTTAATTTGAAAGACCATCATTTTGTCACTGCATTTGAAGTATTAAATGTTATAAATCTAGTTACAAATATATTGAAAGTTTCTTGTTTGAATCTTTATTTTGTTATATCACTCTATTTTTCTTAATTACTACCTTATTGTTTTTCTTACATTAGCAATATAATAAGTCATGATACATGATACAACAAATTTTTCAAATTTGTTACTCTATTGGCATTTGCAATTCCATATAAATTTAAGAGTTACTTTGCCAATGGAAAACATTGCACTATTTAAATTGTTTTTGCATTGAAAATCTATACGGATTTAAAAAAAAAAGAAGAAGAAAATCTATACGGATTTAAAAGGATTTAACAACTTAATGATATTGTGGATATGGATAAATAGAGGTCTGGAAATCTTTTATCACATTAATTCTTAGGTTTTTGATATCTGTTAGATTAATTACTAGATATTTGATGCATAATTATTTATTAAATATACTGTTTGTTGCTCACATGTAGAAATAAAATTGGTATTACTATACTGGTCTTATATACAATAAATTCTCATGTTCAGTTATTTATTCTAATAGTGTGTCTACAGATTATTTTGAATTTTCTTCTTAAACAATCATATAGTACCCAAACAATGATTTTTAAAACATTGTCATATCCTTATGCTGTTTATTTTATACTCTCCTTAATGCATTAGCAAGGTCTGACTAGTATAGTGATGGATAAAACTATTAATAGTGGTCATCCTGCTTCATTTCTAAAGGTGGGAGGGGGGAAGCTGTCATCACTTCACTATTAAAGTATGCATTCCATATTTTTCTTGCAGGTTTTTACTTTTATCAAATTAAGACAATTATCTTAACTTTGTTGTAACATTGATTAATTATCATAGGTCAAACCAGCTTATTCCTCAAGTTAATCTAAGATATTGTGATATAGTAATATTGCTATATTATTTGCTAATATTTTATTTAGATTTTTTTCATCTGCACGTTTCATGCATCTTTGTTTCATCTTTCTTCATATTATTTTTGTTTAGGCCTGAATTCTGTCTTTATTTTAATGTTAGGGATTGAGATTATGTCTATTTTATAACTTAGTTTATGGATCATTCCCTTTTTGTATTTTCTGGATGAATTGTATACGATTGATATTATTACTCCCTAATATTGAGAAGAATCTTCTGGTGATACTAGATGGAAAACAAGTGGGACTTTTTTTGTGAGATTATTAAGTTATTGACTATATCTCTTTAAGGGATAGAGGACAATTCAAATTTTCTATTTCTTCTTGAGGCAATTTTAGGGAGGAATATTTTATAAGAAATTTGTTCATTTCCTTTAACTTTCAATTCTATTAGGCAAAGAGGTATTCACATCCTTACAGGTGTCCCATATCTGTCATCTTCATAGCAATGTTCCTTTTTTCATTCCCACTACTAACATTACATTTTTTCTTTTTTTTTTTTTTTAACTTTTTCTAAGGCTTATCCAACCAACTTTTGTCTCTGCAATTTAGTTTGATGTGTTTGTTTTCTATCTTATTAAATTTTGATACTGATTTTAACAATCACATTGGGTGGCACAAAAACAGACACTCAGATCAATGGGACAGAATAGAGAACCCCAAAATGTATCCACAAACATATGGGCAACTAATCTTTGAGAAAGCAGGAAAGAATATCCAATGGAATAAAGACAGTCCCTTCAGCAAGTGGTGCTGGGAAAACTGGACAGTGACATGCAGAAGAATAAACCTGGACCACTTCCTTACACCATATCCAAAAATAAACTCAAAATGGATGAAAGACCTAAATGTAATACAGGAAACCATCAAACTCCTCGAGGAGAAAGCAGGCAAAAACCTCTTTGATCTTGGCTGCAGCAACTTCTTCTTTTTTTTTTTTTTAAATTTTTAACGTTTATTTATTTTTGAGACAGAGAGAGACAGAGCATGAACGGGGGAGGGTCAGAGAGAGGGAGACACAGAATCTGAAACAGGCCCCAGGCTCTGAGCCGTCAGCACACAGCCCGACGCGGGGCTCGAACTCACGGAACGTGAGATCATGACCTGAGCCGAAGTCGGACACCTAACCGACTGAGCCACCCAGGCGCCCCATGGCTGCAGCAACTTCTTACTCAACACATCTCTGAAGGCAAAGGAAACAAAAGCAAAAATGAACTATTGGGACATCATCAAAGTAAAAAGTTTCTGCACAGTAAAGGAAACAATCAGCAAAACTAAAAGGCAACCGACAGAATGGGAGAAGATATTTGCAAATGACATATCAGATAAAGGGTTAGTATCCAAAATCTACAAAGAACTTATCAAACTCAACACCCAAAAAACAAATAATCCAGTGAAGAAATGGGCAAAAGACATGAATAGATACTTCTCCAAGGAAGACATCCAGATGGCCAACCGACATATGAAAAAATGCTAATCACTCATCATTAGGGAAATACAAATCAAAACCACAATGAGATATCAACTCACACCTGTCAGAATGGCTAACATTAACAACTCAGGCAACAACAGATATTGGTGAGGATGTGGAGAAAGAGGATCTCTTTTGCACTGCTGGTGGGAATGCAAGCTGATGCAGCCACTCTGGAAAACAGTATGGAGATTCCTCAAAAAATTAAAAATGGAACTACCCTACAACCCAGCAACTGCACTACTAGCTATTTATCCAAGGGATACAGGTATGCTGTTTCAAAGGGACACATGCACCCCAATGTTTAGCAGCACTATCAACAATAGCCAAAGTACAGAAAGAGCCCAAATGTCCATCGATGGATGAACAGATAAAGAAGATGTGGTGTATATATATATACATGATGGAGTATTACTCAGCAATCAAAAAGAATGAAATCTTGCCATTTGCGACTAGGTGGATGGAACTAGAGGGGATTATGCTAAGTGAAATTAGTCAGAGAAAGACAAATATTATATGACTTCACTCATATGAGGACTTTAAGACACAGAACAGATGAACATAAGGGAAGGGAAGCAAAAATAATATAAAAACAGGGAGGGGGACAAAACATAAGAGACTCTTAAATATGGAGACAAACAGAGGGTTACTGGAGGGGTTATGGGAGGGGCGATGGGCTAAATGGGTAAGGGGCAATAAGGAATCTACTCCTGAAATCATTGTTGCACTATATGCTAACTAATTTGGATGTAAATTAAAAAATAAAATTAATTTATTGAGGAGGGCACCTGTTGGAATGAGCACTGGGTGTTTTATGGAAACCAATTTGACAATAAATTTCATATTTAAAATAAATAAAAATAAATAAATTAATTAATTAAAGAAAAAAATCATATTGGGTAAGGCCAAATGGAAGCCATCAACATTGAATAAAACTATGTTCTGCGATGAATGGTGGAGATCAATGCCATTCTTAAGGATTTATCATCATGCCTTAGTTTAATTTATCTCCTGACCCCTATAGAACCAGATGGATACTGGAGGCTGGCTATAGAGTATCTCAAACTCATTAGTAGGACTTTAACCACAGTCACTGCAACAGATATGATATGTTTTCTAGAGCAGTTTAGTAAGGTCTCAGACATGTTATACGCAAACACCGATTTGAGGAATGTGTTCTTTTCTATACTAATCAGAAGTATTTTAGTGGTTTTCATTAATCAAAAACGGACAACAGTATATACTTACAATTTTGCCTCACGATTATGTAAATTCTCCCACCCTTTTATCCTACAGTCTAAAGAAATCTGGACTATCTTGACAGTCTCAGAATATCACATTGATTCACTGCATCAACTAAGTTGATATAATTATATCAGTTAAGTTGAATGAAAAATGGGTGACTAGGAGCCCTGAGAACTTGCTAAGACACATGCATTCCTAAGGGCAAGAAATAAACCTGGTGTCGATTCAGGAGACTGTCACATGCACACAAATTTAAGCGTCTGATGATCTTGAGAATGCCAAGACATCTCCTGCAAAGTGAAATGTAAACTATTAAATCTTGCAATTCCTAAACCAAAGAATGAAACACAACAGCAGGTATGCTTCATTAGTTTTTTGGAACCAGTATGTTCTATATATAGAGAAACTTATTGGCCTGATATGCTGGGGGATACAAAAGTCATCCAGAGGCGGCTGGGGTGGGGTGGGGGGTGGGGGGGTGGAAAGAAAGGTGCTGTAGGAGGTCTAAAATATGGTCCAAGCTGCTTTGTAACTTCTGCAATATAATCCTGCAGACCCTAAGATTACTGAAGTATCACTGGTGAGAAAGGATGCTGTTTAGAGCTTGTGCCAAGCTTTAATGGGAGAATCATAATGCAGGGGCTCTTGAGGAAGGCCATGTCATCTGTAGTGGAAAATCAGACACCTTTTGAAAAACAATACCTTCGTGCTACCAAACGCTGGAAGAGAAAAAGTCCTTAACTATGGAATACCAAGTAACCATGCAGCAAGAATTATCTATCATGAGTGGGGACCTGTCAAAGTGACAAAGACATAAGCTTGAGCAGATCCACATGCAATCCATTGTACAACAGAAGTGGTATATATAAAATCAAGTACTACCTGGATCAGGGGTCATAAGCAAGCTGTGTAGGCAACTAGCCTAGACCCACTGTTACAATAGCACCCTTCCATCTATTCAGGCCTATGACCAGATGACAGAGGATGAAAATGCCCAATCTTGGTTTATCTATCTGGCAGTGCAATATATAGGTTTAGATCAATAATGTATGCCCATTTACTAAAGAATACCATTTTTAGATAGTTATGAGGGAAAATCCTATGAATAATCAGAACTTTAGGTAGTACATCAGTGTTTACTTTTTTTTTTTTTTTTTTAGAAATAAGAGGTCTGAAATTAAAATATATTGAGATTCCTGAGCAGTGGTGAAATGACTTGGCTGGCTGGTCACAGATGCAAAAGATTGGAAAGTAAGTACAAGGAGATCTAAAGTAGTGGTTTATGGAGGTACCCATGAAATTGGACAAGAAATGTGAAGATCTTTGTCCAGCTCCAGAGAGCATCCACTTAAGAAAAGGCACTAAACAAAGAGTGTACAACAAATGACCCAGCCAGTTGGTATCAGCTGGTTTTTATCTTTGCCACAATTTGTGGCACGATGGGCATATAAATGAGGTAGCCATGGTGGCAGAAACGGAGGCTAAATACAGACTTCAACAGATCTAGCTGCTGTCATCACAGAATTTCAAACTTGCCAGCAATACAGAATTAGGTTGAATTTTCAGTAATGCGCTCTTCCTTAAGCCATTTATCAGGAAGTTTGCTATTTATCAGGAAGTTGGCTACTTTGGGACTCTTACATCCTGGATAGACCAGTGGTTCCTTTCCACAGGAATAGATATATTTCCCATATATAGGTTTGCTTTTCCTGATATCAGGGCCTCAATCAGCACCGCTATCTAATGTTTTATTAAGGGTTTGGTCTACTAGCAAGAGATCCCACATAATGTCCCAATAGACTAGGTGATCTACTTCTCAGTAAAAGGAGATGAAACCATAGGCCCATGAACTTAGGATCCACTGTTTGGATCATCTACCATACCACAAAAAATTGCTGGCTTGATAAAATGCTGGGTAGTTTGTTAAAGGCAAACTAAAAAGCTGAAGTACCAAATTGGAGGTAATACTTTCTAAGGATATGGTACCACTCTATAGATATGGGATATGTGTTGAATCAAAGGCCTTTATTTGGCTCAGTGTCTCCAATAAGAATGCGTGATCTGGGAACAGACAGTATGAGGAGGAATGGTCACACTTCTTATTCCTGATAACCCATTTTGAGCTCTGCAATGTTGGTGGTCTTGTTCCAGGAGATACAACAAGAATAGTATTGAATCATAAACTGCAGCTGCCACCTGGGTACTTTGAGCTCCTTGCTGTTCATGGACCAGCAGTCAATAAATGAAGTTGCTTTCTTGGTAGTGCTATTAACCCTGATGAATCAGAGAAGGAAAGGACCAAAAAGGAATACGTGTGCAACACAGATGATCCAGTTGGGTGCCTCTTGGTACCTCCTCACTCAGTTGTGCTACAAATGGATGGGTACAACCACTGTATCCTGAAAAGGACATTGTGATTAGGAGAAGGTCAGACCTTTCCAAGTGGTCAGTCTGGGTCACACTATCAGTTAAGCTACTACAAAGAAACTTAAAATAGATAGTGGAGTACGAATATAATGAGCTTCAATTGAGGATCCTAGCCTGAAGTAGTAGGAAATTTGGTTCTTCTGACTGAACTCCTATTTCTAAATCTCCCCTAAGTAGTACAGGCCTACAGGAGGCTTGCTCTGTGTTTATGAAAAGGTAGATCTAAACTGAACATAAGCTAAACTATGGAAGAGAAGGAGATGTACTTCCCAGACACTCTTCAATGAAGGACTTGTTCAAAAACCATGGGAGTATTGTCATCAGCTATTTCCTACTGTCACCTCTGTCAGTGTTTGCCTTACCTTCAGAGAATTAGCAAACCTAAAGTTATACCCATCCCAGAACAGCCCATTCATTATCCAGTGACTAACAAACACAGGGATAGAGATCTAATCATTTTGGCTTCAGAGGGAGCACTATTAACAGTCATTTCTTATCCTAGAACCTCCTACTGGTTTAACTAATCATTTTTCTAGATGGCATTGCATTATGACTATTTCTTTTGACTTACTCTTCTTTTACTGCTTTATTTTCACAGCTAATACCTTTGTAAGTATCTTGTACCCCAAACTCTGTCACAATGTCTGTCTCTGAATGACTCAAAATACAATGCTCTGAACTCATGAGATTACCAAAATCTCTAAACATCTTCTCTCAAATTTCTCAAAATCTCTCCCTCGTGTTAAGTTTTCTCTTTTCCTCCTACAGATTAGCAAATACTTTGAAGGGAAATAAGGCATAAAATGTCAGCCTTATAAAATAAATTTTACTTCTAAGACATTGATCTCCCAAGGTTTTGATTGCCTTGACTGCTTTTCAAAGACTTCAGATACCAATTTTTGTATTTTATCCAGCCTTTTTAGATGTTCTTGGTGAGAAATTCAATGAAACATAAGCTATTACATTTTCTCAGCTTGGGATACCATTAAACAATGCCATGGACTGGGTGGCTTAAACAATATCAATTTATTTTCTTACAGTTCTGGAGGCTGAAAGTCAGATCGTGGTGACAACATAGTAGGGTTCTGGTGAGAACACTCTTTCTGGCCAAGGGGCAGAAAAGTTTTCCCTTTTCTTCCCTTCTAGGTTCTTTGGCTAGCCTAATAATTAAATCAATGCAACACAGATTGACAGGAGAAAAACAAATTTCATACATATGGAAGACCCATAAAAATATGAAACTCCCTGACAGTCAGGTAATTGAGGGTTATATATCATTCTGAGCTAAGGAGAAGGAGATAGGGATCTTGGGCTTCAAAGGTGAGGATAACAATTCACATGGGAAGAGCAAATGTTTGGTAAACAAATGTCTGCCATGCCATGCAGATAAGTCTTTCTAACATTATCTCTGGTAATACCCTTTTTCTGTGTAGTTTCCCTCTCTAAATTATTTTAGGCAGTTCAGGGGAAGTAAAAATCTCCTCCTGAGTCTGCTTGGTCCAGATTATCTTCTACTCCAAATAATCCACATGCTTAAGTGGCACATTCTGGGATGGCATATTCTGCTTCCTGTCAATGGCTTACTGACAATTGCCTTCTTTCTGTGTCTTCACGTGGCAGAGAGAGATAGAAATCTCTATGGTGTCTTTTCTTTTAGGGGCAATAATCTCAACATGAGGACCCCACCCTTCTGACCTCATCTAATCCTAATTTCCTCCCCAAGGACCTATCTCCAAATACTATCACATCAGGAGCTAAATATAAATTTGGTGGAGGTGGTGGAGGGGGTGTGGAATACGATTTAGTTTATATCATGTGTCACAACCGGAAGTAAATTATGACTGTTTATTTAACAATCATATGCAAATACTTTTTTTAAAAAAAGGAAATAGTGTTTAAAAGTTGAAAAGTCCTTCTACCTTAACTCATTTCTAAGAGGAAGTTTGTTCATTGTTTCATCTGTTATTTCTATACTCCTACACTAAATGCCAAGCTATTATAACCTGTTATGAGCTCTTCTATGTACATTTATCAATTTGATGTTGTTTATTGACTCTCTGATGGTAAATAAGAATACTAGTTCACTCATATGTAGAATCTTTCATCCTGCCAGTGTAATTATCTCTCAAATTGTATTAAATTTATATTTAATATTTTAATTACTATGTTTATGTAAATATTGTTTATGGTTGAGCCAAGCGCTAAACTATCAGCTTATCATTTCTTATGTAACTTTTTAATTTAATATCATCTTCCTCATGTTTGTTCATGATTATTTCACATCTGAATATTCTTCCAACATTCTCCAAGAGCTTCAAAAATTCACTTCCATCTCAATCGACATATGATGAATGCTAATTTGATAATTTATCAGTTCTATTTATTTTTTCCTCAAGACAGCACTCTATGAGTCCTCTGACTTCCTACTTTATTTTACCTCTTTGCTCACCAGTCCTTTCACACTCACCCTGGGCTTGCTTTCCTATTATCTTAGTATTGGATCTCTTGTCTCATGCCTTCACTTATATCTTCCCCACAATTTTTCTAGTTTTTGCCTGCCACCCAGTCACAAGACCAATGGTATATATTTTAGGTTTTTGTTATGGTACTACCCCATTTCTGGTTACCATTCCTATACCAGTTAGCTTTTACATAACAAATTGCTACAAAATTCAGTGACTTAGCTCAAGTTCTGTAGAGGATTTTAAGGGTGGGAGGTTCTGGTCTGGGCTAGCTTCATAATAAATATCCGCTTGGCTATTTTATACATTTTTGGTTAGCTGGTTCATTGGCTGGTGGCTGGTGTTCTCAGATAGCATTAATCCCTTGTCTGTAGGATGGCAAGCTGTCAACCAGGTCACTTTAGTTCTACTTGTGTGGTTTCTCATGTTCTAGCAGGCTAGCTCAGCTTTGTTCAGCTGGTAGGTCCAGAGTGACAAGTGCAGCACAGGAGCACCTGTCAGTGAACATAAACTTCTGAGACCTCTGTTTGCCTCATGGTTGCCAAAATCAAGTTGGTCAAAATAAACTGTCATCCCAGAATCAAGGAGTCATGGAAAGGGAAGAATTTGGAGTCCTATTTGCAATCTCTCACTCTATCTTCCATAACAACACAGTTTCCTACTTAATTTAAATTCTGGGCTCAAAACTTATAAATCACCTCTGATACTATCCAACCTCCTATTTATTTCTCTATTATTTATTTATGTATTTATATGCAATTTTAAATAGCTTATAATTTGGCAGGCACTGTTCTAAGTCTTCTATAGTTATTTACCCTTTAATTGTAATATGTCTAGGAGGTGGTTATATTAATATTTTCAAAAGACAGATGAGCCTGTGCCCACAGAAATGAAGCCGCATGCCCAATATCAAAAGTGGAATTTGAAGCCAGGCTACCTGGGTCTCAAGTCCATGTTGTTCACTGTGGCCCCAGAGTTTATGCTTTTGGCCACCTCACCGTGGTGCCTGCCAAAACTACATTTGGTTTCTCACTGATGTTTCATTTGAGGATTCTTTTACCTTTGAAATATATTTATCACCCCTTTATTTTCTGTAGCACTTTTCTAATTTTCCTTTAAAAAATAGTTATGAACTCATGATTAACTACAATAACTATCCCCTGATAATCTAGTATTTTCCCTTCCTCCAAAACGACATGACTTTTCACAGTTTCTTCACATTGGGTGCTAAATCATAATGCTGAGATTTTTTTCAGGGACTTAACAACTGAAATACATCACATGGTATTCATTACCCCTCTCTAAATCTTTTCCATATTTCAAGCCTCAAATACTTTTTTTTTTTTTACATGATTACCTTGGATAGTTCAGTCTTTGTATATTTCCATCTCTCTTGAAGATTCTCCTGAATCTCTATTAATCAATACCCCTCTTGATATAAATTATTGACAAATAATTTATAGTCTTGAAATTACTTTCTTACCTTAAGGATGTCATATTTTTTCTAAATAAAATGTAACTTTATAGCACCATAAAAATTATTGCTTTGTTAGTTGAGTATTTCTTCTTTGCTGAATATTACAAAAGAGAAATTATATGTGAGTACCATGGCAAGCTAAAGGCATAAACATTAGGAAGAAAAAAATACCATTAGCACTTGACATGGAAAGAGTTGATTTTCAAGTCTGGGTCTTGTGGAGAGTTACTAAAAATAATTTAAGAAAGTTGTTAAGATTTCTAATATTTCTTTATCTGGAGATAAAGAAAAATGTGTGATTTATTTAAGGGAACAATATTCTAAGAGTAGGGTCACATGGTAAGAAAAGTTTCAACATTGTGGTTAGGCAAATTTTAAGCACAGTGGTGAACAGAGAAATAGTAAAAGTAGGAAGAGGTCATGTGCAGGCATTTGTGGGAAGTAGCCCCAGGTGTAACAGCCGTTGAAATGAAAAAGTGTAGTTAGTTACCACTATTTGTTAATCTATAATTATTTCTGGCTCCGCAACTGAATCCTTTCTGTTACAAGTAGGAGAGAGAGAAACAGAACTGATATATTTAATTTAAAAAGACTACAAAGTGATCTGATAGAACAAGTTTCACTTAAACTTCATAGGAAATGTGTCGCCCTAACGTTCAGGTTTATTTCCATGAGAAAGAAATGCTCTCTCCATTTAAGACACGTCTCTTTTATTGTGAATCTGTCCTAGAAAATTCTATTTAACCTCTAATTTGCCAATTTTATAACCCCATAGCTTTCTCTCTTCGTGTAGGATTTATCGTTGAACCATCACAAAACGTACTGCAGGAGCGGTAGCCATCACCTAGCCCCAATTATACAGCAACAAGACTCACCAGCCAGGCAACATCACTGAATGGAATCTGCTGTTACAACATAGCCTTCCTAATGAAGAGACCCAGAAATCCTACAAATATATTCCAGCAGATTTAGGCTATATTGGACTTCATAATAAGGTAGAAAAAATATTGGGGAGGTAGTTATAGTCTTGGATTACCCAAATATATATTCTAGTCTTCCTTTTATTCTGGTATGAAAGCTCAAATAAAATAAGCTTTCATTTTCTAATCTTAAATGATCTGTGAAAAATTTAGAGGTGATGACACGGACATAGAGGGATAGTGCAATTGTTAAGAGCTATAAAACATGAAAATAGCTATTGAGTATTAAGCATGGAGACACTGTGTCATGTGCCCAGATTCTCCCATTGGAATTAGAGATACACACAACCCCAGCTACAGTCCTCAGCTGTCATCCTTTTCCAGGAATTTCTTAAGCTAAAGAGAGTCACCTGAGCCTTGTCTAAGGTCGCACCCTTCCTAGGGCACCTATTGACTGGTAAAAAGGAGTTTAAACTCCAAACCAATGGCAATTGTTAGGTAGTGGCAAAATATTTGGTTAACATGTCTCTCAGAGTATTGGGGGACGTATATGATTTACCACATAAATCTGAATCTCTAGAGGAAGAAGATATAAAATAGAATGTTCGTAACATCCATTGATTGTTGTTGGCAAGATATTACAGAAAGCTTTATTCCTGGAGTCCTGTGGATATAGATTTTTTCAGGTGTACTTCTGCCATAGTTCCATCCATTCTTTCTAGGCCAACATGAGAGATTTTAAGTCCATTTAACTTCAAATATTTGATTCCTTCCGCCTAATCCATCGCCATATTCTGCTTTTCATCTTTTAAAAATTTGTAACTGTTCCTTTTCCACTGAGAAATCAGTCATCGGTTGAGAAAGCAGCAGAGTATGATGGAAAGATGTGGATTTGAAGTCTAGGAAAATTGGATTAAAATCCCAGGTCTGCCTTACGTGGCCTTGGGAAAATCCTAAATTGTTTCTAACCCTCAGTTTATTTATATTTTAAATGGGGTAATTATCCCTACTTTTCTGTATTTTAGAAAATATGAAAAAGTAATAATATATGTACATGTGCTCAATCACTGCATAATACTGTCAAAGATAGGTATAAATAATGACACAACAGATTTATTCATTTCTGTTGTCCTGTTCAAACTTTTGTCAGACAGAAGCTCCTACCTGGCCACCCTGTCTCCATTCCCTTTCCCTCCATTTCATTTTATCATTTTATATCAAATAACACTGTTTTATTCAAAATTCATAACGATTTATATAAATATCTGTTGATTTTTGCTTTGTTTTTATTTTTCATATTAAAACAACAAAGATCTTTATTTATAATTAGAGACAAAATTGTCCTGTTTAAGACACTTTCAATTTAGTTTATTAAAAAATTATGTATTGATACCTATAGACTACTTGGGTAAAAGATAATATGATAATATAATCTTTTTAAACCCATATAAATTTAATATGTAAGATTTATGATGAGAGAAATTAGAAGTTTTTTTTTTTTAACTTAAATCTGAATCTATTGTTCTTTTTTCCATCTTTTTTTTTTAAATTTTTTTTTCAACGTTTTTTATTTATTTTTGGACAGAGAGAGACAGAGCATGAACGGGGGAGGGGCAGAGAGAGAGGGAGACACAGAATCGGAAACAGGCTCCAGGCTCCGAGCCATCAGCCCAGAGCCTAACGCGGGGCTTGAACTCACGGACCGCGAGATCGTGACCTGGCTGAAGTCGGCCGCTTAACCGACTGCGCCACCCAGGCGCCCCATCTTTTTTCCATCTTTTAAAACTCAACAATTTGGAGGAGGAAAAAAGTTGATTATTTAAATAATTAGGATACAAAGCTACAGTGATTTTTTTTCAGGTAAATTATTATGTCATTTGTAGAAATTATTCTTTTTCTATGAGGAAAAATATACAATTCTATACAACTTTGCTTATGGAACTAATTTTGATTTCTGTTAGCCTGCTTCCTTCCCTTGACAGATGAAATGAAAAATAAAAGAGAGAGAATAAAATGTGTTTTATTTAGTGTTAAGGGAAACTCTTCCAAATAAGAGAAATATTTGAGATTTCCATTTAGCTTCAGATGTATCAAAATGTTCCATTTATTTTTTCCATTCTTTAACATACAATTTTAACTGAAATGGAATAGTCATAATGATTTCTTATGCTGGTAAGTGCTTTGCAGTTTACAATGTGTCTTCACATCCATTGCATTTTTTCAAGTCTTTATAATAATGAGAAGTCAATAGAAAAAAGTGTGAGCCCAAAAAGGTTAAACTATGAGCAGCGATCACACAGTTAGTGATGGAAACTCAAAATTAAAATCAAATAATCCAACTCTTCATCAGTGCTGTATACGATAAGCAGCTGTCTCCATTCAGTGATGTTGTCTTATATGGAAAATTTACTCTTTTCTATTTTATATTTAAAGTTACTAACAAGAAATTAGGCTAACTGACTCACTCTACCTACACATGGGTGAGAACTGACTTGCCTTTTTTCCTAAGCTGCTTTAAAAGAGTAGATGTTGGATATTGTAAATCTGGATAGATCTATTTGGCAGCTATATCATCATCTTAATTTTGATCTTTTAGAATTCTGTGATTGATTGATTGATTGATTGATTTAATTTTTGAGAGAAAGAGAGAGAGAGTGTATGAGTTGTGGAGGGGCAAAAAGAAAGGGGGACAGAGGATCCAAAGTGGGCTCTGTGCTGACAGCAGAGAGCCCGATGTGGGGCATCACCTGAGCCAAAATTGGACACTTAACCAACTGAGCCACGTAGGCACCCCAATTTAATTTTTAAAAATGTTTGTTTATTTATTTTGAGAGAGAGAGAGAGAGAGAGAGAGAGAGAGACAGCGTGCACGCATGTGCTACGGGAGGGGTTGAGAGAGAAGAGAGAGAGAATCCCAAGCAGACTCAGAGCTATCAGCACAGAGCCCCAGGTGGGGCTTGATCTCAAGAACTGAGATCATGAACTGAGCCGAGATCAAAACCTGAGCTGAGATGCTTAACCAACTTAAGCCACCCAGGCGCCCCTAGAATTCTGTTTTAATATGCAAAAAGATAATTTCATATCTAAAACATTGAAAATAATTAATGAATGGAAATAATCATGGCAAAATTTCTACTTCTCTGAGATTCTCCTATGGTTCTTAAGTTTTATTCAATTTGTTTAATTTACTCCTAGTTCAGTAAGAGTTCCTGATAATTCTTTTGCATGCTGTATCATTGTTAACGAGCTATCTACTCTTTTTGACCAAAACTTTGAAAAGGAGTCTTGCCACATCAGCTTTTTGCTTATTGTTTTTGCTGTACTTATGGCTTATCTTTACCCTCTGCAAACTGTGAAAAATTAATGGAATGGCATCACTGTTACTGTTTCAATATCCATGCAAATCTTTCTCAAAAAAGATAATTTTGAAAACTAGATTTAATAAAGGAAACAACCAGAATTATTTTACTAGTAGCATGCAAGAATAATTTGGGGAGTCAGAGGTTGATAAGTGTAAATTTATTTGGTGATGTACCAAATCAATTCCTGTTTCATTTTTTATAGTGAATATTTCCATATCTATGTTGCTTTTCTTGGTAATGCCATAACAACAGTATGGTAATTTACTACTAGTCTTAAATTTAGAAAACATAATTGGACAAAAAGAGACACCAGGACAAGACTCTATTATGTGATACCTTTGGATGAACACATTTGATTCATACCTATTACTTTCTGGCACAGAGTCAGTAAATACACAATATGTATGACTCCCTATTTTGTACCAATGATAAATATGACCAATCAGTCATTATCCTTTTCCTCACTGATGTCAAAAGTGGTTTCTTAATCCTTTCCAATAAAGAAATCTTGGCAGACATGACCAGTAGTCTGGTGCTTGCATGTAGGTTGAAAACCGCTTACCATTTCTGTATCTGGGGTTTTATTTTTCTTTCTTTCTTTCTTTCTTTCTTTCTTTCTTTCTTTCTTTCTTTCTTTCTTTCTTTCTTTCTTTCTTTCTTTCTTTCTTTCTTTCTCTCTCTCTCTCTCTCTCTCTCTCTCTCTCTCTCTCTCTCTCTCTTTCTTTCTTTCTTTCTTTCTTTCTTTCTTTCTTTCTTCAGTGAGTTCATGTTAAATGACCTGACCAGATTGGGTGTATACAATTAAAAAAATTTTAGAGTAACAGATATAGTTGCTGAATAAAATATATGTAACTCCTGAAAAAAAAAAAAAAAGAGAGAGAGAGAAAATTTGGAGTTCCCCACTCTGCCTTTTTTTATAATGTCCTTTTGATTACCATACACCCCCAATCTGCTTATAATATTCAGACACCTAGATGCTGCTGAGTAAAGAAAAAGTAAGTTCTCTATTTTTATATTTTATGTTTATTTTTAAACCTACAATTCTTGCACTCACATCACCATCTTATTGAGTTTGTTGATAATTTTTTGCCATTTTAAATGTTTTTGTATGACCTGGGTTTAAGATTCTGCATGTCAATGTAATATGTAAAGATAATGAAAGATTTTTACAAAATTCTGAGGGAGAAAAGTATGATCCCCAGATTATATATACTGTTTAGATACTTTATGTAAAAGCAGTGGGCAGATATTCTCAAAGACATAAATAAACAATAAAAAAAATTGAGCTGTTTTTTGAAAATAAAATAATCATAAAATCCAGCCAAGTAATGCATGCTATATGCTATTAAATATGCTAAATTATTATTTGGAGTTATTTGTAGAAACAATTATAAGTTCAGATAAAAATTGGAAGGAAAATTTGTCCTTAACAGCAATTGGGGAAGAAAGTGTTATGGTTTATTAGGAGTTTCAGTTTTCAACTTGTATGTTGGATTAAATTTCTACATGTGGAAGATTTTTGGAGGGTATTCTAATAGAGAGAAGAATGATGAAGAGAATTACTAAAAGAAAAATGAGTGACACTTGTGTGATATTAAGCAGTGAAGAGACTCCTTTCTGTATAGAATGAGTTGTGAAGTTACAAGACAAAAGGTAAGGAGATCATTCTATTCAGTATTCATTCATCCATCCATTCATTCCTTTGACAGATATGTATTTAGACTGTATTACGATCCAGGCATTATTTTAGTACTTTGGTATCAGTGAACAAACAGATGGAAATCCTCGTTGTCTCAGATCTCGCTTCTGGGGACAGTGGAGACTGTCATTGTTAGATATGGAATGCTGAGTAGGTACCGACTATGGTAGTGATGTTAGCAATGGAAAAAAATAAATTATAAAAAAGACAAATCAGATGTACAAGCAGCATTGCATATCAACTAACGAGATATTCAGGAAGATATATTCTTAATAAGAGTGTCTTGTAGGCTTATGCTATCATTTGTATATGAATTACCATGGCTTCCATCTGAATGTAATAATGCCACATTCCTGATCCTGTCTTTATTGTTTACCACAGAGTTCAAAAAGGATTTAAAGCACCTTACAGAAATATATATAGTAAAATGGGATAAATCTCTGTACTCTTTGTTTCCAAACTCTCTGGAGATTGAGTTTTTCTAACAAAAATAATCCCCTTATCAAGATCACACAACTATTCATAAAACGGGGGGGGGGGGCTTAGAAAATTGTCTTTCTTGGATCACTAAATAATTATTTTGAGGATTACGTGCTTCTATAATGCTTACTTCACTGGAATTTAAGGATTGATGAGCTCAGAATCTGCTAAGGATTTAAGAGCTTTTCAAGGAAATGATCTATATAAATACAGGGTTTTACATTACAATATTCTCCTTTTTCACTGCCATGTCAAGGTGGGGCTCACTCAGAGAGCAGCTTATGTGGCATTTACTCCATAAGCTGCCGATTATATTCTTTAGTGTCTGTGAGCCACAGCTTCTCACAGATGGTACCTGCTACACTCACAACTTCTTAGCGTGGTGTGTCAGTCATCACAGACTCTCTACATGGCCATAATTCTTTTCAGATTCTTGGGTGACATTTGAAGTACATCATATTTGACAGCTGTTCTACTTACTTGATAAACAGTGTTGACGACAAAGTTTTTTGTAATTTTTGTTTCACTGACTCCATTTACAACTTAAAGTACAGTTAATTTGTGTTTACCCAAAAAAAGTGAATTTGCAAATGAATTGGCAAATTACAATAATTTTCTAATTAACTAAAAGAAAATTAAAAACAAAAATTACCCTCAATTACCTGCAAATTTCAGGGAAGAGAAACCCTGCAAATTCCTTAATTTACTTGATTATAACTATTTTCCCATTTTCTTCTTTTTTTTTCCATATGCCTTTGAGTAGCCTATATTAAAAAAATAATAAGCTATTATTTATATATTTTTTTCTTCTCCCCCTATAATGTTATGGTCTGAAGTTCCTTGGAGTTCTCACCAATGTCCTTTAGTGGTAATAAAAAACATTACTATGAAACTACAACATTGGCACTATATGTTTTATCCATGCTGTGTGCTATATGCTATATGTGTATTCTGTCTGACATCTAGGGAGCACACTCCTAAGTAGAGAGCTTACAGTGAAGAGTCTAATGAAGAAAACTGTACTGAAATTGTGTGTGGGCATGTGAGGCGGGGTGGGGGGGGTGGGGGTGGGGGGTTAGGAATTAAAAATATATATATTAAAAATTCATTTGTATGGGAAGTTTGCCATTTACTTTTTGATATACAATTTATCTTAACCTTTTCAGAGTATTGCCTATGCTATGATTAGAACTATTTACCTCTGCAAAGCAGCAATGCTACCTTTCAATATGTACTGAAAATCCTTTATAATTTTGATGTAGACTCAGCCAAAGTGTACTTCCTGAGACTGTTATCTTATGAACACATCCCATGACCAAAAATGCCTTAACTTCCCTTTGCTTGACTAAACTTTAGGTAGGTTTCTTCTTGACTGTCTGCCCTTGACATTCTTTTTGATAGAGCTTTTACTCTAGAACACTTTGAATTGTAAATTCTCAGCTCTTTTAGATGTAAATTTTCTCCCAGCTTCTTGCTAGTTTTACAACCCAGGAATGTCTTTCTCAAGGACCTGGGAGCCCTGGCTTGAAATACATTGATCAGGATCTGTCTCTGTGGGAGGGTAGGAGCCTAACTTTAAGAAGTTCCAATTAGCAAACACAGATGGCCTCATAACAGGGACCAACTTCTCTCCTAACATCTTTCAATACTTTTCTACTAACATACCCCAGGCCTTAAAGTCTCTTGTGTCTTTTTTTTTTTTTCCTGAGAAGTTAAATTCAATCTCTCTTCCCTGTTGCCATAGTCTTGATCCTTATTGCAATAGTTCTGAATAAAGTCTTCCTTGTCAGTGAATTTTTTCTTTAACATCAATTTTGAGAGAAATGATGTGACTCCTACAGCATTCTAATTTCTATAATTATAAGCTATATTTGAATTGAACGTGACCATTGTTGACAGTTACTAATGTGATGAATTATCTTTAATGGTGAAATAATAATGATCACAATTAGAAGTGATGAAGAAAGCTCACCTTCTCTAATCACACATTTTCATGACAAATTCAATTCCCCTTGTTTCTGGGAGAAGAAGCCTGTCACAGTTACAGAGGGGGTGGCCCATGATTTTATGTGGATTGGTAGAGTTCCTCTACCTTTTTGTTGTAGGTGGCTTAGGTGTTGCATCATTGTACTTTGGCATAGGCCTGGCTAGAAAGATCTTTAGAAAAAGAGGTACATTTAAGGGGACAGGAACACTAAATAAGGGTGATCATTCTGGTGCCATCTTCAGAGGTCACCTATTGTGTTATCTTGGAAACTCACATTTGCTCTGATGATCTCATTCCAATAGCACATGATAGCCCCCCCCCCCCCAATAGCTTGCTCTGCTCAAAGAAATTGTTGGCTTAGAAGCAGAAAATAGGTATTTTTTTTTCTTTTGGCTATTGGCTACTTTTTCTTTATTTTTTTTCCTCAAAAATTGAAAGGGCTTTTTTTACTTTTCTTAGAAATTTAAATGGAGAAAATGTATTCTTCATATTTTCCCACATTAGTTCAAGTGAAATGAAATACTCTGAAAAATAGTCAAATCATGTTTAGATTTCCTTTAACACTTAGATTTTGTGTATACGTGTGTACATATGTACATATATTCCTTAGGGTTTGCACAGATATTTTGTGAAAGTAATAATTAACATTAATATTTGTGTATAGTAGTAACATTAATGTATGTTATATTGAGAGCTAGAATCAATGCTATGTAATATATTTGAATTTTTATCTCTGAAAGGTAAAGTCTTATCTGTGAAAAGTGAAGTGAAGAGACTAATGATTATGATTTTATGTATATATACACACACACATACACACACACATATATACATTTATGCGTGTGGGTATATATATATATATACATATCTATCTATATATGTATATATACACATATATATTTTTATATGCACTATACATCAATATACATTCATGGTAGCCAAAGTTTGTCAAAAGAATGTATTTTGTGCATACTACAGTATCACACTGACTTGAAAAAAATACTTGAATGCATATTGCACGAAGTTTATTTGAAAGAAATTTATGCATCTATTTAAATTTCATTAAATATAAGACAAAGCTTTAAAAATTTTTGTTTTGCCCTTAATTGCATTTTGATTCTTCTCTGATAGGGTCAAAACAACCTACTGGGAACTCTGATGGTCTTTAAGCCTCCAAACCCATTCTAAAATCAATGGGAACACTGGAAAGATTTCCTTTATTTGACTCTCAGTTTGTCATTGATTTTTTAGGATGTCTGTTTGAGTGTAATCTAAAGAAAGATTGTAGAACTGCTTAATCAATATGCCATTATTCTTCATGAATTTGGTTGATTATCCACTTGCTTTATTGGATATTGGGTAATAGTTCAACAGTGCAGTTCCTGACTGGTAACATTTTGTTAAAGCCAAAAATCTGGCTAATCTTGTGTCTGAGCAAACGTTCAGTTTACTAGTGACCTTCTTTCACATAACTCCCGTTCTCTCACGGATTCTAATGTTGCAATTCAAGTTCAATTAACATGAAAATAGTTGGCCTTAGAAAAACTGAGCCTTCTTCCTTGAGTAAATATGATTCAAATAATCATCAAGTGAAGTGGCATCTAGATTTAATAAGGATTAAATTTTCTCTATGTAATGAAAGGTAACTCAAATAACATTTCACTACTACAGACACACTGAGTTTTAAAGAGATTAAGAGCACATTAATTTGAGGGTCAATGTCTGAAGTAATAAAGGGCACCTCAATACAAGAATAGTTTTTGAAATCATCTTGTAAAAGATAGTATTAGCTTGGTTTTTCCTGCATGGGTATAAGAATTTGACTACAGTGGTTGTTAGTGTTCACCCAGCTAAAATACTTCCTTCATTTCACCTGATAAGAGCTCTATTCACTTAAAAACTTATAAAATAACAAAAGTAAATAGTTGCAAATATTCATATTGACCCATGGAATGAAGTATAAATATACATTAATATACAGGTAGTTTACAATATTAAAAACAAGACAACAGACCCAAAATGGAGTCACTTAGGCTAAGTAAGTACTCACATCACCAAACTGAGACTTAATTACAGTTTCAGCCACTCCAGAAACTGAATCTTAAACCAGTCAATCAGGAATTACCTGGTGAGGTTATTTGCCTGTAGAAATCCTACCATCCCCTAAAAGAAAGTGACCTTGCCACAACCAATCAATTTTTCACTAGTATTAAATTTCCTCATTATTCTCTTTTCTGTATATAAAAGTTTTCACTTTGTTTAAGTCCTTGGAGGTTATCCTTTGTATCCACTAGATGGGATGCTGCCTGATTCATGAATAGTTGGATTAAGCCAATAAGACCTGTAAAATTTACTCAGTAGAATTTTGTTTTTTAACAACATTAAACAAGTAGTAATTGTACTAGTACAATTTCTATAAGAGGAAGCAGAGGCATGGAATGTTTAGATATCTTGATAAAGTTTACAGAGCAAACACAGTATTCAACAGCGGGTAAAGCTGACCTTATGGGCTATGCTTTCATCACTATTCTGTATACTTAATGTACCTTTAGACTGAAAACTTTCAGAGAATTGTTAAATTGGTCAAAATCCTCTTTTCTGGAAGTTGCTTTCTTGTTCCTCTGTTAACCCAAGGAAGACAGGCCATTTCCTTTCACTATATATGCTATGACCCTGCAAAGTTCTTAGTTTCCATTTATCAATCATTGCAAATATATCAATCATTGCAAAATCACAATAGAGAGAAATGGCCCATTCTCTCTTTGTTCATCCACAGTGATGCCTATTTTTGCAACCTGGTCAACTGCTCCTTGTTCTAATATCCCTTGATTCTCAAACCCTCCACTGGCTTTGCATTTTGGGTCTCAAAACTTGCTGCCGGTTTGGTGCCTTTGGGATCCCATTGGCATGCTGCTTGAAATAACACTTCAGTTCTTGCTGTCAGGTAGTCTTGTAGAATTCACATTTCTTGACCTATAAAACTTCACTAACAGACCCAACTACATTTCTGACCCCTTGAGGGAGAAAAAAAAAGTTACCTCCTTGGTGAACCCCATAACTGAGACATAAATCAAATACTGTATGTATGCACTCAGTTAATTTAGGGTTTCTGAGGCATAGTCTTCACTAAATGTTAGCCTGTGGTTCCTGTTACTTTCTTTATAGATTTGCTGTTTCATACAGCTGCAGACTTCCTGGAGTTGAGGCTCTTGTCCAGATTTTACAATATGTCTGTCAATATTTCCTGTGTCTGTCCATAAATGTCATCTGTGGATTCAGTGGAATAGGACTTAAAAACCTTGCTGGATTTTGACAAAAAATAATCTATCCCATCTAAATGACTCTCTCCTACCTATAACTTTAAAACCTAGCATACTTTGGTTACTTTCTATTTTCATTTTTGAAAAATAAGTTTTATTTATTTATTTATTTATTTATTTATTTATTTATTTATTTATGTATTTATTTATATAAGAGAGGGAGAAAGAGAACATGAGCAGGGTAGGTAGGGGCAGACAGAGAGGAGACAGATAATCCCAAGCAGGCTCTGTCCTGTCAGCACAGAGCCCGATGTAGGCCTCAAACTCACCAACCATGAGATCATGACTTGAGTCAGTCAAGAGTTGGGTGCTTAACTGACTGAGCCATTCAAGTGCCCCAGTTACTTTAAATTTTCAAAACAAACAATGCTCCTACTCCCTAACGCTTATAATATTCCAGCCATTTAAATACACTGGAATTAGAAATTTATTGTGATTGAAGCATCTTTTTCAATTCTTTAATTCCTAATTCTATGTAATATATTAAACTACCTAAATATGGTAGAATAATAAGAAGAAACATAAATAATAAATAAAATCATTTAAAACTTACCAACAAAGTTAGAAATCGTGTCCTTTCAGGCACCCATAGACAGAGAATATGTGTTGGGCAGGAGATATTCAGAGACAACAAAGCTAATAAAGCGTAATCTTTTTTTTCTCAAGAAATTTGAAATTTAACATAGGAAAATAAATTTAAACAAGTAATGACAGCACTAGATGGATAGATGCCATATGGGTGTGTACAAACAACAAAGAGAACATCAGAGAATAAAGCACTCTCTAGGAAAGCTTCGCAAAAGAAGTTTTTATTTGCTTTAAGAGTGAGGACATATTTTCCATATGGTAAAGAGATATACTGTGCCAGTTAAAATGTTACGTGCTAAAGCTTGAGCCATGAAAGAATATTGCGTCTTTGGAAAAGTTCAGTCGTTAAACCGTAGGAAGTAGGTGAAGGCAGAATTGAATTTGGAGATGAAGAGATGAGGTTAATGTAAGAAATATTATCCACATTAGGCATTTAAAAAAGAAGATCTAATACAGGAAAGTAGGAGTTCACAAATTCATTGAAATGGCTGGAGAGTTAAAAGTCATGGAGCTGCCTCAGGAGGTGCTGATGTCTAGAGCAAACTATGTTATTCAAACCGTGCTTCAGAGGTGAAGAAGCTACCGCTCTGGCCATGACTGTTCAATACCCACAAAGCACTTCCCAGATAAAGGAATGCCTAACCCAACCACTGATGTTTTGTCTCAACAGAAACCTCCCTGTGACTTGTATTGCCAGCTAGAAGAGTAGCAGGAAGATAGGCTTTATTATCTACCATATATCCCTGGAATTTGTTTAATTTGTGGAATCTGATTTATGGATGATGTCTTTTCAGTATGGGAAGGCAATCTGGAGAGAAAACTAAAAATACTAATAGATAGTACTCTTCACAGACCATCTCTTGGAATACTCAATATCCACATATATGCTTCCACATATACTTCTAAAATATACCAGTAGTAACAAGATATCTGCATCATTATAAGACCATCCGCTTTGTAAGGAAAGATTTACTCACCACCCCCCCCCACAATAGGAAAGACTCAAAGTTCTACCAATCACCATGTAAACTCTATTTGATATTCATTTATCCTCCAGCTCAAATTCCTATTTGATACCCTATAATATAAAAAAATATATAAAGCCAATATTCAAAGTACATCATGTATTAAATAATAATGAACAGTAAAGTAAAATGACTAAGCTTTGTATATATCTCAAAATAATTAATTAAATATGTACATATATGTATACACACACACACACACACTATATTCATTGGTTCTACAAATGTTTATTATTATTGATAACTTTCTGGTTCTTCTAAATAGAAGCCACTTCAAACATTGTTCTGTAGCCTAGATGAACTGGCTTCTCTTGGTAACTTATGAGTCACTCAGTGAATGAGTCAGAGCAAAATGTGATACCAAAATGGGACGTAATATCTCCAATATCCGGAATCTTAGAAATCACTTTATCTATAAGTGGTAAGAAGATCGAGGGACTCAAATTTTTGTTTTTCCTTGGTGAGATTATTTGAGCCTGAATCAGATTACAATATACCTAGAAAATTCACTGAAGTGCAAGGTTGCTAAATATTTATTTATACTTTTCATTCTCCAATGTGCCTATATTTTCTCATGGCATTTAGGACACCCCATTCTTCTTACTCAAAGAGTAAATGGGCATGAGATAAACTAGGTGATATAACCCTAAAGCAACATAGTTAAGATGTACTTTATTTGCTACTTGGTGGAAACAAACCATTCTGGTTTTATCTTTTTGATATAGGGGGATAGTAACTGATCATTAGGTAGATAAGCATACCCTGGGTACCACTGGCAATATCGAACTGCCCCAGTTTAAAACCATATCTGGAAGATCATCTGTAATAAGAATTATCATTTGAATAATTTCAGCATATTCCATTGTCATTTCCCAAGTATTATCTCTCTTTGGCACAAACCAAATAAGAAAGTCATTTAGAGATCTACAGAATTTTTACTCCGAATCTTTCAAATCTTTGGCATTGATCTCTGTGATTATTTATTTTATGCTACCATTTTGACAGAGAGATATAGCCTAAGAGATTCCTATATTATTCTTTGCATCATCATAACCTTATTCCCTGGGCCCAGAATTAATGTGTAAATATTCTAATTCTTCACTCAGAGACTGGGACATAACTACTGAATGGACTCTTTTCCTATAGTAAGACAAAGTCTGGTTCCAACCACATTGAGACTTTATTCCCAGTGGTGGAACCCAGTGATGTTTGGTTCCCCCAATGGTTGGAATTTGCTTAGAGAATGCATCTAAAATTCCTTCTAAAGTTTGTTCTCATTATTTAGTATACAGCTATATAGTAAGTACTTGTGCACCATTTTGGAAAAAGCTAACAGATAGTCATAGCAGTGTCACAGAGCCCTTCTTCAGAAGTCCTCAGTGTCTCTTCATTGGTGAGATACTGATCTATGGTCCAGACCATATCTGGGAATTAAGTGTAATTGAGTGTAGAGCCGTAACTCTATATAATGTTAAACTGGGGTCAGCTTCTTGCTCACCACACAGAGATTTTCCAGATAGATGAATCAGGAAGGATCAATATTTTTCAGAGCTAGAATATCATGATCAATTCGATTATCATCAAAGTTCCACACAGATACAGTCTGTTCTGGTCCTGCTGCCAGGTAATTCTGCCAATAGCTTAGGGATTGCTTCTGCTACTAGAGATTACTTTTTGAGAGCCCTTCATCCATTTTCACTGAGGGAATTCATTTCAATGCCACACCTCTCACCTACATCACTCACCTTTAAGAAGAACCAGTTACAGGTCCTTAAAAAGACACCCATCCTCCCCTTATCTATTATTCTTCAGTGCTTGAGAAACTGTCTTCTTAGCCTTTTTGGAAAATGTGGTAGTAGGAGAGTAATAAATTCAACATGATAAACATACACAAACATTCTTCTCTCCCTAAGACTTAGGATTCCTTTTTCTATAGTATAGCATTTATTTTTGACAGTTTAGCTTCATTCAATATGGGCCAAATTTAATCTAGTTTTAGTTAACCAACTGAGGTAAACTTTAGTGTCTTCTTTGATTACTTATGCTCAGATGTGAAGTCCTTATTCTTTGAGTCATTGTTATATATAAATTTGGAGTTATGTTTCTTCCTTCTGCAGAAGTTTTAGAGTTCATTGCCAGATTTATGTCAATGTAAGTTGATGCAATCTTGGTTTTGATTGGTTGGTTTTTTTGATTGGTTGGTTTAAAATCCCAGTGTAGTTAACACTGTTACAGTATCAGGTGTACAATATATTATATTAGTATCAGGTGTACAATATAGTGATTTGACAAATCTGTACATTATACTATGTTCACTACAAGTACAGCTATCATCTGTCAGCACACAATGCTATTACAATATCATTGACTATATTCTCTATACTATATCTTTCATTCTTATGACATATTTATTCCATAACTGGAAGCCTATATCTCCCCACTCTATCAGATGCTTTAGTTGTCTCCCTGGGTAATGATTTTGCTTTTAACTCTAGCTATATTTGGATATATGAATGGAGGTTCAGGTGGAATGTGGGAGAATTTGTAGCCTTTGTAGAGAAAGCTACTTCAAACTAGTTCAGGATTTCTATAAGGCAGATCTGGTCACATCACAAAGAGATATAGGGACTGTCTTTTCTGGCAAGGAAACTCAGGGGTACTCGGGGTTCAGAACTTCACCTAAAATAAAATTCTTAAAGATTATCTTTTCAACACAGGACTAAATTTTACAGAAAGAAAGAAAGAAAGAAAGAAAGAAAGAAAGAAAGAAAGAAAGAAAGAAAGAAAGAAAGAAAGAAAGAAAGAAGGAAGGAAGGAAGGAAGGAAGGAAGGAAGGAAGGAAGGAAGGAAGGAAAGAAAGAAAGAAAGAAAAGAAAAGAAAAGAAAAGAAAAGAAAAGAAAAGAAAAGAAAAGAAAAGAAAAGAAAAGAAAAGAAAAGAAAAGAAAAGAAAAAAAGAAAAACCCAGCAAGATTTCCGCTAATATGGGAATTCAGCAATTTGTACATTCAGATTTCACACCTGATTTTTAGACATATAAAGACTATGGCGAAGTGAGAAGTTATTCTGGGGCAGTCACAGAAACTACTTTCACCTTGCCTTGAGTCAAAATTGTAAAACCCCGAGCTTGCCATTTTTCTTCAAATTCTCCTGTGCAGTCAGAAACACAAGACTAAGAGTATTTGTATTCCTTATTCCTCTTGATGATCTGTTGAAGCAGTTACTAGGTATGCCACATTTTGTCTTTAACAGGAATTTTATTCCAGGTGGCTACAGTTGATTAATTTCATAATGTTCTGCCACTATGTGCCATGGACTACCAGTATCTCATTTTCCAGTAGTATCAGGATTGTTCTTCACTGCCCACACATTCAATCAGGAAAGATAATCAGAGTCTGCCCCTACTTTTGATACAATGCAGCTATAGGAAATAAAGGTTTTCTGGGGTGTTTTAAAGAAAAAATAATTTATTATACAGAATTAGGTCCAAGCAAAACGTTGGAGAAATGAGGAAAGTGAGTTGAATCTACTTTTAAAGGGCTCAAGTACAAAAGCAACCGTTGTAATGTAGCCTCAATGCTGATATTTAAGAAACTGGCAGTGTCCTCTGTTAAACAAGCACCCATCATCACCTAAACAATGCTTGATAGTCCACATGAAAATGACCTCTGGCTAAAACAATAACTGCAACTGTCCTAGTCATAAAGCTAGCGGTTAGATCCTACAAGGTTGGGTCCAGGCATTGATACAACTGCCTCTTGACCATCACTTCTCTACTTGTAATGCCAGCATAAACAGCAGCAAGGGAATGGTATCACCACACTGCTACCTTCCAAATAGCAAATGGTTGCACATAAATGCAAAATCTGAACTACAATCTACAATCCAGATTCTTGGGATTTTTTTTTATTTTTTTAATGTTTATTTATTTTTGATAGAGACAGAGACAGAGTGAGAGCAGTAGAGGGGCAGAGAGACAGGGAGAAACAGAATCTGAAGTAGGATCCAGACTCTGAGCTGTCAGCACAGAGCCCGATGCGGGGCTAAAACTCACGAACCATGAGATCATGACTTGAGCTGACGTCAGACGCTTCACTGACTGAGCCACCCAGGCTTTCTTCAGGAGGTTTTTTGTTTGTCTGTTTTTTGGTTTTTATTTTTTGTTTTAACAGTTCAGACTTTTCAATAAAGAAAATTATTCTAGAAGTATGGAATGCATGCGAAATGTGTCAATCCACAATATCCTCTTCTAGAAAGAAATGCAGCTTTCCAAAGGTTTTGTATTTAATACTTGAAGGTTCAGCTTTAGATTTTAAGCAATCTGGTTGGAGGAGGGGAGAAAGGTAGAAGGGTTATACCAAATTTGATGTAAGCAAGGTATTTTTATTGGAAAGTTGGAGTTTGGTTTGGTAAGATTTGAGGTTTGCTTGGTTAAAGTCATGATAGGGGAAAAAAAAGATACCAGTTAAGAAAAGAACCCTGGTGGAATGGCTAGGAAACTCTAATGAGATTAAGGAGGTTGAATCACGGGGGAGCTATATAAAAATGGAAGTTTTTACTATGGATGCATTTACCCATGGAAAATTAAAGCTCAGAGGAAAAAACAGATGGCAAACTTTTAGAGATTTCACCACTAACTATGATGTAAATGAAGATAAGAAACCAAAAACCCAAAAACAAAAACCTTAAAAATAAATGAATAAGTAGGGCTTCATCAAAATTAAAAGCTATTATTTTCTGTAAGTTTTTTATCAAAATAATTGATAGGCTACAGACTCAGAGAAATGATTTGTAAATTGCATACTTGATAAAGGATTTTTACCCCAAATAAAGAAATCTCAAAACTCAATAACAATAAAAGCAAAACTTAATTTGAAAATGACAAAAGATTAGAACAGACTTGTCACCATAAAAACATGTTGACGGCAAGTTAGCACATGCAAATAGGAGAGAAGGGGACACTACCCACATTGTGGGTGGTCATTAGGAAAGCATAAAGTAAGTCAAACCTTATACTATTTTACCTCAATTAGAATGTTAAAAACCAATAACACCGGGCATACTAAAATGTTGGTGAAAATGTGGAGTGACTGAAACTCTCATACACTGCTGGTAGGAATGAACGATGGTAAATTGCTTTGGAAAACATTTTGGAAATTACTTAAAAAATCAAACATGCTTCTAGCATATGACCCAGTAATTTCTCTCCTAGTATTTACCCAAGATAAATAAATGTATATATACAAACTTACATGAATATTTGTAGTAGTTCATTGGTAATAGTTAAAAGTTGGCACAAGCTTACTGTCCATCTACAGGTGCATTCAAATTATGTTACATACATACACTGGGACACTACTCAACAAGGAAGACGAAGTAAAACACAACAATATGAACACACCTCTAAATAGCTATTGTCGAGTGGAAGAAGTCAGAACAAAAACAAACAAAAAAGGGAGCACATACAGTAGGAGTTCATTCATATAAAAGTCTGGATAATGCAAATAAATCTATAGTGACAGAAAGGGGATGAGTGATTTCTTGGAGATACAGATGAGTGAGAGCTGGACGGGATAGGAGTGAGGGCTTACCACAGGGCACAAAACACACGAGAATGGATGGGTATGCTCATTATTTTGATTGTGGTGAAGGTTTCACAGGTGCATACATATGCTTTGGCATATGTAATTATATGTTAATCATGTGCAGTTTATTGTATATCAATTATCCCTCAATAAAACTGTTTTAAAAAAATCAGCTTTCAATTTTATTAATTTTCTCCATTGTCTTTCTGCTTCAATTTATTGAGTTCTGCTCTTACCTTATTTCCTTCCTTCCACTTGCTTTGGGTATACTTTGCTCTTTTTTCCCTAGCTTCTAAGGGTAGAAAATCATGTCATTGATTAAGACCTCTCTTTTAGGGGGGCACCTGGATGGCTCAGTCAGTTAAGCGGCCAACTTCAGCTCAGGTCATGATCTCACAGTTTGTGGGTTCGAGTCCCATGTTGGGTTCTGTGCTGACAGCTCAGAGCCTGGAGTCTGCTTGGGATTCTGTGTCTCCCTTTCTTTCTGCCCCTGCCCGCTTGTGCTCTGTATCTCTCTCAAAATAATAAATATTAAAAAAAATTGTAAAAAAAAGACCTCTCTTTTTTATACATATTTAATGCCATAAATTTTGCCTTCAGTACTGTTTCAGCTGTATACCACAAATTTTGATGTATTGTATTTAATTTTATTTCAATTCCAAAATATTTCTCATTTATTGTGTGACTTTTTTGGCCTTTAATTTTTACCACTATATTATTTCATTTCCAAATACTTGGAGATAGTTCAAGAATCTGTTACTGCTCTACTCAGTAGAATTTCTTTAACTGTCATGCCTACCCATATGTTAGCCATTCATTTAAAAAGCTTATTTAATTATTATTATTTTTTTGCTCATTTATATATTTCCCAGGGTCTCTTCCTCTTATGGCAACACTGGTAAGTCAGTGCTCACATTATATCTCTACTTGGAGATATCTATTACTCCTTATATTTGAGACTATTTGTCTTGCAGACTCAGTTCCTTTTTAGTTCCAAGAAAAGTTATGATTTTGTGTTCTACCTGGCTTTGTTTGCTTCCAGAGTAGCAGTGATACTCTTTGCTGCTTTCTACATCCTAGGCAAAACCCAATAGATAATAGATTTTAATGAATGAAAATGTAGGGTTAGAAATTGGATAAAAGGCTATGCAATTCAAAGAATTCTAATTGTCCAATTAAAAAACGAATTTTGTCTGTAACAACAAAAGAGCTGTCTGTCACTCTCCCTGGCAATATTAGGAGAAGCTGTGAGTGACAGAAAACCTAAAATAAATTGACTTAGAAAAAAAAGCAATTTATTTCTATGTCTAGATAGGAGTTGGTCCACAGCTGATATGGGGTACAGCATCAGGGACCTAGGACATTATTTCTTGCTGATCCTTCACAGTCAGCATGCATCCGTGAGGTATGCCCCAACTCCAACTCTCAATTCTACACAGCAGGAGAGAGGAAAAAGAGGAGGGAAATGCACCATCCTTCTCATTATAAAAACACTTCTTTGATTTCTCTTCAACATATCTGCTCAAATCAAATCCCATAGTCGTTTGTCCATACCTAGCTACAAAGGAGACTGGGACATACTGTCTTCACATAAAGGGTTTGTGAGGCCAGGTTAAAAAAAATCATGTGGGGTTCTAGAGATAATTGAAACTTGGAGAGATTTGGTTTCTGTCGATAACAATTAGTTCACCTATGTATTTGAAATGGGACATTCAGAGTGTGTGTGTGTGTGTGTGTGTGTGTGTGTGTGTGTGTATTTTTTTAAGATTTTAATGTTTATTTTTGAGAGAGAGAGAGAGAGAGAGAGAGAGACAGAGAACAATCAGGGAAGGGACAGAGAGAGAAACATAGAATCCAAAGTGGGCTCCAGGCTCCAAGCTGCCAGCACAGAGCCTGACGCAGGGCTCAAACTCACAAACCTCGAGACCATAACCTGAGCCAAAGTCAAACGCTTAACTGACTGAGCCACCCAAGAGCCCCTCAGAATATGTATTTTAAGATAATAATCTCTGCAGAGCATGAAGACATTCTAAAACTATAAAGATCCTTACTCTTATTTATGTGAATGTTTTAGCTAGTGTATATGTTTTGTGCTTTTATTTATGTATGTGTTAACACATTTTGCCATGGGTATAGGGTTAGTCTGATAATATGAGCAAATATTATCCCAATCAGGTGATTTAACTTCTCACAGACCTTTTTAAAACTGAAGCCATTACTCATGTTTTTTTTTTTTTTACAGAAAGGTGTCATTATTTCTTTAAGGAGTACTAAAAAATTTTAATAATTACAGTAGAAGTTAACTTTTATCATAGTAGGTATAAAGATATTTTTGTTGTATATACAGAAATATTACTAATGCATGTACATATAATTCTGCGGACTTTTTTTTCCAATATACAATTTTTTTGTTCACTTTCTACAGTTAGAAGAGAAGAGACAGAGGTAAAAAGTAAAAATAGAAGAGATGATCAAGAATTGACCAGTGGCATGAAAGTGTCTGAGCAAATATAAAATGTAGAACCAGTAAAAGTAAAACCAGATATTAGTTCTGGCAACTAAGGGTATTCTTGTTGCCCACGTAAAGAAACTAGAGATCTATCTTATTTTATTGCTAATTCAATAAATGTTATGTTTAGACATTTTGTATATTACAAAAAAGATTTGTAAAACAAAAGTAATTTATTGTAATGTAGGTAGGTCTTTCAGTCTATGCTGTTACAATGAGTTAAAACCTATTTGATTTATAAAACTAGACAGCTACAATAATAAACACTTCACAAAATTATATATAGTGAGTTGTTGTTTTATTTAGATGCTGAATTATTTTCAAAAATGCATTTATCTAGAAAATATACATATGATCATCAGAGTAGGACTGTGTCCCACAATTGAATCTTGAAAGCATTTGACAAATATGATACACGCTAGAAATATAAATGACAAGCAAGAATCAAGAGTATAAGCATGGATGATCTATTTAAACATGCAAGCATGTTTCAACATAATGAATAAACTTATACATCAAACTAAGCCAGACACTTCTGGATTGCAAGCCTATTTAGAGAATGTTTCACTTTAGTCATTTTTTACTTTCCTTTATTGTTAAGTCAAATGCACTACATTTGAATTTTGAAACCAAATGAAATGAATTTGGAAGCACAAAAGAAATTAAATGATCAAAACCAAAAATGATTATACCAGTGCCTGCTACACCCAGTTATAAAGAAAACCTTTGAAAATACATGATATAGAACAACAACAACAAAAAATCACTTAAGTGTGTTGTACTATGATTCCCAGTTACTTTAAAGATAGTATAAATTTCCATACTTTTGTATTGCTAATATAATTGAGCTCTGATATCTCTGGCTTGTGTTAAGCATTGTGCATTATCTTAATTTTCACAAAAGCCTATTCTACCTTATCAATTTTAACTCAATTAATTATTTTTTTGTCTTTATTTTTTATTTTAGCCACTCTGAAATCAGGATTCATGTTACCATTCTACTCATAAAATGCCATAAGGTAACTGTTGAGTTTTTTTTTTTTTCCTTTGTTAATGGTACATAAAATAAAGGTATGTCTTAGACTGCTCAAAATAGACCGGTGCCAATTTTCCATATGAAAAAAAAATGATGATTAGAAAAGCTTAAATAAGCCTGATCAAAGTGAAATAACTAACAGGTTTTAGAACTAGGATACCAACTAAGACTCTGATATCTGTAGATATACACATCAGAAATACCCTATAATACTTTCCCCCACATTATTTGTATGTATTTCCAACATCAGTATTCATTTAATGATTACAAGGACTATTTTACCATTGTTTAAGCTACAGTTAAGCAATTAATTCTAATAATGGTTACTACTAAAATGAAACTAAATTAATATTTTTATTCTTTTGTTATGACGAGACGAAATGTATTATGCTACTTCTATTCTCTGAACTTGATAGAGTACCAGCAATGACCTTTCACAAAAGATTACAAAATTAAATTATTTTTCCTGCTAGAATGTCCATCTGATAGTTTTGGATGCTTGTGTGGAAACTGTTTTTTGTTTTTGTTTTTGTTTCTATAATATAACAAAAAGCACTATGCATTGTCAGAATTTACCTGTAAATAATGGATCTGTTCAGCTATGCCTTCATTCTATGGCAAATTGTCCTAAAAGTTTACATTCAGTGAACACACTCAATTTATCTTACATAAATGTGTTTTATACCTGTCTTTTCTTTTCTTTATGGAGAATTGAAGTAAAAGTTAGGTCATTGTAAAAATACCTCACTTATTAATTTAACAAATATTCATTCATTAAAGGTACCTATTAAATTCTATATATAGTTTTTAGCATGGAGGATATATTATTATTAAAGAAAAATTATCTCTATCCTCAAGAATAATCAAGTTAGAAAAGGAAATTAATATTAAATATTTTTACAAATGCACATAATAATACAAATTCTGATATGTGCTCAGTAGAAGAGAGGACATAATGCTCTGATAAGCTATTACAGCAGAGAAAGAGGGGAGAGTCATGAAGGCTTCTGTAAGAAAGCAACATTTAAGATGAATCCCAAGGAATGAGTAGAAATTGGCAAGACGTAAGGGAAGTGTATTTCACATAAAATGAACAGCTGTATGAAATCACCATGACAAAGGGGTATCTCTCATGTACCACTGCAACTTCCATTAGATTCTTTTGTTTCTTATTCCACCAACTCCTGTGTGGATCAGAGCTGAGTGGGTTTTGACTGACCTCATGCAGACACAACCTGATTGTGCCTCAATTCAGACTCCTGTCCTGTGTTTTCCTTCCAACCTGTGGCTTCTCTTTTGATGCCACTGGACCCTCCCTACTCAAGGCTCACTATGCACAACTTGTAAGTGCAGGGAATTTAACACTTTCTGGGTCAAACTTTCATCAGAGCTTCTTTGGATATAAGAAGCTCACGATTAAATTTCTCTCCACTTTTTCTCTTGTTATGTATTGTACTAAACCTCAGTTTAAATTCCTTCTTGAAGGTTTTTTCGTGAGATCAATAATTCAGTTACACTTACTACAGACTAGCTAATAACAAAACTTTATAACTTCTCCCTCCTCATCTCCTTCACTCTCTTTGTCCTGCTCCTGAGGCCTGGACTTCCTAAGAAAACAATACCACAAAGTCCTCTGACTTAGTTTCTGGAGAAGCCAAATTGTAACAGGGATGTTCCAGGAAAGTCTATGGTGTTAAGGCCTGGCCAGATGAAAAAAAAAAAAAAATTCCATTCTAACTAGTTTCAGCAGAAAGGGATTTATTACATTTAATTAAGTGGCTTACATCAGGTCTTCATAGGGATCACAAATTTTTGTATCATATGGACTACTCAGACTTCTTATGCCCAAGCAAGCCTGTCCTAAAGACTCTGATCTGCTTTCCTCAGGCCCAAACCAGTTGCCCAATGAATGAGAGTAGTCAATATTAAGGCATCCATAACCCATTTGTAGCACACTAGCATGCCATAGCTCATCACCTCGGAAGCTCTAGCTAACAGATGCATTGGAAGGGTTGAGAAAACAAATGCTAAGATGAACATTCAAGATGACCCCCAGACTCCTGCATGGAATGGTCCACCATGGGAGCTGCTATTTCTACCATGATCAGAAACTGCTGCTGGTTGTAGGCCAATGTCAACAATGGAAGTTAAAGGAACCACTTTGCTCAGTCAGGACATTGCTGCTACAGTAACCAGTTACAGAACCACTTTACCTATGACAATTTGTAGGAGAATAAAATGTGACTTTCAGTCTTTCTCTTCCCTAGGAACAAGTTTTAATATATACATTTAAATTTTATAACTTTATGCACACACACACACACACACACACACACACACACACACATGTATTACCTCCAATATATTTGTACTAGAAGATCCAAAATATACTGAACATAGTATCTAACATAGTCCACTCTCATATTTAGCCAACATTTATATAAAAGCCTCATTCAAAGAAAGTTATAAGCCACTCTCTAGGCACATACTCCAGTGAATGCCACAGTATCTTTTGGGGAAGGGCAGGAGGTAGATAGAAGACTATGGTTCTTGTGGTGTCCGTATGGTCCTTCCACAAAAGTTTATGGCCTCTCCTTCCTTCAAGGAGCTCTGAGCTTGTGAATAGACTCAATCTTGGGATTTGGGGAAAGGTTATGAATTATCATTTGACTCCATTTGGCATAAACTGTTTCCTTCATTTCTTCCTTTTTTATCTACAGATCTGAGAAGACTTTACATTTTCCAACGTCAGTCTTACATACTCTTAAGAGAAATTGGACCATGCAGAGTATTCCTCCTTATTAAAATTTATTAAACCATAGTGCTCCCAGGTGACCCAGTATGTTAAGCACTGGACTCATGTTTTTGGCTCAGGTCACGATCTCATGGTTTCATGAGTTTGAGCCCTGCATTGGGCTCTGTGCTGACAGTGCAGAGCCTCCTTGGGATTCTCTGTCTCTCTCATTCTCTGTCCCTCCCCCACTCACACTATCTCTGTTTTCTCAAAATAAATATATAAACTAAAAAAAAACCTTATTAAACCATAAAATGATCCAGAGAAATGGCCCTGACTAACATCTCTCTCATTAGAAAACCAATCATTCTCATTAAAACTATTCTTTCAAATAACAGCATCTTCCTTGCCTATAAAAACCAACAATAACACCTCTTTTCAGAGATAAGGGTGCTTTCTCATCAAGTATTTTACAATGTCTGGGTGAATGCAATTACTCTAAATCTTTTGAAGGACCTATTTATGGGTTGAATGAGGAAGTTGTACATTGTAAATATATTTTATATTCTAGTCTATGAAAAATTTTAGAGGAATTTTTCTGTATTTACAAGGAATTTTGAATGTCTTAAAAAACACTTAACGTTTATTCATTTTTGAGAGACAGAGAGTGCAAAAAGGCATGGGGCAGAAGGAGGGAGACACAGAATCTAAAGCAGGCTCCAGGGTCTGAGTTGTCAGCATAGAGCCTGACATGGGGCTCAAACTCACGAACTGTGAGATCATGACCTGAGCCAAAGTCAGAGCTTAATTGACTGAGCCACCCAGGTGCCCCAGGAATTTCTAATGTCTTAAAGTCATTTAGCAAAGTAATTATTTGGTTTGCTTCAGTTAACTAAACTTAGCAAACAATTAAATCCACTGAAGATAGAGTCTTTGTCAAGAGTACCAATATCTGTGGCTCAATCTGAATTATATTTCTCCCTCCTTGGTTTAGCAAACTCAGAATATATTTTAGTGCCTTGAAAACCATTTTTTCTCATATCTTTTATATGAGTTTTTCTTTTTGGGGGTGGTGGAATGTTTTTCCAAGTAGAAGCAGTAAAGCCATTTTGTGTTTCTCCATTTTAGAGGGAGTGGAAGACCTCATGAACTGATTTTTTAACTTCTAAAGGATCAACCTACATGGTTCATAAAGAGTGGGTTGATGTACTATAGGAATGAAAGCAGAAAGATCAGTTTGGAGCCTATTCTAGAAGAAAAGGAAATATCAAATGCTGGGTTGGACTAGACTGGCGGCTGAGTAAATGGGAGACAGATATGATATATATTTTACAGGTAGGTCACGTTGATAGTCATGCAAAGTAGTTTTCATCTATTAAATTTTCTCACACTATAGAAAGTAGTATAAATAGCATATTAAAAAATTATAGGCCAATCTTTGTATGCTGTAACTTGTAATGATAATGTATTAAATATTAATGGATTAAAGGTTTTTTTTCATTAGTAAGATTTAGCATAATTAAACTTGAAAACTTTAGCATTTACTATAATGGAAGATGCACTCTGTTTTCAAGAACATTAAATGGAAAAGATAGAAATAATGGATTTCTATAAAATTCTCTTATGTCTGTTAAATTGATTTACTAAAATTAGAGACATATTTAAATGAGTTATAAGTCACATCGTTACTCTCAGATAATAATGTATATATTTGTAATTTATTGGGATCTCAGTTTTGTAAATTTAATCATCAGAATTTTTATTCACTTTAGCATAAAACAACTTGGAGTTAGACCAAGATGACTGTGATAGCAATTTATTTGATCGAATGTCTTCCAAGCCACACCATCAAGCAATAGATGAGAATATCTGAAAAATTTTATAATACTTTATATAAATTATATAAAATATTTTAATTCAAGAAAGTAAAATTCTACATAACTGGGAAAATCCTATATTTTGAAGAAACTTAATAGGTAGGTAGATAGATGTATTTGTAGATAAAAGAATGCATGCTTTCTAATAAACTACCCAGTTGCCTTTTGATATTATTGGTTTAAAGTTAATCATTGATTTTTCTTTAACCACACCTGAATAGCCATTCTCTCAAAAGCCCTCATGATAATTTTTGTCAGAACTTTTCTTAGGCTGAGCAATAACCATTCTATCATTCCTTCTAATTTTTGCTACGATTGCTTATAAAAAGTTCTTTGTCCTTCTTTAGACAGTTTCTTAAGCAAATATTGTTTCTGCTTTATAGCTATTTTCTGCTCCAATGTTTGGTCTAGCACAAAAAAAGATATACTCACACTGCTTTAAGCATCCCCTTAAGTTCTTGCTTTATTTTAAAGAAAACGATGTAACATAAGGTTATTTTTTATGTTTTTTTCCTGTAATTATTTGTACTCACTAAAATGTTAGTGAATATATTTTAAGTTGATATATAATGTTTAAAAATAATTATTTTTTAATTCCATTCTTTACCCCATTTTTCTTCCTTATTTTATTATTAACTGACAGTTCCATATTTATTTGAGAAGTAAATTTCTATTGACTGGGAAGAAGATGGGATATAAAATAAAAATTTAAGATACATATGATCCAGAATATGAATATTAAGCACTATTTCCAATGTGATGCACTCAATTATAAATGGCTTAAACGTGGCACACAGAATTTACAGCCTCTTTTCACTTTCACTTCCACTAATGTCTTAAGATATTAAGAAGTCAATTACTTGAATAACCCTTGATTATTTGAAATGATAAATTGAAAGTTTAATATATATTTTTAAATGTGCATGTTCTCCTTTATAATGATAACTTATAATAATTATTTCTGAACATTAAAGATATTAAATATTCTCCCTTTTAAATTGAATTAATATGAATTGGATTTAGATTCTGCAGAAAAAAAAATGTCCAAAAAGAATCAACATACATAAAATTTAAATGTCCTTAACAGCATACAATCTATCAGGTCCTTCATTTGGATCTCAGCAGTTAACTTGGCTCATCCCAATTTGTTCTGCATGAATATGTACATCTCAATCCATGCAATAAGAACAACCAAATGTATTGCAATACACGACAGGCCCGCTCAACCAAAATTATGTCCTTCATCCTCCACAACTTCTAAATAACAGCTTCTAAATAACCCATTAAGCATTGATGACAGTGAGAATTTGTGTCTATGATCTGAATTTATAATCTGACTTCATTTAATGTGTAAATATCTATGTTTGTACAATTAAAAACATTTTTTAATGTTTATTTAATTTTGAGAGAGACAAAGAGAGAGTGAGTGGCACAGGGGCAGAGAGAGAGGGAGACACAGAATCCGAAGCAGGCTCCAGGCTCTGACCTGTCAGCACAGAGCCTGATGTGGGGCTCGAACTCACGAGCCATGAGATCATGACCTGAGTCAAAGTGGACACTTAACCAACTGAGCCGCCCAGGTGCCCCTAGGTTTGTATAATTCTAATGCTTACTGAAATTTACCAGAGGTAACTACTGTATACATTTGAGGAAACACTGTTTAACTGGAAACTTTACCAAATGTTCTTTGTGGAGACATGTTCCAATCATAAGTTTAACCTGAAATTTGTTCTTGTTCCATCTTTCCCCATTTCATTGTCAACTACATTCAGTGGGAAGAAAACAAAATTGTAACAATATTGCACCATACATGAATGAAAGAAAGACATAGAGATTTGATCATATTTTTAGAAGACAGATAACAGATTGCTATTTGTGGATGAAGCAGAGTGGTAAGAGCTGCAGGCCTCTGACTAGAAGAATCATGCTTCCAACCCTGTCACAAATGATGATAAAAAGACAAGAATGCAACTCTAACAAGGAATGTTGTTTTTGTTTGTTTTAATATTTTGTTTTATTTCTTAAGCTTTTGTAATGTTTATTTTTGAGAGATAGAGAGAGAGAGAGAGAAACAGTAAGCAGGGGAGGGGCAGAGAGAAAGGGAGACACAGAGTCCAAAGCAGGCTCCAGGCTCTGATCTGTCAGCACAGAGTCCGACAAGGGGCTCAAACCCATGAACCGTGAGATCATGACCTGAGCCAAAGTGGGACGCTCAATCGACTGAGCCACCCAGGTTTCCCAAATGAGGAATATTTGAAGATAGGCATACTTGACTAAGAAAATGTGAGCATGACAAAGCCAAACAAACAAATAAAAAATAAGCCCCAGTATGAACAGAATACACGGATAGGCAATAAATTATATAATAAAATGTTTGCAATGCTGCGGATAGAGATATTATCTCTAATTTATAATAGTACTTGATAAATGACAAGAGTGTTCAATATTAGAAAATCTACAAAATATCTGAAGAGGCAATTCATAGAAGAACAAATCCTAATGAAAAGATGCTTAAACTCATTAGTTTTCAGGGTAATGCAAAGTAACCATGAGCTACCACATAGGAATCAGACTAGCAAAAACGAAAAACTCTTAACATTTTTTTGGTGGAAGAGTATGAATGTACAAAGGTGTTATCATATGTTGTTCACGGAAATGTAAATTTCTATGGCTTTTAAGGAATCTTTTGGGAAATATAGATATAGATACATCTAGTCTAACCTATAAACTTCTTTTTTGGTAACCTATCCCACAGATACAATGGAACCAGTCTATAAGGACACGGGAGCAATTATGTTATGGTGACATTGTTTGTAGTTATAGACAATCCTGAAATGAAGTAGATTTCTATTGACAAGAGAATAATTGTATAACTAAAATAACATGGTATAATCACATATTAGAATACCATGCATCAGTCAAAATAGTGACTTAGAAATATACCAAGTGATTTTAAATAATGGCACAAGTTTTAACTGAATAAAAAATGAAGACAAATGTGCTGACTATAATCCCATTTTTATATAATTATAATAAATCTTTAGTGTACTGTATGTGTTATAATAATGAGATTATATATATTTTGTACAATGTATAATTACACTGGTATAGAGAACAAACAGAATAAAATATCCCTACACAGATTGTGGTTTTGTGTATGTATTGAGTATGGGTGTGAATGATCTGTGGACAGGATAAAAAAAAAAAGTGAGAAAAAAGCCATGGAAAATTAAAATGGTAAAAATAATAAAAAATAACAATATGTATGATATGAGGACGTGCATGCATTTACTCAAGTAAATAATTGTGTAAGTAAGATGTTTTAAGAGGAAATGGGAGAGAATGAGCACTCCAAGCTGAGGAGTTGAAGAAAGTGAACTAAACACAACTACCTTCTGATAATCCATTAAATATCATTCATAATGTCACAACTACAAGAAGAAAGACGTAAACAGACTAGAGATGTGATCACATCTCCAGAAAACAGGTAACAGGTTGCTATTTGTGTATGAAGCAGAGTTGTGGAAGCCACGAGCCTCTGAAGCAATGAATTAGGCTTCCAACCTGCCACATGAGGGCGAGAAGGCCTGAATGCAACTCTTCCAGGCATGTTTAAAGGAACTGAAGGTGCTTAGGAAAATAGCTCTTGGGAAACCACAATGAGTCTTTGTCTATTTGAACTCCTGCTCTATGGATTAATTATTTGACTTTTAACTTCCACATACTGATTCAACAAAAATAGCATGTTAACTAAAGAGAATAAGCCTAATCCAAAAATTGTGTGTCAGAGCCAATGATTCTACAGAAGCATATAATTAAGTGAGCTTTTGTCCTTGGAACTCAGATGCATTTGATTTCCCATCATATTGCCTTCTGTATCCTATAACTATTATAATTCACACCTTTTTCTTCACTTAGTCAAACTTAAATATGAAATCAACTGCCTGTATATTCTTCAAATATTCACATAATATTTTGAAGATGCTAAATAAAACTTTTTATTGTAAAGATACTTGAAAAATAACTATTATATCAACATATTCAAGATTGTATATATATAAATTACGATAAATATTTTAAAATCGTGAATGGTCAGTCTTGTATAACTGAGGCACCAAAAGTTAATGAAGGGGTTAATAGATGCCACTGCCACCAAGAAGAACACGAAAATTAAGATAGTTCTTCCACAGGGGTGCCTGGATAGCTCAGTTGGTTAAGTGTCTGACTTTTGACTTTAGCTCAGGTTATGATCTCATGGTTCTTGTGTTCAAGCCCTGCGTCAGGCTCTGAGCTGACAGGAAGGACCTTGCTGGAGATTCTCTCTGCACCTCCCCTGCTCTCTCTCTCTCAAAAATAAACAAATAAACATTCATAAAAAAGGTAGTTCTTCCACATATGTCTTAGGCTTTTTACGATCTGATTGAGAACCTTACTATGATTAAAAGGAGAATTTTTTTTTCAGTAAGAAGAGGGGAGGGGATGCAAAACAGAATAAGAAAAATGGAAGTTAACATGCATGAATTAATTCTTGTATCCTAATTATTATTAATAAATAATATACTTAAGATTGCATAAATCATAACACTTAATATAGACGAGTTTAAATTACTACATCATTGCAAATCCCACTTAACGTATGTGTTTTCATATTCCCCAAAATATTCAACTATAGGTCTGGTTAATTCAGGAAAGGGTATTTTTTTTTCTGGTACACTGAAAAAGAATTTTGAAAAGATAGATCAATCTTTTTTTTTGAATTTTTTAAATGTTTTTTTTTTTTTTTTTTTTTTTTTTTTTTGAGACAGAGAGAGACAGAGCATTAGCAGGGGAGGGTCAGAGATAGAGGGAGACACAGAATTCGAAGCAAGCTCCAGGCTCTGAGCCATCAGAACAGAGCATGACGCGGGGCTCAAACTCACAAACCGTGAGATCATGACCTGAGCCAAAGTTGGATGCTCAACCGACTGAGCCACCCAGGTGCCCCAACATAGATCAATCTTTAAAATTTAATACAGATTATCCAGTTATCTGCAAAGTGATTACTGAAAAATAAGGACTTCACGAGGAGCATTTTCTCAGGATGTACAATGGTTAAGGAAATGTACTAGAAAGAGAAGAATTTGTGGCTCTGCTTAGCAGATTCAGTTGAGACCATACTTACAAGTATGCATTTATTTGATTTCACTTTTAGATTAACTTTCATCTCCTCTACTAATCTGTGAGCTCCATGAGGATAATCTGTTCAGCATTTTATTCCCCCTATCTAGCACATAGCCTAACCCTTACCTGAGACCCAATTCTTAAATAGTAAAAGAATTAATAAAGAAACTCTAATATAACTGGTTGCCCATTGTAAGGTGTGAATCATCATTGAAATAAATGGCCAGCATTGTGTAATATGTACCATCATTATTAGATGCCTAATAAGTGGACATTTAAATTTGGTTACATGGTTATTCCTAGAAATTATGCAAATAGCCACATAAAGAGTAAAAGATCATATATCCAAACTAAATTAAAGTTATTGTTAAGTTGAATATAGATGTATACAGAAGGCTAAAGGGACGTCTTAAGGATGGAGGGAGTCTCTAAAGATAATAAAGATAACTTTTGAGGTTTGCAAAAATGTGGTATTATAATAGCAAGCAGAAAGCTAAGGTAAAAAGTTTGAGATAGATAAGTAATAATATTTCCAGCCATAATAAAATGATTTGGCTACATGATTATAAGAAGTTTATTAGAATTTAAGCTATGTAAATTTAGGGACATCATCCATAGTGATTTTCATTTCTGCAGAAACTGGAAGGAAATCTGGCAGGCATTAGGTGCAGAATAAATATTTGTTGAGCCAATTAATTAAATTGCTCTGCCTTGCACATTCCTTTAGTTGGATTTCCTCAATTTAGAAAAAGAAACTTAACTATAATATATGTTTTATAAGTATATGTTACATATTTAAGTGTATATAGTTTTATATATAAATATACATAGCTTAAGTTATAGCATATGACTAATATTTAATAATATTAAAATTAATACACTTACATTTTATTTCTCTATCTCATTCTTTTTACACTAATTTAAACTTTTTAAAGTTGTTGATTTTGTTTATTACTCTATGGATAAACCTTATGAATCAATTAATCCCTTTTCCTACATATATTTTTACTCCCTTGGGCAATGAAAGGGGTTAATGATGTGAAGATTTCAAGATATGAATTCCAATATGCATCACACATTAGGAAAACAAATATTAAAATGTAAATATCATGCAATACCAAATTGTATCCCCTGAATATTCCCATAAATATGTATTTAAAACACATTTCTCCAAGTAAGTCAATAATTATAAACTTCTTTATAGACACAGTGGTTCTGTAGTAGACTCATCTCACAATCTGTAACACTATTCAATCTCTATTCTCCACAGGTAAAGGATTCCATCTTAATAAATTTGGAAAGTAAGCAAAGGATGTTTAAAAAAAAGAATTGGGTTTTTAAAGAAAAGAGTACAGCTTCTAATTTTAAATTTAGACTTTATAAACATTTGGGAAATTAGGTAAAAGTCATCCTTATCTAAATAAATTTATATCTTCTGGACCAAAATAGATGATGACCCTAAACTTATTCTAAAAGTATGGATTATTTTCTCTTGTTATCCTTTTTTATTTATTTTAGGCATACTTGCTGCAGGTAATTTTCTGGGGGAGGACTGAGCAGTGAGATTATATTCTTAGGAGAGTCCAGAAACCTTCAATAGCTGCTGGATGTGCAAAAACTTTTGCTGAGGTGCCTGCAGTGATGACTAAAGCTGACAACAGGTGCCATTAAGCACTAATCCCTAGATCCCTTACACTGAGTCCTGGCTCCTAAATTCCAATCAGTGGATGTTCCTTGCTTGTTTAATTTTGTTTTAGAAACTTCTTCAGCCCTAGATATTTTTATTCATTAAATAAATTTTGCTGGCTACCTCTAGATATATCAGGCACTACATTCACTGGTAACTCACCAACATGAACAAAACAGTCCTTAAAGATAAGGAGTTAATAGATTTGTAGGAGGTAGATAGGAAAATAGACAACTATAAAACAATGTATAAGTTAGTATAGAGTTGGTTACAGGGAAAATTAACGGAAATTAACGGAAAGTGACACATTTCAGGTTCATCGGTAGTGGGAGAACCTAGGAAGACAAGGGCAAGTAAGACATCTTAAAACCTAAACTGAGTCTGATACCTAAGAAATGAACAGTAATGAACCTGGATAAGGGGAAGTAGGAAAGATTTCTAGAAAGAGTGGATAACATGAAAAAAAAGGATAGAAGAGAAAGAGATAAACTTTATCTTCTGTCATTTTGAAAGAAAGAGATTTTTCTTTTCAATTCAAGATAAATGTCAAATAATTTGGTAGGCTTTATAAATTATCAACCAATCCAATGACTATTTACAGATTCACACAATGAATGCATTCATCTTAAACACATTTATGGAGTGCCTACTCTGACTCAGACATTGTGCTAGCGGTGTGATTAGAGTCCTAAACAAGACTGACAAGTCCCTGCCATCCTGGGGCTTGCATTTGAGAGAGGGTGACAGATAATACAATAAACAAGCAATTCAATCATATTTAATGGTAGTGGAGGGTTCTTTAGATTCAGCAGCACACACTGGACCTTAAGACACATGCCAAGCTAAGAGCCACAGAAGGAATATTCCAGTCATGGAAAAGGACAACCAAAACCCCTGAGACATAAATATCATGTTGTATTAGCAGTAATGCTCAGATTTTAGCATACATCAACATTTGTTGTATAATTGAAATTTGCTAAGAGAGTAGAATTAAGTGCTTTCTCTCTCTTATACACACATAGATATATGAGGTGATGAAGTATGGATTAAATCAATGTGTGTCTTGTGGGAGGGGGGGTCCTTTCACCATGCATATGCATATCAGATCATCACATTGTACACTTTAATTATTGTGTATTTTTTTAAGTTTATTTATTTATTTTAAGAGAGAGAGAGAAAGAGAGAGAGAGAGAGCAAGTGCACACTAGCAGGTGAGGGGCAGAGAGACAGAATCCCAAGCAGGCTCCATGCTGACAGTGCAGAGCCCAACACGGGGCTCAAACTCATAACCTGAGATGAAATCAAGAGTCAGACAACTTAACTGTCTGAGTCACCCAGGCGCCCCCTATTTTGTAATTTTATTTGTTAATTATACCTTAGTAAAACGGGAAAAGATCATATGGAAGTCTGGCTAAAACCCAGTTGCTAGGTCTGTCACTTAAAGTTTCTGAGTCAGTAGACTTGGGAGAGACTAGAGAATTTGTATTTCTGTAATAGTCCAGGGACTGACTATACTGGGAGAACCACGGGATTAGAGACCCTAAAAGAGGTCTATGTGGCTACTGTGTTGGAGGAGAGTTTTATAAGCTGAAAAGGATCAGAGTAAGTCCATAAACTGAAAGTGTACAGAGGAGTCAGATCACATACACTCCCACTAACCACAATAGTTTGAGTTTAATCTAAATGCTATGAGAAGACACTGAAGGGTTTCAGCAGGGTAGTATTATGACCTGATTTACATTTTAAAAGTATCACTCTGGTTTCTACTAATAAAATGTATTGCAGTGTTGAAAGAGATCAAATAGAAAGACTTATAGAAAATCCCTATAGTAGTCTACATGAGAGACAATAGCTTTTTGTACAAGGAACATGTCAGCAGAAATGAATTTGCTAAAAGAACTAATGTGGGGATTGACCAAAAGGGAGAATTCAAGAATGACTCTTAAGTTTGGGGGCTGAGCACCTAGTGGCTCTATTAATGGAGAAAGAATAATAATAGAAAAGTTTAATGAAAGGTTCTCTTACATTGGTAATATTGTGGGACTATGACCGCATTTTGAGTAGCCCTGGTTTAGATGTTGTGTAGAGAAATATAAAGATGATTGATTACCTGACAGGAGAAGATTTAGTTCAGAGATGTTGATAGGATCCTGGTTTTAGTTGTCCAAAGAAGAAATGAGGAAAGTAAGTAACTGAAGAAAACACATGTTGGTAAAACTTTCAAGATGATTTTTAGGGAAAAAAAGAACTTGGACTAGTAACTAGAGGAAATTGTGGATTCATTGCAGAGTTTTTAGTTGAGAAATACCAGAATTAATTTATGTATTTGTGGAAATGGTCAGCAGAGTAGGAATGAATGGCGTATGGTGTGAAAGAAAGAACGAAATCACTGGAGATTGTTTTAGAGAATGGAATCCAAACACAAGTGGAGACTTTTCTTTGATAGAATGAATGTCATTAGTTTTCTCGAAACTGGAATCCAGATGGGGAATATGCTGCAGGATGATATTAGGCTTTTTAGGAGAATTAAAAGTTTATCCACTTGTTCTCCATTTTCTCAGTAGTATATAATGCAAGGCTATCAGTTGAGAAAAGATGAAAGAGATAAAGTTTGAAATAATTATCTTGGATATTAGGTAAAATTCTTTTGGAATTTTCAAAGGATTTCATGGCAGTATTGAGCATGTGAACATGGAGTCATGAATTTAGGTTGAACACGTAGCCAGTATTCATTTACCCCAAAATTTCAATTACTGAAATGAAGGCCCACAGAGGAAGAGAATTGATTTATATCAGAGGAAGGGTTTTGCTTGCAGTAGAACAGAGGAAATGAAAGGAAAAGGAATTGAAATCTATGTAAGGATAGGATTATAGTATTATACCATGGAATATAAGCTGGCAAAGTGAGAAACGATGACTAGAATAAAAAGTTAGAAGTAGTTGATAGGTCAATGGATCAGGAGTTGTATGAGCAGTTGAACAATTGTCTTAGTATCAGATAGAGTCAGAAGCCTGAAATATCAAATACACCTTTGATAAATATGTTGTCCATGTAATAAATGGTTTGTTTTGAAATACATTTTACCTTCTTCCAAAGTTCTAAGATAGGCCTTACCACATTTCAAATGTAGCATATAAAACCATGATGTGGGGAAATAGATTTTGGGGATTGGTACAGAAGAGAAAAACAGAGAAGAAAACAAACAAACAGAGAAATAGGGAAAGGAACAAAATACTAATTTCTTTTCTAACATTATTTAGTTATAAAAGTTTATTTTATACATTTTGTGTTCACCATATTTAATATTTTAACTATCCTCAGATAAATATTTTATCAGTCCCCTTAGTGGAGCAGGACAGCAAATAAATGCAGAGTATAGAAATATCTGTACCTTATTTACCATTTAATATGTATATAATTAAGCATAAAATTTAACTGTGCTTGTTCATTAGTGCAAATTACAATCAATTTGATGAACTCTTCTTGTCTCTCTTAATTTCTAAGATAGAAGGTCCTCTTGGGTTTTATTATCTGTAGTTTCTGAAAAGTCTTAAATACCAATAATACAAGATTGGTGAGTAAATGCTGTTAAACCTTTATTGTTAAGTGATTTGAACCATGACAAATGAAATTGTTGAAGTACAATTATTTACATGGAAATATTGTCATGATTCATTGTTGAGAGACAAAAATATCTATCAGCTTGAAAAACACTACCTTAAGTATAAATTCAATTTTTTAAATGTTTGACTATATTCTGTGTATGAATGTACATATGCACTCAGGGAATAATTTGGATACACACATATAATTAACAGTCATTATCTCTAGGTAATGTAATATTGATTAGTACTCTCTTTTTATGCTGTATTTTCTATTTTCTCCAATAAACATGTGTTACTTAAAAAAATTTGCAGGTTTATTTCTAAATCTTAAAGATAAGGAATTTGGAAAGCAGTTCTTCTCAAAAGATGTTATATTCCAGCAATAGCTCTATTTGGTATTCACCTAAAGGATACAAAAACACTACTTCAAAAGGATACATGAACCCTGATGTTTATAGCAGTATTATCAACGATAGTCAAATTATGGAAATGGCCGAAATGTCCATTGACTAATGAAAGGATAAGGAAGATGTGGTGTGCATATATATATATACATACATACCATACATGTATACATACCATATATACATATATATGGTATGTATGTATGTGTATATATATAATGGAATATTACTCAGCCCTAAAAAAGAATGAAATCTTGCCATTTGCAATAACATGGACAAAGCTAGACAGTATGATGCTAAGCAAAATAAGTCAGTCAGAGAAAGATCAAATCCATATGATCTCACTCATATGTGGAATTTAATAAATAAAACAAATGATCATGGGGGGAAAGATAGGCAAACCAAAAAACAGATTCTTAACAACAGAGAACAAATTGATGGTTATCAGAGGGGAGGTAGTGGGGGAATGGGTAAAATAGGTGATGATGATTAAGGAGTGCACTTGTGATGAGCACCGAGTGATTTATGGAAGTGTTGAATCACTAAATTGTACACCTGAAACTAATATTGCACTGTATGTTAACTAACTGGAATTTAAATAAAAACAACAAAAAAAGACTATATTGCTCACCTCACTTTGATCTTCATATATTACATGGGGTGCTTTTCTCCGCAAGCCATGCTAATCAATACAAATTTTATATCCACATTGAAAATTACTATTCAATTAGAAACTACTAAATATATGTGAATATCTCTTTTAAGGACAGAAATGATTTCTCATGGGAAAAACTCTTATGTATGAATACTTTCCATTCCATATTTCTTGTTCAGCTTCTAGAATTATCTTTTTGTTACCTTTTCTAAAATATTTAAGGAAATGACAATCCCTGAGACAAAAATAATGAGCCGCCTGAAAGGATTTTCTTATCTATGAAAAAAGAAATATTAACATACAGCATCCCAATAAATTCTACTGTATAAATGAGATGTTCTTTTATTTGTTTTTTTTCACTTTACTGAATATTTTTTTTGTTTGTTTCCTTCCCTTTTTCTGATTGTATCCTGTTGTCATTCCATTTTATCACTAGACTGGTACCTTAGAATTATTCCACAAAATCTATGATCATCCTGTATCTTAATTTCTTAGTACCAAATTAATCTTATATGATTCATTTTAGTCATAATGCTTCAAAGCCCACTTTTAGTCATTGGGACTTCTACTTTGGTTCACAGAATGAGCCAAAAATCTTGGACTCCCCAAAACTACCCTAGTATAGCTTGTGATAATATTTTTAATTAAAAGTTGCAGCTCTTGATCATAGAGATTTTATTTTTAAAGTAATTCAATCCTTTTTTTCCCAATCAATTCTATAGGATTTGGAAACATACATAAAAGCACCAAGTTATTCATAAAAAATTATTTTATAAATTCATATTCTCTGTACATTTATTATTTCAGCCCAGATTTGCCTTGCGTAGCATAACTTTGACCTAAAACAACTATCCTTCCCCACAAAAGTTGTCTACTACCTGTAATTTTATCACTCCAAGAAGCTTATCAATATATTAACCCACAAAATGATCTCTTCCTTAAGAGGAAATTTCAATGATAATAAAACACAATACTACTTATAATTATTTATCAATCAATGGGAACAAGAGTAAATGAGCTTGTTGCCTTTAATGTTTTAAAACTTGATGTATCAGACCATTCTCACACACACGCACGTGCACACACACACAGATGTTCCTAACAACAATAGATAGCCCTGAAAATTAGCTTCTGTCCCTGAAAGAGGTATCCAGAAAGGTTTGAGCAGGAGCCCTTGTAGCAAAGAAGAATGAAGCAGGACAGAACAGTATTGCAAGAGCTCTGAAAATTAGTCATTGGAAATACAGTCATTGGAAATATAGCCTATCACAATATTTCTGCTAACTTTGCATAGAATAGAATCAAATATTTTGTAACATAATAATCAAAATATTCAGGATGAAATAAAAAGTCACTTATCATATCAAGAAACAGGAAAACCACAATTTGAATGAGGACAGAGAATCAACTGATGCCAATACTGAGATGTACCAGATGTTGCAATCACCTGATCATAATTTAAATAGTATCACAAAGATAGACTTGTATAAATGTTTGAAACAAATGAAATAATAGAAAACCTCAGCAATGATGTAGAAGTTTAAAAATGATTAAAAGAAAATCATAGCAATAAAAAATATAATGGAAATAAAATCTCAACAGGTGGATATTGAGATGATAACAACCTACAGATTGGAAGGTAACATTTAAAAATTACACATCTAATAGAGATTTCGTACCTGAAATATTTTTTTAAAATGTTTAATGTTTATTTATTTTGAGAGAGAGAGTAAGACAGCGGCAGAAAGAGAGGGAGAGAGAGAATCCCAAGCAGGCTCTGCACTGCCAGTTCAGAGCCTGACATGGAGCTCAAACTCATGAACCATGAGATCATGACCTGATCTGTAATCAAGAGCCGAATGCTTAGCTGACTGAGCCACCCAGGTGCCCCAGTATCTAAAATAATTTTTTTTAAAAACTCTCAAAATTCAACAGTAGGAAAGAAAAAAATCCGAGTTAGAAAATGTGCCAAAGATGTCAGCAGACATTTCACCAAAGAGGATGTACAGAGGCCAAATAAGTACATGAAAATGTGTAACATCATTAGTGATCAAGAAAATGTACACTAAAACCACAATATACCTATAGGAGTAGCTGAAATAAGAAATAGCTACAACACCAAAGGCGGTTGAGGATGCAGAAAAGGTCACTCACTCACTCACTCATTGCTGGTGGGAATGTAAAATGGTATAGCTGTGCTTGAAAACAGCTTGGGAGTTTCTCAGGGAACTATCCTGCAACCTGCCGTTTACGTTCTTGGGTATTTATCTCACAGAAACAAAATTTATGTTCACACAAAAACCTGTGCATGAATGTTCATAGCATTTTTTTGAGTTTCATTTAAATTCTAGTTAGTTACCATACAGGGTAATAGTAATTTCAGGTGTATAATATAGTGGTTCAACATTTCCATACACATACCTGGTATACGTTTATTGCAGCTTTATTTTCTTATAAAAAATACTTATTTTCAGTATTACCATATGTGATTCTGTCACTACTTATAAGAAATAAGGGACGTGTTTCTATCAAAATTGACAGTTGACTATGTTTAGCAATGGAGGCTAGAAAAATTTCAGTGCTCTTTGCATTATATCTCACACCGTTCCTTCTCCCAAAGAGGCTATCATGATAAAAACAAGAGAAATAGCAAATTTTGAGCCTCTTCTTTCAGGACTCAACTTCAACAGTTAATATGTTAAAAACAATTGGCAAAGTTTGGAAGTTCAAAGGCATTTTTGTTTACTGGAGTTGAATATGGATATAAAAGACTGAATCACTGGGGCACCTGGGTGGCCCAGTTGGTTAAGCAACTGATCTCAGGCTCAAGTTATAATCTCATGGATTGTGAGTTCAAGCCCCTCATTCATCACAGAGCCTACTTTAGATCCTTTGTCTCCTCCTCTCTCTGCCCCTCGCCCCGCAAGTGCATGTGCTCCCACTCTCTCTCAAAAATAAGTAAACATTGGGGCGCCTGGGTGGCTCAGTCGGTTGGGCGGCCGACTTCGGCTCAGGTCATGATCTCCCTGTCCGTGAGTTCGAGCCCCGCGTCGGGCTCTGTGCTGATGGCTCAGAGCCTGGAGCCTGTTTTCGGATTCTGTGTCTCCCTCTCTCTCTGACCCTCCCCCGTTCATGCTCTGTCTCTGTCTCAAAAATAAATAAATATTAAAAAAAAATTAAAAAAAAAAATAAGTAAACATTAAAAAAAAAGACTGAATCACCACGTGACTGAAAATATTCAGTAAAAATCAAGTTGCCCTGTCAAAGTAAGGAAATATGGTATGGCAAGAAAAAGCAGAAGGGAATCATCAAAAACCATCCCAAAATATTATATAGGTGATCTCATCACAACCTGTTTAATATAGCCCTGAACTGACTCATATGTATTTCCCAGAGTTGCTGATGACTATCTTGTGTTTATATAGTTCTTTTTCAAAGGAGGTCAGAGCTCTGAAGACTTTAGTTAAGTCAGTCATGAGGGTCAGCACATACTTACACGTTGGTATAATAGAACCGGGTGACTTCCATAAAATAATGTTATTAAAACCATCACTCTTCTACTACTTTTTTAAATATATGAAATTTATTGTCAAATTGGTTTCCATACAACACCCAGTGCTCATCCCAACAGGTGCCCTCCTCAGTACCCATCACCCACCCCCTCCCTCCCACCCCCCCATCAGCCCTCAGTTTGTTCTCAGTTTTTAAGAGTCTCTTATGCTTTGGCTCTTTCCCACTCTAACCTCTTTTTTTTTTCCCCTCCTCTCCCCCATGGGTTCCTGTTAAGTTTCTCAGGATCCACATAAGAGTGAACACATATGGTATCTGTCTTTCTCTGTATGGCTTATTTCACTTAGCATAACACTCTCCAGTTCCATCCACGTTGCTACAAAGGGCCATATTTCATTCTTTCTCATTGCCACATAGTATTCCATTGTGTATATAAACCACAATTTCTTTATCCATTCATCAGTTGATGGACATTTAGGCTCTTTCCATAATTTGGCTATTGTTGAGAGTGCTGCTATAAACATTGGGATATAAGTGCCCCTATGTATTTTTGATAAATCTTACAGTCACTGTGATTCACGGGAAAAAAAAATGGATAGGGTTTCCTTGCCAGGTACTGCTTTCTTTTTACAAGTTGGGGCAAAATCATTCTAGTCGATATGTTTTTTAAAAAATGGAAAAAAATTGTCAAAGATGTATTTATTAATCTTTATAAGGCACCTATCATTTAGCCTCAGAAATTTTGCAGCTGATTAATAGAACTTGGCCAGAGAAACCAGTAAATAAGTCCAATTTTTCATTTTTTTCCAGAATCACAAAACCTTTATGGATGTTTATATATGTACAGTGTTCCACAGGTGATTTTTTTTTTTGAAGAATACATTCAGTGTGGTCACACAGTATACTATGAACTCCTAGGAAGAACTGTGGTAAAAATTTAATAGCAACACATTATTATGGTGATTATTATGCTTATTCTGAAGTTCTTAAGTAGAGGATTGAAGAAAGCACATCTGATGGAACTTTTATTGCTCTAGCAATTTTACTGGAACACTGAGGTCTTTTTTAAAGGCCCTTAAGAACAGAATTTATGAAAAGATGAGTTCAAGGAAATGTCATTCTTTCAAAATACATTTCCTCAAGTTGCCATTTCATAAGTAAATTAGTTTTACTCACTTGCTCTTTCCCCTTTTATTGTACAGGAAGTACTGTAAACCTGTATGCTAATGATCACCAGTTACATAAATGATAAAATGAGAAACCATTACATGACAAACAAATAGCGGGACTAGTAGCTGGTAAATAACGTTAGCCATTATACTCTATTTGCTGTTCCCAAAGTGTGACCTCCTAAGACAACCTTTGGAAATATGTTATCATTTGGGAGGTTAATTATGTGCTAACAGCAATCCTTGGCAGAAAACATGATTCTGACACTACAGCTTTTGATGCTGCAACAATCTTGAAAGTATTGTAAATTCAACTTGAAATTACACAGGGCTAGTACTTATCTTTCTCATTGGATCTGTTGAATTCTAAAAGCTGGTGTATTTTCAAAATGGCAGAGACAACAATTCTTACATTTTCTGAGACGTTTTTCTGTGTATCAATTTGCCATTAATGGCTAATACTTAAATACAGTGATTGACCCAAGAAACACTGCTTCATTTTTCCTGACTGTGCATTCATAAACTTCCTTTACAATGAGTATATTTACATTCTCATATACATCACAAGTCTGCTGTGCTATTACAAAGGGATATTAAGCTTAGCATGTGACACAAAAGAACACATTCATTATCTGTAATGTTAATAGGTTCAATGATTAATAGGAAAGAAAGAGAAGAATTTTAAGTTTTGATGCAGAAAAAGAAGCAGATGACCTAAACAAGGTATTTTTATTCCTACTAGGAGACGTTAAACATTCTAAAAGACTGAAAACAAGGGATCAAGATGAGGACATGGTGACTTAAAAATCATGAACCTAAATTTCTGCTCTGCTGTCAGGTCAAGATTAGTAGAACTAAATAGCTCTATCAATACTGGATACAAAATTAGATATGATTATTCAATATAGTTTTGGAAGAGACTGGTGTTTATCTTTGAAAAAAATAATTGGGGGGGCACGTGGGTGGCTCAGTCAGTTGAGCCTCGAACTTCAGCTCAGGTCATGATCTCACACTCCGTGAGTTCGAGCCCCACATCGGGCTCTGTGCTGACAGCTCAGAGCCTGGAGCCTGCTTCAGATTCTGTGTCTCCCTCTCTCTCTGCCCCTCCCCTGCTCATGCTCTGTCTCTCTCCGTCTCAAAAATAAATAAAAACATTTAAAAAAATTAAAAAATTAAAAAAAATTAAAAAAATACTTGGGTCCTTCTTTTCTGAATTGAGAATAAGCTAAATCCAAGATCTTGGCAAGTCTCAAAATTTGTCATTTCAAATGTGCATGCTTTAGGCATAAAAACTAAAAGATCAAAGTTTGAAGGATAAATATTTCACAGATTTACAAACAGAGAAAACAGAATTAAGAACACTAAAGCAGCAATAATTTTTTTATTTGTTATGGAGCTATAATGTTGTTATGGTTTGATTTAAAAACAGAGACAACAGAATCAGAATTCCAACCTTTCTAAATGTTCAGGTCCCTATCTGCCAGGAATTACATTCATATGTCATCATGCCAGGAGAGAATTTACATGGCTCATAAAGTCTGTAAACATTACATGTAATATTATGTGCATATATTATTACATACAATAGTATAATGTAGTGCAGGTCTCTTTTACATAGATTACAAAGGCAAATATTAATTTAATCATATTTAGTAATCTCAAAACAGAAGTTCAACCACTTTTAGAAGAGGAAATGAAAGGAAAAATCCACACCTAGGAAGAAATTCTAGACAGTGAATTTGCCTGTACATATTTATAACCTAAAAAGTTAAAATAAAGATACCAAGTTTAATTGACCCAGAAAGTCTCACCTGATAAACAGATTTCCACATTACATATATTTTGTCAATCTCATGGATTTATTAAAATAAACTATCAAAGATATTATTATTAGGTAAGTTGAGAATTCTGAGAAGTCAGCTTGGATTAGAAATGAAAAAGCTCTGACAATGTGGCTTATTAAGTTATTTCATCCAAAATGTTACTAATGTAAAAATGAGTTTTCTTGTCTTTTGTTTCTTTCTTGCAATAAACTTATTTAGTACCTTTCCTGTGTTAAACACTGCACTAAACACTGGTTATAAAATTTCTTCACTATTTGATTTTACAGTATAATAAGTGACACAGAAAAGTTAGCAAGAGATTAAACACAATATGATAGGTGTTATAACAAGGGCAGTGAAGATTTTGGGGGTCATGGATGGACACGTAAGATGACATCTAAGCTCTAATCTGAAAGATGAGTTGGTGTCACACAGTGATAGTGGTTTTGTTTTTTAGTGAGAGGAAAGAAAATGTGTAATGGGATGTTGGAAACAGGAAAAGGTCATAAATAAACAAGTTCTTAAAGGGAAGGGACATAGACAATTGGACCAATCTGAGAAGATAAGGATGCAAGGCCATTGAATCTATAACATAGTTTAGATATTTTCCCAAAAGCAATGAGGGATCCACTAAAATTTTTAAGCATTGGAATAATATGAAGATACTTTATTGTTGTTGTTGAAGATAATTCCTAAAGTTGTGTGATAATTGGATTGGAAAGTAAAAAACAAAAAACAAAAAACAAAAAAACAAAGAATATATATTAGTAATATTAAACTAGTATGGGAGAGAGGTAAATGATGTGTGTCTTTGGGAAAAGATGGTGGGGAATAAGGAAAAAAGAGTGGATTTAAGTCATACTTTAAAGGAAAACTTTGAATGAGTATGTTATTAATTGGATGCAAAGTAGAGAGTGAAATCATTCAAGAGTAATGTCTAGGTTTACGGTCTAAGAAATATCACAGACATAAGATAGCTACTGTGAGTTAATGTTAGTAACTATAAATACATTGTGAAGATATGATAAATTTGATGAGTATTAAAATTTAGAATTTTATAGTAATTAGATTTAGAATATTCTTCACAAATATCCAATTATAAAAATAAGGGACATTTTTATTTAATATCTAACATAAATTGGCTATAACACACACACATATACCTACACTCCACATGCATTAACACACACACACACACATACACACACACACACACACACAGAGTTATCACTAAAAGGACAACAGGAAATTATCCTTCTCAATTTCTATAACAGAAAAAAATATTTTTTTCTCCAAATAAATTTCAAAGTCAAGTAATTTGTTCAGATGAGATAAACTTGCATGTATAAGTATACCAGAGTTTGATTTTAACTTTGAATTCATTCTTGGAAATATTTTTCTGAGATTTTTCCAAGAACAATAAATAGAAGATATATATTTTAACAATAAAGTCAATATCAGCCTCCCTTCTTTTTTTCAACAGACCTTAATTTTTACAGCAGTTTTGGATTTTCTACGTTGAGGGTGATGTTATCTGAGAACAAAGAGTTTTATTTCTTCCCTCTTAATGTATATTTTATTTATTTTTCCTGTCTTATAGCATTAGTTAGGACTTCAAGTTTGATGTTAAAGAGTAGCGCCAAGAGGTGGCATCTTTGCTATGTGCCTGATATTAGTGGCTTGAAGCTTCTCACTGTGATGTTAGCATAGGGGTTTTTATAGATTTCTTTTATTCTTTATCAATTTAAGAAAGCTCCCCTCTATTTCTAGTGTATCATGAATGGATATTGGATTTCCTCAAGTGTTTTTTCTGTTACTATTTATATGATCATATAATTGATTTTCTTTAGGTTTTTGATGTGATGGATTACATTTATTTTTGAATGTTGAACCAGCCTTACATAACTGGAATAAAACCCACTTGGTCATGGTATATTATTCTTTTTATGCATTGTTGGATTTAATTTGCTATTTTGTTGAGGGCTTTGCATCCATATTTATGAGACATACTGACACACAGTTATCTTTTCTTGTGATGTCTTTGTCTGGGTATGGTGTTAGGACAATGCTGGTCTCAGAAAATAACTTAGGAAGTATTTCCTCTAGTATCTTCTGAAGGAGATTGTAAAGAATTAGTGTAATTCCTTCCCTAAATGTTTGACAAAATTCACTGTTGAACCCATCTGAACCTGGTGCTACCTGTTTTAGAAGTTCATTAATTATTGATCAATTTATTTAATAGACATATTCCTATTTATATTATCTATTTTCTCTTGTGTGAGTTTTGGCAGATTTTATATTTTAAATAATAGGTCTATTTCATCTAGGTTATCAAATTTGTGGACAGACTTGTTTATAATATTTCCTATTTATCCTTTTCAAAGTCTATGAGACCTATAATGATATCTATTTTTTTTTAATTACTGATGTTAGTAATTTGTGGTCATCTCTTTTATTCTTAGTTAGCCTGGTGGAGGCTTAATGATTTATTGATCCTTTGATTTGGTTGATTTTCTCTGTATATTTCCTATTTTCAATTTCATTGATTTCTGCCCTAAATTTTATTATTTGTTTTCTTCTGCTTACTTTGAATTTATTTTTCTTTTTGTAGTTTCCTAAGACAGAAGTTTAGGCAATGGAGATTAGAATTTCCTTTATTTTTTTTTCTAGGATATACATTTACTACTTTAAATTTCCCTCTAAGCACTGCTTTCATGGCACCCTCTTTTGTTTCTGCATGACATCCACTGCATTTACCATATCATGTAGTACGTATAATGGTCAGATCATGTGTTTGTGTTCTGCAGTTTATACATATGTATGTATAAACTGAAGGAGGCAGAGTTTGCCTCATTCAGTACCATTTTCAGTATCAAACAAAGCTTCTGGTACTAACTGGTGTTCAACATACAAATATTGTATTAAGTGTAATTGGATAAAATATGGTATACTTTTATACTTATCACAGATTCATATGTATACTTAGAAATTCCAGGTAATACAGAAACAACTTTTAGATCCTAGTTATAAATCAGTAGAAAATATCATAATAGAATCTTAGAATATGAACAAAATTTAGAAATCATCTATTCCAACCAGTACTCGCTACAGAAATCTCTCTTAGTATCTTGATCTATGACCTTTGAGTATTCCACCTTCTCTGTTGTTCTTCTACCAATGCACACAACAATGTAGCTACCTTTATACACTGCTGGAAAAGTTACACTACTTGAACTTCTTTTTTAATATTGTGCCCAAATGTCCCTCATGTAAATTCTACCCAGAAGTATGATTTAATTTTTACTTTCACACTAGAGCCCCTTTTACCCTCAACTCATCACATTTTAAGGGATTACTGACATTTAATTAACTAAAACTCCCATTTTCTTTTTTAAATTTGCTAGAGTCAATACAAGTATACTATATTCCAAATATAAACAAGTGTGTGTATGTGTCTATATGTATCTGTATGTGTGTGCTTTCAACGAATTCACATATTTGCCTATTAAACATTTTGCTGTCTTACAACATTAACTATGCGTCTCTCTTTTGTAGAATTTTAAAATTTACTAACTCTTCGTTTCCTTGATTCTACATTTTCCTTCATTCTAGTTAGAGATAAAAGTGATAAACAAAACAGGACCAACTCAGAGGTCTTCTAGGTTAAAAGTAAACTACTGTGTTTAGTATAACTTACACATCCAACAGTTTTGTTCTAGTTCATAATCCTTTCTTTGTCTTTAAGAAGAGTAATAGATATTGTCTCTCTTGTCAATTAAAAGAAAATCTATTTGTCTTGCCCATTTTAGGGATTTAAGAATTTCCCCAACTATTGGCACAATCTAAGTAGTCTGTTCCTAAATCAGTATTAGAGCTGTACCTATTTCGTTTGTTACTCATTACTTTTCTAGAACCTTGCAATATAAGACTAAAGGACAAATTTGCTAGGACAACATGAATAAGATAATGTTGTAAAGTATAGTATGGCTTTAGTATCAACAGGTACATTCTTTCAGTATGTCCATCATCTGTTTTTTTAAGGGGAAAATAAAAAATGTCTTTGGTGGAAATGTCAGAGAGTACTGGAAAAACTATTATATTTTCTGTATATGGGCAAAAGCCTTCAGGAAAAGGAACAATAAAATAAGACACTTGAGGTATCGTTCTCAAAGAACGTGAAAGAGAAGCACAAACAACTTCATAGCACTATAAATGTAAGTTCTAGTCGGGCTAAGAGATCAAAATTCTAGTTTTCACATTTCATAAGAGAAACTGATGATAAAAGAGATCCATTATCACAGAAATTATTAGTGGCAATCTCTTCAAACTAGTTTTATTATTATAACAGGATTCTTTATGTTATTTTTGTGGGTAGTCAACTATATAAATGTGCAATAAGAGCGTGGTGAAAAGGATATAAACAAATAAGTACCAGTGCTTAACTAGTGATTGAGAAAACCCTATTGCCTCTGGGTTTATACATAGATGAATTTCCTTTTTTTGTAACTGTTAAGTGGGAACATTGCCTTGAAAAAGATTTATCCTAGGTCATCAGCAATAAAACAGGCTTGATAGAGCATAAGTAAACCTGGATAAATACTGTACATATTATTGTTAATACTGCTATGTTTCACAGTGTAAGCAAAAGCTTTCTTCTACATTTTAAGTGTCTATATTTAATCTCTTTATTATTTAATTTTACATTTATATTCTTTCAAACCCAATTTTATGCCTTAAAATGTTTTATAACTTTATATTCTACTTGTCATTATGAAGAACAGTAAAGAGCCAGTTGAATTAATGGTAAAAAAAAAAAAAAGACTATTAAAAAAAAAGAATGCAAAAGTCCCCCCTTCTAAAGAAAATTGTTATCTTTATGTGAGTTCAGATGTTTGGCAGGTTTACATACGTAAAGGAATTACATAGTATAGAAATTATGCGCCAAATTTTTATCCCGTGGGATTTGCTTGCAATTGCATATGAGAAGAATCTAGTTTAGATAGAAAACATGTTATTTAAGAAATAAGAGGGGCAGACAGTTCATGAATTATTATTATATTTGTTCATTAGCAATTATAGATTCTGCATATTAGCTGCAAATAGCTAGAAAATGATGATTATAAACATTCTGAGAAAATCAAGGTGATGCATAAATGCTGAATAACAATGAGCACAAAGGTTATGATAATAACAAAATGATGGCTGGTGACTTCAGCATTTTTAGTTTGCTATTGTAATCTGTTTAAAAGCTTTTATTAGATAATTTGATGTGCTTCTGAGATGAAAAATTAAGGTCTGTAGGCGACAGAGAGGCCATTAAGAGAAAATTCTCCAGAGAGGAAGGAACATTGACAACCTTTGAGGAACCAGAAAATACCATCTTAAAAAAAATAGTTGATGACATTAGAATTACTTAGCCTTGAATGAAAACACTAAAGATGACAATAACTTTCTTTAGATATGGGAGAGGTTTCTATAAAGAGGACTTTTATAAGCACTTCAAATAAATCTAAATCTCTTGCTTGGATAAATTTTTGATGGTCAGAGATGTGATAAAATGACAGTAGCAAAGGCATTATCAAGAATATCACAGAATAATTGTAGAGATGGAGGAGTATGGGGATCCCAATCTTGTCTTGTCCCTGAAACACAGTTAGATCAGCATCAAACCATTTTGAACACCTAGGATATTGATCTGAGGATTAACACCATACTCTGTGTAATGTGAACAAGAGAACTTGGCAAGTGACAGTGTGGAGAGGTGAACTGGGGGAGAGAGAAGCTGCGGTGTCATGGAGGGAAGGGAGCGAGCCATTTTTGTGGAAAGAGGCCAGGGAGAGGGAAAGAAAGGGAGAGAGAGTGCAGCGCATATGGATCATGCAAGGAAAGCATTCCCCTTGAAAATAGCAGGAGAAAAATAGAGAAAGAGTGAAAACACTCACAAGGACCTGGCAAGAAATCTGTGCCCCAAAACCATTCCCTGGGGAAAAGGACAGGGTTTCAATACTGCCAGTTTTCTATAAATAGCATAACACAGAATCTGAAATTTCAGCCATCAGTGTGCCTGGTGGGGCTTCGGCGAGGAATCAGTGTGAATCCCCAGGAGCAGGCAATGTGGTCTGAGGGGACTCTGTGCCCCTCAGGAGTTATCCTGATTGGAATGCATTTGGTAAAGGTGATACAGTCTCCTCATGGGCAAAAGTCCTGTTGGATACCAGAGAGCTGCCACATTTATTGATAGTGCAGCAAAACCTGGTACCACTGTGTGTTGTGATTTCTGAACCTCTGCTGTTGCAGTCATGCAAACATTTTCTGGAACAAGTCAGTACTGGCTTGCTAGGCAAGACCCTCCCCCAGATAATCAGCCTGCGTCCAAGCCACAGGCGTCTCTGAAACACAGCCGCATCTAAGATAAAACTCTGGAGGGGGGTGCTGCCTGGCAGACAGACAGCTTGGACACAGACAGGGTGGAGGTGAAGAGCCGACAGAAGCTCGAGACAAAGAGGGGTAATTCATCACATGTCTGTAAGGGCATGGAATTCCTGCACTAGAGACTAGAGAGTGGGGTGAAGCCATTTTCATCTTCAGCACACCCACACTGATGGACACCAGTGAGCAAAGTAGCTCCACCAAGTGGAGAATGAAGTCCTGCCTATCTGTGCCCTCCAGGTGCATCCCCTGGAAGACTAGCACAAATCCCTTCCACCCACTTAGTCTAAGGACCATAGTGTGCTGCAAAATTTCAGTTCTAGGGGAAACTGGATCTAATTTCATTCAGGTTTCATTTTGTTTGCTTGTTCATGTGTTTGTTCATTTTCTTTGCTTCTGTTTGTGTTTATGTTGTTTTCTTTTTTCTTTCTTTTCTTTTTCTTTCTTGGATACAGAAAGAACATTTTTTAAATTCTATTTTCTTTTCTTTTTTTATCTTATTATATTATTTTTAAATATTATTTCAAGTTTAACAATTTTTTTCACATTTTATTCTTTTCTCTTTTTTCTTTCTTTTCTCTCAATAAGCAGACCAAAATACATCTAGGATCTAGGTTCCTTTATTTGATTTTTTGTTTGGTTTTGTTTTCAATTTTTTAATTTTAACTTTTAATGTAATTTTATTAATTTTTTTCCTCAAAAATGGCAAGACAGAGGAATTCACACCCAAAAAAGAACAGAGAAAAATGACAGCCAGGGATTTAATCAACACAGATATTAGTAAGATGTCTGAACTAGAATTTAAAACCACAATTATAAGAATACTAGCTGAGGTTGAAAAAAAAACATAGAAGACACCATAGAATCGCTTTATGCAGAGATAATAGCACTAAAATCTAGTTAGTCTGAAATTAAAAACACTATAATTGAGACCCAATCTCGAATGGAGGCCATGATGGCAAGGATGTACAAAGTAGAACAGTAAATCAGTGATATAGAAGATAAAATTATGGAAAATAATGAGGCTGAATAAAAGAGGGAAACAAAGGCAAAAGATTACAATACAAGACTCTGAGAACTCAGCAATGTATTAAAGAGGAATAACATTCATATCATCAGTGTCCCAGAAGATGAAAAGAGAGAAAAAGAGGCAGGTTTATGTGAGCAAATTATAGCTGAAAACTTCCCTAATCTGGGGGAAGGACACAGACATCAAAATCCAAGAAGCAATGAGAATTCCCATAAGATTAAACAAGAAGCTACCATGATGAAGGCATATCATAGTCAAATTCACAAAATACATAGACAAGGAAAGAATCATTAAGGCAGAAAGGAAAAACAACAACAACAACAAAAAACTTAACATACAAGGGAAGACAAACCAGGTTCACAGCAGATCTATCCACAGAAACTTGGCTGGCCAGAAAGGAGTGGCAGGATATATTCAACATGCTGAATTAGAAAAACGTGCAGCCAAGAATTCTTTATCCAAAGAGACTGTCATTCAGAATAGAAGGAGAGATAGAGTTCCCCATACAAATAAAACCTAAAGGAATTCATGACCACTAAACCAGCCCTGCAAGAGATTTTAAGGGGACCTTTTTCAGTGCAGAAAAAATGAATAAATAAATAAATAAATAAATAAATAAATAAATAAATAAAACTAACAGCAACAAAGACTAGAAAGGACCAGAGAACGTCACCAGAAATATCAACTTTGCATGCAACACAATGGAACAAAATTCATATCTTTCAATAATTACTCTGAATGTAAATGAACTAAATGCTCCAATCAAAATACATAGGGTATCAGAACATATAAAAAAGATCCTTCTATATGCTGCCTACAAGAGACTTATTTTAAATGTAAAAACACTTGCAGATTGAAAGCGAGGGGATGGAGAACCATGTGTCATGCTAATGGACAGCAGAAGAAAGCCAGACTAGCCATACTTATATCAGGTAAACTAGATTTTAAAACATAGACTGTAACAAGATATGAAAAAGAGCATTATCTCATAAATAAGCATTATATCCACCAAGAAGATCTAACAATTGTAAATATTTATGCCCCCAACTTGGAATTCCCAAATATATAAATCAATTAATCACAAACATAAAGAAACTCATTGATAATAATACAATAATAGTAGGGGATTTCAATACTCCATTTACAACAGTGGATAGATCACCTAAGCAGAAAATCAACAAAGAAACAATGACTTTGAATGACACGCTGGGTCAGATGGACTTAACAGATATATTCAGAACTTTTCATCCTAAAGTAGCAGAATACACGTTTGTCTCTAGTGTACATGGAACATTCTCCAGAATAGATCACATACCGGGTCACAAATCAGCCCTCAGCAAGTGCAAAAAGATCTAGATTATACCATGTGTATTTTTAGATCACAACACTATGAAACTTGAAATGAAACAAGAAAAAATGTATAAAGATCACAAATACTTGGACATTAAAGAACATCTTACTAAAGAATGAATGGGTGGGGTGCCTGGGTGGCTCAGTAGGTTGAGCGTCCAACTTCAGCTCAGGTCATGGTCTCACGGTTTGTGGTTTGAGCCCTGTGTCGGGCTCCGTGCTGACAGCTCAGAGCCAGGAGCCTGCTTTGGATTCTGTGTCTCCCTCTCTCTCTGCTCCTCCCTCATTCTCTCTCTCTCTCTCTCTCTCTCTCTCTCTCTCTCTCTCTCTCTCTTTCTCTCTCTCTCTCTCAAAAATAAATAAAACATTAAAAAAATAATGAATGGGTTAACCAATTAATTAAAGAGGAAATAAAATTGTACACAGAAGTCAATGTAAATGAAAACACAGCAGTCCAAACCCTTTAGGAGGCAGCAAAGGTGATCATAAGAGAGGAGTACATAGCAATCAGGCCTTCCTAAAGAAGGAAGAAATGTCTCAAATACACAACCTCACTTCACACCTAATGGAGCTGGAAAAATAACAGCAAATAAAGCCAAAAGCCCATAGAAGAAGGGAAATAATAAAGATTGGAGCAGAAATCAATGATATTGAAATGAAAACAACAGAACAGATCAATAAAACTAGGAGCCAGTTCTTTGAAAGAATTAACAAAATTGAGTCTTTAGGCAGACTTATTAAAAAGAAAAAGACCCAAATAAATGCAATCATGAATGAAAGAGGAGAGATCACAACCAACCCCACAGAAATACAAACATTAATAAGAGAATATTATGAGCAAGTATATGCCAACATATTGGGTAATCAGGAAGAAATGGATAAATTCCTAGAAACATATAAACTGCCAAAACTGAAAAAGGAAGAAATAGAAAATTTGAACTGACCCCTAACCAGTAAATAAATTGAATTAGTAATCAAAAATATCCCAAAAAACAAGAGTCCAGATGAGAGTTGATTGGCTTCCTAGAGGAATTATACCAAACATTTAAATAAGAGTTAATACCTATTCTTTTGAAGCTGTTCCAAAAAATAGAAAAGGAAGGAAAACTTCCAAACTCACTCTATGAGGCCAGGATTACCTTGACTCTAAAATCACACAAAGACCCCCACTAAAAAGGAGAATAACAGACCAATATCCCTGATGAACATAGATGCAAAGATTCTTAGCAAGATACTAGCAAATTGAATCCAACAATACATTAAAAGAATTATTCACCATGATCAAGTGGTATTTATTCCTGGGCTGCAGGGGTGATTTAATATCTGCAAATCAATCAACATGATATACCACATTAATAAAAGAAAAGGTAGGAACCACAGGATCCTCTCAATAAATGTAAGAAAACAAAACAAAACAAAACAAAACAAAACAAAACAAAACACCATTTGATGGGGTGCCTGGGTGGTTCAGTAGGTTAAGTGTCCGACTCTTGATTTCAGCTTAGGTTGTGATCTTAAAGTTCATGGGATTGAGCCCTGCATAGGGCTCTGTACTGACAGTACAGAGCCTGCTTGGGATTCTCTCTCTCCCTCTCTTTCTGCCCTCTCCTGTTTCTGCTCATGTGCATGTACTCTCTCTCTCTCTGCCTCTCTCTTTCTCTCTCAAAATAAATAAATAGACATTTTAAAAAAGCATTTGGCAAAATACAGCATACTTTCTTGATAAAAAACCTCAAGAAAGTATGAATAGAAGGAATATACCTCAACAACACAAAGGCCACATAACAAAACACCCACAGCTAATATCATCCTCAATGGGGAAAAACTGAGAGATTGCCCCTAAGGTAAGGACCACGACAGGGAGATCCACTCCCACCGCTGTTGTTCAATATAGTACTGAAGTCCTAGCCTCAGCAATCAGACAACAAAAAGAAATAAAAGGTCTACAAATTGGCAAGGAAGAAGTCAAACTTTCACTCTTCGCAGAAAACGTGTTACTTTCTAAACTGCTTTTACTTATCTGAAAACAGAACTTAGAAATCTTAGGGAGTTGAAATACTTAGCAAACGTACTAAAAATATGCCAAATTATCAATATTTTAGACCTTTTATGTAAAATATTGAAAAAATGTCAAAAATAAGTCTTTACTTTGGAAGTTTTCCATTACAGAGCTCTACTCACAATAGTATTTAAAAAAAAGAAAAGTCATCTAGTTGAATGAACTGCATTTCTTATCTAAATGAATTTATAGCTAATATTACTATAACTTAAACTGTTTCAGATTAATCAGCCTTATTCCATAGAAAATTGCGTTATTTTAAAATTGGGATTTGGGTCCAATTTTGTCTTCTCTTGATCCACTGCCTCTTTATTTTGCCTTTTACTGTGCTTTATTTTAAGGTCCAGATTACATAATACAATATTGACATCACAGTTATTTCCCTATAAAAAACAGGAAGTGTTTTCTATCCTATTTTTTTCTTAAATTTTTAATTACAGGTAACGACTTTATTGAATAAACTGCACTGAAGAATGGAGGTAGAAAGATTTTATTATTTCTTACTAATAGCCCATTAAATTTATTCTGTGGATTCAACTTTACCATGGTGGAATAAAATCTTAGACAAATTTCACAGCTGTTTTCGTCACAGATAATAAAATCATTGTTTATACGTGGCACATGTAAAAATTTTAAGCTACTATTCCAAAGTTCTAAAGTTTCACATAGTTTATTTTTGTCCTCCTTCAGATTAAGCTGAGAAACCCTCCCTGGGAAAGTAGCATATGTTTGATTTCTTCTCTAATTCTCACTCCATTACCTCCTTGATGCTGTTTTAAGCACCCACACATTTGAAACACGGAGAGTCTGAAGAGGTAAATAAAAGGAAGAGTTTACCGCATTAATATGGATTTAATCTGGCCATATTGCCCATCGTGGGGAGATTCCTCCACATACTGATTCTTCTTCTCATGGGTGTTTCTGTATGTTCTTAGGAGATCCTAATTTCTTGAGATCTCTCAAGAATGTGAAAATTCTTGAGATTAAAGAATTCTCTTAGCCCTAGTTTCTGATATCTGAATCTCTGTCACAGAAAGTATCTCAGATATTGTTCCTCTCAAAGCATTTCTCTTCCATGAGATCCAAAACTGGTTTAGGGAACCTCACACATCGTTCGGCCATCAAATCCTGGGTTTACTGGCCATTCCAACAGCAGCCAGTTCCCATTGTGCCATCTGAACTGGCCAGTCATAACTTCAGAACTTCATAAACATTTAGCCTTTTCAGGAATTAATCAGGCCACTTCTGTGTGCCTCAAAAATAGGAGCTTAAGGGTGCCTGGAAGGCTCAGTCTGTTGGGCATCCAACTTTGGCTCAGGTCATGATCACACAGTTCATGGATTTGAGCCCCACGTTAGGCTCTGTGCTGACAGCCCAGAGCCTGGAACCTGCTTCAGATTCTTGGTCTCTCCCTGTCTTTGCCCCCTGCTCACATTCTGTCTTCTCTCTCTTAAAAACAAATAAAACATTTAAAAGAAATTTTTAAAAAGTGGGAGCTTAAAGCTAAGCTCTTGTATATTTATTTCCAAGTCTTCCTCATGTGATTGAAGTTGAGCAGGTAGTAATCCGTCCTCTGTGGTCTTGTGGTAGGAGATGCAGAATACACAGTACGTTAAGCAACTCTCTTTTAAGGGAGAGGTAGCTGAAGGGACAATACTGACAGAATTTGGTTAACTACTGTGCAAATTCCACAGAATTGGTCTGGCATCTTGCTTTGGGAAATGGATTACCTAACATTCAGTCAAATTAAGATCCTGTTCTTAGGGGCGCCTGGGTGGCTCAGTCGGTTAAGTATCCTACTTCGGCTCAGGTCATGATCTCACGGTCCGTGAGTTTGAGCCCCACGTCGGGCTCTGTGCTGACAACTCAGAGCCTGGAGCCTGCTTCAGATTCTGTGTCTCCCTCTCTCTGACCCTCCCCCATTCATGCTCTGTCTTTCTCTGTCTCAAAAATAAATAAACATTAAAAAAAATTAAAAAAAAAGATCCTGTTCTTATACAAGTAACAAATTATGTATTTTTTCTGTTTTATATATTTTCTATGTATTTACATACATAAAATTAGACCACAAATAAAATCTCACTTGCCTACTCAGCTCAGTAACATCCACAAAGATTGGTGTCAATTACCAGTAGATATTAATCTTTCTAAATGATTCAGTATATATTTACATGTATATGTGTGTTCTTCAAAGGCACATGTCTATATACATTGCTTAGAAAAGTTATTATATTATAAATTACCATATTAGAAAAAGTGCCATATAGGGGCGCCTGGGTGGCGCAGTCGGTTAAGCGTCCGACTTCAGCCAGGTCACGATCTCGCGGTCCGTGAGTTCGAGCCCCGCATCAGGCTCTGGGCTGATGGCTCGGAGCCTGGAGCCTGTTTCCGATTCTGTGTCTCCCTCTCTCTCTGCCCCTCCCCCGTTCATGCTCTGTCTCTCTCTGTCCCAAAAATAAATTAAAAATGTTGAAAAAAAAAAAAAGAAAAAGTGCCATATATTATTATTGACATTCTACAAGGTTTGCACATGTATTTTATGTAATAGTAGTATACATATACAAGGGTAGTACTAAATTAGAAATTAGAAAATGTTTCAGCAGAAAATAATTTTATATATATTTTTTAACCAATTCAACTTTACAAACTAATTAACTCTAGGGATCAAAGCAATAGACTTACCTAAGGACAAGTTTATACTGTAGGTCAGTAATAGAGGGGTAGTGGTGTTTTAGTTGGCCATCTTCGAGGTTTATGGGAATCACTACAACTTACTGATGACTTATCTTCTAATTGATGATATCTTAAGTACATGCACATATGTTTCTGTGTATGTGAGCTTGGATAGGAAAATATTAACAGGGGATTTTCACAAAATCTCTTCCTCTGCCTGTTAAAAGAAATCTGGGTTTTGATAATTAAATTCCTAGGTCTTTGTCATACATAATCAGGATAACTAAAATAAGCGTAAAGGTTGAGAAGCACAGACCACTTTGAACTTCAATGGCATATAGAGCTATTGGTAAATAAATAAATAAATAAATAAATAAATAAATAAAGTTAGAGACAAAGAGGAAAAACAAAATGTCAGCACTGAGCACAAGAAGAGTGGAGAGTTTAAATTGACATTAAAAATCTTAAAGCATCTATTGTGGGAGTGAGATTTGCAAGAAAGAAACAAGAAATAAATGGGAGTTAACTTCTGTTTGTTTTGAGGAGGGAATCACACCATGCATTTTTATAAGTCTGAAATAAAGATTTACATTGATTTCACATTACATAAATATTTTTTATGTTATTTTAGAGATGTCAGGCTTTTTTAATGTCACATCTGCACCCAGACTAGCCACATAGAAACTAAATTTAATATGGGTTATACTTTATATATACCTCCTTCCTTCCTTTGTTCTGCATTTCTATAACTTTTCTATTTATGAAAAACATCAAATGCTTAGAACATCAAATGCATCAAATGCATCAAATCCTTATAAAATAGACAGGCAGGTAGGTAGGTGGACATATGGAAACATAGAGTTTCTGTCTCTGTAAACATTTGGTATTTATTCTGTAAAATCTTATGTTTACCAGTATATTAGAAGTATTGTAAACTTAAAGACTACTCTATCCAAAATATATAAAGAACTTATAAAATTCAACACCCCAAAATGAATAATCCAATTTTTAAAAATGGGCAGAAGACATGAATAAACACTCTTCCAAAGAAGACCTCCAGATGGCTAACCGACACATGAAAAGATGCTCAACTCACTCATCATCAAGGAAATACACATCAAAACTACAACGAGATACCACCTCATACCTGTCAGAATGGTTACAATTAACAACTCAGGAAACAACAGGTGTTGGTGAGGATGTGGAGGAAGGGGAACCCGCTCACACTCTCAGTGAGATTGCAAACTGGTACAGTCACTGTGGAAAACAGTATGAAGATGACTCAAAAGGTTAAAAATAGAACTACCCTATTATCCATTGATTGCACTAGTAGGAATTTGCCCAAAGAATACAAAAATACTATTCCAAAGGGATATATGCACTCTGATGGGTAAAGCAGCATTATCTACAATAGCCAAATTATGGAAACAGCCCTGGTGCCCATTGACTGATGAATACATAAGGAAGATGTGAAGATGTGCTATATATACACAATGGAATATTACTCAGCCATCAAAAAGAATGAAATCTTGCCATGTGCAACAATGCGGATGGAGCTGGAGTGTGTTATGTTAAACAAAATAAGTCAGTCAGAGAAAGACAAATACTATATGACTTCACTCACATGTGGAATTTGAGAAACCAAACAAACAAAGGGAAAAAAAGAGAGAAGAAAGTCTTTTTTTGTTTGTTTGTTTTCACTTAAATTCCAGTTGGTTAACATACAGTGTAATATCAGGTTCAGGTATACGATATAGAGACTCAACACTTTCATACAACACCGAGTGCTCATCACAGCATCCTCCTACCCACCTCCCCTGTGGTAACTATAAGTTTGTCCTTTAAGTACAGAGTCTATTTCTTGGTTGGCCTCTCCCTTTTTTGCCCCTTTTGTCATTTGTTTGGTTTCTCAGATTCCACATATGAGTGAAATTGTATGGTATTTGTCCTTTTCTGACTGACATTATTTCACTTGGCCTAATACTCTAGCTCCATCTCTGCCATTGCAAATGGCAAGATTTCATTCTTTTTGATGGTTGAGTAACATTCCATTGTGTATTAGAGAGAGAGAGAGACTCTTAACTATAGAGCACAAACTGATGGTTACCAGAACTGAGGCAGGTGGGAGGATGGGTTAGACAGGTGATGGGGATTAAGGAATGCACTTGCTATCATGACCACTGAGTGTTGTAAAGAAATGTTGAATCTCTATATTGTATACCTGAAACTAATATTACATTATATGCTAACTAACTGGAATTAAAAAAAAATTAAAACAAAGAAAATAAAATTAAAGACTAATCTTTTTTTTTTTTCCTTTTCCCTTGTCAGTAGGTGGCAATTTTAAAAGAAAACCTTGTGAAATCAACTGTCACTTAATGGTAGTTTTCTGAGCCCATGACAAGCTTCTACAAATCAGATTTTGGATTGCTTTAGCTATTTCCCAATGTAATCAATTGAAGAGGACTGATTCAACCTGCTTTTTGAAGAGAAGGAAAAAAATAGCTAAGGCTCTCACTCTCTGGATTTTGAAAGATAAATGGTGAGAGCTATAAAAGTTTCCTTTTTTTTTTTTTTTTTTTGCCTAAATGTGCAGAATCAGCCCCCTCTTAAATTGATTGCACAGCAGAGCTCTGGAAAAGGTGTACCAATTGTAAAGGCGTTTTTTGCCCCTTAAAAGATGTTCTTTAAGCCAGTCTGCTCCTTATCTTCAAACCACAATCAACAGTTAAGTAAACTATTATCTCAACCTGATTCTTGTTACATTATTTCTTCACTCCTCACACTTAATTGCACCTTTTTGGCTTAATGTTTATCCAGAACACCAAGATGATCACACTGTTTACAATATATAATATACATAATAAATATGTTACAATAAATAGGGTAATTTCTTATGTGTATCTAAATATAAATAAATGCATTTGCAGAATATCATCCCAGGTAATTAAGTGTTATATTTAAATTCATATATCATATTTAAATTACATGACATTATTAGGTTGCATATATCAGTAACAATTTTTCCATGTTTCTGAATGCACACTTGTGTTAATCATTTGCATTTCTATGATAAGATCTATGCTTTATTATAAGGGACTAAAGATATTTTATTTGTTATCCTTGAAAAATATAGAGAGAAACTCCATATATGTATGTGTATTATATTTGTATACTATTTGTACAATAGTATGATACAAATCTAACTAGACATATCTTAAAGCGTAGGTGTCTTCTTTGGATTCCTAAATTTAGTTAGTGTAAGATGATGTAAATACTTTGGCTAGAAGGATTCATTAGCTAAGTCAAGCTTCACAAAAGCATTTTAATGTAAAAATTTTTTAAAAATGCTCTAAGGTCATCCACGGAAGGTCTTATGGAAGAAGGCAAAACAAACAATATACATAATTTGGGTTTTCCAGTGATATATCACAACAGATGATTCAGTTGCAAAGATTGGATTCCATAGAAAGTTGCTTGTCAGACTTGTGACCCACTGAAAGATTAATTCAGTAACTAGTAGTTGATTTGATTTGGTTAGTGGCAATCTATGCGGCAATAATGTTTTGAATGTTGGTGCCTTGTGGCTTTCTACTAGCTAAGAATAAATTAGAGTGAATAAATTTTCATTATATATATTTAAGCTCCACTTGCAAGGTAGAATGTTGTATTTTGCATTCAGCAATAATTCCTGGTGTTGACAATGTTTCACTGATGTCATCTTTATGCTCTTCTGACTTTAATTTAATTTTATACTCTGATAGTCATTATAAATTAATTCAAACTCTCACCTCATTGAAATATGGCATACTAGAATGAACTTTTAGTAGTCCAATTTGTATACGGAGAAGTGATTATGGTTTCCACAGGTGGATGTTGAGATGCCAGACTTAAGAATCCACAACGTTATCATGAGTTAAAAAGTACCCTCTTATCCATGGATGGACTATTTCACATAAGTATGAGGTCAATTTAATAAACTGTTGGAGAAAGTTGTGTTGTCTGGAAAACATTCAGAATTGGTGTTGGGGAAAGAAAGGAAATGGTGTTCTAATATCATAATTGGAAGCAATACTCATATTCCTGTCTTGTTTTGGGGAGAACTCGTATCAATTCCCTCCAAAAAAAATCTTTAATAAAACCAAATTAGTAAAGACCATTCCTTGGACGCACAGTAGACATTTCAAAGTTGGTAGAGGGACCAGCCATTTATTCACCTTAATTGCTACAAAAATGCGAGGTGGACGCTGGTGACAGATGCTGTTGACTAAAGCTAAGTTTAGAATTCAGAAAGCTTGGGCTAGCCTGAATAGCAATTATAGTATTAAATGAGAGGGGAAAAATATGATAAAAAGGATGCCATTTTTCAAGGGAGGAAAAATAATGATTTTATTTTTTAAAAATTTTTTTTAACGTTTATTTATTTTTGAGACAGAGAGAGACAGAGCATGAACGGGGAAGAATCACAGAGAGAAGGAGACACAGAATCTGAAACAGGCTCCAGGCTCCGAGCTGTCAGCACAGAGCCCGACTTGGGGCTCGAACCCACGAACCGTGAGATCATGACCTGAGCCCAAGTCGGACGCTTAACCGACTGAGCCACCCAGGCACCCCAGAAAAATAATGATTTTAGATATGATGAGGCATCAGCACCATGAGACTGCCATGTGAAAATTCTAAGCATGGTTAGCATTGGTGATGATGGTTTCAGAAGACAAGTGCAAGTAGAACATAGTTGAAGACACTGGAGTAAATGAAAGTGAAAAAGCGATGACAGAAACAAGAAGCCATAAATGCCCACCAGCACTTGCCAACAACATACGGTTCTTTCTGATAAAGGAGGGACAGAGAGGCATTAGGAGTGAACTGACTCCTCTGGATAGAGACTCAATAAAAAACTATGTTTCTTAGTGAGCTGTTTTTTTCCTTCATTTCCCTTCCTTTAACTTGAAATTCGAGGTTACCAAGGGTTGTATATAAAGACATTTATTTGGCACTAAGTGACACAGAAGTCAGTAAGGATAAATATATAAAATAAATGTATTTTAAAAATAAAATGAAGTAGAGTTCCCAGGTTTGGGGAAACTCCGAAATACACACAACAAATGTAATGTGTATGCACAACATGCTTGGATAAGCACAACATTAGAGTTTAAATATTAGAGGACTACAGAAAAAAATATTCTAAGGGAAATGACCATAACAGATGATACAGGAGGTGAAATTTGAATGAGGCTATGGTGTATAGTAGTGTGTAATAAAAATTACTAATATCTATCAGTGCTTTCTCTGTGCCAGGTATTCTTCTAAAAGCTTCGCATATATTAACTCATGAAACCTTCATAACTATCCCACGAAAATGTGCAAATGAAAACCATACAAGGCTTTAAAAAATTCAGAAACATTCGTAGAAAGAGCTCTGGATCTGAAGTAAAATTCTCTACCAGCATAACTTACCTAACATGGTTGCTGTAAATATTAAAGGACATTTTATATGGAGGAATTGACAAGGAGTCCTGGTCTGGGGTAAAAAATTCATAAATATTAGGTATTTTATAATGATTACAATTATTTTTATGTTCTTGATTCTTCGTTTTGTTTGGTCTTGAATAGGGATAGTTCTGTCAGGAAGAACAGTAAGGAGTGCATGAAAAGGCATGGAATGAGGAAAGAGAAAGTATGAGGGAGGATAGAAAGAATGGTAGAAATGAACATTGGTGAAAATGTGTGAAGTGTCTGAAAAGCTGTGCAAACATTTGTACGTATTTCAGTAGGATATAGGGAGCCAGTTAAAAGATTTAAATAAAAATCTCATCATTATATCTCTGTTTTAAAATATAACTCCAATGCCATGGTGAAGAGTGAATGTAAGGGAGATAGATATTATAGAAAGATAAATTATTTAAGGAATTATTGAAATATTTCATATGAAAATAGAGTGCCTGAACTAGAATAAGCTCATGAATGTACAACAGTAACAGCAAATATTTCAAAGATAACTTCCAAGTTTCCAGCTTGAATAATTGGCTTGATGGTAATGTCACTATTGAATGAAAGAAGAAACAAAATAATGGAAACCATTTTTCAAGGGAGGACAAGTTTGTTGTTATGTTGACGCATCATCACCATGAAATCACTGTGTGAAAATTCTAAGCAAGGTTAGCATTGGTGATAATAGTTTTGGAAAACACGCACAAATGGGACGTCATTGAAGACTGTATAATAAATGAAAGTGAAAAAAAAAAAAGAAGCAAAAAAATAGCGTGAATCAAGAAGCTTAAGAATAGGGGAAGTAGAAAAATACAAACCATTTAAGATTACAGTAAAGGCATTTACATACGCATAAGACATATTTGAGTAAAACAGACAGCTCCTAATGAGCTGGAAAATGTTTTCCAAACATAAGATTCGGTTATTGTAAATGGCCATTAAATTTTCTCTGAGTTTCTTGACAGCTAAAAGAAAAAGGGTCAGGTGATGAGGCAGTATTGATTTCATGATCTGATAAAAAGAAATGTCTTTCTTCTGAAAAGATAAATGACTTCCTGGCAGTTAATTCGAGGAACAACACTATCACGTGAGTGCTTATGCAAACATAATTTAATATTATACCAGACAATGTATTCAATGGAATTGTTTTAGAAGAACAAGGGGTGACCATATCTTATAAAGACACTTGATAAAAGCAAAACTGATATGTTTACAACAACAATGGACATGTTCCAGGTCCAATATTATGCTTAAATAGAGACAATATGGAAAAAAAAAAGAGCAAAATGAGCAAGAAAAGCAAAATACTCAAGGGAAATGAGAAATTAGTAAATATGCAAACAGTTGTAAGGCATTGACATTTTTGATAGGATTAAATCTCAGAAAAATAATATTTTGATATAAATGTTCTTTATAAATAAAATACCATAACTTGCATAAATTTTAGGCACATGCTTTTTTTAATAGCGATTGCTCTTTCTGAAGCAACATATTTGTGTTTTGCCCAAAGCATCATTCCTTCTATAATTTGGATTGTTGAGATTTTTGAATGATTATTAGTTTCACGTATCCTACAAAACAAAACAGTATTTATATTCCTAAAGAAAATTTAATGCTAATAATTTTAAACAAATCAGTTAACAAACAGTACCACACATAATCATTAAATTGTATGATTTTTTAATATTCCTTTTCAAATTGTTAATTTTATTAAAAATAAAAGTTGAACTCTTAAATATATTACTAAGCATTTTTTTTACTTCCTCAAAAACCATAAAAGATTTGTCAGTAAATTGCTTTGACTCTTAAAATTAGAAGGCTTTTCTAGGGGCACCTGGGTGGCTCAGTCGGTTGAGCCTCTGACTTCAGTTCAGGTCATGAACTCACTTGGTGAGTTCAAGCCCCACGTGGGGCTCTGTGCTGACAGCTCAGAGCTTGAAGCCTGCTTCTGATTCTGTGTCTCCCTCTCTCTGTTACCCCCCTGATCCCACTCTGTCTTTCTCTCTATGTCAAAAATAAATGAAGATTTAAAAAAAAATTAAAAAGAAAAGAAGGTTTTTGGCTACATAGTATAAAGAGGTAAAATTATGACTATTTGAGGAGTTTTAAATAGCACATTGACTGATCAAAGGATGAATTTTCACTTGTCAGAGTGTTTTTACATTAATAATGCTTTGTCTCAAACATTATCTAAACATGTGAAGCAAGATGGTCATAGAGAGGTAGTTTGAAGTGGTATCTTCAGAAATTGGTATACATACCATAAAGCTTCTCTGCTTTGAATTTGGTTTATTCAAACAATGCATAATCCTTTAAAAGTTTCATTTTCTCTAGGCATTTCATTTTTTATTTACCATCTATAAAATAATATGTGATCATTTTAACTAATGAGAATGCAAATATGTTATTATGATAATCTCTATTATATCTTCAAATAGAGACTAAAAGTTCTGACATATCACCATGTAGAAATGTTTTATTTTCATGTGTGACTAATAGATTATGCCATTTTATCAAAATATGGAGGGCCAGGATCCCTTCAACATTTTGTAAAAGATGGGCTCTAAGTACTGTTGGAAATAAAAAAATATATAACCAATCACTTAGCAAAAACTCTTTTAGGTATAGATATCATTTTGGTTAGTACTGCTGACTTTCAAGTTTTTGTATATAGATTATGGAGAAGTTTATTATTTTTTTAAATCTCAACTAAAGCCAAAAGTAATTATAATATAAATTTTCAAAGCCTGTTATTTTTATGCAATGAATACCTTTCTTTCTTTCCTTTTTTCTTCCTTCTTTCCTTCCTTCCTTCCTTGTTGATGTTCTTCTCTCCTCTCCTCTCCTTTCCTCCCCCCTCCCCTCCCTCTTCTCTCTCTCACTCTTTCTTTTCTTTTCTTTCTTTCTTTCTTTCTTTCTTTCTTTCTTTCTTTCTTTCTTTCTTTCTTTCTTTTCTTCTTCTTCTTCTTCTTCTTCTTCTTCTTCTTCTTCTTCTTCTTCTCTCTCTGTCTCTCTCTCTCTCTCTCTCTCTCTCTCTCTCTCTCTCTCTTTCCCTCCCATTCTCTCTTCCCTTCTTTTCCTGAAATGCAAAGCTGGTAGAGCTTGTAAGAATCCCAGCCCTACATCCCAATCACTGATAGAATATATCAAGTCTGGTGTCTAACACAACTGGGATGACTGAAACACCTACTTTGAGGGAAAAGTAGAATATTGTCTGGCAGTTGCACTTGACAGGAAGTGAAGAGCATATTAATCTCTATGTCTAGTATTCAAAGAATGAAAGAAAAGTCTGACTCAGAGAGGAAATATATCTAACGGTCTCTGTAAACCCCTGATCACACATGTAAAAGAAAAATGATCAATTTCCTTTTAGCATCTTTCCTTCCATTCCCTGTGGAAGTTAATAGTATAGTCAACAGCAATAGCTAGGTCTACATATTTTTCCAACATAATAAAATGTGTGCATGTATGTATATAATAAATATCATACATTCAGAATACTCTGGTTTACTTTAGCAAAAAGGATGGCACTATAAAGATTATGCTGCAACTTGCATTTTTAAAAATAACCTTATTCTGGTACATTTTTAGATTCATAGCATTATTGTGAAGAAAGTGCACAGAGTTCCCAAATACTTCACACCCAGTTTCCTCTATTATTAACAATTTACATTAGTATGTTACATTTGTCACAACTGATGAACCATAATTGATACATTATTATTAACTAAAGTTCACAGTTCATTCAGATTTTGGGGGGTGCTTCCCCTAATGCCTTTTGTCTGTTCCACGATCCCATGTAGTGTGCTTCATTACGTTTAGTTCTCACGCCTCCTTAACTTTCTCTAGGCTGTGTAAGTTTCTCAGACGCTTCTTGTTTCCAATGGTTTGAGAAGTTTTGAGAATTACTGGTGAGGCATTTTATAGAATGCCCCTCAATTAGAATTTTATGATTTTTTTTTTCTCATGATTAGACATCCGTGCTATGTTATGATCAGTGTTATAGAGCAGAGTGTCTAAGGTAAGGCAATCTGAGTTGGGAGTGCTGGGTCTGCCACTAAATAATTATTCAATCATTAGGAAGTTTCTATTTTTCACTGTTAACATATAAGTATTTTATAATCTGAAAAATGTAGGCATATTTGCATATGTGCATATATGTCCATATGTGTGCACATTTGTGTATATGTGTATGTACATATATAGACACACATATAAAATGAAAATACAACATTATCATTTTATTTGCTGTGAACTCTTCAGACTTGAGATAACTCTTTTGTTCTTTCTTGAAATCCTGATCACTTATTAACTTGGTTCCTGACCCATGGGATTTTGAAAATTCTTTTTTGTTTTAAAGATTTTATTTTTAGGTAATCTCTGGACCCAATGTGGGGGTTGAATTTATAACCCCAACAGTCACATGTTTCACATGTTCTATCTAGCCATGCACCCCAGGAATATTCTAAATTCTTACTAAAGAAATAAATTTTGAACAAAACAATAAAACTTCTGGCAAACAGATAAATATTATGAAGAATTTCTAACAACATTACCTTTATCTATTGCAGAAAAGATAGCCTAAAACTTTGTGTAAAGTCATGAATGCAGGTATCCAAATATAATCTGCATCAACGATTTGGTGAGGACTTTATGGTGGGCCAACGAAATGGGAGGTTATACTCAGTGAACTAAGATGTTTTCCAGCAGCGTGCTTCTGATGAAATAGAGGGCTCGAACTACGACTAAAGAAATTATTTTCAAAGCTGTATTCCCTTTAAATTATAAACTAGTAGGAAATATTACAATTAATTTCAATTGAATTTAGCTAATATATGTTCTCTGTATGATGTGCTCAGAAATGCCCTAAGTGCCATGGAGGGATAAAATGAACAAAGATAAAAGATATTTCCTCAAGTTTATTGAAAAAAATGGAGACATATTAGAGAGATAACAACCTAAAATAGTGTAAGATTTGAGCTCTAATGAGTAGTACAGAAATAAAGCTACCTGGAGGGTGGGACCCTCAGAGCCACGATTCTTCCTTAGCTGAGTCATCTGAGGATCCGAGGTTCCAATTACTCATCTAATGAGTACCCACTCACAGGCAATCTTAAGATGTTCAGATGCTGACAACTGAAAATTTATAGATAATTCAATAAATTGTAGTAGTTACATATTTGATATTCTACTTAAAAATTCCTTTTGGTAATCAAAAACTAAAATGAAATAGATGTATTTTATCGTTGCAATATATTTTTTTTCAAATTGTTGTTAAGCTCTCGCTTATTTTCTCATAAAAACTGTAGTGTAATTAATAAGTAAATATAATTAAAAAATAAATTTAACTAATCACAAGAAACTTTAATTTTCAATTATGAAATGACAAAGTCGTGGTGGTTAGGCAGTATTTCTGATTTCTCATCCTGTGAAACTGCCATTTGTTAACAAGTTGCTCAAAGAATGTTGTTTACATTGAGATGTTTCTGTGTTTTATATTTTTTTATGAATTCTGCTTAAAAATTAGTACTGATGCAGCATCAATTTAAGGAAGTTACTTAAAAAAATGGGAAATTCATGTGCGTACCTTTAAGCATCTCTTTCAACCACTTAATGAAATAAAGTTTGACTATGCAAAAGTTTGGAATGCATTTTCACGCAAATAAATTGACATACTTCAACTGCATTTCCAAAGTGTGATTCATTAAGTTCCTTTGTTCAGAATTTACACTAATCCCTCAACGACGGTATTTAGAAGCAGTGTGTTATTCTCTCACCAGCAGCGAGTGTCGCTAAGGCAGCGCTTTTGTTGTCATGGCAGTGATGGATCATCAATGTTCAGTGGAAGACCTGTAATTTGCGAAGTGAATGACAGCAGCATCGAAAATGCACTGCAGTGGCCTTTTCTAGGTGAGTTGGAAGCTGGCGGTAGGAGAGTTTTCTCTTTAAGTCATGTTTTATTTTAGGCTTCACACCAGGTTTGACATTTAGATTCAGAGGGTATAAATGAGATCTTCAGGTTTTGAACTTAAAATAAATCCTCATGTAATAGAGCAGTAAATGTTTTACTTTTTCAAAGGATGCTAAGATTCATTTAATCAGGATACAAGTGTTGAGCAAGCCTTGGTATCTCCCAATTGAAATCTAGATCATTATCTTTCTGTTTGATGTATCTGGAGGGTTGAACAAAAGAGGAAGATGAAGAAGAGGGAAAAAGTACCCAGAATTTCTTAAGAAGCAGAATTTATTTTTGTCATTATTTTTCTTCCATAGACAAAGTCAATTATTCTTTAGCCTAGAGTTGAGCTTCCCTCTATTCTGTGACTGTTCAATTTTCAAGATGCAGCACAGGTTCAAAGTCCTTATGAACCTTCCACTGACCAAAGAACTTAACCAAATTTCTCCTCTTCGAACTTCTACAATGTATCTGCTATTGAGTTGTAAATTGGTAGAGTGAAGAATCCATAACCGTTTTCCTTACTGGGGTAATTTCTTAAGTAGTACATAGTAGCTATTTAATAAGTATGTGTCGCATCATTAATTGCTTAAAAATCAAAATACCATTATTATTACATTACAAAACTACTGGTTAAACTTAATCATGTCCCTATTTGGCTATTAATTTTCTCACGCTTATGTGTTCACCAAATAGATGGTGAGCTCCCAAGAGAGAGGAGATATGTTCAATACATCTATGAGTTATAAATAGCAAATTAAATATATTATATTTAATGCCTCTTATAGAGCGTGCACAATGCTATGCATACATAGACTATCTACTGCATAGCTGGTATACAATAAATATTTAATGATAAAAATACTTGCATACACTATTATTAAATATTTGCAAACAAAAGAAAGCATGTAACACAAAACATTAATTCCAAACCGCTACGTTAATTTGCATTGGCAAAACATGATATACCCCCAAGCAGCAACTGTGATTTGACAGATGTGTCCCTGATTTGAGTGGAACATTTCTATAAAGTAGGACGTGTGAGTACTATTTTAAATTGCTTTGTCATAGACCCTGGAGCAGTCATAATTTTTAGTTACTCTGGTTTCTCTACACTAAATGCAAGTAGCAATTCCTGTCATCCGTACAACTTACAGTCATGCGATGATCTTAATATACTGAATCCTATTAGCTAAGACCTTAAGTGTTGCCAAAAGTCATTCACTATGTACAGGACAATAATCCTGTGTCATTTTCTGTTAGGGTCCTTGACTAAGAAGTTAACACAAACTTACCTGCCACTCATTTACTCACTCGACTAATAAATATTGAGCACCACTGAATGACCTGCTGTGCAAACAAATGATTTTACTATAATTCAAGCAGGTATTATATCGTAGGTACATAAAAAGTGCGATAAGTTCACAGAGAAAGGAGCTACACAATTCTTCTGGGGGAAATTAGCGGGCATACTTTAACTATTGTGTACTCCAGTTTCAGAAAAGCATTGTAAACGCATTCATGACTGCTTGATTGTAAACTTGTGGAATATAAATTGGGTGATAGCAGAGAAAGGGAAATTCACACCTGGCTTAACATCCTCATGCAAACAATTAGGCAATGGCAATCTCCAGCAGGGTGCCACAGGGATCAATGCTTCTCTCAGGTTTATCATTTTTAGTTTTGAATGAATCGAGAAACAGAGTCTGATTATTAAATTTGTAGGTGCCACAAAACTGGGCAATATTACAAATACCGTTGGCACAGAATTAACAGTAAACGGTAAATCTTGAAAGACTAACACAATATGCTGAAATCAACAAGATGAAATATAACAGGGATAAATATGCTGCAAAGGATATAAAGTTGAGTGCTAAAACTCTCAACTCGAGTAAAGAAATAAAGGATTGAAAATATCTGAGTCTGCAACATTTTTTTAAGCTAACCCACTGTGGGTGAATTATATCAAAAAAATCTTCACGGGCCCTAATCACTGATGTATTGTCTCTGAAAAAAAACTCTGAGCACAATTTTTGGCTGTACAGATGGACTGTTCTGGACAAAGGATAGGATATGTATTCTCTATTCTACATGTGCGTATTGTATATATATCAAATTTACTTTTGGTGAGCTACATTTTAAAAACATCTCTAACAAATTATAGGAAGGCACTAAAGGAGGATGTAAAGAACGATGAGGAAGTAATCTAGAAATCATGGTACCTCTTGAAGTCGATGGTTGCTGATGGGTTTCAAAACAATGTCAAACAAAATACAATTAAAGGACTTGGGTATTTCTTACAGGAAGAAAATAGTAAAGGGAAACATGACAGTTGCTTTCAAATATTTGAAAGCTATTATGTTGCAGAGGTGATTTGTTAAGTATGGCTGCAACAGACAGAGTGGACAGATGATACAGAGAATTAGTTAAGATGTCGACTGAATATCTGAAATGTGTGAGGAGAGAGATTTTTATGCATTTTTATTCATTGCTCTACCCCAGCTTTTACAAATAAGTCTAGTTCGTGGAAGGAACCCAACAAATATTTTTGAATATATTAATGAATGAATAGGTAATAAAGTATAAAAGCCTGATCTGCTGAAAAAGAGAATGAGGGTTCTCAGTGGGTAGCAGATGAGATTCCTGCTATCTAAGTAGACCTAGTGTCAGAAAAAGGCAACTGAAATGATTCTGCTCTAAACATGGAAATAAAATTTCATAGTGAAGAATGAAAAAATACCATATTGGGATTTTTTTTTAAAAACTAAAATTGCCAAAGTTTTATCTGATAGCCAACAAATTTTAAGTTGTAGAAATTACAAGTTAAGTTAGACTGAATCAGTTAACTTAGACTGGTGTATTTTGGGTGTGTACGTAATTTTGTAATGCAATTTTATAACGTGGTATTTTTCAATTCATGTTAGACTTTGGCAATATAAAGAGGATCATTCTTGAGACTATATAGTTCACTCCATGAATTACTCCAGTCTCCTTTCTTAATTCTTTGGTATTCAAGTTGCCCTCTTTGGGAATGTCCAGAATGTTATAAATTTTTTCAATGTCACTGCTTCAAAAATTGATTAAACTTTCTGATCCTCATTTGTAAAGGTTTTGCATGCAATCCAAAGCATTCTCAGTCATCCTTATCATCCTTTTTTTGGTATGAACTCCTACAACTTTTGAAATATTTACATTTAATTTTATCATTAATTTTTAATATATTTCAATATGGAATCAATTTGTACAATATTTGACTGTCAGCAAGAATCTTCATAGTTACTGTTATGCTGGAAATGGTTGCGGACAATTTTGTAAGTGATGCTACAAATGATTACTCACTTATAAGTGATGAGTGCATTTTGTGTTGCTATGCTATGATCAATTTTACTTCCCTAAACAACTTTAGATTGAAGTAATTTAATAATATTTGTAGAGGAAGGCTCCTCTACTAAAATAAGAGCTAGTTAATCATTAATCAGGAGAAAACATCTATATTAAGTGGGAGATTTAACTTAATGATATGTAATATTCTATTAAGATTTGAGTTTGACTTTGCAACAGACACACACGTACCATGCTGAGTCAATTTTATCACTTAGCACCAGTACAGCTTAGTTTATGTCACTACATGTCTTAATTGAGAGTTACCCAATTATTTCTATTATGTTAGATTGAATCTATTGTGCTTGGCTATTTATTTTTCACTTAGATTCTGACCTAGAATTTGTTAGTTAGAACTTTCAAATTTATATCATGCAAAAATTTGAGCAAGTAAGACTGAAGACATAAACTAAGTAGCTCTCCTTATAATTTCCCCAGTAGCTTGGACATTTCAAACCATCTAGTTGTACGATCAGTACTTTGACCCATCTCTCCATCCTCCTCATTTATTTATTTTTTTATGAAGAGGTATAAACACTCCCAAAGTGTTTATTTGCTTCTTATTTGCATGGCTTTCTGATTGTTCTTTTACCTCAGCTTTTATATTGAAGGAATGATTCCATTCCCCCCCCCCCCCCGCCCCAGAATGAGTATCTGAAAACCAGAAGAGAGAAAATGGCACTGGTCTTTTCAACTTGGAGGGGATTTCTAGTGGGGTCCTATACTCTCTGATCCTTTTCCATGGACCATACTTCAGAATACTTACATCTTTTGCTATTATCCGTGCTGATACTTTCCATATGGCAATAATATTAATAGAAGTACCTATTACTTACAAAACGCCAATGTTTCAGACATTGTGACTATCTCCAAGAGCTACAACATGTATAAAAGGTGTTTAATATTATCTTCAATTTACAGATTAAGAAACTGAAGATTAAGAGAGTTAAATAAGACGACACTATCTCTCAGGAATGAAATGCCAAAATCAGGATTCTGATACAGTTCTTCCAGGTTTCAAATGTTTCTTCCCCTTTAGCACCTTCCCCTCTTCTCCTCAATACTAAGTCATAAATTAGATTTGAACTAACCTTGGGTAAATTTTGGAAGCAAAGACTAGTTTTCCTCTTACACATGTCTCTCCACATGCTTTTGAGGACTTGTTATCTGAGACCTGAATTCAATTAATCACATCTATCAGGAAACTTGCAGATACTGTACAGGGGTTCACTGTATGTTAAATTAATATGTCTTTTTTTTTTTTGTGGACTACCATGACATTCCCACTTGAAAAAGACAGACCATTAAACATTTTATTTATTACTTTTGGCAGTCAGATTTTAGCCAACTGCCTGTGCTTTTTGTTTCATTTTATAGCATGACAGAAAGGACAATGGGGCTGCCGGGCAGGCTCCCACATTTTGGGATTCTGCTCTGTGCACAGCTTTTCTGCTGCCATTTTGGAGGAAGAAAGGGACCTATGACAATAGTTACGACAGCAGATGTGATTTTTATGTGGTACCAGCTCTTTCCCACTGCAAAGGTAAGTACTATCTAAAGTTGACACTAAAAATGCAGAGAGCACCATGCCAAAATTAATCTGGTCTATTGCAAAGAGAGCTTTATAGAATTACAATGAGAATAATAAACACTTTATTTAGAAAGCTATAGTTTCATTTATAGGTGAAAAGTCCGCACTAGAAACAGGTAGAGAATATAGTAAACCAAATAACTTCATTCTCAGTGTATCCTTTTCCTGTTGGTACAAATGGAAATTAGGCTTCCATTTCTATCCACTCTAATCATTTATGGGACATTCTGTACAGTAGTCACTGGGCTGGCAGCTGTGAGAATGAAGAATCTGATGGTGATACAGTCTCCTTTCAAGGAAGGACATGGTTTATATTCGAGACTGGAACTTGGACACCAACTGTTGTCTAAGAGCTTGTGCTGTGCATATAACAGAAGTGCATGTATCACGGGAGCACTTTGGAAAGAGAATGGAGAGGAATGTAAGTTTTTTATTTTTAATTTGTTCTTTGGAGGATGGATGGAATTTGATTAATAGAAGAATATATAGTGGAGAAAAGTGAGAAGTGGAATTGAGATATAGGACTGGGATGGCTAGTTGACTATTTGAGGAGCTGAGGAAAATGGGAATGACTCGAATTAACAGATGATGAAGTCAGAAGTTAAATTTGTCCTACTGTAGATGACTTAGAATGTCAGGTTACTGTATTTCTTACTTAATAATTAAGAGACAGTAAAGGTTTTAAGCAGGTGAGCTAGTGCTAAAAAATATGGGGACAAATTATGGTAATAAGGAGCTCAGTAGTCTAGCATTCTGGTTAGGAAGGTGGGCCGTGAGGTCATTCTGCCTTGGGTCATACATTCACTTCTCCCCCTGGTAGCTATGTTGTCCATGAGACTTACTATTCCTTTTCCATTCTTTTTCTGTGTTTTGTTAAACCAAGAGAATATTGATTATATGCCTATCTAACAGCAGTGTTGCAAGAACTAAATATGATCATACAGAAAAAGAATGAATGCAGGATGATCCACAGAGTAAGTACTCTAAAAAAGTTGGCTGCAAATGATATAAGTTGTTATTTAAATGCCAGTCAGTTAACAAACAGTGTAATATTAGTTTTAGGTGTACAATTTAGTGATTCAACACTTCCATAAATGACTCGGTGCTCATCACAAGAAATATACTCCTTAATCCTCATCACCTATTTCATCCTTCCCCCCCACCTACCTCCCTCTGGTAACCATCAGTTTAAACTCGATAGTTAAGAGTCTGTTTCTTGGTTTACCTCTCTCTCTCTCTCTCTCTCTCTCTCTCTCTCTCTCTCTCTCTCCCTTCTTCCTTTGTTCATTTGTTTTCTTTCTTCAGTTCCTCAATGAGGAAATCATATGGTATTTGTCTTTCTCTGACTTATTTCGGTTAGCATAATACTCTCTAGCTCCATCCATGCCATGGCAAATGGTAAGATTTCATTATTTTTGATGGCCGAGTAGTATTCCATAGCATATATGTATCACAGCTTCTTTTTCTGTTCATCAGTCAATAGACAGTTGGGCTGTTGGCATATTGTAGATAACGCTGCTATAAACATCTGGTACATATATATCTTTGAATTAGTATTTTCATACTCTTTGGGTAAATACCTAGTGGTGCAATTGCTAGAGCATACAGTAGTTCTATTTTTAACTTTTGGAGGAATCTCCATACTGTTTTCCAGAGTGGATGAGCCAGTTTGCATTCCCAGAAATAGTGCAAGAGGGTCCCTCTTTCTCCACATCCTCACCAACACCTGTTATTTCTTGTGTTGTTGATTTTAGCCATTCTGACTGGTGTGAGGTCACCACATTAATGAAAGAGAGGATAAGAACCATATGATCATTTCAAAAGATTTAGAAAAAGCATTTGACAAAGTACAACATCCATTCATGATAAAAGCCCTCAACAAAGTGGGTTTAGAGGGAACATATCTCAATATAATAAAGTCCACATATGAAAAACCTGCAGCTAATATCATCCTCAATGGAGAAAACCTGAGAACTTTTCTTCTATGGTCAGGGAAAAGAGATGTCCACTCTCACCACTGTTATTTAATATAGTACTAGAAGTCCGAGCCTCAGCAATCAGACAACAAAAGGAAATAAAAGGCATTCAAATCAGCAAGGAAGAAGTAAAACTTTCACTAGTTACAGATAACATGATACTCTATATAGAAAACCCGACATACAGAGAAAGACAGATACCATATGGTTTCACTCTTATGTGGATCCTGAGAAACTTAACAGAAACCCATGCGGGAGGGGAAGGAAAAAAAAAAAAAAAAGAGGTTAGAGTGGGAGAGAGCCAAAGCATAAGAGACTGTTAAAAACTGAGAACAAACTGAGGGTTGATGGGGGGTGGGAGGGAGGGGAGGGTGGGTGATGGGTATTGAGGAGGGCACCTTTTGGGATGAGCACTGGGTGTTGTATGGAAACCAATTTGACAATGAATTTCATATATTAAAGAAGAAAGAAAGAAAGAAAGAAAGAAAGAAAGAAAGAAAGAAAGAAAGAAAGAAAGAAAGAAAGAAAGAAAGAAAACCCGACAGAGGGATGCCTGTGTGGTTCAGTCAGTTAAGTGTCCAACTCTTAATTTTGGCTCAGGTCATGATCTTGCAGTTTCGTGTGTTTGAGCCCCATGTCGAGCTCTGCACTGATGGCATGGAGCCTGCTAGGGCTTCTTCCTTTCTTTCTGCCCCTCCCCTTTGTGCACTCCTTCTGTCTCTTAAAATAAAAAAATAAACTTAAAAAAAAAAAGATTCCACCAAAAGACTGCTAGAACTACTAAATGAAGTCAGTAAAGTCACAGGATACAAAATCAATGTACAGAAATCTGCTGCATTTGTATACGTCAAGAATGAAGCAGCAGAAAGAGAAAATAAATCAATCTCATTTACAATTGCAGAAAAAAACATAAGATACCTAGGAATAAACCTAATAAAAGAGGTGGAATTGATATTTTCTTATGTAACATTTTAGTAGCATTTCTAGATATATTTAAATAATGTGAGTGGGAAATGTTTTTGCAAGAAATGTGTCATGGGAGGTAACTGAAAGGTGTTAGGTTTCTGAAAAGGAAGTCATGGACAATGAGAACAAGTAAGACAGCTCATGGTCAAGGTAGTGTAGACTGCCCGGAATGTCCACCCAGGTGAAAAAGTGTCCAGCATCAAGTCTAACTGCAATGAGGTTGATGTGATATCTCTCAGAAAGAATAAGTGACCAGTAGGTAGTGTATTTTGAGTGTAGACAGTGATGTCATTTTGACTGTCAGTGACTAATTTACATTTTCCACATTACCCTATAGCCACTGCCTTCAAAATTTTCATACAACAAAATAGTTTATATATGTCGTTCTAGAAAATAATTCATAATTTGAATCTCACCTATTTTTCTTCATTTAGTATTGCCACTATTTTATTTTGCAGGTAATAATAAATGAAGAAGAAAAGTTAGGGTAGCATGGAAAAAGATGAAGGACAAAAATGAGTATCCTTTAAGCTAAACAGTGTGAATTAAAAGCTTCAGTTAATATGAAAACAAAGGAAGTAAGTTCTGGTGATGTAATGTACAACATGGTGACTACAGTTAATAAACTGTACTACATATTTGGAAGTTTCTAAGAGAGTAAATCTTAATGTTTTCATCACAAGAAAAATATTTCATAGCTATGTGTGGTGTGGATGTCAACTAGACTTATTGTGGTGATCGTTTTTACAATACATACAAATATCGAACCATTGCATTGTATACGAACTAATACAACGTTATATGTCAATTATATCTCAACTAAAAAAAAATAAAAATAAAAAGGAAAGGCAGAAGTAGTACATTAAAACAGCAATAAAGTTAAATAGTATTTGTATTGGACATTTGTGCAATGCTTTGAAATTTTTAATATAAAATTATATACTTTTGAAAATATTATCCTTCCAGGATCACTAAGAAATACAGCAAGCATGTGGTAGAATTACAGAGGATCCAGTAAATTACATCCCTTCTCCCTGGCAATATTTGGAGCAAAATGAGAGATGGACATAGATATCAGAAAAACAATTATTCATTCATTCCACAAATAGTTTCTTAACGCTTTCTCCTACTTGTCACTCTTAAGGACACTGGTGGTAAAACGGTGAATGAAACAAAAATATCTGTGATCATGGGACTTAATGGTCTGCAGAAGGGGACTCATGTCAGATGGGTTGGAGACACACTGCCCGGCTATCACATACTGTGACTAGATGCCAGTCCCAAGGTATTGGCTGATTCAAGCCTGGGTATGCTTCAGCTTTGGAACCAAGTTCACACTCTGCAGAGCAGACACCGGCCACGCTCAAGAAAGTTCTCCCATTTCTGGTCACTGCGTGACTCCCTTAACGCATTCACTTGAGATTTGCAGAGATGGTTTCAGGTCTTCATCATGGTAAGAGTATTCCAAATACCCATTCCATGTGCCCTACCTGGCAATGTCACTTATTTCAGAAGTAATATCCTCTCCTGTTGTGTTTCTAATTCAGTGACAATATCCTTTCCTGAATAGCTACCACAGATGCTGGTAAAAGACAAAAGATTTTACTGTTACAAGAAAGAAAGCCTATTGTTGAATGTGGCTTTAGACCTGGTGCCAAAAGGGCTTGCTTAGTCTTTACCTGTGAGGCACACAGTCTTATCTTCACAACCTCAAATAGTATGAACAGTTGCAAGGAGGTGTCTTACTGAAGTGTGGAGAATACAAACTTGGCAGCAGGAAAGTTAGCAAAATAAATATAACCCAGATTCAGCACCCAGATAAGTCATTTTTTCCACAGGGATGAGCTTGTGACGGGTGGGGAGAGATGTGCTGGGCTACTACAGCTGAAATCTATCCACATGGAAACATGATATCATGGAAAAGGAGACTGCTTATTTATAGACCCAGCAGGCATTATTTTTCCCATTTCGAAGGTAACGAAAATAAAGTTCAGAAATACTGAGTCACTTGCCAGTGATTATATAAGAAGTAAATTTTGAAGCCTGGACTCACAGCTTTTTTAATCCAAGTAAGTTCATTTGAATACCTTCTATATATCTGAGTGTTATCCATGCATCAACCTAGAGTATAGGTATAGAGAATTAAGTCAGTACCTTTGTACTTAAGATATTTCAATTAATTCAAAGAGTCAGAAAATTTTGGATGATTTCAATACAGTCTTATCGATATGATATTTGATTGAGAATACCAAAAAGACACTGAGACACCCTTGTCAGCAACGTGTTCATGAAAGGCTAAGGGTGGTTTCCCAAAGGCGGTCTTGGTGAGTTGAATTCTGAAGGATAGTAAGAACTACCCAGACGAGTGGGTAGAAGTTAAAGACAGAAGACAATTCTGGATAAAAGGAGCTAAGGCCTAGAGATCTGAAGAGTCCAGAAACTTAAGGGATGACAACAGGTTACAAATGGCTAGAGAATGTAGCACAAAGGTGGGAGTGATAAAATATGAGACTATAAATGTATACAGTGGCACTTAGTCACAAACTTACTCTGTGCTAAACAGAATATTGTGTGCTGAGAATACAACAGGAATGAGTAAAATAAATGGTGCTCAGGTCCTAAAATGACACTGTCTGAACGTGTTCTCACTGGGAAGGATATGTTGCCCTGTACGCATAGGAGGCCGCACTTACTCTGCCCTGGAGTGGGCATGCATATGGCTTTCCTAGCAAAAGGAATTCCAACGTGGAAATGACTTCTGACTAGGGTTTTACCATAAGAAAGGTGAAGGAAGAAAATTCCAAAGAGAGGAAATAGAATGTGCAAAAAACAAAGGGCAAAAAATCAGGGCATACCTTACGAACTGAAGAACACTGGAGGATAGAATGTGAAGCAAGGACATATATTCAGTTGACAAATGATGTTCTAAGAGAAAACATATGTAATCTATCATCACTTTAGTAAGTGTTAAATTCTATATCCATCACTTCTAAAATCTGTGAGAAATCTCCCTTACGAGGCCAAAGGAACACAAGAACGGCCAGTCATGTGACTACACATATAGTTGTTGGGAAGCTGCTGAATTACCCCAAATTTGACAGTGATCTTATAAACTCCTCAAGTTTCACAACTTTGCTTTCATCCCACTGACTGTAGGCTGTTTTAAAATTGTCAAAATGCAAATGCCTCTAGGATTCGAGTATTTCAACTTTACTGATATTTATAGCAGGGTAGGAATAAACTATCCATTTTTAATGGCGTTAGAGTAGAACACATAAAACTTGACATGGAACACCCGTTCTAATTTGTCAGAGCTGACTACGTTTAATTTTTCTTCAGAAAAGAGGACCAGGAACAGGGCTATGTACCTGGGTATTGCAAATCACATCATAAGCGAGAGGACCTCCAAAAAAAAACACCTCTGTGAGAGAAACTTTTTCAGGTGTTTCAATATGCTGTCTTATAGATCTACATGGAAAACCAGTTTCAACATTTAAGGTACATCTTCTACGATTTTCTCGATTTCTCAGAATCTAATTAGAAGTTTTGTGCATTTAATAGATACCTAAGCACTTTTAAGACATTTGTAACTCCTAAGAGATATTTTTAAATTTTTTTTTCAACGTTTTTTATTTATTTTTGGGACAGAGAGAGACAGAGCATGAACGGGGGAGGGGCAGAGAGAGAGGGAGACACAGAATCGAAACAGGCTCCAGGTTCCGAGCCATCAGCCCAGAGCCCGACGCGGGGCTCGAACTCACGGACCGCGAGATAGTGACCTGGCTGAAGTCGGACGCTTAAGCGACTGCGCCACCCAGGCGCCCCTCCTAAGAGATATTTTTAAAAGAAATAATGTGGAGTGCCTGGGTGGCTCAGTCGGTTGAGCATCAGAATCTTGATTTTGGCTCAGGTCATGATCTCGTGCTTTGTGGGATCGAGCCTGGTGTCAGACTCTATGCTGACAGTGTGGAGCCTGCTCGGGATTCTCTCTCTCTCTCCCTCACTCTCTGCTCCTCCCCTGCTCTCGCTTTCTCAAAATAAATAAATAAACATTTTAAAAATATAAAAAAAATAAAAGAGAAATTATATTAACTTTTGTATTTTATAAGAGATTATATGTTGTTGTGCTCTAATGTAAGATCAAACACAAATATGACAAAAGGACCAAGGAAATAAAATATGCTTTATCAAAGGACATATCTTACCAGTTGCAAAATATTTTTAAAAGCAACTCTACATGGTAGAGGAAAACCATTGCACATAACGGAATCGTCAGCATTAAGTATTTGCTCTAAATCAGCCATACTTAATTTTTAATGATGCTAACAATAGCAGCAAACCAGCCTCTTGTTTTGCTTTGTTTACGTGATGTTATTTCACCATTACTTTGACAAGTGGAGTTCAGAGGGAGTTCACTCAGAGATACCACATCTTTTGGAAGATGCAAGGCTGGCACTGGAAGCCACTGGGGACATTCTGTTTCACAGTCTATATATGAACACACTTGGAACAATTTGGATTTTTCTATTTCATGTCCTGCCCCTAGCTAGCCTATTTGTTGGAACCTGTGATCAGATTACAGGAAGGTTACACTTTAACCTACATTTAATCTAAACTAAATAGATATCGGAAGCCATGTTAAGAAATTCAATTTTGTTGCTTTTAAGAGTCAGGTGAAGGGTGGGGTTTTATTTTGGTATATCAAATGTTGCTGAGCAACATAAAATTGTTTTCAATATAGTTTATATCAGTGAAGGGCAAAAGTAAGTTGTTCCTTCATTTCAAGGGGATACTTTCTATGAAATTTCCTCTGCAGATACCAGCATCTCGATGAGCAAAAGGTCAGGAAGAATTATAACAAAATGTATGTTGGAGAAAATCTTGGGGGAAAAGATATTACTCCTAAAAGGCATTTCAAAGTCTTAGGCATTGCAACCCTGTCCTTTTTAATACAGTGGTTACATTTTTTATTTTTTGGTAATAGTAAAGTGCAGCTTGTCATTCTATCCTTTTCAACTATTATTCTTTCTATTGCTATTTGAGGCCAGTAACTTTACAATCCGTTCTAAACTCATCTGCAATAATCATTTACAGTTGAAAAGATTTACGTTATAATCTGTTTATCACTTCTAGGCTTCATAAGGTCCTATGTAGTTTCCTTCGTACTTCCCTTATGCACCATAATGATGAAGTAACACATAAGACGTTGTGATCTTTGCAGTGTCTTTTGTTCAATCACGTGCATGAGCCACTTTTGTTGTACAGATGACAATGCCACCTTTAACTTGATTTACATGTCATTTAAGAATTACTTAGGGCAATATAACCTTTATTAAAAACCTTAGAGTATTTTACAGAGTTCTAGAGATTCAACTTTTTCACTTATGGTGAGGTGTTTCAGGTCTTCTAGGAAAGCACTGAGGTTGCGGGGATTTGTTTTATTTTTTACACATTGCTTTAAGGAAAATCAAATCATCCATGTTACAAATAAAAACTAAGAAAAAAGCTAGAAAAAACCTATTTGCACAAAGACGGCCATGACTCTAAGATGAAATCTTTTGCATTTCGACCATGGGCATTTTTTTTCCTTAGGGCAAATTACTGAAGTGAAATGTTAATAAAAATGCAATTGGCTATATGATAAACTGTTTTCGCGGTCTACTCCTGAATAATTTTCTTTTTTACATGGTATGTCTTCACCTTGTTTCAAACAAGGGAGAGCTATTAATCTTTCCGTTAAAAAAAAAAAAAGGAGCGGTATACAAAAGGTTTAAAATACTGTATGGTATAGGGTTTGAGTGATTGCTAGCTTTTTTTTTTTTTTTTTTTTTTTTAGGTTAAGGGGAACAACCCTCTTCTAAACTGATGCTTGCAAGATTCTTCTTCTGTTTGGACTATTGGAAGCCAATTCATGGCTGCATTTCTGGAGAGTATATAAAACTAACATTGTTATGTAGTTTCGCTGACAGAGGCGCACTCATGCAAAGCAAGATGGATGGGATGTCGGTTTTCTCTATCATGGGATCTCCATTTAGTGACCCAGATGAGGGCTGAGAGAACTTGTCACACAAGCATGACAGGGCCAGATATGGCTCTAAATGGAGCTCCAAATCTCATATAGATTTGAAGTTGCTGCTAGAGCACAAAATTTGTCATAAAAGACTTGTCAGTACAGAGTTCATTAAGGTAAAGAATGATAGTACTTTATCTGGACACAATTGAGCTCTCCTTTGGCGGCCAGATCTTCAGTCACAGGAGAGTCGTGTTTTGTTTTGTTTCTTTCCCTAATGGCCTTTCAAATAATTTCATTAAGACTTTCCTTGTTCTTTAATCTTAACTTAAAAGATTCTTATAGCCTTCTCCCTGTCCCTCATTTTACTCCTTTTTTTTTTTCCTTTGTTAAATTTGGAGGTGTGTTTGTGGTGTCTATTCACAGGCACTCGGGACTTGACTGAGTCTTGAGGTGAGGTGTTAAACCTCTCAGGGCAGAACTGTAACACTTAAGGTGAAAGACAAGGCTCTTAATCACTTGCACTGCGACTGCCACACTGAAAATTTCATGGCTGTCCCTGAATTTTCTTTTATTCAAGGTCCAGGGATCAATAAAGGTATTCAGAAACACAAGACTGTCCAGGGTTTTGCTGAAATCCCAATGTTACAAAGTCACAAAGGATTTAATTCCTAATTGCAAGTAGGTTTCTAAGAAATTAAGCCCGCCGTTTTAAAATATATTATTTTGATAGCAATTTGTAACTATTGATTTCAGCATAATTTGTAGTTACTGTATCTTTTTCAAAGACTGGTAGAGTCTTCTGGTTTGTGACCATTTTTCTTTTTTAAATACAAGGAACATACCCAGTTTGTTTTCAGGGTCATATTGCTCCTGTTATCTTCATTTTATTGATGGGAAAAATGAAGGAAAAGATGAGCAGAAAAATAAAGCGATTTTGTTCTTGCTTTAGAAAGTAAGAAAATGACGCCTGATTTACTTTGTGCTCCTGATTCCCAGCTTAATGTTGCTAGCCTCAACTATGATCAAATGTTAAATGATATATCACAAATGTGGTCACGGTCCTTCCTGTCCCCTTTAGGACTGATGGTCATTTCTGTCAACTACTGTATTTGCTGCCAGATGTCAGCCCTCAGCAGATAGCTTTTGCTGGGAATTGCCCCTTCCCTGTGCAGCCATCATCCCATGAATGGTCTCTGTAGGGGTGGGACCCTTGGCCCCAGCTCAGGATGTCTCTAAAGAGTTGCCTCAACTTCAGAGCTACCACGGGGACCAGCTGAGGTTTCTGTGGAGATTGCATTGAGTACAACTTCCCATTCTGCTCTGTCCAGCTTGATTTCCTTCCTTCTCCCCCAAGTGTTGGTCCCAAGAATACTCTATCTTTCTGCATCCACTTTATCCATTTAATCTCAGAATCTGCTTCCCAGGAAATCTAATCAGGGATATGATATTTTGAGTTTATGAGGTGGGGGAAACACACCAATATTTAACCTTTCAACTTTTTCCTCTCGATATTTCTGATGTACATGAAAATAATTTTTATTGTATTGTATTCAAATAGCTTTTGGCATAAAGCAATACATAGATTTACTCATAGTTTTATGAGTCAGGATCACAGCCTGGCCAGGTCCTCTGCTCAGGCCCTTGGCAAGTCTGCACTGAAGGTGTCAGGCAGACTGGGTTCTCATCTGGAAGCAGAGTGAGGGCAGAATCTCTGTCCAAGCGCCCTCATGTTGTTGGCAGAATTTATTTAACTGCAGAGGTAGGACCTCATTGCATATTGCTTCCTCAAAGCCAGCAACAAAACACACACACACACATACACACACACACACACACACACACACACACACACACACACAAGGAAAGAGAGGAAGACACTAGAGAGAGAGAGAGAAACACTATCTGGTGCTTTGCTTTAACTCTGAGCTTTAGACCCTCTATAAAAAGAGTTCATCTGGGGTGCCTGTGTGGCTCAGTCATTAAGCGTCCAACTTCGGCTCGGGTCATGATCTCACAATTCAGGAGTTTGAGCCCCACCTCAGGCTCTCTGCTGTCAGTACAGAGACCACTTCAGATTCTCTGTCCCTCTCTCTTTCTGTATCCCCCTCCCCACTGCTGGTTCTCACTCTCTCAAAACAGATAAACTTAAAAAAAAAAAAAAAAAAAAAAAGAGCTCTTCTGATTATGACAGGTCCACCCAGGATAATCTCCCTTTTGATTAAACTGTTTAGTTTGATTTTAATTACATCATCAATCCCTCCATATTTGCCATGTTCTATTGGTTAGATGCAAGTTACAGGTTCCACCACATGCAAAGAGAGATTATAAATAGGTGTTGGCCATCTTAGAATTTTACCAACCGCATGAAATAAAATTACATGTATTACAAAGCAAGAAGCAATGATGTTTGTTGTTACAAACTATGTTCAGGTAGATAAGTATAATTTAATAGAAGGCATGCACATTTCAGTTTAGGGAGACTCAACATCTGAATTTTGTTTGCTGGCTCCTGACTTTGGAGCCTATTTGTTAGTCCAGGTTTTCTTTGCTTGACTCTGAATTCTTGTTTCAATTCTTCTGTGTTTCCACTCCAAGAGCAGGCAGTGCCCCAAATGTGCTTTCTATAGTCACACCTTCCCCCTACTTCTTGGTCTCAAATTTTTCTATACCCTCTATATTCTCTTACCCATATGTCTACTTGTTTTGCTTATTACTGACTCAGAGTCTATCATTGTTTTCTAAGGAAGACTGACAAAGTTTGTTTCAAATTGACAATATAGACTCGCTTACAGTTCCTTGCATGGAAGGGTATTCCTCCTGTGGTGCACTGGGGTGAGTGAGGACATTTTGATACACCACTGTAGGTGACTTGCTTTGGCCAAAGGAAAGTTCTTGGATATGACAGAAGTAGAGGCCTTCAGATTGGCCTCTTGACTTCCTGCCACTCACTGTAAGAAGAATTTGCCTCACTGGGCTAGGGTGGATGTGAGAAAATCAGAGTGGGTCTGAACCCAACCCATACCATGGGCTTAAACCTAGTTTACTCACACCATGAAGTAGAGACACCCGACAGAATGTATCTTAGATTGGCTGAACCATAACTGGCCTACAGTCAGGCGAGCATAAGAATAAAAGTGTGTTGTTTAAGCCGCTGAATTTTACAATGGTTTGCTACGCAGCATTATTGTAGCAATGGGTGAGCAAAACTATCAGATACATATGAATTTATATAAATCTACATGAAATATACATAATATACTGCATAGGTCATAATGTAGGAAAAGTATATTTAATAATTACTCCCCATACCAATCCTAACACTAGGAGGTAACGTTTTCATTTGTTATACATGTGGTTTAATGAGTGGGGTGCCTTTTCCCCCAGTAAATAAATTCTATTAACCTGTCAGATCTTAAGTCTTAACTTCCCTTCCATTATTTTTCCTAGGGATTTCTTTGGATCCCTGCAAGATCTATGGCATTACTAAGTGTTTTAGATTTAAGTATATTGTGTTTGTTCAGTTGGGCTGAGTTTCCTTCTGTGCTCGTGGTTAACCGTGGTATTAGAGCTAACATTGTCATTTCCTCTGTTTGTTCTCTAGTAAGGCACTATTGGAATAAGTGCTATTTATTCATTAGTTTATCAAATATTTATTGAGAGCCTACTATGGACAAGGCACCGTGCCAAATTCAGTGTTACCACTCAGTCTTCTGTGATGATAGAACTCCTCTACTCAAAACCTTTTTGTTAATGACCATAGATCCCTTTACATTGTGAAATAGAGATTGTTAATGGCTGTAAGACAATTTCAAATATTGTGTATCTCTACAAAATATTTTAATATATATATAGTAAAGATATAAAATTTTTAAAAGTTGTTATCGGCATACTCAGTCATAAAGATGGATTGATATGATAATAAACTCATTAAGTAACAATGAAAATATAACGAAGATAACATGTATTAAGTCCTTTCTCTGTCCCCAGTACTTTTCAAAACAGTACTTGTTTTGTACTTGTACAGTACTTGTATCTGGCCACTTAATCCTTACAATACCCTATGTTGTTGATATCATTATCCCCATGGAGACCAATAAAATTGCTTAAGGATAAAATTAAAATTAATAAGTTGTGGAACCAGGTTAAAATCCAATTCTAGAACAAGAAACGAACACACAGCAAATGCATATATAGAATGTATATATTACAAAGGTGACACCATAATATGGTGATGAAGAATTCAGATTTTAGAATCAGGTGACTTAGTTTCAAGCTGCAGTTTTTACTTATTTGTTGTGTGACCACCAGCAAGTTACCTCATGTGTAAAGTGAGAATAGCAGTACTTACCTAATTTTTATGTACAAATTAAGCAATATGCAAAACTCTTACAACAGTGCCTGGCAAACAAAAAGGTACTGAATACATTCTAGTAATTACTATGTCTTCATGATCTTCCCTAAACTGATGAATGAGGCAATAGTCTTTATAGGCATCACATAGACAACATAAAATAGACATGCTCATGTGAGAAATTAACCAACTATAGAGCAATGCTTGCCAACTATTGCTCTTGTGACTTTCAGTGTGGGACCTCATTCTGAGACCACGATTGTACCTTCTGGCCATAGGATTCATATTAAGACATGTTTCCTCTAAAAGTCACACTACCCTCTTGTTCTACTTCGGTTTCCATCGATCTCATGGATGACGACTGTACAGAAAATAATGAACTATGTACCAGCACTGTTGGAATCCTCAACAGGTTTATGTGGTAGGTATTATTATTTCCCCATTTTTGCATGTAGAAAGCTAAGGAAAAAGTGATGAAATGACTTACCCAAGGGTCGAAGAAAGGGATGTAGACCATAGAATCTGTTGTGCTTATCTTCCTAAGAGGTTCATCTCTCACTCAGGTTCCTCAAAATGAATTATAAAAATCAGTTCATTTTTAAAGCATTTTTAGGTTTGTAGAAAAATTAAGCAGAAACTGCAGCATTCATAAATACCCCATGTTTCCGTCCCCTCGCCCCTCCCCCTGGCACACTTTCCCCTATTTTTGGCATCTTTTATTAGTGTGGTACATATGTTACAATTTATGAACCAATATTGATACATTATTATTCACCAAAATCCATAGTTTGCAACAGGGTTTGCTTTTTCTGTGGTACATTTTATGGATTTTGACAACAGTACCACGGTATCTACTGAGCACTACATATCATGAAGACTATTTTCACCACCGTAAAAATCCCCTGAGCTTCACCTAGTTATCCCTCTCTCACTCTTCTCTAACTCCTGGCAAGCCCTGCTCTTTTTACTGTCTCCAAAGCATTATCTTTTCCAGAAGTCATATAGTTGGATTCATACAGCATGTAGCCTTTTCAGATTTAATTTTCTTCACTTAGCAAGATACATTTAAAGTTCCTCAATTGTGGTTTATATACACAATGGAGTACTACAGGGCAATGAGAAAGAAAGAAATATGGCCCTTTGTAGCAACATGGATGGAAGTGGAGAGTGTGATGCTAAGTGAAATAAGCCATACAGAGAAAGACAGATACCATATGTTTTCACTCTTATGTGGATCCTGAGAAACGTAACAGAAACCCATGGGGGAGGGGAAGGAAAAAAAAAAAGAGGTTAGAGTGGGAGAGAGCCAAAGCATAAGAGACTCTTAAAAACTGAGAACAAACTGAGGGTTGATGGGGGGGTGGGAGGGAGGGGAGGGTGGGTGACGGGTATTGAGGAGGGCACCTTTTGGGATGAGCACTGGGTGTTGTATGGAAACCAATTTGACAATAAATTTCATATATTAAAAAAAATAAAAATAAAGTTCCTCTATGTCTTTCTATGGCTTATTTCTTTTTATCACTGAATAATATCCCATTGTGTGGCTATGCCACAAATTGTTTACCCATTCACCTATTGAAGAACATCTTGGTTGTTTCCAAGTTTGGGCAGTTATGAATACAGCAGCTATAACATTTGCATGCAGGTTTTCGAGTGAACATAGGGTTTCAGATCAATTGAGTAAGTATGTAGGAGTGTGAACTGCTGGATTGTATGGTAAGAGTATGTTTAGCTTTGTAAAATAAGTGAGAACTGCCTTCTAATGTGGCCATACCACTATGCACACCTCCCAGCAATGAATGAGAGTTCCTGTTTTTTCACAGCCTCCCCAGCATTTGGTGTTGTCAGTGTTTTGGGTTTTCGCCTCTCTACTAGGTCTGTAGTTATATGTCATTGCGTTAATTTGCAATCCCCTGATGATATATGATGCTAAGAATTCTTTCATATGCTTATTTGCCTGTATATCTTCTTTGGCAAATTATATGTTCAAACCTTTGTCCATCTTTAGCTGAGTTATTTGTTGTGTTATTGTTGAGGTTTAAAAGCTCTTTTTATATTTTGGATAACAATCCTTTATCAGATGTGTCTTTCGCAAAAATTTTCTCTCAGTTTGTCATCTGGATTTTCATTCTCGGTGTCTTGTGCAGAGCAGAAATTTTTAATCCTGATGAAATCCAACTTATCATTGTTTTCTTTCATGGCTCATACTTTAGATGCTATATTTAAAAAGCCATCACCCAATCCAAGGTCTTATAGATTTTCTCCTGTGCTATCTTCTATATTCAGTTTTGCAGTTTACATTTAGATCTGTGAACCATCTGAGTTAACATTTTTGAAAAATCTAATATCTAATTCATTTTTTGCATGCAGATGTTCAGCTATTCTAGCACCTTTTGCTGAAAACACTATTCTTTCTCCATTAAATTTCCTTTGATTCTTTCAAACTGAATTTTAATCATAAATATAGACCATAATTTAAGCTAAACCATATCCAAAATACTCTTTAAATTTAATGAATGTCCATCTAGCTGTTTTGTATGATGCATAACAGATATAATTTAATTTCTATAGATTTTTATTAATGTGGGGAAAATATAGATGCTTCAATATTGGTATTGTAGCAGTTAACCATATGGAAAAAAGTAAATGTACATCTCTATCCCAAAGACAAGAATAAATCCTGGAAATATTAATTAGGTGTGATTTTTTAAAATAATTAGGATGAAACCCAATAAACCTACTTTAAGTATGAAAAATATAGTAACAGTTTTAAATAATTATTGCCCCATATTTATGGCATATTTATTTAACATTTATTAAGATCCTATGGTATGCAAGTTGCTCTGCTAAAAAGGCAGGTGAGAGGTGATGACTTTTTTTTTTTTAAGAAAATAGAGTCTGTTTTCCCATAAAGTTTTACAAGCTAGTGAGGGAAACACACTGACTTAAAATCATACAAATATGTCTTGGAGGTACATAAAGTTTAGACAGTATCGATGGGGAATGCAGAAATGCAACTTTCTTCATTTTTGTATGATCAAACTTATTTTTCTATGAAATCTCCATTCTTTCCAATGCAGAAAAGTGAAGTACTTATATCTGGGTAAATTATTTACTTAGCGTTTTTCTTTTTACCTTGAATTAATTTCAAGGTTTTTAGTCCTACTTTCTTCTTTCCATGGAGTAGATTCTTAGATAGGGGCATGGGAAATCATAACCTATGATCTTATATAATCCCATCAGTCCTGGTACCCTCTAGCTCTAGTCACGTCCCTCCTTGATCCCCAGTTTAGTGTTCTCTTTACTACCCTCTGCTAACATCCGTGAAGTCCATCAGCTAACTTATGAGCTCCAAGGAACACTGAGATAAATTGAAGGAGGCTAGCAAAAAGAATATATATATTACCAACTTGCTCACTTCCCTGTATATTGCTCTGTTAACATCGCTCTGTTAAGAGCCCAGAAAGGTAAGAGAGGCTAGACACATGTAACAGAGGAACCTGTTTTCCAATGAGGAATCAAGAAAGGCTTCCTTGGGAAATTTTTGCTTAAAGTAGCATCTGAAGAATAAGTGTTATCTAGTCCAAAAACGAGAGGAGAGGGAGATATACAAAATTCTAAGAGAGAAGAAAGTATGGCACATGCAAAGGAAAAAAGAAAAGTCCTTGGGTTTAGAATATAAAATTTGCTGTGTGACATTGGGGTTTTATGTGAGCAAGCTGAGAATACAAAAGTCTCCATATTTCCTTTAGAGAGCTTTGAACAACACAGACACTTTTAGATCACATTAGTCTGTTGGCCTCCTTACCTTTTCATCAATAACTAATCTGCTGTATACAATTAATCAGGACTTGGTTCCAACTCTCACATGTTAACAAACATATTTGGGAAGTGCTCTCTTATGGTAGGTTAATACAGGTCTCTCAAAGCACAACACTGAATCTTCAAATTATAGATGGTCTTTCTGAAAGTGTTATTCAAAGTGTCAGTTTTTGCGCTTCTCGATTGTATACCTGTAAACCAAAAAAAGCAACACTTGAACAATCACTCAAGGATGCTTTTCTACATTATCAGTGTACAGCTAGCCAAAACAGGACCCTTAGGTATAACACAAGCAAGTTATCAACATCAGAGCACATTAGCTGGGCTGGTAAATAAAATAATATCTTTGACTACTATTGCATAATAGCAACCCAACATATAGCCTCATCAATGAGCGTTCAGACTTTTCCTAACACTAGTGAAATATTTTGACATAGAGAACTAAGTTTAACCTAAAAAAACATGTTAATTAGACTGTCTTTAATTCAAAAGCCAACTACTTAAAAAAAAAAGAAAACTTTCTTTTTAAGCACTCTACTGAATGGATCTTAGGAAATTGATGCTTTGCTGTGCTGTATTAGCAATCATGACTAGAAAGAGTTAAGAAAACTTACAGAAAATATAATGTTTTATTCTAAGAGGAATCTGGGCACTGAAAGACTGTAGCTTTTAAAAAACATATAAAAATAAATAATCCTTTGTAATTTTTAATTACCTTCATTTGAATTTAACACTTTCCTTGGTGTTCTCATTCCTGCTACAGTCTCTCTGAAGCTGAAATATAATTAATGGTCTTATTCATGCATTTCATATGTTTTCATTGTGCAAATACAGCCCTAAAGTTCCTAATTAGATGAATATGGTCTTTCCAAGTGGTGAATTTGGAATGGCTCTTCTGTTTGCGATGGCATCATAATTCCTAATAATAATAGTAGCCATAATCACCACATTATTCAATACCGCTATGTAACTCTTTTTCGTGACATCAAATAGTCTCACTTTTCCAAATTCCTTTCTACATAAAAACATTTATATTTTTACTGCCAACCATATTAGACCATGTATTTGAAACATTGCTTTTCTAGGACTGATGCCTGCATGTCATTATCATCTTGTGTCCTTGTCCCTAATAAATGTTTCCCTGTGGGGACCACATGGCACTCAAAGCTGCCTGCAGTCTTTCCAGGAGGCAAATAATTAGCCACAAAATAATTCATTTCCAGAGGGAATTCAAATTAGCTACATTCTCATGCATCTCTCTATGAATTTCATGTAAGCCAAGTCAACCTACTTCAGTTTGGACTTAATTCTGAGCTTTCTGTTACTGGTAGATAGGAGAGCTTTAGGCAAGAAGGATGACCTTACCGTGGAATCAGATAGATCCATCCACGTTTACTGATTTTGTCTTAAAAACTGTTAAAGTGCAAACTGATAGTTACCAGAGGAGAGGGGTGTGTGTGTGTGTGTGTGTGTGTGTGTGTGTGTGAAATGGGTGAAGGGGATTAAGGAGGGGACTTGCGATGAGCACTGGGTGTTGGATAGGAGTGTTGAATCACTCTGTTGTATACCTGAAACAAATATTACACTGTATGATAACTGGAATTTAAATAAAAACCTTAAAAAATTAAGCTACTTACATTAACTTTGAAAGACAAAGAGCCCATCAGATTAACTTATGGACCCATTATGTACACAATTATACTCACAAGTAGTCAAATTAAATATATAAATATGAATTATAGATAGAAATAAACTCTCAAGTGAGTTGATGTCTGCCTTTCTTATCGGAGGGCTAATTTGGTATCTAAATCTGTTTCTTCTGCCCTCTTCATAAAGCTCCATGTTTTTCATGTCAATTCTACTGGCTAAATTGATCTTCTCTTTTCTCCAGAAACTGCCTATGGTAGGATGTACCATAGCACCTCTTCTATGCTCCCTCTGAAGTTGATGGATTATTTATTACAACTATTACTAGGTTTGCACTCTTCAAGAACCCATCCGTCTCTCTTTTTCTTTTTCCCCTTTAAACTGTTCTTTGTAGACTAAATTTTCCTACCCTTGGCCATGTGCACACCACACACTCTTTACCACCTTGCGTTCTACTCCTGCTATTGAGCTCTTATATACCCCTCAGGTGCTTTGGATCTTATATCGTGAACTTTTTCCTTACATCCCCAGCTTCTTTGCTGAGGAAATACTCCCTTTATGATGTATTCTGATGCTTTGTGTCTTTCTGAAGCTTTCTCTCTCTCCCTCCGTGTTGTGAGAGAAATTATTTATCTAGCCCACAAGAAAATCTATTTTTTGGATAGGAAACAGCTAACTTCTGTGTAGTTCCACAGAGAAGACAGTTCTCATCAAGAAACTAAGAAAATCCTTTATTTATATGTTCTCTGTTTCTTTAAATCAAAGTAGCCATATATCAAAGGCCGATGGCTGGCAGAGAACAGGAGAAACACTCTCTCAGCACTTTTATCTTTAACTCACTACTGTCCATTAAATAGAAGTTATATAATTATAATGTAAGCTATAACACAATGGATAATCACAACTATATAAGAATAATGCAAATTAAGCTGCACTTGATAAAAATAAGGTAGTGGACCTCGAATCCTCGAATTCAATGTTTTCTGTTATACTTTCATTAACGTTCTTTTGGTTTTATTTTAACGAACTTCTCTCTCTCTCTCTCTCTTTCCCTTAGATAAACCTACCGGCAAAACAGCGCTGGAAGCTTCAATAACCACTGCATGAAGTTTAACTAATTAAAAGAAAATTTCAGGGAGAGCTGCAATTACCACACAAGGAATGAATTTCTGTCATTAAAAATGTCCCTGTGATCAAAATGTCTTGGGGCTTCTGGTTGGCTCAGTTGGTTAAGCATCCAACTTCAACTCAGGTCATGATCTCACATGCTTATGAGTTTGAGTCCTGCATCAGACTCACTGCTGTCAGTGCAGAACCCGCCTTTTATCCTCTGTCTCCCTCTCTCTCTGCTCCTCCCCTGCTCACAGTCTCTTTGAAAAATAAATAAACATTTAAAAAATTATTAAAAAATAAAATGCCTTATTGTCTGCCTTCCTTCTCCTCTTTCCCTCTCTCTTCCTCTCCATCTTTTACCCCTTAAGTGTGGAAGTCATGAATGTTCTTCACAGTACCTCCAGTGTTCATTCTTACAGGCACATGCAGAGTAGAATGGCTTGTCTCTATGTTCTTTGAAGTTTGCAGTGGCTCTGAGACCTGCTTTGGCCATGTCTAACTTCTGGATATACCTTGAAGAGCCACTGGGACAGTTTGCCACATAATCTTTCTCTCTGTTAATGCAATGGGGAAGAAAACCACTCAAAATGGTAGCTTGTCCCTGTGCTCTGGCTGTGGAATGATGCTTTGAGCAAAGGTTTCAATTTGTCTTTAATGAGTAAAAATCAAGACGACACTGAAAGAAGGAAATTAAAACAACTCATAATGCAAACACCAGAGATAATCATTATTGATAATAGATTTTGTAAGTTTTGTAAGTCACACAATCTGTGTGTGTGTGTGTAGATTTATTTTGTGTGTGTGTTTATGTGTGTGTGTATATATATATATATATATATATATATATATCTTATATAACCCATACAAAGAATAATAACATAATATCATAAAGGCTTGCTTTTCTATGTATGAAGAGCATCCTTTCAAGGAAGTAAATGTTCTTCTATTATATAACACAAATAAAGTGAGGTTTTGCATCATATGAATATATTTTGATATATTTTAATGGTTATTCTTGTTTTTTTTAAACGTATTCAGTTATCGTCAAACAATTTGGGATAATAAATCCCTTGTGATAAGTATCCTAGCTTCAAAATATTTGCACAAAACACAATTATTATCTCTGAGGATAAATATCTACCTGTAGAATTTCTGAGTCCATGCATATACAAAATGGTGTTTTCTTAATATGTAAACACAACATTTTTGAAAATCTAAAATTTTACCCTTATACCAACTACATGAGGTTTTAAGATTTCCTACAATCTTACTAAAAACAGAAATCTTTATCTTTTTTTAATATTTATTTTTGATATATATATATATACACACATATATGTATACATATACATACACACACACATATATATACACATATATATGTATACATATACATACACACACACACGCATATATATACATATATATATTTACATATATATACGTATATATATTTACGTACGTATATATATATATATATATATAGGGAGAGGGAGAGAGAGAGAGAGAGAGAGCACGAGTGGGGGAAGGGTGGAGAGAGAGGAAGACACAGAATCTGAAACAAGCTCCAGGCTCTGAGCTGTCAGCACAGAGCCTGACGTGGGGCTTGAACTCATGACCTGAGCTGAAGTTGGACACTTAACCGACTAAGTCACCCAGGTGCCCCAAAACAGAAATCTTTCATAACTATTACCAATTTTACTAATGAAAAGTTTTAGAGTATGGAATTTATTTGGATTTATTTAGCATACGCATTTTTACATTTTTATTTTTCACTTGTCTACTAGGTTTAATATAACTATAGACATCATTTTCAGGCCACAAGCCTCTAAGAATAAAACTTTATTTCTCTGAGAAAGAAAATATTGAGCTATTGTGGAAGTGAAGATACTTAGTCATACAATCTGTATGCTGATACAATACACACTGTCAACTTCTCCCTTTAGGCTATAAAATTAAGATACAATATAAATTGTGTTTTCACTAAGATACCTTTTAACTGTCTCCAAGAGATTTTCTGAAGACAAAATAGGCTTACATTTTTATGATTGCTGATAAAGTAGTATCACATTTTTATTTGATCAAAACTAGTATTGAATTTATCAAAGCAAACTGAATTTGTTTGAACTCTTCACGATAAATTTGATTTGTTTTAATTTTTTATAATTGAATTTTAGTAATGTCACACTATTTTCTCTCTAGAGAATAGAACCATGACTACAAAACTCCGACAGTGTCCTTTCATAATCTGCAAGGCAGCTCATTTTCACTAAACAAGTAGGTATAGGACCAAGTCAGTTATCAAAACGACTGATTTTTGACAATGATTTTTCTGAGTTCTAGGTGATAATTGTCTGACTCCTTTTCTACTTATGGATACGATTAGAAATAGAAAATGTGGGTTTGAGAAAAATTTAAAAGATGAAGTAAATTTAGGTAATTGCAAATCTATTTGCAAACCTATTTTGGGCAAGATACATGAAATAAAGACACAGGTCATCAAAACCTTGGTTTGAGCCATGAGGAAAAGAAAAAGGGTAGGAGAACCTTTTAAATGATGAGATACAGCCAGGTTCTCAGATCTGTAGCCTGGTCGAAAGATAACAGGGCAGAAATAAAATTAATTTCAAGATTATTTACTTGACTTAATCAAATTTCAGGAATGGGATTTTCCTTCCCAGTTTCTTTTCAGAACACAGCTATGATAATACATCTGTCACACTTTACAGCACTACCCTAGCTTTAGTCCAGCACATTTCTTGGGCGGTTTTCATCTCCTTTTCTGTCGATTCTGTGCTACAATGCAAGAAATGACATCTCTTAGGAAAGGATCTGCCTCAAAATTAAAGCAGAGGAAGAAATTGACTGGGCCAAGCCGAATCCTCTCTTGCAGATGCAGAGATGCAGGCCATGCAATGACTGTTCCAGGTCAGCATATATGCCTTTAGTCAGGAAGGTGGGATTGCTATTTCACACCCAAGCAAATCTTCCAAAATTGTCACACAGAAAGGTGAAGTATTTTTTATTCTACCTGAGAGTCGAAAATATACTTTCTACCAAGGGCAATGAATCAGAATCGACAATAGGAGAGCTATTGTCAACTTCTTTAGAGTAATAACAAACTCTTAAGCAAACCCCTCCCCCCCAAAAAAAAATTAGGAGAGGAAGCTTCACATTTCTTTTCATTAACCTTGTTAAAATTTAGATGTTGAAGCATCCATGAGAGAATGATATGTGAGAATTAAAATAATTATCTAAGAAAAATTACAACTAGGGAAAATGTCATCATGGGTGTATTAGTCCAGAAAGTAATAAACTATAGTGAAGTAACAAGCAACTTGCAGCTCTTAATAAACTAATGTAAGTTTATCTCTCACTCGCACAGAGTCTACCATAGTCCGGGCATCTGGTCTCCACGTGCTAACTCTGAGATCCAGGATGCTTCAATTGTGGCTACATCCCTCCACAAAGCCCAGAGCAGGGGAATCTGAACGGCATTTCCTCTGTCCATCATGGACATGAAATACATTTTTACTGCTCACATTTCATTGGCTGAAGCTAATTACTTGGCCTCATCTAAACTCAAGAAGGTGATAGTATAGTTTTTTTATGTGTAAAAGATGAATACATAGGAAACAATTTGTGATATCCAGCATAATGTCTGTCAAAGGGTGAATATCTTGTTTAATTATAATGAAGGTTTATGCATTTATAAAAATCTCAAGTTTTCATGTCTATATATATATATATATATATATACACACATATATATGTATATATAAAACAAGTGGAATCATATGCTAAAATGTCAATAGTGATTCAATGATTTCTTGATGGAGTAATTGTTTTTTACTTCTTTTATTTTTGAGTTATTTTGGCACAGTATTTTATAATTTTTCAATCATAAACATGTATAACTTTATTCACATACAGTTAGAATGTGTATATTATTATACATGTGTGTCTATGTGTATATATAGAGTGAAATCTTTTTTTTATTTTCTTCTCTATGCTTTATTTACTAAATATGAATGTGAACAAATGCTTCTGAATACATGTTTCGGATTTATTCTGGAAAATTGCCCTTCAAATATATAGTGGTCTGAAAAAATTGTGATTTTTTTCAATCAACGGCATACTTAATTCATTGATTTGTTCAGTTATATTTATAAAGGTCTCCCTTGTACCAGGCACTATTCCAATACTGAGGATTTGAAATTGGGGGAAAAATTAGGAGTCCCTATAGAATTTACATTCTGGTGAGAGAAGGACATAAAATAGATGAGAAAAATGAGTAAAAATATATAGGATGCTAAAAGTGCTAAAGAAAGAAATAAAACAGGTAACAGAGAAGTGCAGAGGTGAAAGAGGGAGGGAATTCAATGTTAAATAGTATGATGAGAGAAGAAGGCCTCTTCATTAAGTTGATTTCTGAGTAAAGAATTTAAGATTATGAGAAAGTCAGGCCATTTGGATGTCTGTGGAGAGAGCATTCCAGACAGAAAGACCAACAAGAAAAAAATGCCCTGAGGCAGAACATAAGTAAATGTTCTAGGAATAGGAATGAGGCCAATAAGGACAGAGAGGAAAAAGCCAGGGGAAAGTCATAGAATCAGAGGTCAGAGAGGTCAGGCATGCGGCCGTATATTCTCTGGGATCTTGTAAGCCATGACAATGAGTTCGGCTTTTTGAGTTGGAAAGTCATGGGAGAGCTGTAAACAGAACAAGAGATCATATGTATTCTGGGTCACTCTGGCTGCTGTGTGCAAACATATGTTAAAGAGGGCCGAGGGCAGAAGCAGGGAGATCAAGAGCAAGAATCGAGATATGAGACCATTCTCTCTCCAACTAAAATGGTAGCAATGGAGGTGGAGAGAAAAGATTATTGATTTGTTTTGAAGGCAAAGTCAAAAAGACTTTGGGGACATATCACACTTGGAATGTGAGAGAAAGACTTGTTCACCTGAAAAATAGAATTCCTCACCACATAGAAGGGGAAGACCGCCAAGGCAGGTTTGAGGCATAAAGTCAAAAGGTATTATGTATATGTTAAGTTGGAGTCCTTAACAAAATAATCAAGTGAAGTGTTTAAAAAGCAGCTAAATACACTAGTCTGCAGTTTCAGGAGAGAATTTCTCTGAAACTATAATAACAGAATGAATTAATGCTTATAATGCACTTATTATATACCAGGAACTATTTTTTTTTCTATTATATGTATGAATTATTTATTTCATACAAAATTCTCATTAGGTTAAGTACTATTACTGTCAACATTTTATAGTGAGGAAACTGAGTCATAAAGAAGTTAAGTGTTTCAAGGACAAAGAGCTAGTGATACATAGTGAGAGCCTGTGTGTCTATTAAGCATGCTTCCTTCCTCTCTTGGCAACTAATCATCATATAACTAGTATTTAAAGGCATAAAACTGGGTGAGATCCCCAAGAGTCAGGAGAGAATGGAAGAGGTCCAAAGACTGAGCCCTAGAGCCTTCCAGAATTAAGAGTTCTTAACTCTTGAGTTGAGAAAAATATCAGCCCAGACAGTGGGAAAAGAGCATCTTATAATGAAGAAAACAAGAAGGTTGTGCTGCCTTGGAAATAAAGATGTGTTTCAAGGAGAAGGGTGTATGAATTAAAAAAAAAATGTTGATAGGTCAAATAAGAAAGGCTTTAAACTGATTTCTGAATTTAGCAACATGGAGGACATTGGGAAGCTTGACAAGATTCATTCCAGTGAAGGGACAATAGTGAACCTGAGATGTAGAGGAAATGACAGGGAAACTAGTCAATTTTTAAAAGACTTTTGTAAAATAGAAAAGTAAGGAGGTAAGTAGATGGGATAGTGGGATCAACAAAGGGATGTTTGTTTGTTTGTTTGTTTGTTTTTAAGGTTAGAATAATAAGCCACTGTCTTGCACTCTCCTGAAGTAGAGTGTATAGAAACAGATACAAGGAGGTGTTAGGAATGAAGGAAATCATCATCCTATTTTGTATATTATCTCAGTGAATGAGAAGAACTTGTCTAAGTCAGAGGTGAAGATATAGGAAGACAAATACATAGGCAAGAGAACAAACTGGGATATCTCCTGTCAGATCTGGGGAACATTGGGGTCAATGTCACTCATGGTAGGAGCAATACAAATTAACACTACTCAGAGCTGCCCTTAACATCTAACAGATGGGCCAAAACCCAAATGTTTGACCATACTCTGTGTTAGGGCAATGCCAGGAAAGAGACAAGCTCTCTGATACACTGGCAGTAGGAATAAAAAATGGTACAATCCTCGTAGCAAGGAATTTAGAAATACTACGAAAACATATATGCATTTAGCAAACCCAGTTCTGGGAAAAATTGCCAAATCATGAAAAAGCTCATGTGTATGGTTATTTTGTTACGGTACAATTTGTAAGTACAAAAGTTTGGAAATAACCCACATGTCTATGAGTACAGGACTAGTTGAACAATCCACAATTCATCCACATACCAAAATGCTCTGCAGGCTTAAACATGGGTGAAGAACATTTTTCCACAGCTAGGTTTTAAAGTAATTAGCTTGTATTCCCTTCTAGTCTCTTTATGATTTCCCTCTCTCCCCTGCGCTCTCTCTCCCCACCTTCATTCTCCTTCCTTCCAACTGCCAAAGCAAAATTTGCACTTGTGAAAAGTTAAACAGGCGAGGTGGACTTTATTTAAGGCTATTGTGATAGCAGAGAGATGTTGGCCTCCACGGAAACAAGCAGCTAGAGAGTATTTAAAAGCTGAGGTGGGAAGCTCATAGGCCATCTGTATTTGCCTATCAACCTTACCCAGAGGAAAAGTCAATTTTCTTTTGCCTTCACGATGGGAGATAGTTTTACAACTTGAAGCAAGCAAGGTGTTCCTGCCGTCATATAGAAACCTGGAGGTAATGCCTCTTCTTTGATGGTTACATTTCAAAGGGATGGCTGCCAGGTCCTTAGAGGGACCCTCCTGAACTTTAGTAAAGCTGGCAAATGTTTTTTAAAAGATTTACCTCTTAAAGGAGTGGAGGAAGAATTTACAATTAAAGTTTTCTAAAGTAAATACCCTAAGAAAAGGAATTTTAGGTGCTTAGAGTCAAGAAAAAGGCTCTCTAAAGTTTAGACAAGTTGATGGAAACATTCAGACCCGCTTGGTCCCTCCTGCCTTCCCCACTCCTTCCCTTCCTTCCTTCCTTCCTTCCTTCCTTCCTTCCTTCCTTCCTTAATTCTTTCCTTCCTTCCTTCCTTCCTTCCTTCCTTCCTTCCTTCCTTCCTTCCTTCCTTCCTTCCTTCCTTCCTTCCTTTGAATATTTAGTATCCCATCCTTTTAAAATCTATCTTGATGTACACATAGATGAATTTCGGCTGCTATATCTGGTGCTCACCAACAATCTGAAGGCCGATGACTGAGGGTCTATATTAATGAAAGCTTTTTTACAACTTTCATTACAGAACCAGTCCTGATTTAAAATACTAATATTAACAATAGAAGAAACCTTCCGTAAGAATAACAAGAAAGGGAAACTAAATTCCTCTTATTTTCATTTGAATTTTTGTTTATGTGAACAGATGTGTTTAATTTACTCAGATAACTATGTAATCTTGAGATATATCCAGTTCAAGAATCATTTCACCCGTTCATTCTTTATAGATATCCAATAAGATGGGGGGCAGAGAAAGATGGATGGTTGAATTTGTAAGTTTCTTTAATATTTATTAAAAATGTTGGCACTATACCAGGTATAATTGATCAATATTACCTTCTGCTTATTCTTAGGCTAGGTGTTCAAAATTAATTGTGGAGATATTAGGATAAAATCCATGTAACACAGAGAAGGAAGATGTATTATGTAAGCCTAACCCATATGTCAGATTTTTAAAGAATAAAGTAATTGTATGAGCTTAATTTTCAAGTTTTACAATTTTCTTTTGTCTCCTAAAAATCATTTCTGGCCCTGCCTCTAATGGAAATCCTTAACAGATATATCAAAACATCATCTCTGCCATATTATTTTTTTCATAAAGGTCAATAAAAAAGATAAACAATTTAAGTGCAGAATTTATTTTTAAGTTACTGAGAAATAAAATTGCTAAGAAGTCATATTATACTTTTCATCTGTCCAACCAACTTTTTAATTTTTTTAAGTGTCACTTAAAAACAGTAAGGAAAGGGGTGCCTGGGTGGCTCGGTCGGTTAAGCTCCGACTTTCGCTCAGGTCATGATCTCATGGTCCGTGAGTTCGAGCCCCACGTCGGGCTCTGTGCTGACAGCTCAGAGCCTGGAGCCTGTTTCAGATTCTGTGTCTCCCTGTCTCTCTGCCCCTCCCCTGTTCATGCTCTGTCTCTCTCTGTCTCAAAAGTAAATAAAATGTTAAAAAAATTAAAAAAAAAACAGTAAGAAAAGTGATAGCTTTTGTTTCATACTGAGTTAAATTTACCTGAATAAAAAGGGCAAGCCCTTACCTTTCTGCATAGCTGATTTGAAGAAAGGACTGAGAAAACAAAGTCAGATATATACTGAGTGTGGGTCTCTCAATATTTGCTGCCTTTATTTATTTTATTTTTTATTTTTTTATGTTTATTTATTTTTGAGAGAGACAGAGTGTGAGCCAGGGAAGGGGCAGAGAGAGAGGGAGACACAGAATCCGAAGCAGGCTACAGACTCTGAGCTGTCAGCACAGAGCCAGACGCAGGGCTCGAACTCACGAGCTGTGAGATCACAACCTGAGTTCAAGTTGGACGTTCAACAGAATGAGCCACCCAGGCACCCCAATCTTTGCTGCCTTTAAAATGTAACGAACCTATAGCAAGTAAATTACTGAAATGACATTAATTTATTCTACAGAATAGAATTAATATGTAGTTAACAAAATAGAAATAACATGAATGGGCAAACACAACCATACATTTTAAAACAATGGTATTGTCTTGTTTTTTTTCTTGTGTCCAAATAAAAACAAGGTTTATTAATTTAATATGAAAAGCTGATGTGCGTGTGTGCACATGCACACACGTTAAATGCTTTAAAAAAGAAAAATGCCATGGGGCATGTGCAGAATATCTTTTTTAGTACTTAGAAATTACACATATTTAGCGAACACAGAAGTCACTGTTAGGGAGCACCTATTAGCCAATGATGAGATCATTAAGCATCAAAAAGAATAATGAATGCAACTGATTGAAACACATTGAGTAAAAATGAAACAAATAAACAAACATTGCTGTTCTGGGTTAAAATTGGATAAAGAGAAATGGCAACGTAATGCAATGTGCAATCCTTGATGTCACAGAATTTAAATGGCTGCAAAGTCTTTGCCCTTCCTTCCATCAAGAAGTGAAGTGTATTTCTTTTCCCTTGAACTTAGGTTGGCCTTGTGAATTGCTTTGCACAACAGACCGCAGTAGAAGTGAGGTATCGGTGGTCAGGCAAGGCTTTTGGCTTGAATTTCAGTTTCTTCAGCCAAGAACCTTCTGCCTTTGCTCTTGGATCCCAGTTGCCATATTATAAGAAAATCCAGGCTAGACTCTCAGATGATTAATGATCACATAGAGAAATGAAGTGAGAGGCTATTTTAGATGTTCCAATCTCAGCTAAACTGCCAGGTGAATGCAGCCATATGAGTGAACTCAGTCCGTGTCAAGGAGAGCAAATGGACCAGTCACGAGACTCACCCAAATCTCAGATCAATGGAATCATGTGAAATAATAAATCACTGTTGTTTTAAGCAACTAAAATATTTTAGTGTAGCAAGAGATAACAAAACATCTTTGGTATCCTATTCCAACAAAGCAAAAATAGTTCTAAACAATATTGTTCTGACAGTGGGTTAATCTGAATATAGACTGGATATGGGGAAACAATATTTAAAATTTAAAATTTGGGTGCTTGTTATTGGTATGGATATGTAGGTGAATATCTTTATCCTTAAGAGATATTTGAAAATTTAGTATTTGAATTTAGTATTTAAGTGTGCTACTGTATGGACTTATTTCCAAATAGTTCAGCCAAGAAGAGGGGAAATATATATACATATATTGAGAAAAAAAGAAAATGTGCCAAAATTTCATAAATTGAAGATTCTAGGTGAAGATTGTGAGGATATTCAAATTTCTTTTTAGTTAATTTACTTATTTTGAGAGAGAGAGAGAGAGAGAGAGAGAGAGAGAAAGTGTGAGAAGTGTGAGTGGAGGAGAGGGGCAGAGGGAGAGAGAAAGAAAGAAAATCCCAAGCAGGCTCTGCACTGTCAGCACAGAGCCTGATGCAAGGGTTCCATCTCAGGAACCACAAGATCGTGACCTGAGCTGAAATCAAGAGTCAGAAGTTTAATATACTAAGCCACCCAGGTTCCCTGGATATTCATTCTACTTCTCTTTATTCTAAAGTTTTTAATGTTTTCAAAATAAAAAAAGTAGAAACATATGAATGAACAAATGAATAAATGAACATACATTAGCATGTATGTAATGTTAGAGAACTTTTTTCTCAGTGAGTCCTTTTTTCACATCTCATTTAGAATTCTGTATAGTATTCTCACCAGACATTCCATATTGCCCTTCCCTGGTTTATTTTTTTCTGATAAAAGTTAAGGCCACGTGAAAATCTAGACATTTTTACATATTGTTATTATGAAAGTATTTATTTGCCATTCACTTATATATCGTCTGCATCCCTCCCTCTGCAATTTAAGAAACAAATAATAGAATTAATTGATAGAAAGTGGGCTATCTTGAATTTTTTTGCGACCAGAAAGATTAGTCCTTGACAAAAACAAAGTACTGTATTTTTAAAAAAAATGTTTATTTACTCTTGAGAGAGAGAGAGAGTAGGAGAGGGGCGGGGGTGGGGGTGGGGGTTGGTTGCTGAGGATCCAAAGCAGGCTCTGCACTGACAGCTTAGAGACTGATACGGGGCTCGAACTCATGAACCGTGAAACCATGACCTGAGCCAAGGTCCGATGCTCAACCGACTGAACCACCCAGCACCCCAAAATGTTGTATTTTGAAAAATCCTAATTATTGGAGCCAGGGCAATCACCTTAAACCAAATAATCTGAAGAACTGCTAAAAAGTCACCTAGCTAATCAAAAACTCGATCTTTCTTTTTAATCAACAGATGCTACTTTTTGAAAGCCTCCTCTCATAAAATTTATTTGGAAATTTCTAAAACAATCTACCAATTTACACATAAAATAATAAGTATTTTCACTTGTGATTTTTGCCTCATGGCAACACCCATGAACACATGTTCATATCTGTGAAGAAAATGTAAGCGTGTTACAATAGTGCTAGACATTATTTATTTATCAGCATTACAGCAACAAGAAATTAAAACTAAACCAAGCCAAGATGAAAGTATGTAGCTACTAAAATAATGCAGGGGATCCCCTTGCTGGATGTGATGTGCTTGTCTGGACAAATAAATGATGTACTGGGATATACATACATACATACATACATACATACATACATATGTACATACACACATATACAGACAGTGATTCTGTACCTGATTGCGAAGAGAAATTCACACTTAGTATGTTGAGGTAGAAGGCAAAATTATCAAAGCAGTAGCCATAAAAAGTAAACATGATACAATATCCCAGATTGAATACAAGAACAGGAGAAAAAAAGACATTAGATAAAAACTAATAAAAATGTATTTTAGTTGATAATTTATCAACGTAAGTTTATAAACTGTAACAAATATCCTAAGTCAAGATGTTAATAATAAGGAAACCGGGTATGAGGAATTTTCTACACTTCACAACATCACAGTATTTTAAAAATCCAAATATATTCTAAAATGAAATGTTTGTTAAAAAGAAAACAGAAACAAAAAAATGGCAGATACTTTCATCCCTAGTAGGGTGTGTATGTTTTTGTTAACTTTGGTGTGTTTTTATTTAACAAGAATTGCAGTTGAATGTAATTGCATTTTAAAACATAACTAATAGCTATACAAGATTTTGATACTTGGGGAAAACACACAATTTCTTTGTTACCACACAAAAAAGAAAGCACTTTCTCTAGATCTAACTATACAATGGACCTAGCATTAACTATTGAAAAGAAATGGGGAAACATATTTTAACCCAGCCTTAAAAGGAGATGCATTCTTTGCCAGCTCACAAATCTTTTGGTCCCAGATCTGTGGAGGAGAAAATGCTATGTAGTTATAATATCCAATTTGGATTTTAAAAAGTAATTATGAAATATTACTGAAATTCAATTATATTAATCTGAAGTACTGTTTCTTTTTTTTTTTTAATATTGCTGTTGTTGAAGAGGTATTAAAGCATGCAATATGACAATATTTTGGTGAAAACAGTTATAGCTGGTATTTTTTTAGTAAATGCTTGAGAAAACTACACTTTTACATTTAGCTCAAAATATTTATGTCATTACACCTATGTGATTGCAGCAATGACAATGTTTATAGCAAAACAATAATTGAGGCCAAAGATGGTGTTCACACAATTCTAATACATTTTTAGTATTTATGTATCTTTTCACTATTGAGTTAAATTTTCAGAAATATGGTTTTGTCATCTACTAATGTCAATAATTGTGTCTGCTCTCTGTATCTCATAGAATACTATAAGGTTAAATAAGATCAAGTAAATGTATATAAATTATAAAAAAAAAAAAGCACTAAACTGATTCTTTTCCTGTTTCTGAAATTCAGATATGTCAACAATTAGTGTAATAACAACAAATGGTTCTCACATTTATATTATGGAATAAAAAATCATTTTGGGGGGCACCTGGGTGGCTCGGTCGGTTAAGCGTCCGACTTCAGCTCAGGTCATGATCTCGCGGTCCGTGAGTTCGAGCCCCGCATCGGCTCTGTGCTGACAGCTCAGAGCCTGGAGCCTGTTTCAGATTCTGTGTCTCCCTCCCTCTCTACCCCTCCCCTGTTCATGCTCTGTCTCTCTCTGTCTCAAAAATAAATAAACGTTAAAAAAAATTTTTTTAAATCATTTTTGAAATAATCTTATTTCAACCTGTCACATTTGCTTCAGTGTTTGATTTAATTGAATAGCAGAACTTTTTGTTTCAGTGAAACACGTATCTTTTCATAACCAAGCAAAAATCATGTCTGGTTTATTGCAAATAATATATGGATTCTTGATCAAAATAAACACGTTTTACTTAAAAAAGCACACTAATATTTACTATGTATTGCCATACACTATCTGCAATGTAATATGTATAGTAAAGGTAGAGATATAGGTAGACATAAGGTAGGAAGGAAGGAAGGGAGGGAGGAAGAAGGAAGAGAAAGAAAGGAATTCATATATCTGTATATTTTTATGCATGTGTACATTTCTGTGTATATAATTATGTACTAGGGATAAGTAAGCAAGTAACTCTCTATATTTATGAGCTTTATCCCTAATTGTATTATTGATGAAAGAAAGCCTTTGGGAAAAAATCATTTTGGCATTTTAGATTCCTACTGAGAGAATGGGGATTAAAGAATATACTTACAGAAAAGAAGGAGGAGGTAAAAACTAATGAGTAATTATAGCTTATGAATATTTACAAATTAAAGTTACTTTGTAGACCTTGAAGTCTTATAGAAAATGCTCACTATGCAGAAGACATTCTTTTGGAAAAAAAATAGTACTAAATAAGAACCATTCTGTACCATGCTCAGAATCCAGCGATTTTAAAATTAATTTAAGACCAGTCATAAGATTTCCTTCTAGAGATTTTAGATAGGTAACCAAGTGATTTGGTATCCTTTATCTATTTTATAGAGTGTTGGGCCTAGTGTTGATAATCATTGAGATAGTTTCTCCTGGTGTATAAATGATTCATCTGAAGGAAGTTAAGTGCTTTGGGGAACCTTTATTAACTTTTCCAGGAGCCAAGTGTATCATTTAACAAATGGTTACTGCCTCTTCCCATCAAAAATGGCCATTACAACCAAGTTATGTATCGTATGTCAAGTAAATATAGTTCTTATTTTGTTGATTGAGCTAGAAAGATTAAGAACCTTTCCCAAAAAAGGATAAAATGAAGCAGTAAAGAACTGGGACCAAAACTTAAGTCTAAGGCCACCCCGCAGTGCTTAAGAAGTCTTTAGCTCACATTCCCTTCACATTAGCAGACTACACTTCATTATATTGCCGTATTTCACAGTATTTATCAATCCACAAAGAGAGTCAAAGCATTAAGAAATGTGGTCTTCATTGTCGATCAGAAGAGCCAATTACAACTTCTAGTAAATCCCTGTCTAAGTCAGTGAATTGCAAGGCAAGCAAAAAAGTCGCTTCTCCAGGGTATGCCTTTTCAGCAAGATTTGACAACTTACAGAGAATTATCTGAAATGGATGATCACGATCATTATGTGTCTATCATACAAGTGCTAAATGGATGTGTACTACATACATCCCATAAGAACAGGAAAGACATTTTAAGGATATTGGATTACAATGATTTCAGTGACTTTGTAAACTCATAAGCAGATATTCAAGACAATCCTGTCTTTTACTCTAACCTAGGCAAACTAAAGTCCAGTTTAAGAATTATCATTTTAACTTCTGTAGCATATTCATCTATACTGAACAAAAATTATCTTAAACACATACATTTGAAGCAGTTCAGAAACTTTAGAATTCCACAATTCCTGATACAAAAGATGACAAAAGAATAATTACTTCAAGTCTAATAATTATATTTATCATACAATTTATGCAACAAACTGAGTCACTAGAATTGAATATACACTAGTTAGTTTAATGTAACTTATTGTAAGAAAGGGAATGACTCTGGCTACCAATTTTATTATTGTTGCAGTATGTTTAAATAATGCACTTACTTCTGGGAAATAAAATTCAGATCATTTTAATTATATTTTCTAGGGGCGCCTGGGTGGCTCAGTCAGTTAAGCGTCTGACTTTGGCTCAGGTCATGACCTTGTGGCTCACGAGTTTGAGCCTCGCATCAGGCTCTCTGTTGACAGCTCAGACCCTGGAGCCTGCTTCAGATTTTGTGTGTCCCTCTCTTTCTGCCCCTTCCCAGCTCACACTCTGTTTCTCTCTCTCTCAAAAATAAATAAATTTTTAAAAATCAAATCATATTTTCTTTATATATATATATATATATATATATATGAAATTTATTGTCAAATTGGTTTCCATACAACACCCAGTGCTCATCCCAAAAGATGCCTTCTTCAATGTCCATCACCTACCCTCCTCTCCCTCCCACCCCCCCCATAAACCCTGAGTTTGTTCTCAGTTTTTAAGAGTCTCTTATGCTTTGGCTCTCTCCCACTCTAACCTCTTTTTTTTTTTTTTTTCCTTCCCCTCCCCCATGGGTTTCTGTTAAGTTTCTCAGGATCCACATAAGAGTGAAACCATATGGTATCTGTCTTTCTCTGTATGGCTTATTTCACTTAGCATCACACTCTCCAGTTCCATCCACGTTGCTACAAAAGGCCATATTTCATTCTTTCTCATTGCCACGTAGTATTCCATTGTGTATATAAACCACAATTTCTTTATCCATTCATCAAATCATATTTTTTATAGATGTCATCAGAAGTATAATTTTGATTATACATTTATGATTGTACCAGCTTTTTTACAATAGGTAGTAACTGACCAAGTAATAAGGGACTTAAATTAGAAATAACAGAAACCTTGATCTCTTAGGTTGCATTTAAATGTCACTTAAGATTTAAAATTCTAATTTTCTATGAAATTCATTACTTTTTTTTATTTTGGAGAAGACCTATTATGGTCAAGTCAAACTTTACTGTTTTGAGCAGTATCCATGGAACAAGAAGCAGATAATACTGATTATGGCAGTTATTTATAAAGCCAGAATGAGTATAACTTATGTCACTGCTCAAGTATGAGTTCAGAAAGATACATGAGATCAACTTACTGTTCTCTTCTACCAAAGGAGCATTTCAAAAATTAAGGTATGTTTGTGTCAATGGTAACCGAAATACATTTCTAGACCCAGTTAATTTTCTGAGAAATTTTAATCAGAAACATTTAATTGCCTTTCTCATAGATTTCCACAGTCAAAAAAAAAAAAAAAAAGGTATGTGTCATATTTTTCTGTGTTCTGTGAGTTCAGAAGTCTTAAAGGAAGTGACAACCGAGGAGCAACAAGCATACCTAGCACCGGATCTTGGTTTTTAATACTGTTCTCCAATAAAAGTAACAGGACCCTTGCAGCAATGGTTGATTCTAAGCTGGGGCAAAAAATATACAAGAATGATGAGCACTAGGTGTTACATGTGAGTGATGCATCACTAAATTTTACCCCTGAAACCAATATTCCATTATGTGTTGACCAACTAGAATTTAAATAAAAATTGGGGGGAAAAAGCTTAAAAATGTGCATACATGCAGGAAACAATAACCGCTCACCCAGGAACTTATTCAAAGGAATCAGTCACAGCGTTTTGCATGGACTTGGCCACAGAATCCTCATCTCTGGATTGTTTACAGTAGGGGAAACCAGAAATTACCTAAATATCCGATAGTAGTGAGTTGGTCAAATAAATTGTGCTATTTCCATACAGTGAAATCCTATGTAGCCACTGAAGATGTAGAAGAATAATGAACCTATTCATTATAGAATATATTAAGAATACATAGAATAGAATATATCAGTAAAAAAAGAAAAAACTTATGGAAGAGCATATAGAATACATAGAAAAGAAGACTGAACAGTTGTGATAAAAGGTTAATAGTGATTACCTCTGAGTGTTAAGAAAACAGGTGACTTTGGGGGAGCCTAGGTGGCTCAGTCAGGTGAGTACCCGACTTCGGCTCAGGTCATTATCTCACAGTTCGTGAGTTTAAACGCCGCATCAGATGCTGTGCTGACAGCTCAGAGCCTGGAGCCTGCTTCAGATTCTGTGTCTCCCTCTCTCTCTGTTCCTCCCCTGTTAATTCTCTGTCTCTCTCGCAAAAATAAATAAACATTAACATTTTTTTAAACACAAAAAAATAAAATAAAAAATAAAAATAAATCAAAATAAAAGAATACAGGTGACTTTTATGTTCTCCTTTTTGTATATCAGTGCTTTTTACATGGTCTATAATAAACATATAATTTTGTTAAAGAATAAAAAAATAATAATAATATGAAGCAGTTTGTAGTGCCAGAAGGTAAGAAAGTGCTCAACAAAACAAATTTAACAACAAAACAAATCCATTGATGAGGGGATGGTGAATGAGCACAGGAGCCAATTGAAATAGTTCATAATGGTCAAAGCTGAAAATTTTGAGCAACCAAATAAAATAGTATTGGATTGTAACATAAAATACAAAATATATATCCATGAGTCCATACTGATATAAATTAAGCTTTAAATAAGTTAAGAAATAAGAGAGAAGGGATAAATCTTCCATGCATTTTATGTTGCTATTCCATCCTCAAGGAGGAAAAACATGACACTTCAGTCTTAAGGTACAATCTGCACATAGGGACTCCAAAGAATATAGAATATAGAAAAAAAAAGGAGGGAAAAAAAAAAAGCTATGACTCTACATTGCATATAATCCTGACCCTGGATTGCTCAGGTATTTATCATATTTATGAACCCAAGGTAACCTCCTTGCTAGAGAATAAGTGGCTCATTAGTAATCTTTGACATATAGAATCACAATTACTCAAGTTATCATCAGTGGTGGGGAGAAATAGGGTCAAATCTAAAGGCCAGGTATTGGGTGGTCAAGAGGCATTTATTTGCTATAATATCAAAGATGCTACAAAGACTAGAGGGTGTGCTAACTCTTTCTGACTATTGGAAATCATAATAAAAGAAATAATAATTTCAAAGTCATGAACTGCCAACCCAAGACAAGGATAGAGAAGTAGAAAGCTTCCATGGGAGCATTAAAAAAGAAAATCTCTTGTCTTCTAGAGATAGGTGGGTAGAAATGGCTAAAGTCCCAAATCTGATTTTGAGTGTAGCAAAGTGTCAATGCCAGTTGAAAACATAATCTTACTGAAGTTTATATGCTAAGGTTAAGGTAACAATTTTGAAGAATTAGGACCTGAGACTTACAATTGGGACATTTTTGACACAGACTTAATTCACAACTCATCTTGAAAATTCCATGCATGTGGAAACAATCTCTGTTCCTTTTTCTATAGAAACCAGCCTTCTCTGACATGAAGTGCTTTCAAGGACTTCATTAGGAGCAGGTGACTCTGACTCACAGTGTTTGCCCATTCCATTCAAGATCTATGTCTCACCACCCCTCAAGATTCCTATGAAAGTTAATCTCAGCATGGCACAGAGGGAAAACTGCAATGTCAGCTCTAGGAGGAAGTAGAGTATTCCAAGAATTGTAGGATCTTGATAGATCATTTCAACAGGATTCTAGTTTGGAAATGGGTTTCATAGCCATTAGAAGAAACAAGAAGATTAAATATAAGACTGGGTCAGACGTTCAACTGGGACTTGGGATTTAATGTGTAAGCAAATGAGACTAACTCTAACATTGCTTGGATTTTTAATTGAAGCCTAGATTCAGAAGTGGCCCTCTAGAGCATGTGGAGTGAAAGGAACTCTCACTCATTCTGGTGGGAATGCAAAATGGTATAGTCACTTTGGAAGACAGTTCAGCATCTTTCCTAAACTAAATATACTCTTACTATACAAACAATCACACTCCCTTGGTAATACCAAAGGGGAAAAAAGTATGTCCACACAAACACCTCGACATGGATGTTCATATCAGCCCTATTCATAATTGCCAAAACTTGGAAGCAATCAAGACGCCCTTCGCTAGGTGAATAAACCGTGGTACATTCAGACAATGGAATACTATTCATCACTAAAAAAAATTAACAACTAAAAAAAAAGAGAGCTATCAAGTCATAAAAAGACACAGAGAAAACTTAAGTGCATTTTACTAAGTGAGAGAAGCCAATCTTAAAAGTTGCATACTACATATTTTGTGATTCCAATTATCCAAAATTCTGGAAAATGCAAAAGTATGGAAAAAAATAAAAGTTGCCAGAGGTTTGGGGGAGGGAGGAATGAATAGGTGGAGCATGGAAGATTTTTGGGACAGTGAAAATATTCTCTATAATGGTGGATACATGCCATTTGTCTATGCACATAGCATATACAACACTGAGAGTGAACCCTAATGTAAACTAGAGACGTGAATGAGAAGGATGTGTCAACCTTCTTGTACAGGTTCCACAACTGTAACACATATACCCCTCTGGTAAAAGTTGTTGATAATGGGGGAGGTTATGCAGATGCAGATGCAGGGAGTATATGGGAAATCCTCTGTACTTCCTTTTATATTGCTTATATACTGCTCCAAACTAGTCTTAAAAAAAAAAAATGTGGCCCTCCAGTTAATGAATCTGAGATGCCAGAACCTCCTTGAAAATAAATATTAATGTCTTGATTAAGGAGCAGAAGAATCCTTGAAGAAATTTGAGGTGGCTATTTTCTTTAGACTGGGATGAAGGTGGGAAATGATGCTGTGGAATTGAGCTCTCTGATTTCCATGGGCTTCCATGGGACAGAAAACAGTAGGTGGAATTGCTTAGCTGTTCAAAATTATCAGTGGGGCTGGTGTTAGGTATAATAACATATACAGTAACAATCACAATGTCTTCCTTTAAAATCATCAGAAGAATAAAAACAATATTTGGTTAATCTGGTCAGTGGCAAAATGATGTCTTTTGTGGTCTATGTTTACTTTTCTGTATCTAAGAATTTTTCAATTTCCTTTTTTATTGTAGAAAAAATACCCACGAGATCTACTCTCAACAACAACAAAGAGTGTAGAGCGTAGTAGTATTGTTAACTATAAGCTCAATATTGTGCAGTAAATCTCTAGAGCTTTTTCATCTTGATGACTGCAACTCATTTAATAGTGATTCCTTTTTCCTCCTAGACTTAACCCCTGGTAAGTCTTTCTACTCCAGTGAGTTTGCCTGCTTTAGATACCTCATATTGGTGGAATTTGTGCTTCTATGACTTGATTATTCTACATACCATGCCCTTAAGCTTTAGCCATGCAATAGCAGATGATAGGATTTCATTTTTTATGGTTGAATAACATTCCATTGTATGTGTCCATTATCTTAGAGGAAAAGCTTTCACCTTTTGACGTTGAGTATGATGTTAGCTATGGGAATTTCACATGTGACCTCTACCATATTGAGGTAATTTCCTTCTATTTATAGTTTAAGTGCTGTTATCATAGAAGAGTTTTGAATTTTGTCAAAAGCCTTTTCTTTATTTATAATCCTGTCGTTAAAAAATATCTATATATATCAGTATTTTATTTTATTGGCTATTAAAATATTTTTTTAAATTTTTATTCAAATTCCAGTTAGTTAACATACAGCGTAATATTAGTTTCAGATGGACAATTAGTGACTCAATACTTCCATTCAACTTGAGTGCTCACCATAGGGAGTGTCCTCCTTAATCCCCATCACCTATTTACCCATCCCCCCTCCCTTCTGGTAACCATCAGTTCTCTACAGTTAAGAGCCTGTTTCTTGGTTTGCCTCTCTCTCTCTCTCTCTCTCTCTCTCTCTCTCTCTCTCTCTCTCTCCCTCTCTCTTTCCCCTTTGCTCATTTATTTTGTTTCTTAAATTTCACATATATGTGAAATCATACTGTATTTGTCTTTTTCTGATTGACTTATTTCACTTAGCATAATACTCTCTAGCTCCATCCATATCACTGCAAATGGCAAGATTTCATTCTTTTTTATGACTGAGTAACATATAGCACATTTTCCTTATCCATTCATCAGTCAATGGACACTTTGGCTGTTTCCATAATTTGGCTATTATAGATAATGCTACTATAAACATTGGGCATATGTATTCCTTTGAATTAGCATTTTTGTATCCTTTGGGTAAATACCTAGTGGTGCAATTGCTGGATCTTAGTTCTATTTTTAACTTTATGAGGAACCTCCATACTGTTTTCCAGTGTGGATGCACCAGTTTGCAATCCCACAATTTGTTTCACCTTTCCTAGTTTCTTGATGTCTAGAATTAAATTGTTTTTTTACGATCTTTCTTTTTTTATTGTATATTAATTTTGAGAGAGAGAGAGAGTAAGAGAGTGCACGCGTGTGCGCATGAGCAGGGGAGGGGCAGAGAGAGAGGGAGAGAGAGAATCCGAAGCAGGCTCCATACCATCAGCACAGAGCCCTCCATGGGGCTCTGTCTCACTAACTATGAATTCATGACCTGAGCCAAAATCAAGAGTCAGACCCCTAACTGTTTGAACCACCAAGGTGCCTCGAGCCTTCTTTTTTTAATATAGGCATTCATCACTAAAATCTTTAGTCTCGGCACTACTTTTGCCACATCCCATAAATTTTGGTGTTTTCATTTTCCTTTGTCTTATGATATTTTTCAATATCCCTTTTAGATCACTTCTTTTATCCCTTGGTTTCCCAGTAGTGTGTTATTTAATTTCCAAATTTATGTAAATTTTTCCATTTTTCTTCCGCTACTGATTTCTAGTTTTATTCCTTTTCACGTCACTCTTTTCTCTGAGAGCCCTCTGAGTCCTACTCAATTTTGTTGTACCATGGTCTCCTTGAGCAACCACATACTGCCCAGCTCTTCTATGTTCTCCATGGTCCTCAAGCATCTAGAATGCACCATATCCTGTCAGTACTCTGACACAGGTGAGGTGGAAGCTAATATCTTGAGCTGCCCCAAGAAAATCAGAACATTGGACTTTTATTAAAATCTCCTCTTTCCCTTACCAGGGAAAAGCTGGGAGTTGGGAGTTTCCTCCAAGTCATAAACTGGGTCATGTGAAGAAACTATGGTGAGATAATACTACCAATTTTCCTATCAGCTTTGATGTGGCTGGTTTCCTGCTTGCTTGGGGGTGCAGGAGCTTCTTAACCGGTTTATGGATTTCTTACAAAGGGAATTGGTTTATGTATTGTTGAATAGGTGTCTCCAGGGGATGAAGGAGCACCTGGAGCTTCCCGTTCCTCCATCTTGCTGATGTCACTCTAAATTTTTTTATAATTAAAATATGTTGACGGTAATTATTTAACTAATAGATGTTGGGGGATAGAGAAGCAATATGAATAGCCACTCTTCCTTTCATGTTGATTACTGGGAAAACACAATTGGATATTTCTGAATCCCAACATAGTTAATTAAATATATATATATATATATTTTTAAATTATGGAAGTAGTCAATAGATAAACTTAAATATGATAAATTTAAATAATGACATAACTGACATGTCAGAAAAGAGAGAAAAGGGAAAGTAAATAGCAAGTTAAGTGAACAAAATTCCTTATCTTTCAGTGGGGAGGGAAATAATTTTAACAAACTGAAAATAAGACATAAGCACATTATTTGAAAGTGTGATGATAATTACAGAATAAATACAACCAGAAATAGTTAAAATAGCCAGTTTCAGGAAATAGGGCTGCTAGTAGTGATGGGAAATAAAGACTTACTTTTACATTTATTTCTCTTTGATATGATTTGACTTTTACTACTTTTCAAATAATTTCAAGTCTGAATACATAAATAATTTGATAAGTATAAAACCTTAGAAATGAAATTTCAATTACCAATTATCTAATAAAATTCAAATAAGAAGGTATCAGTATACAGTAAAAACATCAATTATATCAACACTCTTCACCTCTCCTCTATTTTTTTTTTTAAAGTTTATTTATTTTGAGAGAGAATGAGAGAGCATGAGCAGGGAAGAGGCAGAGAGAGAGGGAGAGAGAGGGAGAGAGAGAATCCCAAGCAGGCTCCAAGCTGTCAGCACAGATGTGGGGCTCAATCCCACAAACCACAAAATCATGATCTGATCTGAAACAAGAGTTAAACTCTTAACTAACTGAGCCACTCAGGAGCCCCTTCTCCTGTATCATTTAATGTAATTGCATATGTATGTGTGAGTAAAGTTTGTATATGTACAATCTCATGAAATTTTGTCACATGTGAAGATTCATATGATCATTGCCACCATCAAGATACAAAACACTTTCATCATGATTCCTCATGGGACCCTTTTAAAGTCACAGCTGCATATCTCCCTGTCCCTGTCTTCAAACCCTTACTAAGCATTAATCTGCTCTGTGTCTCTATAATTTTGTCATTTCAAGAATGTCATATAAAAGATATCACAAAGTATGTAACTATTTGAGATAGACTCTTTTTTTCAATTCAATATAACTCCCTTGAGATCCATCCACATTGTTGTATATATCAACTGTTCATCCCTTTTGATTGCTGATTAATATTTCATGGTATGAATGTAGCACTGTTTGATTTACCATTCACTCATTGAAAGACATTTTCTTTTTTTCTAGTTTTGGGACACTGTGAATAAAATTACTCCAAAGACTGATACACAGATTTTTTTATATAAACATAAACTTTGATTCCCTGGGATAAATGACCAAGAGTATGATTGCTGGATTGTATGGTAATTAGATACTTGGTTTTGTAAAAAAACTGCTAAATTATTTTCCAGAGCAGGCATGTCGTTTTATGTTCTCACCAGCAGACTTTGCATAATCCAGTTTCTCAACATGCTCACCAGCATTTGGTGCTAACACAATTTTTTTAATTTGAGTTTAGCCTTTCTGATAGGTACATAGTGCTATCTCAGTGTTTTGTTTTGTTATTTTTTTTTATGTTTATTTATTTTTGAGAGACACAGAGTGTGAGTAGGGGAGGGGCAGAGAGAAAGGGAGACAGAATCCGGAGTAGCCTCTGGGCTCTGAGCTGTCAGGACAGAGCCCAACTCAGAGCTTGAACTCACAAACTGCGAAATCATGACCTGAGCCAAGGTCAGACACTTAACCAACTGAGCCACCCAGGTGCCCCTATCTCATTGTGGTTTTAATTACATTCCTCTAACGTATTTCTAGGTCTATGTCCTACTCCTCCACTAAAACAATACAGTCTGTTATTTTAGGTATACAGAAGCCTGAACATTGGGATTCATTCCTCTTTATCAAAATCGTGTTAGCTATATTTTTTGTCTTACCATATACAATTTATAATAAATTTGTCGTTGTCTTTGTTAAACTTTGATAGGAATTGCATACAATCTAAAGATTAATTTTGGGGTAATGGAGATTTTTAACTCCTTTGGGTCATTTGATCCACAAATTCCATTTTTTTTTAAATATGTCTCTCCAATTTGCACTAGCTTCATATATAATGTTTTCAATTATAATGTTTATGTAAATGATTTCTATAGGACCGACTTTATTATCAGCTGACATTTCCAAAATTTCTAGCAACATACTGGATATCACATTGATATTTTCAAATATCACAATTTAAAATGTCTCTTTCCCAAATAAACACCTCGCTTTGTTTCTCTTCTTGTCGATGGTGTAATTTTTCCTAGTTATTTGGGGCAACATTTCTCTCCCTTGTATAAGCATCTTTTTTTCTTCACCCCTCCATATTCAGCTGGTATATAATACTATTGTAGGTATCTGAGATGTAATCTTCTTATATGTCTTGTCTTTTTCCTTTCAACTGAAGCAATCCAACTTCAAATCCTCTTTACATACCTTTATACCATTGACATAGCCTTTGGATTGCTATGTGCTTCAACCATCTCTGTATCTCAACCTATTCAAAAATATATCAACAAATTTTCATTCAGGAAGGTAAAGCCTCTTCTCTGCTATTCTAATACAAAAATTTGGTGGTGGCGACGCTATCAGTTTTAAAGGGGAATCTGGCAAACTAAGTAGGGTCCTTATATTTCTTTAACAAAGCATTAACCAAGAAGAGAATCTTGACTAAATAGTATCTTAAAAATAGGCTTATGTTTCCCTCATAAATGGTCTAATTAATGGTCTTTCCAATGTACTTTGAAAACTGGGAGGAAGGAAAAGAGCAAGAAGAATGTGAGGTGGTGCGTGTTGTTGTTGTTGTTGGTGGTGGTGTGTGTGTGTGTGTGTGTGTGTGTATGTGTGTGTGTTCCTTTAAAGAAGAAAACAAGCCATTGAGTAACTGGACTGGTTCATTAGAAGAGTAGACAGCAGGTCTTTAAGTGAAAAGTTAAAGTCCATGCAAGTGCCTTAACTTTGGGTAACTTGGTCAAAGTATTTTCTCTTATTGCGTGATGTAGCGAGAAGTCCATCTCCTGGTTAAAAACCTACCTGTATATTGGGGCGCCTGGGTGGCTCAGTCGGTTAAGCGTCCGACTTCAGCCAGGTCACGATCTCGCGGTCTGTGAGTTCGAGCCCCGCGTCAGGCTCTGGGCCGATGGCTCGGAGCCTGGAGCCTGTTTCCGATTCTGTGTCTCCCTCTCTCTCTGCCCCTCCCCCATTCATGCTCTGTCTCTCTCTGTCCCAAAAAAAAAAAAAAAACCTACCTGTATAGTACTGTATGGTGACAGCTGGTAACTACACTTGTCCTGAGCATTAAGGTATAGAGATGTTGAATCACAATGCCCTACACTTGAAACTAATGTAACATTGTGTGTTGACTATACTAAAATAATAATAATAATAATAATAATAATAATTTTATAAAAGAAAAACAACTTATATGTGATTTGTCAGGCCCCACCATATGCTTTGCCTGACAGGCCTTCCCCAGGAAACCTGCCCTCCCCACACCCCACGTGGTGCACAGTCACTGCACTGCAGTCTCTGAAGGCATTGCGGTCAAGGACTCAGGCCTTCTGACTGGTCATGGTCTTCCCCTATCTACAGTTTCAGCCCTAGCACCTTCATATCTAGGTCATTTTGTCTGAGGGCTTCGCAGAGGCCCTCTTCAGACTCCTCTGCTGAGGCCTCTCTATCAGAGGGGTGGAGGGGCAAAACTTGAGGACATTTTTCCCCATTCCCACATTCTGACTCAGTACCTAGCAATTTACCACTCCTACTTCTCCTATCTGCTCCCACCTCAGGAGTCATAGAACTGCCAGAGCTTTTTGTTCTAGGTTCCCTCAACAGTGAGAGGGTTCCCACCTGTGCGAATTTCTACCTGCCCTTCCATCTGTGAGCATCTCCGTGGGGGAAAATGGCCTTTTCTTTGGTTTAGCCTCTTGCTTCTACCATCACAGTAAGTGATGAATTTCACTTTGGGCTTGCTGTTTTATTTGGCAACTTTGACACTGCGGTTTTAGTGTGCACTGTCTGTCTCTCTCCCTTGCTCCCCTGAATTCCTAGCACAAAAAGGTTGGGGGGTAGAAGGTAGTAAGAGGGGAATCAATTATCCCCATCTTCCTCAGGACTTTCTTCCCTACTTTTCAGTTGTACTGAAGACAACTTTTGTGCTGTTACTTATTAGTCCTACATATTATTAACCTCTGGGTTCTTTTTTAAATCTCTAATTTGCACAGTAACTTTAAGATGCTTTAGCCAAATTGCCTCTCTGATGCCTTTTTTTTTTAATTTTTATTTTTTTTGAGAGAGAGAGAAGAGCCTGCACTTGTGCAGGAACAGGGCAGAGAGAGAGGGAGACATAGAATCGCTGAGGCAGGGCTCAATCTCACCATGAGATCATGACCTGAGCCAAAATCAAGAGTCAGATACTTAACTGACTGAGCCACCCAGTCACCCCTACCTCTCTGCTGCCATTTTATATGGTTTAGTAAACTTTCTTTGTATTTCATTTCCTCTATTTTCTTTTTTTTTTTTTATTTATTTATTTTTTATTTTTGGGACAGAGAGAGACAGAGCATGAACGGGGGAGGGGCAGAGAGAGAGGGAGACACAGAATCGGAAACAGGCTCCAGGCTCCGAGCCATCAGCCCAGAGCCTGACGCGGGGCTCGAACTCACGGACCGTGAGATCGTGACCTGGCTGAAGTCGGACGCTTAACCGACTGCGCCACCCAGGCGCCCCTCATTTCCTCTATTTTCTAACTAGCATACCAAACTTTCCATCTTTATTATCAAACCACCTACGTCATCCCACATATAATCCACAATCATAATCATAATACCCTGACACTCCTCAACCTGAAGTGGAATCCTTACGTGGTTTTTTCTGTGTGACAACAGGTCCCTGTATTATGGGGATTTTCCTTAGAAATGTTCTTTATTACATTTGCACACATCCTACAGAATTAACTGCAAACTCCTCCACCTGGAATTTAAATACTATAATGTGATTACAATCCAACCTTCCTAGTCTCATCTCATAATTGTTCATTACATGTAACCACGATTTCTGGTAAAAGTGGATTATAATTGGTGTTCTCTTTTTATTCCCAATCTCTACTAATTGAAATTATACCTGAACTCTAACACTTGGCTTAGGTATAGATTCCATTAGAAGCATTTTCTGTTTCAATATGAAAATCCCATAGAGAATGTTATATGCCTTCTAAAATTTATAACCTGAATTGTGTCTTTGTCAGTTTGGCACTTGTTAACGCTCCTTGTACTATATTTTAAGATCTGTGAGGAGAGAAACTGGGTCTTACTCATCTTTCTAATCCTCTCCACAGTCAAGCACAATGTTCAATGTGTTGTAGGTGTTCAATATATATTTTTTTGAGGTAGAAAGAAAACACTAGCAATATAAAAAAAACATCTCACCAAGTAGGAAATATTAACATTGACATATCTCAAATTTCATGATTTTTTTTTCAAAATGTAGCCAAAAACTACAGGAAAATCATGATTTTTACAACAAAAGCTTTTCATCTTTTGCTTATGAAATGTTGGGGAAAATCTAAATGATAGAATAGAGAATTTCAAAATAACAGCTAATACAGATTGAGGCTCATAGTTAAGTCAAGTGATTACTAGTTGCATTTGGTCAAGGTGGATAAAAAGTTTTCAATACCAGTTTTAGACATTAAGGACGTCACATAATCACTGTCATATGTATTTTGATTTTTATATTTTTCATTTGTTTAATCAAATGAACCTTGATTTCCAAATGGGTTATTTTTGAAAAGTCAAATTATAAATGCAGATATAGGTATCTAGTATCTTAGAACACTGGCAGATGGCAGGTAATTCATGCTTGTGTGGATGGGTGGCCATTTCTTTGTCAGAATAATGATACTCTGTAAGATCACAACATCAAAAACACTGAAGGGAGGCTGTGGATGGATCAGAGAATAAAAGCTGTTATGACTGCTATTCTCTAACAGTGTATAGGAGAAAAAAGATTGAGCATGGAGGTGTAAATTTTGTGTTTTTTTTCTAGGTTAGACACAGAAAGGCCTTCTACAGAATATGAAGATTAGCCTGAAAATAGATAAGGTCTGGTTCAAGGGTTTCCAATTCTGTTTTCAATGGCTTTGTCTTTTCCAGTTCTCTCTTATCTGGTCCAGCTGTTCTCTCCCTTCACCCTTTGTTCTTGGCTCCTCCCCCAATTAAGGAGAGGTCATTGGATAACAGACAACCTGGACAAACCAGTATGGAGCCTATTTAAGTCTCCCAGGAAACCTTTCATGTCTTCTGATTTCAGGGAACACTTTTCTGTGGAGTATTTTAAAAGACAATTTGAAGTCTATTTTCTCTATGTCTGAAGCCTGAACCAACATTTACAACAGTCTCTCAAAGTAAAGTTTCATTAAGCATTAGGTATTAAGACGTTAGTTAGTAATCTCAAAGCATTGCATTAATAACATTCCACCAGAGATAAGTATGTAGATTCGGTTAAGAAGGAAGGCATTAATAGAAGCATAGCCAATTTACACCTTATCATTGTAGGATCAAGCTGAGTGTAGAGCGATCTTTCACATGGTAAGAAATGTTTATTAAAATGGAATACGGAATTTTACTCACCAGTTAATAGAAATATATTCATTTTCCCACATCATATTTTCAAAATTAGACCAAAATGTAATAATTGCTCACAATTTTTAGGTTTTTTTTTTTTTTCTTTTTCAGACTCTGAGAAAGGAAGCTGAATAGAAACTTCATAGACTAATTCAGTAAATATAATCTTAACTCCACAGTTAAAACTATTAGTGGATAAATAAGTATATTTTATATCCCTTTTTATTTGAAATACTCCATCTTATTTGAAAGAATAAATTATTTACTCTTAGATTATGATATATGGAAAGTAATTAATCTTTCTTGAAAAAAATACACAATATGCAAATCATACAACTGAATTTAATTCAACTTGTGTGGCAATGTTTGTGGAGTGATTAAGATATATGTGAGGGAGAACTCATTCCCAAAGTTTATGGTTCTTCAATCTAGTTAGGAAGACAACTCATACATGTGGGAAACAGTTATATTCAACTTTGGTTTGATAAATTAATACAGTATTGTATTCTACTAAAGATACTAGCTGATAAGGCCTCTTTATAAAATTGATGGCAAAAATCAAGGTTTCAGATAATCTCAATAGTTTTGAAATCTCACAAGTTTTAATTAAGAATAAATGTAGACTTATATTTTGGTTAAAAATAAAGTTCACAAAATCAGGATCTATGATAATATAATTAAGTCCAAAACATTTGAAACTACATTAAAAATGTCATGGACAAGATAAAAAAAAAAAAACAAAAAACAATGGAATCAAACTAGTAAAATAAGAGAACATATTCTTAGATGGTTTATTTAGTCACACATTCCCCAAACAACATTTTCAAGTGCCTACTATATGACAAGTTCTTCAAAACTTAGTAAAACATAGTTTCTGTAATGAAAGCTGATCTTATTAAAGATATAAATATATAAAACATAATTGTATTGAAAAGTAAAAAGATGCTATTGTATAAAATTACGTGAGTAGAACCAAGTGAGTCCAGATAAGGCTTACATTTATATGACGGCATTAATCAGACAAAGGGGTACTTATCTGCCATTTCAAACCAGATCTGGAATACTGAGATCATTTTGAGTCACATTTTAAAAAAGAATCCTAACACACTAGAATTTATGCAGGAGAAGGTAACTAGGATGATAAGTGAATCTGGAAATTATGTAATAGGAACAATTGAAAGCACATGGGATAATTATTTTGGAAACTACAGAATTCTATTAAAGAAATATATTTCTTAAGGCAGATTTAACTCTTTTAAAGGTTGTAAAATGCTGTTATTTAGAAAAGTAAGCACATATCTTCACAGTTGTTTTCAAAAAAAGAACTAAGATAAATTATTTTGTTAGGGACAGGCAAGGTTCAATATAGTAGGAAGAATAATTTTCTTAATGTGGACCTGTCCAACAATGGAATAAACTGACTTGTGAAGTGTTCAAGAAAGAGTAAGACATCAGAAATGATAAAGAAGAAATTGCTGCTCAGAGCTATATTATGATCTACCCGCAAAGTGTACATGATTTTAAAATTCTGTTTTTTATGATGTCTTTTACGTACTTGCAGATAAGATATCGAGAATGTAAATACCTTACATAACTCTTGATTATCATTATTAACATCAATCATTAATTTTGGTGTTAGGGTCTATACAGCGCTTGTAAGATATTAAAGAGTATTTGCAGTGTGCAGACTGATTTCTAATTGTTGATTCACCTCTCTTATCTCCTACTTCTTTGTCATAGCTCAATGTGTTAAACTATCAGGGATGCTTCTTCTAATCTGCTGTCAGGTGCAACAAACCAGACAACAAATCTTGTTAAATCAATAAACTTAACTATGCATACAGTTCTGAGTCAGTAGTCTCTTGTTTGAGTGAGATCAATTAAAGTGAGTGAACTTTAGGATAAATACTTGATAAGCTAAGAAGCCATGCTCTACTGTCTTATATATAAATCAGATGCCATTCAAAAGCTTCCGTAGGGGGGAAAAAAAAAGCAAAATAAAGCTTCCATGGGGGGGAGGGGAGGGGGGAGGGAAGCTTTCAAAGAGACTGAATGCTAATGAAGGAAGAAGAGAAAATTTTAATAAAGTGTATCTGTATTGGAGTCAGATATAATTGCAATTTTTACTTGTTTTGTTTTGTTTTGGTGGAGAGGAGTGAGGAATTTTGCCTTAGGCAAATAGAAAACATTGATAAGAGGAAGGAAAAAGTAGAGCAAAGGCTTCTGAATAGTAAGTAAACCAATCTTAAGTAAAACAAAAAGATCACTTAAATAGGAATGGGGAGGGAGGAGCACAGAAAAGGTGAGAGTTCAAATTCTCGAAGACTTGTTATAACAGGTTGAATGAAAGTTTAAGCAATGTTAATACACATAGGTATTTGTAGTTATACATGCATCCACACATACACTGTCTTAATTCTTCTCTTTATGTTCCCATTTTACAGGAAAATACGCAAGTGACGCTAGCCCTAGTTATCTATAATATTCAAAATTAAAATAAACGTCTAATCAAACCTAGCTCCACTAATATTTCTCAGTCTCGAATAATTTGAGGGCCCTGTCGAGGCATCATTTAACTTCTGTGTGGCAAGAAAGAGGCATGCATACTTTAAGCTCACTTTCCTTCTTTTCTCATTACGGTATGAAAATTAATCACGAACAATCAACACAAATGCAAATATTAGATCAAACTACAGAGCAATATTTGGTTATCAGATAATCAAATAATTCAGAATGTGCACATATTAAAATTTTGGTCAGAATAAAAAAGCGTCACTCAAAATTTAGGTTTCATGAAACCAGTTTCAGAAATACTGTTTACTTGGGGTGCCTGGGTGGCTCCGTCAGTTAAGTGTCCAACTTCTGCTTCGGACTTCTGCTCAGGTCATGATCATGACCTCACCGTTCTTGAGTTTGAGCCCCGCATTGGGCTCTGTGCTGACAGCTCAGAGACTGGAGCCTGCTTCAGATTTTGAGTCTACCTCCCTCTCTACCCCTTCCCTCCTTTCTGCTCGCACCCTGCCCTGTCTCTCTCTCAAAAATAAACACTGAAAAAAAAATTAAAAAAAGAAAGAAAAGAAAAGAAATACTGCTTACTTAAGCAACAGGACCAATAGCACCAAAATACTTTTTTCTCTCAGCTGCTAAGAGGTTTTTAATGTTGGAATCTGTCCTGAAGTTTACTTTGCTGAAAAAGGTAATGAACTAAACCATGTACCACAGTTCCTGGAAAGACTTCCGTTTTCATTGCAGAGAGCCACCCACAGCAGAAAAAAATAGTTATGTGAGGGCAAGGAATAAAGAGTGGGAGATAAAACCCACAGGTCTTGGAAATCTGCAGGAAGATCTGGGACTTCCGGAGAGACTAAGAAGGGTGTGTGTCTTATGAATCTCTGAGGGAGTGGGAGGGAGAGTTTTAGAAAATGTTGCAGTAGTTGACAAAGCAAATTCCTTTCTTGTATTTATTTCCTTTTTTTATTTTTTCAGAGGTTTCTGTTTTACTTTCTTTCTCTTTCTTTCTTTCAGGTTTTATATGGGTCACACACATTTTGTTTTGTTTTAATTTTTTTTTTATTTGAGTATAGTTGACCATAATATTACATTAGCTATGGGTGTACAACATAGTGATTCAACTTTTCCATATGTTCTGCTGTGCTCACCACAAGTGTACCTACTGTTTGTCACCATACAACGCCAGTACAGTATCATTGACTATATTCCCTATACTGTGCCTTTATTTTCGTGGCATAGTCATTGCATAACTGGAAACTTGTGTCTCCCACTCCCCTTCACCCATTTTTCCCACCCCTCCAGCCCCTTCTCTGGCAACCATCAATTTGTTCTCTGTATTTATGGCTCTGATTCTTTTCTGTTTCTTCATTCATTTGCATTTTAGATTTCACATATGAGTGAAATAATATGTATTTGTGGGTTTTTTTGTTTTGATTGCGTAAACTGTGATACATGTCTATTTCTTCTAGTCACCAAAAAGTGTTCTTAATTTTACTTAGTTTGCAATGTCATTGTTTTGGAGATCCCACCATATCTCCACACACCCTGTCATTATGTGTCACTGTGGTCCTTTTTGTCTAATTTCATACACAACACCTTCCCAGTGGGTACTGGGTCTTAGTACACAGGCCACATTCCTAGTAACATATAAATATCTTGTTGTTACACCTTTACTGTTTTCTGAAGTTGCCGTTCTATCCTGATTTACTCGACACCATTTGTCAATATAAATTTTCTCTTTTCCTTAAGCTAATGCCATAATCAAAACCATTTGTGATAAAAATTCTTTCCTTCTTCTTAAGCCCAAACCATAACATTTTCTAGTTATAGACATATGCATACCAATAATTTCACTACAATGATATTTTAAGCCCCTAGAGTTTAGGGCTTCTGCCTCATTCATTTTTATGACTTACACAGTAGCTAGTTTATATGTGGTCAGTAGAGATGCTCAATTACTATTTACCTAATAAAAGAAGGAAATTATTCTAGGTCGGCTAAAAGAATATTAAGAGCAATAAGATTTTTGCATTATGCACTGACTATTAATATCCCTGTTAATTCTCTTCATAGAGAGGATTGTCTTAATAGTGTGTGATTTCTACCTGCCTGATTTTAAAAGTCTATAACTTTCTGAATTAATTTAATTGCTGGGGAATCTTCTAGGACAGGCATTTTAAATACACTCTCATTCTTTTTTTTAAATTTTTTTAATGTTTATTTATTTTTGACAGAGAGAGAGAGAGACAGATTATAAGTGGGGGCTAGGCAGAGAGAGAGGGAGACACAGAATCTGAAGTAAGCTCCAGGCTCTAAGCTGTCAGCACAGAGCCCCCAAACCTTGAGATCATGACCTGAGCGGAAGTCGGACCCTTAACTGACTGAGCCACCCAGGCGCCCCAAATCCACTCTCATTCTTAAAAAAATTAAAAATTAGTGAAAAATTAATTTTAATTGCAAATAGCTATCATCAAAATTATAAACATATCTTCTAAATCTGTGAGGCCTGTACCAAGTGAGGGAGACTTTTCAAGGGCTGCAAGTATTTCTCCAGATCTCAGGTAAATTGCCCTCATTCTGTGATATAGCCTCTGTGCTCTGGGACACAGGCAAGTGGGTAGAAGGAAAGGAATACAGTGACTTTCAGATCCTACCTGGAAGGTCAATGACCAGGGAGGCACAGAGGTTGTTTGGAAAACTAAGGTGACAGCTACAACAGGCGTATATAGATACATGCACACCCAGGGATATGGAGACAACAGACGAATTTAGAGAAGCTGAGGCCTCCAGTTTACTGGTCAAGCCTCTATCCTAGGTCTCAGATAAATAATCCTCCATACTACCAAGTAAATTACAACCAACACAGTCTTGCTTTTTAAAAACCACAAAAAAAGAGATACATGGTTTCAAGGATTAGATAGAAATAAAGGACACTTAAAGGGAGGCTAACCTCAGGAAAGAAGGGTAAATACAAATAAAAATATCTGTACATTACAGAAATGTTTATTTCATTCCATAGAATAAATAATCAGAACTGGAAACACATTAGCCAAGGGATTTACAGAATAGAATAAGTATTCCTGAAAACATTTTAAAGATTTGGTGGAGAGGCCAGAGGAAATCACAATAGGAAACTGAAAGCTATAAAAGCAAAAATAAACTTACTGAATATAGAAGATGTAGGAAAAAGAAAATAGAGGTAAATACACACCCTACTGGTATTCTTAAAAGGTTGAAATGTTGGGGCGCCTGGGTGGCTCAGTCGGTGAAGGGTCTGACTCTTGATTTTGGCTCAGGTCATGATCTTGTGGTTGCATGGGTTTAAGCCCTGCTTAGGGCTCTGCATAGCCTGCTTGGGTTTCTACTTCTCCTCTCTCTCTGCCCCTCCCCCTCCCACGCTCTGTCTCTCTCAAAATAAATAAATAAACTATAAAAAAAAAAAGGTTAACGGTATAGTATTCCAAATTCTTTGTGGTTTCTTTTTAAAATAATATTCCTGGGGCGCCTGGGTGGCTCAGTCGGTTGAGCGGCCGACTTCGGCTCAGGTCACGATCTCGCAGTCCGTGGGTTCGAGCCCCGCGTCGGGCTCTGGGCTGACAGCTCAGAGCCTGGAGCCTGTTTCAGATTCTGTGTCTCCCTCTCTCTCTGACCCTCCCCCGTTCATGCTCTGTCTCTCTCTGTCTCAAAAATAAATAAACATTTAAAAAAAAAAATAAAAAAATAAAATAAAATAAAATAATATTCCTTAAACTTAGAAGTATAATTTAGGAGTGAATATCATTTGGAAAAAAAATAACAAAATAACAAGAAAGTCTCATTTACTTTTTCTTGTTAAAGTAAAATTACTTCTTAGGATAGCGCTTTAAGTATGGTCTAAAGTGTGCTTTGTGTGAATGAATACATAGAAGTTGTTAGAAGCTAGTTTTCCTTTTCGATAGTGCTTACTTCTAGACAGTTAGAGCTTGGATGATTTTAAACATTCTTTTTTCTAGTTCTCTTCATCACTTGAACAGTGTAGGAATTAAATTTTCTTTAAACAAGTAAGCAATAATTCCTTTAAAATGAAATTACCATTGTAGTAAATAATCTTTTACAAGATAGCTACCTACTTTCTCTCAAGAGCCCACCAGCATTTTAAAGTTTTGCTTAAAGCTCCTGGGTGATTTGGTAGGAGCCTTTAATAAGAATTAAAGCCTTTTGTATCTAGTTGTTCGATCTAGTCATACTTATGCTCTGCGTTGTAAAAAAAAAAAAAAATTACTAAATGTTTTTGTTCATTTTTGACAAAGAGAGAGCGTTAGCAGGTGAGAAGCAGAGAGAGGGGGGACAGAGGATCTGAAGTGGGCTTGCACTGACAGCCGAGATCCAATGTGGGGCTCAAACTCACAAAGGAGTTGAACGGCTCATGACCTGAGCCGAAGTCATTGGACACTCACCCACTGAGCCACCCAGGTGCACCCCTCAAAATTAAAATATTGTTAAGCAATTTAAAATCTACTGAAGTCTCTAATTGTTATGAATTTTTTCCTATATGGTAACATAAAATGACTGAGAATAATAAAATATGACAGTGCTACCTGCAGAAATATATAAAATAAACAAAACTGGTCATGATTTGTGTTCTTCATAGTAAAAAGGTAAAGAATTTCCACATCCATAAGGTAAAGCAAGTGTTAAGGAAATAAATTATATTAGTGGGTTAAAAAATTATTAGAGAATTTGCTATAATATATACTGTAGTAAACAAAAATAAAGTTCTCCCTATCTGGAAAATATTTTTTCTTTCTTTATATTTTCTATTATTTTTAAATTTTCATTTTTTTGTTTCTCTAAACAAGTCTTGACTGAAGAAGATATAAAGAAATGGAAAGACATTCCCTGCTCATGGATTGGAAGAATAAATATTGTCAAAATGTCAATACTACCCAAAGCTATCTACACATTCAATGCAATCCCAATCAAAATTGCACCAGCATTCTTCTCGAAACTAGAACAAGCAATCCTAAAATTCATATGGAACCACAAAAGGCCCCGAATAGCCAAAGTAATTTTGAAGAAGAAGACCAAAGCAGGAGGCATCACAATCCCAGACTTTAGCCTCTACTACAAAGCTGTCATCATCAAGACAGCATGGTATTGGCATAAAAACAGACACATAGACCAATGGAATCGAATAGAAACCCCAGAACTAGACCCACAAATGTATGGCCAACTCATTTTTGACAAAGCAGGAAAGAACATCCAATGGAAAAAAGACAGTCTCTTTAACAAATGGTGCTGGGAGAACTGGACAGCAACATGCAGAAGGTTGAAACTAGACCACTTTCTCACACCATTCACAAAAATAAACTCAAAATGGATAAAGGACCTGAATGTGAGACAGGAAACCATCAAAACCTTAGAGGAGAAAGCAGGAAAAGACCTCTCTGACCTCAGCCGTAGCAATCTCTTACTCGGCACATCCCCAAAGGCAAGGGAATTAAAAGCAAAAGTGAATTACTGGGACCTTATGAAGATAAAAAGCTTCTGCGCAGCAAAGGAAACAACCAACAAAACTAAAAGGCAACCAACGGAATGGGAAAAGATATTTGCAAATGACACATCGGACAAAGGGCTAGTATCCAAAATCTATAAAGAGCTCATCAAACTCCACACCCGAAAAACAAATAACCCAGTGAAGAAATGGGCAGAAAACATGAATAGACACTTCTCTAAAGAAGACATCCGGATGGCCAACAGGCACATGAAAAGATGTTCAACGTCGCTCCTCATCAGGGAAATACAAATCAAAACCACACTCAGATACCACCTCACGCCAGTCAGAGTGGCCAAAATGAAGAAATCAGGAGACTATAGATGCTGGAGAGGATGTGGAGAGACGGGAACCCTCTTGCACTGTTGGTGGGAATGCAAATTGGTGCAGCCGCTCTGGAAAGCAGTGTGGAGGTTCCTCAGAAAATTAAAAATAGACCTACCCTATGACCCAGCAATAGCACTGCTAGGAATTTATCCAAGGGATACAGGAGTACTGATGCATAGGGGCACTTGTACCCCAATGTTTATAGCAGCACTCTCAACAATCGCCAAAGTATGGAAAGAGCCTAAATGTCCATCAACTGATGAATGGATAAAGAAATTGTGGTTTATATACACAATGGAATACTACGTGGCAATGAGAAAGAATGAAATATGGCCTTTTGTAGCAACGTGGATGGAACTGGAGAGTGTGATGCTAAGTGAAATAAGCCATACAGAGAAAGACAGATACCATATGGTTTCACTCTTATGTGGATCCTGAGAAACTTAACAGAAACCCATGGGGGAGGGGAAGGGAAAAAAAAAAAAAAAAGAGGTTAGAGTGGGAGAGAGCCAAAGCATAAAAGACTGTTAAAAACTGAGAACAAACTGAGGGTTGATGGGGGGTGGGAGGGAGGGCAGGGTGGGTGATGGGTATTGAGGAGGGCACCTTTTGGGATGAGCACTGGGTGTTGTATGGAAACCAATTTGACAGTAAATTTCATATATTAAAAAATAAAAAAAAATAAAAAAAAAAATTAAAAAAAAAAAACAAGTCTTGACCTTGGCAATGCTGGAATTCTGAAAAACATATTTTTGTATACTTAGTGTACGAAACTCTACATACTAATTTTTAAAATTTTTTATGCTGATTTTTTAAAATTTACATCACTTTGAGCTCACCATTAAACTATTACTGTCTAATTTTATTTATTTTTTACTTTTTTTTAAGTTTATTTATTTTTGACAGAGACAGAGTGCGAGCATGAGCTGGGGAGGGGCAGAGAGAGAAGGAGACACAGAATCTGAAGCAGGCTCCAGGCTCCAAGCTTTCAGCACAGAGCCTGATGTGGGGCTCGAACTTATGAACCATGAGATCACGACCTGGGCCGAAGTCGGACACTTAACCGACTGAGCCACCCGGGCGCCTTCTATCTAATTTTAAAACATAAATTACCTCACTTTACTCACTCTGAAAATTTTCTTTGGACACAACTGGGTATTAAGAAATACATTAATAATTAATAGAGAATGTAACAAAAACCAACTCACCATAATCCTCCATAAATTGGTTCCCAGAATCTTTTTGTCCTGCAGTATGCTCTGTTGTCTGTTTCTCCTCTTCCATTCACATCATCCCTGTAGATTAATAACATTTTAGAAATTCACTTAATGCCATTAAATGGGATTTTGAGAGACAGAAGAAATACATGTGCACGTTAATATAACCTTTGCGTACCTAAGGACCATTTAAACATTTTAAAGCTGTAATTCATATAATCCAACCTCAGAGTGGTGTTTTGTCAAAACATAATTCAACAATACGAGAAATGTTAAAATTCCTTTGCACTATTTTAACAGCATATAGGTGTGGAGGGGACATATGGTTCAGAGTAAAACTGCCTAATGCACTTCACAGCCACACCTTTTTCTTTCATATCTCTTTCTTAAAAACTTGTTTCCCAATACATTTCACCTAATTCTAGCCCAAAAGGCTTTATTTATTCTATGTTTTCCCATTTCCTCCCCTACCTACTCTACTTTTGCTGATTTCCACAATGTAACAGCAGTCTGGAGAGATCTGTTATGGTAAATGGTGGAGAGGCAGGGGGGCCGACAGAACAGGTGAAGGAAAGAGCCTCAGCAGTCAGTGACATAAAACGTCCAGAAACTCTCAAAAGAAATGTTTGCTCCCTCACACTTATTACTTTTCCAGCATTATTCTACTTAATGAAATACTTAGCGTATTTTAATTTAAAACTCAGACAGAAACCAACAGTAAAATCCCTGACTTCTTTCCGAACAAAAACGATGTTAATTACAGGCTCTTAAAGGTATTAAGAAGATATGAACAATCATGGAACTTCTTTTATTCTCTTCCTAAATATAGAGCTAAATGAATGAAAACTAGGAATATCATTTCATAATGTTTTTAGTTTATAAACACTGCTCTTGCATCAAAAAATCTAAACAGTGCAACATGCAATTAAAGTTTTTCTTTTTCTTGTAACTGGCCCATATGCAGTAACGCGTGTGCTACTCTATTATAATGGTCTTGTCTTCTCTTCCTGGAAAAATATAATCCATTCATTTCTGTGAGGTTCACAAAAATGCATCACCACCATTATGAAGACCACAAAGTTTATGTAGTTTTCATTTTATTCTTTATGGGTACGTCTACCTTCTAGGTAAAAAGTACCTAAGGTCATTAATATTATTTAGAAATTAATCCTGGCTTTGAGGAAAAGGACTTGGAAGAAACATGGCAATGAAAACATGTCTTCACTCAAATGGTCTGCAGTTTAGTACTTGGCTATCCTAACAGTGGGGAAATAGAGTAAAAATCAGAAACACTAGAAATCCAGGCAGACTCTGCAGGTCTGGTATCAAGAAATTAAAGCAGTATACAAATGCTCAACCACTCAGAGTAAAGCTGGTCAGGCTGCCTTCGTAGGAAGGCAGTGTTTTGGTTGAATAGCAGACCTGACCAAGAATCAGTCAGGAGACAGGAAGCATATTGAGTAAAGAAGCTCCAACTTAGTACTCACGGGCACCAGGGAGTAAATCCTTCCTCAAGCCACCCTCGCTACAAAATCATTATGTCCGGGTTTCTGATCTCACTGTGAGAGCTTTTACTTTGCTACATCAGCTTGGCTCAAGAATTGAGTTAAAGTGTGACATTTTTGAAAGATCTTTAGGAACAGGAGAAGCAGGAAGCATGGAAGTGGGTACTGCCCTAGTGTTTCAGGGGCTCTGCGAACATGTGGGTGTACAGGACAAGCTTTCCATTGCAAACTTTATTGTAATGTATAAAATAGTTCTTCCCAGAAACAAAGGAAGATTCAAAAGCAAGCATGAAGTGATTCAATTGTAATTAAACCCAAAAAGAAAAAGAACATATCATTTTCTCCATGTTCTAGAACTACAATAAGGTTTTGTTTTCTTTAGTTTTATTAAATCATTAACTTCCAGTTTTAAAGTGAAAAATAATCTCTCAGCCATCCAAGTCATACTCAGAAATAGTGGTGCATTCCTTGGATAATCTCACTTTAAAAAGGCCACCATTAATCAGGGCAGCTGGGTGGCTCAGTTGGTTGAGCCTTCAACTTTGGCTCAGGTCATGATCTCTCAGTCCAGTCCATGGGTTTGAGCCCCGCATCGGGCTCTGTGCTCACAGCTCAGAGCCTGGAGCCTGCTTCAGATTCTGTGTCTTCCTCTCTCTCTGCCTCTCCCCCCACTTGTGCTTTGTCTCTCTGTCTCTCTCTTTCTCTCTCTCTCTCTCTCAAAAACAAATAAACATTTAAGAAAACTGTATTAAAAAAGGCCACCATTAATCAACTTGCAGTTCTAAGAAACTTCAATTTTCTATCCATTTTTTGTTGTTATTTTGTTCACTAAGAATCTCTGTATGTCATTCAATAATATTCCCTTGTGGATATCAATGTCAATAGCACGCATATGTACTCCACACGTATACCAAGTTATATTTTGAAAATAATAAGAAAATTTCCATAAAGATTGAGTGTTTCTTCTTTTTTTTTCTTTTTTCTTTTCTTTTCTTTTTTTAATGTTTATTTGAGGGAGAGGCAGAATGTGAGTGGGGGAGGGGCAGGGAGAAGGAGACAGAATTCTGAAGCAGGCTCCAGGCTCCAAGCTGTCAGCACAGAGCCTGATGCAGGGCTTGAACTCATGAACTGTGAGATCATGACCTGAGGTGAAGTTGGACATTTAACCAACTGAGCCACCCAGGTGCCCCAAGAGGGTGTTTCTTCTTAATTCTATTTCAAAGGCTTTTGCCTCTTGATCAGTCAACGTCTGTATTAGTTGTCCATAATGAAATTCAATTTGGGATATGAAATGATTAAAGTATATTTTTCCACCAACTAGAAGTCCATTACTCATGTCTATGTTGTTTTATATTTTCAGAAAAAAATTTGTTGGTAGTAAAAAAGCATATTGAATAAAACTCTAGCAACAGAGTATAGTATCTTAAAAGAGCAAAATATCTTGAAGACATAGGAACACATAATTTTATCATTTTCAATGGTCCCTTTTCTTACTCTTACTAAACTTTAATTATAATAGAGTCAGATATTCCTTAAGGCTCACCAATGTCATTTGGATGAAAAATTCATTAAAGACCGTTCTAAAATGTCACTTGCTTTCAAACTTTAATCCGTATGCTGTGGAGTTAACAGAGATAAGCAATTTCAAAATACCTATTGCAGTACTTATTGCAAATACAATTTTATTCCTAATTTTTGCCATATTCTCAATTCTCAGTACCTGAAATTCATAGTTCTGCTTCAAATAATATATCGCATTTTTTCAATTGTATTTTAATCAAAAAGTCTTTATAAACTTAATGGATATTCAGGCAAACGATTATTAACCCATCCCCAAATATGTTAGATCTCAAATAGCCCACTGAAAAATCCTCTGCTACGTTATAACATGTGGAGTGATAGAAGGTATATAAGGAGGAGTCAGAAGTAATGTGTATGAGCAGAGGCAAACTGAAATTTATTCAGTGCAGAGCAAATCGAATTTTTGAAATACAACTTATTATGAAACGTGATTTTAAAAGCCAATTCTATTAATTCCCAAACACTTAGCTTTACGTTCCTACTTTGGAAAGCACTAATGACATCTCAGTGTACCAAGAGGAAACAATCCCTTTAATTCTATAGGTATATTATTCGATATGCTATTCCCTGCTTCTTACATAGAAATTTTAGCCTCTGGTGCCTGTGCGAGGCCTTTTTCCCCCATCTACTTCTTAACATAATCTTTCTCTTATATAACACCTTTCATTTGCAGCCTTCATCATATGTAAGTATCATTTCCAACTACTCCATTAACCTTGATCCCTTCTAATCTGTCACCAGGCATACTTCCAGGGAGTTCTTTCACCGGCACACTTCTTAAATGTCTAATGTGACACTTAATCACATTTTACAGGCTAAACAAAATCTCGACTTTGTATTTACTCGATTATTTTCATCAGGGTAGCCAGTGCACCTGGGTAATTCAAGTTTATGGACATATATTTAATGCAAATTAGCTTGTTTAGTTATCTATACATGTCAGCCACAGCATTATCAAATTATAATATTTTGTGATGTTATATTCAGCTTTAAATTTTCAAATGATATTTTAAAACAAAAAAATATTCTTGAGGTATAAACCCGATGAAATGTTATTTTCTTTATTTAACAAACTGTCTGCGTATCTACTTTCTCCAGAAAAAGATTGACTGCGTCAGAGTTTTCTTACTTCTTTTTCAGTGCTGATCAATGTAATCACAGTATTTTTTTCCAGTAATTGACATTAAATTTCACCTAAAATTTAGAAGTTATTTTATTCATTTACCTATGAAAATACTTTGCTCTAATGGCAGCTTTTGATTTTTTATATGAAAATTTAACTACTTTCTGAATTAACTCGGTGCCCATTACTGAATTCTATGGTACAATCTCCAACCAGTCCTTCATGGATTTTCTCTTTCAGTTTTGCAACGGTGTTTGTATATTATTTCAAATAAAGCAAAAGCACAAGTAAAAGCCAAAGTCTGAAGAGAAATTTCAGTTGTACTGTTACTGTGTTCTTCACAAAACAATATCCATCACATTGAGGCATTTTGTCATCAAATACTAACAAAAAGGACTGAACCCAAAATCAAAGTCTCCAAATACAACTCTGCTAATAGCCGTATATATTCAGCTTTGCAATTCAGATAAATCTAGGGATACATCTGCCTAAAACCGAAGAAAATGGATGTTTGGACATTATTTCTGTGTTCTATGCTTTCCATGCATGATGTGATTTCGATTCCTTCCAAGCCATTTACACAGACAGACTTCTGTGTACTGTTATTTTATTTTATTTTTAAAATTTATTTATTTATGAGAGATAGAAACAGCATGAGTGGTGGGAGGGGCAGAGAGAGAGGGAGACACAGAATCCAAGGCAGGCTCCAGGCTCTGGGCTGTCAGCACAGAGCCCGATGCGGGGCTCGAACCCACGGACTGCGAGATCATGCCCTGAGCCGAAGTCGGACACTTAACCGACTGAGCCACCCAGGCGCCCCCAAAAATTGACATTCTTAAGATGTTTACCAAGCCAAAGTTATTTTCTGAAGTAAATTTGAATTTTTACTTTTATTACATAGAAAAAAGTGACACGAAACAGTTTAATACAATTTATCTTTAGAAATAGTTGAACCATGAATATGAAAGTTTTGCTGTTGAATAAATATAATTGGAACATTTCTTCCCCCCCAATTTTTTGTTTAGTTTTGGAACTGTTATATGGAAAATTTGAATTTAGAATAGCTCAAAAGAGCTACTGATACAATGGTCTTTTGAATTTTAGAGGGAGAATAACTTTCTTAATTACGAACCTCATCAATATTAGAATGACTCAGATTTCCTAGTTTGTTAACTACCCGTAAGATAGGACTGGAGGGTGCTACTTAATTTGATATAGTTGAATCACAAGAACAATCATTTAGTGAAGGAGATTCGGTGACCCAAAATAGGAGATACTGCTTCTTCAAAGTCCTTACATAACATCAACATGTAGTTTGGTCTTGGAAAAATATAACTTGATATGTTATTTTATTTCTATTTAGCATAGTTTATTTGTATAGGAAAGTTTTACTTCAGCAAAGCTTTTCGTATCATATCTTTCAAAGCAAACAAAATTTTGCTGGGTATAAATCACACTATGGTGTCAATAAAACCCATGAGCATGAAGTACATAATGATCTTGGAATTTCTGAAGTTTTTCCTTTTCAAAGTGCTATCTCACTCACTCTAAACAGAAAATCATTTTATTTCATTTTTTTGGTCTGTGAAATGATCAGATGATCTATTTAAAACAACAAATTGTAATAATTCTTTGGAATAACTAAGTTTAACTATTATAATATTATGCATGAGCAATGCAATTTTCTTCATGTAGTCTCATAAAGAATTATACATTGTCATTATACTTAGTAATTATGTTGGAAAAATATAATTACACATTATAATACACTTTCAGTATTACAAGTAATTAAAGTAAAAAAACAATTATTCTATGAATAATTCATTTTTTCTTTTAAAAAATCTTTTTTTTTTCTTTCTTTCTTCTTTTTTTTTTTTTTTTAGAAAGGAAGCTGATATCAAAGAATTGTTAGGGACTTTAAAATGAACAAGGAACCAAACAGAGACTATTAAAATGCTATATTTTAGTAGCTTTGCAGAAGATATTCAGAATATCATATAAATAAGTCATATAACTTAAGAATGCTATGCTTAACTGATATGGAAGTCTAACTTCTACACCAATACATGGAATCTGAGAATGTCCTTGGCAGAGAAGAGGACATATAGAAAAATGCACATAAATTACATTAGCCCTATGAGACCTACATATAATCAGGCTTTTCACTGCTACAAAAAAGATACACTCATCTTCCATATTCTCTTACTTTCACAATCTACTCTTACTCAAGCTGAATGATTTAACTATAAAGAATATCTAGACTTTCCACTTTTCCATTTAATTTCTATATATGTACTTTTGTGACTCAATTATATATATTATGACTGTTTCAGGTGATTAGAAACACTGAGTAATATATTGGAATATATTCCAACTCCTTTTTGGTTAAACTGTCTTAAGCTTTACAGAATATGACTAGAAATTTTAGGGATTTGAAGCCTGTTTTGATTATAATATCTAACATATGTTGACCGTATCTTATGTCCAAGACAAATGCTTTTTACACATATTAGATCACTTTTATTCTTACAAAAATCCTAAGAGGTAGTCACTATTAGAAAACACATTTTTCAGATAAGAAAACTTGGCCTTAGAGAGATAAAGTTACTTGCTCAAATAACTTGCAAACGATGAAAGAGTTTGAATAGACTGTCCAGTCCAAGAGGATGGTATTTTAACCACTATGTTACAGTATGACCTCAGATTTTATCTAGAATTCCTAGAATTGTTTGAGAAATACCCAAATTAGTTAATCATGGCTATCAGAGAAGATCAGATTGTGCTACACTGTTTAAACTATACCATTAATATGAGGATATACATCTATGGCAATTATATCTAGATGATTGATAGATAATAGATAGACAGATGATAGATATAGATAGATGATAGATTTCCCAACAAATATTTCTTAAATACCACATATATTCAACTGTAAATACTTTCATAAAAAGAGATATTATATTTAGAAGTACTTTGACTCCATGAACTTTCTATGATGCATACTCATGACTCTCTTTCGATTCCACTGACTTCAAATATTATATCTGATTAACTTTGAGGCTTAAGTTCAGTAGCCTTCCAGTTATCTCATTGTGGATCAACAATCTTTACTTCTTTCATAATACAGTAGAAAGAGCAGGGCTTGAAGTTAGGCAGACCTGAGTTCTAGTCTTTATTTTGCCATTGCTAACTCTGCAAAGTTAAAGAGTTGCTTAAAGTTCTCCTGTATGTAAATGTAAGGCCATCTCCCCAAGGTTTAATTTATTCATTTCTAAATTGTTGATAATACCAACATCACAATGAACCATGTATATATAATCTATATAGTGATATACTGAGCACTCAGTAGATAGCAGCTAATAAACAAAATAAGCAAATTATCAGTTGATGCCAGAAAAAAACAAAAAGCATCAGATACATCTTCAGATATGTGTTTAAATAGGCATAGTGGTGGTATAAGAAAGCACAGTATTCAACTTTCCAAACAACACAAATATTTAGTTGAATTATATAGAACATTGTTTAGGATTGGGTTCTTGAAATGATTAAATAATATTTTTAAAATGTGAAGATGATCTGGATACTGCATGTAAATGTCTCCCTCACCCTCCCATTAGAGAAAGACATACATAGATTTGGTACAGGTTCCTAAAAAATCATCTTCAATTATGAAATATACTTAATTACTCTTGTGTAATTCTATTGAAAAGAAAATTCATCTTGAAATAGAAGAAAAGAGACCTATGTCAGGGGAGAAAATTGAAAATCATGAAACAAAGAGAATGAGGAAGAGAAAAAAAAAATTACTTTAAAAGAATGTGTACACACAAAATAGAATTTAATTTCTGCTACTAGAGAAAAACAGTTTTCCATTCATCTCAATTGGCTACCATTCCAGATATTTATACTTAGCCATCTATCTTCTTTAGCTTTAGTGGAGAATCTTCATGGTGTGATTAAATTACATTTAGTCTCTGTTTGTATTCATCCTGTAACAAGCCCCAGATTGATACTTGTCTACTGTCAACATCCCTGCATCTAATGGACAGTGGCAATAAAAGTTTCCACATAAATTGTGCAATTAACATTTTTTTTTTTTTTTTTAGTCTGTGCAAATGGAAAAGCCTGGCTTTAAAATATAAATTAACAACATCTGTTTTGTAGTACGGGCGGTTGTATTCCAGTGAAGTTTGACAAAGTTTACCACCAAATTTTAGCATGACCAGTCCTGGGAAATATTGCACTCAGTTCAGTTAGAATATTTGTTTAACCGACCATTTTTGACAGCGAGTCAGTCATGGGAAAGCAAAACGATGTACTATCTAAAGACGTTTCCCATCGCAGTTCGGTACCAAGTTGAGTGCCTCCCTGCACCCCACCTCCAAAAAAGCAATTACACGGAAAAACAACATTAATGTGATTTCCACTTCTGGTCATAATGAAATTACTGGGATGTATTTACCCCTCACCATAAACAATAAGTAGACAAAATGTAAGGAAAGATGTTTTCAAATATTCAACAACAGGTAGTACAGGACAGAGATCCCTGAGGAAAGGAAACGAATGAGTTCATTGAGTTTCTGTAGTCTCCAAAGCTCAGGAAGAGGGAGACTGATCACAGTTTAGCAGTCTCCTCAAGTTTAAGGGGTCTCTCTCCAGGTCCTGCCTGTTGTTTAGCATTGCTATTCTTGTTACTTAGAAGTGCTGGGGGTCTTTTTAATTACCGATTGCAGGATTACAGTCATCATGAAACCCAGTGAGTTTGGCCAACAAAGGTATGGTCTTACCAGCAACCTGTTCCCTCCACCGTGGGGGCCAAACTTGGCCCAAACTCTCCTCCCCCCTTTACACACAGCTGCAGTTTACTTGTTTGTTCTACTGTGCTATCCTTGAACAAGAAGATCTTTTATCTCTTCCCCAGGGTGGAGGCCCTTTGCCCCCACCTCTTCCTCCTCCTCGTCCAGAAGCAGTGGAATTTTGCCTGTGCTGCCTGCCTTCAGATGGGAAGAATTCCTGCCACGACCCCAGCACTTGCAGGGTCTTGCTACTTAGGAGGAAAGGTCTGGGGAAATGCATTTTATGCCCTGACCCAATAGCAGCTGACCATTTCTAAAAGCCCTCACTGTGGTATAGCTCTCTCTGTGGCCTAGCTCCCACTCTGTCTGGTGAACCCCTAGCTCTTGGATAAAAGCTTGCAAGTGAGTGCAACACCCTCTTGTATCTGAGGTTCCCAGTTTATCTGTCACATGAGTCCCCAGTCATTAGAAAACTGTCAAAATTATAGCTGACTTCTCCTTACCCTCTCTTAATGGAAATCACCACTTTCACCCATACTCTGACAAAGGCGAAATGTTTCCCATCTCTTTCTGAAGGGTTTGTCACTCTTTAAAATGTATTGCACTCAGTTATCTTGCAACCAACCTCAGCTCTCAGTTGGGCCTGAGAAAAGATATGATGTTGTGAACTTCCTGAATTGTTCGTCTGTTTGTTTATAGAGTGGAGACAATGTTTTCTCATACTTCTCTATATTTCACTCAGAAGTGGGTCTTCTGTCAGTATTTTGATTACTTTTCTTTCTAAAGGTTGCTTCCCTTGACATTATCTGTTTCCTTCATTTTAAATTCTTTTCCTTTTCTTTTTGTCTGCTTCGGTATATGTTTTCTCTATAGGGTCTCCCCCCTCCCCAATCTCTTGGAATCTGTATGGTCATGTTAGGGCACATTCACTGGTGGGTCCACAGTAAAATGTTTCATTGAGGGACACCCATTCTCCCCACCTCCCCAGCACTAATGTCTAAATCAGTTACCATAAACAGAAATATCTCTTTTCCACAGGTTATACATTTGTGACCAGAAGTGTTCTGCAAGACAAGGAGTTAAAGAAGTGGAGTGTCCTTGTTTAATTACTTTGCTCTTATGTATTCCCCAATCTAGAGCCTTTTTACATCACTCTCAATCTTCTTAAGATGATCAGTGCTTCATTTACCTTCCCAGGATAAACCCAGTATTTCAGCTATAAAGGTGAGAGGGTGGATGATCCAGGTTCGCTAGAAAGATAGTTAAAATAGTTTTCTGTCTTGGGGCACGTGGGTGACTCAGTCAGTTAAGTGTTCGACTTCAGCTCAGGTCATGATCTCATGGTTCATGAGTTCGATCCCCACATCGGGCTCTGTGCTAACAGCTTAGAGCCTGGAGTCTGCTTCAGATTCTGTGTCTCCTTCTCTCTCTTCCCCTTCCCTGCTGGCACTCTGTCTCTTTCTATCTTTCAAAAATAAGTAAATGTTAAAAAAGAATTTTAAAAATAGTTTTCTGTCTTGAGTTCTACTTTTCAATTCCACCTTCAGGAGGAAATGTCTCAAATTCATAAGTTGATTTGGTAACAGGGTAAAGGTTACAACCCCTATAACTCCCTATAGCTTTCTCTTGCTTTTTATTTTTTCCCCTTAAACATAACTTCTTATATAGCTAGTTTACTTTTCATGATTTTGTTGATATCTCTTATCCACTCTTGTCTGCCTTCCTATTCCATTTGTCTTTCCAGGTTTATACTTTTCTATTCCTTTTTTGCTATTTTACTTCATATTATGGGAGGTGTGACACAAAGTACACACATGTATGTATAAAGCTACCAAATTTAGCCAGACATAACTTGTTGCAATTATCGATTGTCTACATTCAGACTATTATTTGGTGATCTTTACTTTAATATTCTCCTTTACTGTATCCAAATAAGCATCATTTAGTCTCCAATCCATATTTCAACGTATTCATGATGAATTAGTTGGCTTATAAGCATTCTTTGACTCTTAATTAAAGCAATAGTCCAAATCAGCCAGTTAACAATGTCTGCGGGCACCACCATGACAGTCATGAACATCCGTGTCAGTTTCCAATGTGTCAGACACTTTCCTACCCTCTTTCCTATCCATTTATAGATATTTTTCACTTAAAACTAGAACACTCATTAGCCCTACATATTTACAAAACAAATCTCTGATAAGGAGTTTATACTCCAAATATATAAGGAACTCATACAATTCAATAGCAAACAAACAAAACACAAACAAACAAACACACAAACAAAAAACCAACTAAAAAAAAAAAAAAAAAAAAAAGAGATGAAGGACCTGAATAGATACTTTCCCAAAGACTAGAGATATACGAGAAGGTACAGAGAACATCACTAATCATCAGAAAAATGCAAACCAAAACCACAATGAGATATCACCACACCCCTGTCAGAATGGCTGTCATTTAAAAAGACAAGAGGGGCGCCTGGGTGGCTCCGTCAGTTAAGCGTCCAACTTCGGCTCAGGTCATTATCTCACCTTTTCTAAGTTCCAGCCTCGCGTCGGGCTCTGTGTTGACAGCTCGGAGCACCGAGCCTGCTTCGGATTCAGTGTCTCCCTCTCTCTCTGCCCTTCACCCACTCGTTCTCTGTTTCTCTCTCTCTCTCTCAAAAATAAATAAATATTAAAAAAAAAAGACAAGAGATAACAAGTGCTGGAGAGGGTATAGAGAAAAGGGAACACTTGTACTTTGTTGGTGGGAATGTAAATTGATACAGTGATAATACAAAACAATATGGACTTTCCTCAAAAAGCGAACATATATGTACCATATGATCCAACAATCCCACTTCTGGATACACTATCCACAGGAAATGAAATCAGTATCTTGAAGAGGTAGCTGCACTCCTGTGTGAATCGCAGCATTATTCACAAAACCAAGATATGGAAATACAGAATATTATTCAGCCAGGAAAAAGGAAATCCTGCCATTCGTGACAACATGGAAGAGCCTAGAGGACGTAATGTTTTGTGAAATAAGCCAGACACAGAAAGGCAATACCGCATGGTCTCACTTACATGTGGAATCAGAAAGTTGAACTCATCGAAGCAGAAATAGTACTTGCCAGGGGCTGGGGGTGGGGGAAATGGGGACATGTTGGTCAAAGGATACAAACTTTCAGTTATGAGATGAATATATTCTGGAGATCTACTGTACAGCATGATGATTGTGGTTAATTATACTGTATTGTATACTTGAAATTTGCTAAGGGAGTAGATCTTAAGTGTTATCACCGTACAAACACACAAATAGTCAACTATGTGAGGTGATGGATATGTTAATTTGCTTAGTTATGGTAATCATTTCACAGTGTATACATATATCAAATCAGAATAATGTACATCTTAAATATATATGATTTTTATTTGTCAATTATACCTCAATAAAGCTGGAAAAAATTCAAAAAAAAAAATGAAAGCAGAGATTTTGAATGCCAAGGTCAATAGTTATAAGCTCTCTAACAAGTGTCTGCTCTTTACCATTATGCTGTCACTGACACCACAAAAGTGTTATTTATTAAACCCTAATAACATTTTTGATATACCAGTAAATGTCAATATTACTTCCATTTCACCTCATAATTGAGTCTTACACATGGTTTGTAAGGGTTTTATTAAACCCCTTCTATCAACCCCCTAAAAACTTATCCCAAAGTTACTTGCATTAATCAAATAATTTAATCTTAAAATTAAAATGCTATACATTCATACTTTAAAGCCATTGAAATATGGGAGTAATAATTACCTTCTGTTCTAGAAAGGTTTCGCAGAATGCCTAAATGTATGTTTAGCAGATACGAAATATGGGCTGATTTTATATTGCAATCCTCTTTTATAAACTATATATTACATATTGCTATTTTATACATAACATCTCTGTATGGTGAACAACTTGTTCCAATTTGCCTCTGTCTTTCCCGGTTTTGGCTCTGAGTCTCTCATTCTGGAAAAGTCCTAAGTCCCGGGCAAACCAGGTTGCTCAGCTGCCCTTTGTCTTTATTATATATTCTGAACATTCAGAAACCTAGAGGCTAGAAGAGAAGCAAGGAAATTCCATGTAGAGATTCAAAATCACACAATACTTTAACGCTGAAAACACATATTGCTCAAGAGGCATATCTTCACCGTGACTTTGTTTTCCTTCATTCCTGTCATAGTAATGAGGCTCATCAATACCTAGAGTTACATAGTGGTTACACTTAAGGTCTCAGCAAAAGTAGGCATCTGATTAGGAAAATAAAACATATTTCCTATGGGAAAGGAGTTTTTTCAGGGTGGAAATGTGCAAAGTCACTGCACAGGGTGGGGAAAGAAAGAAGGACATGCTGGCACAGTGTGAAGAGGAACGTGGGAGGGAAACTCTGAGGAGGGAATTATGTAGGTACAGTAGAATAGTAGTGTTCTTGGCTGATGGCAGCCTTGAATGCTCAGTTGAGGGTTCAGATTTTCTCAGATGTAAGAAAGAAGGGAGGTTTATAAGGTGATGAAAATGGACTTTTCCAAAGAGCAAATTACCCTAGCATGTATGGATTTCCCAAAGAGAGGAGAATCATATAGAAAACTCTTATACAGAAATTTGGATCCTATAGGCCTGGCTTGCTTTGAAACAAAGAGAGAAGGAATCACTTGTCCTTAGAGCTTGAAAAAGTTTGTCAGAAGAGGAGAAACTTCTCACCTCTATGTCTTCCCCGTGATAGGTATTTTTCTTATGTTGACACCTCCTGAGCAAGGGGCTATGAATGCCTAATTAGGAAATACATTGCACAATACAGTGTTTCATAAATAATTACAGGAAGAATAGTGCTAACTATATACTGTGTTTTAAAGAAAACTCTGAACCTGGTTAAGTATGTTCCTGAGCTCTTGGTCTCACCTCATGTTTATATACTTCCATTCTCTTGTAACTCTCCATTCTTTAGTCTGAACAATGACTATTCTCAGTTTTAAACATTCATGCAAAGAGCTGGACTGAGTAATACTTCAAAGCACATGAAACAGCCAAGTGAAAGTAAAAAGAGGCACATAAGATGGATAATGCTCAGAGTTCAAAGCTTTCAGTTCTCTTTCTTACAGCTTCATGGTGCATCCATTCAGAAGGAGCTCTGGTTCAACACTGCAGATAAAATATCATTAGGACAAACATTTTCCTCATTGAGTTCCAAGACTTTTGTCACTGGTTAAATAAGCACGGAGAGTCTTATTTTTAGCTATGTGCTTTTCTGGATTCTGAGGACTGGGTCTATCTTATCTCACCCTTAGCTCAGTATTACCAAATCTCATTACAATAAGGCAACAGAATATATGGTTCTGCACATTTGTTTGTTTTTTCCTAGACCATTGCACACATTATTTTTTTCCTTTCCTTTCTTGTTGGAATTTAATGGTATATTTTGTGCACTATTCCATGACTTTGCATTTTTTCTTGCCACATTTTCCTTCTTTAGGCATGATTTTTTATTATTCTACAGACTGCATCATTTAATTTGTGAATAATTTTTGCAAAAAAAGTTTAAGATGTCAAAAATTTTAAAAAAAAGGAAAAGAAAAAGAAAGAAAATCCAGACAACTAACCTTGTGTTTGGATGGAAAGCCTAGTGTTGTGTCTCAGTCTATTCACAGTAGTTAACAGGTGTGAATTGCTTCCTCACTAGCATAAATTTCCTGCTGTGCAGCCCTTTGTTCACTTCATGCTGCTTTCCTGCTCTATTATGACTGCAAAAATACCTGATTCTGCCTTAATGTAATTTTAAATGCTTTACTGCTTTGAATAATGTTTATCTGGAAGACCCTTCCTGAAATGAAATTGAATACAGTAAAGGAAGCAAGTACCACATACATGTACAAGAAAGACTGCGGGTATTGCATGTACATGCAAACACGCATAAATCATACATAAATTTATGCACACATATATTTAAATGTGTTCATGCAATAGAGCTTTAGTTGTATAGAATCAGATCTATCTATCATCTATCTATCTATCTATCTATCTATCTATCTATCATCTATTACCTATATTCGTGTGTGTGTGTGTGTGTGTGTGTGTGTGTGTGTGTGTGTGTATACATTTGTTGGTAAGGAAGAAATTTGCTTCAATACTGCAGGTGTAATATACTTGTCACTATTCTCTCTGAGAATTTTAGAGATTCATCTTTGAGATTGGAATCTAATCTGGAAGGAAATTATTTCTGGGAATTTGTAGATGCCTAGTGCCAGGAGCAGAGATCTGTATTGATAAATATAACCTATTATAAGGCTGTTAAGAAATCCATATCAGGAGAACTACCATTGCTGCACGATTTATTCAGAGTATACTCATGATCTGGTGAGTTTTCTGGGTCACTTTCTGGTTCCTTTTTAGACCATGGAATTAAACTGGGATGCCCTGTTCAGGAAAGGTCTGTGCTTAAAAAAGCTACCACCCCATCACCATAGTAAACCTACCAGAGAGTGCTGCTGTTAAAGAAAAAATTCTGACACATGTTAAAATGGTAAGGAAGACTTTATTCAGGACTACTGTGATAGGTGTCAAGTCTATCACAACAAGACAGAAATTGAGCTCAACTTTGAATACAAAAAAGGAAAAATGAGGATTTATAAGTGGATAGAAAATTACTAAGAGGAGACATCAAGGGTAGGGAGATTCTTGCTAAACTGACCTAATGGGATTCTTGCTGAAGGCAGGCTAGAGTGACCCTGTATCAACAGGACAATGGGGAGGGGAAAAGAGGGGAGGAATCTGACCAGGTAACTATGGGGGTGGGAGTGTTCTCCCTAAACTGATTTGGTTGGATTTTTTCTAAATCCAGACGGCAAGGTCAGATACCAACATCCAAAGATGAAGCCTAGTTGAGACAAGGGCTCAGAGCAGCCTCACTGAAGGAGAGAGTCTTTGTCTTCACCTCGTGGTGGAGGGGAAAAGATGATTCCATCATGAGCTACAGGGATTACAGAAGTGGCATGCATACAAACGATGGTGTGTGTTGAGCACTGGTGGCAGAGGAGGCTTCGGCAGCCATCCTACCCAGGGCTTCAGTGACAGTGCTAGACATAGCTACAGAGACAGCTCCTGTGAAGTTTGGAGGAGAGCTTGGCAGGGTGGCATCAGTGTGGCAGTGCAGCCCAGGCAGAGCAAGAAACAAGAGAAAGCCTAGAGTAATCAACAGGAGTCGGTAGCATCAGTGACCAGAAGTGTTGGGAGAAAGTGGATTGGCCATATGCTGGGACACACACACACACACACACACACACATTTCAGGCAGAAAAGGAACCTTGAATATGAATCCGAGATACTGTCCTTCCACAGGTAGGGGTTTATGGAAAGTGACATCTTATTAAATTGACCTCATTTGTACCCACAGGCTGGTGAAGCTTGGAGACTTTCAGCAATTGAAATAATAATTTAAAATAAATATAAGCCATAAATGCACACATAATAAAAAATGTGAGTAAAATAAAAATAAGCTCCTCTTTTAGGTACCTTACCAACGTCTACTGTCAGAATCTGGGCTGGAAATGATAAAGGTGATGAAGACGTCAAAGACAATAGCAAATGCAAGGGAGAAAATTAAATATTACACCGAAGGCAAACACAAATAATTGGAATGCAGGGTGTTTCCTCTTCAAATAAGTCTTACAGCATTTCTACCTGCAGTTCACAGTCCAACAGATCATCAGAGGATATTACAATAGATACAACTTTGCATTCATTTACTCTTCTCTTGATGAGGTTTTCTTTGGGTAACCAGAAGAAGGCACGGTCCCACCAAGCTACTGGAAATCCCTGAGTCAATATCTGAGTGCACTTTGAAGGAGGAATGGCTGAGAACGGATTTCAAATATTGGCAGGAGGAATTCCACTCTTAGAATGGAAGTAAAGTTGTGGCTTAAACAAGAGCATGAGAGAATGGAGCACATGACACAATCGTGACCCCAGTGAAGCCGCCTCCGCCAGGGAATCAGACAGGCTGGTAGTGGGACTTCCAGTGAGAGTCCTCTGCTCTGGGTCCTGCTGCCTCACCTGGTGCCACTAAACTGGACACTGAAAGTTGTTGCTCAGATGCTCTCTGCTCAGCTTGTTCTGACATGCGTCCAACAATCAATGTGCGAGTTTTTACTGAGTGCTTTTTCCGGGCCAGGGATTAACTCCATCCCAGAGGAACACACAGGAAGTGGAAAGCTCCATCTCTGCATCTGGGAACATTTGGTCGGTCAAGTTATGGGCAGATGATTAATATACATGATTAGGAAGCAAAACTATAAAAGATGATTAACAGAACAGCACTAACACATTGAATATAGAACTTACCAGTTCATGTTATAAAATGACTCAGGTTATAAAATTACTTGCAGCTTTGGTTCTTCTGTCACTGTGTGAGTTGGGCAATTCTTATTGTGTCTTGATGCTCAGTGATCTCAGCAGTTAAATAAGGGGATTTGACTGTTCCCTGAGATGCCTTCCTTTCAAAGTTTACAGTTTATGAAATCCTTTCCAGTGCACCGCAAGAAAGTAGCCGTTTTATTTAATTATACTGAATTTTCAGTTTTGCTCAGGTTACGAACCACATATAAAGATAAATACTGGGAAAAATACAACCTTAAAACAAGTTGGAGATCTTAAAATCTAAATTTCACAACTCAACTGGCATACAACAAGCGAGAAGAATTTCTTCAGTAGAGGGATTTGTTGAACTTTGATCAAATGTTTTCGAATCATAAAACCATATGCAAGTATGAATTTCCCATCATATATCTACTGATACACACACATAAACAACATATATACAGATATTTAAATGTATGTACATATATGCATATATATCCATATATACATACGTATATACATTCGTTTATATAATGCAGTCAGCAGTTATGCAAACACACTGAAAACTTCTTGTGATTTTCACATCAACTCACTGACATTATTTCTTATATTATTAATTCTTATTTTCATTTCTTTCCATTCTTATTCAGGGCATTAGATAAGACCACATTGTTGAATATTAACATAGCATAACTGTGAAGAAGCTGCCAATATGGCATTTTTAAGGAAGTTAAACAATATCCTTGAACAAATATTTGAACAAGTTTGTCATCTGTTCACACTTAAGTAAATAATTTATGAGATTTAGTATGGTCTGCATGCAGATGCGAATGCCATGGACATATTTTAAAACATGATATTGTTATGTTCATGAAGTCTAGAAGGCTTGACTTCAGTAAGTGGGATGTGTCCTTTCGTGGACGAGAAAAGCGGCGTTGGCAGCATGGAGAACTTGCAGACACTAGTCAATGCAACTTGAGAATTGGATTTTGCTAGTCTTAAGATCCTCTTTGGAATGAAGTGTTTCCTCCACTTACCATTTGAAATCCTGTTTTATATTTTGCATTCCTTAAAATCACGGTGTATAAATATATTCAGAAGTTACAAATCACAGTAGGTAACTATTTACCCTAAACTTTCAGTAAACTTTATTCTCAAATCATTCATAGTTACAGTCTGCATTTTAACCATTTAATTGCAGCAGGGGGAACATACCTGTTTCTTTTTCACCTAACTCATAAATGTCTTCATAAATTTGGTGGTTGTATATGTAGATAAATAAATGGTTCTCATTAACCAGGCTGTGAATAGAGCTTCAGTCAAAAACTGGAGCTTCTTAAATGACTCTGAAGGACACTATAAAAAGTATACACGTTAAAGACTGACCTCATTACACATATAATGTGTTCAATTATTCTAACTCTTATGTTTCTCTCTAACAAATTGGACTGATGCAGCCAACCAGAATTTTAAAGCTATAACTTTAGTTATTAGTTGCTGCAAGAGTTGGATGTTGTAATCACAGTGCTTAGGCTTTCATTCCTTTCGTCACCACTTATTTGATCTATAACCTTGAATAAGTTACTTAATTTTTTTCTGCCTCAATTATCTCACCTGTGGTATGGGAATATTAATAGCACCCAGCCGGTAAGGCTTGGGTAAGGATGAAATTGTTTAGTGTGTTTATTTCTTTTTAAATTTTTTTAATCTTTATTTATTTTTGAGAGAGAAAGAGAGACAGAGTGGAGACAGAGTGGGAAAGGAACAGAGGGAGAGGGAGACACAGAATCAGAAGCAGGCTCCAAGCTCTGAGCTGTCAGCACAGAGCCCAACCCGGCACTCTAACCCACAAACTGCGAGATCATGACCTGAGCGGAAGTCAGAGGCTTAACCGACTGAGCTACCCAGGCACCCCTGTTTAGTATGTTTAAAATGCTAAGTGATTGATATATATTTGAAATAATAATTATTTTTACTATTATTAGCAATCACTATGGATATTATTCTCTACAATTCAGTATCAGAAGTGATCACAGATGCTAAAAGTAGAAAATTTATGCACATATTAACATTGAGAACTTCTAATGATAGGACAACAAAAACATGGGGAATACTCTCTTTAACACTTGCTTGCAATGGAATAGCTAAAGATTTACACCTGCTTTCATGAATGATTACAAAGCTTCACTAATCAAAACAGTGTGGTCCTGGCATAAGGACAGACATAAATTAACTCGAGGGAAAAAGAATCCAGGTAAGACCTTGAATTGATATTCACAAAAGAAGATGTACAAATGGCTAATATGCACATGAAGACAATCAATATCTTTAGTCATCAAGATTTGACAATAAAAATGAGATAATACTTTGCACCCATTATAATGGCTAAAGAAATTAAGACTGACAACACCAAGTCTTGGGGAGGGTGTGAAGCAATGGGGGTACTGCAAAATGGAACAACCACAATAAATTTATTCTTAAACATTCAATTTTTCCTTTGCATTCTGGAGTTGATTATGGATAAAAAGTAACAATTCACATTAGCTTCCCAACTTAGAAAAAGTAAGAATCGATGGCGTTTCTTTGGAAGTTCTTCTCAAAACACTGTTGCCATAGCTCTATCCCGGGTCTGAGACAAGGTGAATATTTCCTAGATTGAAGGGATGGTCATTTGGAAAGTAGAAAGTGAACCAGCCATGACAGGCATGGAAAATCAATCCCTAACCCTTGTAAAATAGTTTTTTCACTACTAACAAGAATATTGATATAATGAGTGAAGAAATATTAAATGGTAAAGAAAAAAGTCATAATAATCTTGAATTTGAATAAGTAGTCAATAGTAATTAAAACAGATTTGTAGATGGTGTAATATTCATCCATACTTTAGGTGGAGAAACACTCAAAATAAATTTCCACAAATGACCTCTATTTTAACATGTTATATACACATACAGTACTCAATCTAATTATAAACAGAGAAACAATGCCTCTCTTAATTTTAATGATCCAAAATTGAAGCACTCCATCACAAAGGTAAGGCATGCTAAATTTGATCAAGTAGTGTGGATGTACGTATCCTTGACAAAAATGAACAGAATACTTCAGTAAACTGAAATGATATATTGTACTCTACTCACACACATGCACACATATATCCACTAACCATGACTTCCCAGACAGCACCTGAGAAATCTCTTTATATACAGTGGGTAACCAAGATCTTGAAGTTAAAGAGGTGGTTCATTGCATTACTATTTGTAGTATTTTCACTACTCTCTCGGTGACGTTATGTGTTATTCCTCCTTTACCAGCCTGTAGGAAACATTTGATAGGAGACCATGTGCTAATCTTGCGGTGAAAATAATATTTAAAAATTAATAAGCCCACAGCATTCAAGAAAGAGGGGTATCAGTGAAACAATAGACAGATTAATGGTACAGAAAAGAGAGCAGAAATAGAACCATACTTAAATATAGTCACTTGATCTTTGACAAAGGGACAAAGGCAAGACAATTGAGAAAAGACAGTCTTTTCAACAAATGGTGCTGGAACAACTGAACATGGACATGCAAAAAAATGAATCTAGACACAGACTTTATACTTTTCACGAAAATTAAGTTAAAGCCGATCGTTGATCGCACATGTAGCTGTAAAATGCTAAACTATAAATCTCCTAGAAGATAACAGAGGAAAAAACCTGTACGGCCTCGGGTATGGTTGTGGCATAGCTTCAACACCAAAGGCAAGATCCATTAAAGAAAAAAATTGATCACCTGGACTTCACTAAAATTAGAAACTTCTGCACTGCAAAAGTCAATGTTAAGATAATGAAAAGACAAGCCACAGACTGAGAGAAAATATTTGTGAAAGACACATTTCATACAGTGCTGTTATCCAAAATAGACAAAACAGTTAAAACTCAACAATTGGAAAACAATGGGATTTAAAAATGAGCCAAAGCGCTTAACAGATACCTCATACATCTATCAGAATGGCTCATATTTGGAACACTCTCATCCACAAATGTTGGAGAAGATACGGAGCCACAGGAACTCTCATACATTGCTGGTACGAATGCAAAATGATACAGGAACTTCGGACGACAGTTCAGAAGACAATTCTTATAAAACTAAACATATGCTTACCATATGAATCAGTAATCTCGCACCTTGGTGTCTATCCAAAAGGGTTCAAACTTATGTTCACTCAAAAAATCTGCATTTGGATATCTATAGTAGCTTTATTCATAATTGCCAAAACTTGGAAGCATCCACGAAGTCCTTCAGTAGGTGAATGGGTTAAAAGCAAGCAAACAGGGGTGCCTGGGTGGCGCAGTCGGTTAAGCGTCCGACTTCAGCCAGGTCACGATCTCGCGGTCCGTGATTTCGAGCCCCGCGTCAGGCTCTGGGCTGATGGCTCGGAGCCTGGAGCCTGTTTCCGATTCTGTGTCTCCCTCTCTCTCTGCCCCTCCCCCGTTCATGCTCTGTCTCTCTCTGTCCCAAAAATAAATTAAAAAAAAAAAAAAAGTTGAAAAAAAAAAAAAGCAAGCAAACAAACAAATGAAGGAACAATGTAAGTATGTTACCATTCAGACAATGGAATACTATTCAGTACTAAAAAGAAAGGAGCTATCCAGCCAGGTAAAGACAGGGTAGAAACTTAAATGCATATTACCAAGTAAAATTAGCTAATCTGAAAAGGTTACATATTGTATGATTCCGACTATATGACATTCCCTGAAAGGTAAAACCATGGAGACAGAAAGAAGATCAGTGGTTGCCAAGAACTGAGGTCAGAGGGAGGAATCAGTAGGCCAAGCACAGAGGATTTCTGGGGTAGTGAAAATACCCTGTATGATACGGTAATGGTGGACGTATATCATTATACATTTGTCCAAACTCATAAAATCGATGTGTAACACCAAGAGCGAACCCTAATATGAACTGTGGACTTTGGGTGATCATGATATGTCAGTGTAAGGTCATCAGTTCTAAAAAATGTAGTACTCTGGTAGACGTTGATAGCAGGGAGGCTAAGGATGTGTGGAGTCAGAGAGTATACAAAAAATCTCTGAATCTTCACAATTTTGCTCTGAATCCAAAACTGTGATAAAAATAGTATTTAAAATAAAAAATAACAAATTAATTATGAGTGCTTAGAAAATATATTACAATCACATTATAATTTTTCATCAGTGACATTTAAATTATTGTATATTTTATTAGTGATGCAAAAAATATCATGGAAAAGGGGTGCCTGGGTGGCTCAGTTGGTTAAGCATCCGACTTCAGCTCAGGTCATGATATCACAGTTTGTGGGTTCAAGCCCCACATGGGGCTCTGTGCTGACACCTCAGAGCCTGGAGCCTGTTTTGGTTTCTGTGTCTCCCTCTCTCTCTGCCCCTCCCCTGCTTGCACTCTGTCTCTGTCTCTGTCTCTCAAAAACAAAGAAGCTTTAAACACTTTTTTAAAAAAAATCATGGAAAATAGGTATTTTAATGTCTCTCGGTGTGTTTTCTATAAGATCTTTCAGAGGCTAGTAATCTAAACAGTCCTTACACTGCATGCTGGTTCAGCTGGAAATGTTAATCGTATTTCTATTCCTCAGGAGTGGAGAACACAAAGGCCACAAAATTTCTGCTATACAATGATTTATTAAGTGTTGAATATTCTCCTTTTCATTACTATGCATTTACTTGGGAAAACAATCTTTGTAGAGGAAGAGGAACCATATGACAACTAGTAATTTGCAAACAAACAAACAAAAAGATCTGCTTCACTGATCCACGGCATTAGCGGAGTCTTGGGGGCTCATAACAAGCATATCAGCTGAACAATACAGACCTCCATCTCCAGGTCGTGCACACACAAGCCCACACTCATTCTCTCACACATACTCCTCTCACAAACCGTATGCATGCATCACAGAAGCACGTGCAACATGCACATGCACAACACACACACACACACATGCATACGTGCACATGATGCACTAGGCTAATCCACACATTCATGACAAGCAGCAAGTACTCAAGAGTTATTACCTAAAGAAATGAACTGATTAGGGGCGCCTGGATGGCTCAGTCGGTTGAGCGTCTGACTTTGGCTCAGGTCATGATCTCACGGTTTGTGAGTTCGAGCCCCACATGGGGATCTGTCCTGTCAGCTTGGAGCCTGGAGCCTGCTTTGGATTCTGTGTCTCCCCTTCTCTCTCTGCCCCTCCCCTGCTTGTGCTCTATCTCTCTCTCTGTCTCTCAAAAATAAATAAATGTAAAAAAAAAATTGTAAAAGAGAAATGAACTGATTAAAGGCAAAAATGAAAAAGCAAAGAAAGCTATAGACAGTTGTAGCTATTGCAAACTTTGCCCTGCCCCCTACAAAATTACTGCCTTTTTAGACTGAAATATATTGTGAGATGAATAACTGGCAAGTTCCTTTTCTCAAGAAAATAAATACATATTTAATCATGTCCCTTATTGTATCTCCAGGCTCATCATAGTATGTGGGACACAGTCAATTCAAGAGATTCTTGTTACATGAATAAATTAATGAATAAGTATACTGATTGGATGAAATAATGAAAAAATATGGAGCATTTTGTGGACCTGAGAAGTGTTGCATAAATGTATTTCCCAGTAGTAGGGTATCTTTACACATACAGCTTTGTGTCAAATCCTCCTAATAGTTGGTTTTCCTCCAATTAATTAAAAATGTCTGGATTATTTTTCTTCTTTTATAATATCTTTCAAATTTGCTACTTATGTCCTCTGCCTCTACCCCAGTTATTATTATTTCATACCTTGAAAAGATTGTTTAGAAGTTTTCCCACCTCCAGGTTCTCTCAATTCTAGGCCCATTAACCTGCATAAAGATGCCAGCTAGTCTTTCTAAGGCAAGGCTTTGGGCAATTTACTTCTCTGCTTGAACATTGTCAATTTCTCAACCCCTGTATCAATAGAATTATTTTCAGACTCCTTATCTTTGTATTCAGATTTCCTCGAGATAAGGTTTCACACTTTGTTTCCAACTCATGTACTTCTATATGTCTCTTGATTCTATGAATCAAGTTGACTTAATAGCCCTAAAACACACATTGCCTTTTTCCATGTTGATATTCCTGCTCATGCTGATCCATTTTTAAAAATGCCATCCTGTGTGCTCCATCCTTGCCCCACATCTAGTCAGGCCTCAGCACAGATGTATCTGAAATGAACACTTCTCTTGATGGCACCAGGAAATAGTCTTTCCTTCTTCCGAGTAACATAGCACTAATTATCTCTACCACATTTCCTGTGTGATTCCTATATGCCTAAAATATATTATTCCCATATTGCTACAATATAGTTCATGATACAACACTAATTCTATGAGATAATAAGTATTAATAACAAATATCTAATAACTTTTAGAAACCCTGGTAGAAATATATTGAAAAAAAGTTCTTATCAGTTCTTATCAAAAATGCTTCAAGCAGTGTTAGATACAATGGAGCATCAATCATGAAACGCACATTGGACAAAGTATCTGATGGAACCAGCATTCCACCAAATATGTTGCAGGAAAACACTTGTTTATGACAATTTTATAACATATATTTATGGTCTGAATTGTCCTTTTGTTTTTCCCACATAGGCATTTAAATTTTGTAGCTCTCGTTTGCATTGATTTCTAGGATTTTGAAGTTACTGTTGCTGTGTACCATATTCCTGGGACCATATTACTGTTCTACTTTTATTTCCCTCTACATCTTATTTGCTCCATATTTCCAATGTTTTTTTTTGTTTGTTTGTTTGTTTGTTTGTTTTGTTTTTTAGCTAGGTACATTTCTTAAATTACTGTAAGCATCTGTGTTAATGTCCTATTGCTGCTGTAACTCATTAGCACAAACTTGGTGGCTTCAAACAACACAAATTTATTATCTTACCATTCCAGAGGTCAGCAGCCTGAAAAGGGTCTCACTGGACTAATCACAAGGTGCCAGCCGTGTAGCATTCCTTTCTGAAGGCTCTGGCGGCTTCAAAATGCTGCCCCTACACTCATTCCCGGGCAAGCTTTCGTCCCTTCCATTTTCAGAACCAGCAATGGCCAGCAATAGCCCTCCTCACTCTGATTCTGACTCTCCTGCCTCCCTCATTCACTTTATAAGTACACCTGTGATTACATTAGATCTATTGGATAATCCAATTCTATATACTCCCCATTTCAAGGTCAACTGATTACCGACCTTAATTCCCTATGCAGTTTAAGTGCCCTTTCCTCGTAACACAACATATTCAGATCCTGGGGTTAAGAATGTGGACATCATGGGGCAGGGGGCAGGGGTGGCATTTATCTGCCTACAACAGATATCGTAAACTGTTTTGGACTAAGGTATGACATAAAAATGTACAAAACAAGAAAAGTAACTGCAATGTCTTTGGGGCACATAATTAATCTTGTTTATAGATTATAAGTGAATAAGCAGGATATCCTAACTTATTCTGTGTTCCTCAGTGCCTGAAAGAGATTCTTACGTACAGTTGATATTCAGTAAAAACATGTTAAATAGGGGGTCTGGGTGACTCAGTTGGTTGAACATCTGACTTTGGCTCAGGTCATGATCTCAGGTTCGTGAGTGTGAACCCCACATTGGGGCTGGCCGCTGGCATTGCAAAGCCTGCTTGGGATCCTTTGCCCACCTCTCTCTCTGCCCTTCCCCCACTTGCACTCTCTCTCAAAATAAATAAATAAATAAAACTTTAAAAACAAATAAATAAATAAGCACTAAAAAAACCCTTGTTACATAAATGCAAACCTACATTATTATATCTCCATGATTCCATAGGCGCATACTCACAAACTACATTACATATTATCAGCTCCAGTCATTTAAAATGCTTCAACAGGGGCGCCTGGGTGGCTTAGTCAGTTAAGCGTTTGACTACTGCTCAAGTCATGATCTCACCGTTCGTGAGTTCAAGCCCCATGTCAGGCTCTGTGCTGACAGCTCAGAGCCTGGAGCTTGCTTCGGGTTCTGTGTCTCTCTCTGTCTCTGGCCCACCCTTGCTCACACTGTGTGTCTGTCTCTCAAAAATAAATAAACATTAACAAATAAATAAATAAATAATAAAATGCTTCAACAATATGCCATATAATATTCTTCTATGTTTAAGACTTTTTTTTTTCTTTTTATGTTTAATATAATTTTCAGAGCCACTCAGGGTAAACACTTTATGTGGTGTTAATCTCTTCTAACAATCATCATTTAAAGATTCATACCTATACAAAAACCACAACCCTAGAATCTCTGCGCAAACAAGAGAGCTAAGACAGTTGTTCAAGGAAAAATAATTCTCCAGGAAGAATGCGTAAAACATAAACTTAACATTAGTGTGTAGCATATACTAAAAGTGCTAATTTTATTTAGTATTTGGAATTTATGTCAATGATTTAAAAAACTGTTTTAATTAAAATAGCAGGATTAGAATACCTTGGATCTTTTCTGTTGCTTTCCAACTCAGCACCAATCTGAGTAAAGCACAATAAACTTATCCCATGACTCAGGATACACATTAGCTGCTGTTATTTGGAAAAAGTATAATATAAACAATACAAATAAATGAGTGAAGTCCTATATTCTCTTTGTAATTGGCTGTAAAACTCTGTAACAGGAATTCAGAAGGGGAGAATGTGAAATAATCACTCTAAAGCAATTGTTCTCAAAGACGGCTGCATTAGAATCTCTGAGGATATTTAAAAATCACAATGTCCAGGTCATACCTCAGACCAATGAAATCAGAGTCAGATTCTGATGCGTGGGCATGGTTGAGAATTATTGATTTGGAAACAATGATCTTACCTCTGGGGTTGATGTACAGTAGTTTCCCAGCAGCAAACAACCATCTGTGAAATTTGTAAACAGATCTTCATCTACTAATTTATTCCCTATATTCACCTAAGCAGAATTTCTAGAAGTTTAAAATCTTAAACTTGTCAACATCCCCATGGGTAACAGAGATTCACTTATTCAACATTCATCCTTTATTGTTTGAGTCTCCTCATATTTACTCCGGAATCATGCCTGAGGTTTCATGCTAAAAAATTTACAATTGATTTCACATGATCTTACAATTTAGCAAGCCAGTGAGAAGCTCTTAATTTATCCATAAGTGTGAAGTTACACAATGAGTGTGAAGCTACACTAAAAAGATAAATTTCAAAATCTAAGGAAGAGAAGGAGTGCACGCTTTTAACCACAGGTATTGACATTTACAATAACTAACATTTGTTGAGAACTCACTACACACATTAAACCAATTCTATGAGGTAGGAACTATTACTATTTTTTTTTCATTTTATTTATTTTAGTGAATGAGCACACTGAAGTAAAGAGTATGGGAGATTTGGCGTAGGCCACAAAGCTTCTAGTTCGGAAAATTGGGATTACGAACCGAGTCAAACTGGATACAGGTCTTGTGCTTTTACCCACTATGTTGTAGCAAAACAGAATATGACAACATAAGCAAGCTTTTCTGAGCAGTAATGGAGATCCTCTGGGGGAGTAGTTTGTCTAGATGCTGTTCTCTTTCTGCTAAAGACTAAAAAGGCAGCCTTTCAGCAGACCAGCAGAGAAATACAGTATTCCCCAAACATTAAGAGGCAGCTGCAGGAAGCATTTTGTAAACATATGGTATTTGTATAATTAATGTTTAAGGGGAGAATTAAATTGCAGTTACAGAATTACAGTTAGGAAACCTGAATTCTCCAGAGCTGAATTCAGAATACCTCTTTTTCTCTCCAAACCCATGTATTCCTGTTTTCTCTGGCTCAGTGCATGACAACTAGAAAACTGGCTATCGCCTTCATCTTCTCAGAAATATCCTCCACAAGTCCTTTGTTTTCATCCAGGGTCCCCCCATCCCATACTTTAGATATCTCTCACCATTTCCATTGCCACCGCTCAGGTTTGGAACCACACCGGTCCCCTTCCACATACAATACTGAGGTAGCAGCCACCTAATTATCCTCTCGGTCTATGCCATCCTCCATCATCCTGACAGATGTCCTGCCTAAAACAAAATATAAGCTCACTGGGGTGCCTGGGAGGCTCAGTCGATTGAGTGTCTTGATTTCGGCTCAGGTCTTGATCCCAGCCAGGGTCATGGGACCAAGCCCCACGTCGGGCTCCACACTATGCATGGAGACTACCTAAGGTGCGTGCTCTCTCTCTCTCCCTCTCTCCCTCCCCTTCTCTCTCTCTCTCTCCCCTGTAAATAAATAAATAAATAAATAAATAAATAAATAAATAAATAAATGCATGTCTCCCCCCCCCCCCCCCCCCTTAAAGTACTTCAATAAATTTTAGGCTAAACTACTACAGGGTAATCTTCAAGATAAGATCAAGTCTAATCTCCTTGACTAGCTTTCTAAAAGTTTTTATAATCTAGCCCTGGCTACTTGCTTAGTCTCATTTCTCATTTTAACTCTAGTGCTTAACTGAAATACCTGCACATCTCTGCCTCTGAGCATTTAGCAGGGAATATTAGGACCTTTTATTCTCCTTGATACATCCTTTTTTTCTTTTTTGAAAATTCATCCAAGTATTACCTCTTGTAGGAATTTCTTACTCCAGTCTCCAGCTACAACATATAACATTTTTCCTACGTGACAGCAAATTCTAAAAGTCAACAGCTTTAAATGGCAACATTCAGAGAATGTCTCGTTAGGATCAGTTAACAAAGACCTGAATGGTGCCCGTACTTTTATCATAAGTTTGGGGAGGTTTAAAAACCTCAGTGAGGAAATTTCTATGTGAATTTTATCAAACATCCTTTTCTCCATATTTGTTACTTGTTCTCCTTAAATGTCTGTGAATAAAGTAGATATGAAGAAGCAATTACCCCCTCACTTCAATGGTGCTTTATTCAAGCTCACCATGTCACTTTAATACAATTTTTAGAATACGGTAATGCAATTACCTCTTCATGTAGTAGTAGGATGGATAAACCAGATGTGGGCCCAGTTATTGACTAGATCTTTTATAATTTTACCTGTTACTTTTTAAAAGGTAAGAAGAGAGAAGTAAGAAAAACATTTGGAAAGGTGATGTAGAGATGACATTATAGTTATAATACACAGCTTGATAAATGATCCAGAAGCAGTGATATTTCTAATATATTAATACGAGCATATATCCATGCTACTGTATAAACTAGAAGCCCGAGCATGCAGTTATGGTGTTTACCATTTCTCTTCAATAAAATTTACAATAAAATTAATTTATACTATTTACTGCATCATTTTACTCCATTGTCATGTCTCATACGAGTAAACAGTTTGCAAAAAAAAAATTGATTTACAATATCAAACTGACTTTTTGTTTTTTTCTCTCTTCTCATTTACACCTCTAACATGAAGAATATACATCACTATTGGAAAAGAAGTTTTTACCATCACTGCATACAGTAAATGACAGAAACTTTGAATTAATAGACTGCTCTGTTTCTCTTGGCCAGGATGTAGTACATCCTAATAAGGACATTTCCTAATTCTGTGCTGTGAATCTGACTCTACTAACTCCCTCATTCCTCTCTCCCTCCATTTAGCTCCTGTAAAAGCAAGAGACTCATTGTTCCTTTTCATTCCTACTTTGATCAGGTAGATTATTGTTATTGAAATTAACATAAAACTTAAAACTCTCTGCAATTACTATATGTTATTACCATGTGAGAGGGCCCCTGGGATATGGTGACAGGACTCAGCAGAGTGTACAGGTAAGTGGAAGGAGCTGAAAATGGGCTTCTATTGTACTTCACAGATTGCTTCCAAGGAGTGTCACCAGTTTGCCTAAATCTCCAGAACCCAGACTGGTGTTGATATTCAAGGCCATAACAGCTGGCAGATAGGATACTATAGCAAGAATTTGAAGGTTATGTCAACAGTTATTTGAGTATCACTGCAATGGTTCTTGCTGATCCTTCCGTTTCAGAGCATGACTGATGCCAATGCCTGTGATATAATATGGAAGTTCTATGTCCCAGGCAAAAATCCCAACAAAGGACCTGAAATATATTCTGAAAGCAAGAGATTATTTTAATTACTTGATTTAGCCAACATGAGGGACTGTAGAATAGCCTGCCCCATAGTTCGTACATAAATATCAGAGGGCTGAGCTATCTTCACATGGTTACATTTATCCATATGTACAAGCTCTAAGAGCCTATAAACATGCAGGTTTAGGTCAGCATATTAATAGAGAAAGATAGAAAGAAAGTGAAAGGAAAAGAAACAGAATAGAGAAAAATGGAAAATTAGATGGGGAAAAAAGCAGGAAGGGCAGGGTAAAACAGAGTCATGTTAAAAGATTTTCAACATTTTCAACATATGAAAAGGGTAGAAGGATGGATAAATATGATATATGACATTCCAAAGACAATCTTCATATTCTTCATTATTTTTATTTTTTATCAAAGAGTAGATTTTGCTTTTATTCGTGCAAAGGAAAAAAGAAAGTATGAGCAAAGCCAACTCCTGTTCTGACCATGCTTTTGTGAGACTGATGGCTTTGGAAGAGCTGTGGAATAGAGGGACTAGTGGCATCAGTTGGAAGAAGCAAAAGGAATTGTCAAGACAGTGACAGTGAAAAGCAATAAAGTAGTGCTGAAATATGACCAGCAAGCTTCATTCATTCACCCTATTGTACAGAGTAAGGGCAAAGGAATGGTCACTTCCTTCAAGGAGTCATTGTCAGAGAAAGACATGAAAGAAATAATTTCAAAAGTGATCAGTTGCATTTTATAAGTCTCCAGTGGCAAAGTACATATAACAAGGGCACAGAACTGCTCAGGGGATCAGGGAAGTACAATGTTATTCAGGTTCTGAACGAAAGGCTGAATCTTCAATATGGCAGCACTCTAAGAACAGGGATGCGTGGTTGAAAACAAAGGTCTAAAAATATAATATTTGACAACCAGCAGCGCTGGAGGCAAAGAGTAGGGGATTTTTCTCACTCTTAGAGTTCACCAGAGAATAAACAGCTTGATTCCTCCTTCAAAACATATGAACCATATTCTTACAGTCTTGAAATAATTGAAATTCATAAAAGTACATAAATTACAATTATGGCATAATCAAATAGGTTTAACTTCAGAAATGAGGTGAATCACCGGGCAACTGCAATAAGCTAGCAATTTCGAGACCAGCAGTTTCTCATAAAGGTGTAACTCTAATTTGGATAACAGAACAGAGGCAGAATGGAGACACTGTGCCTCTCTTTGAGTAATTGCTTTTGTTTCTAACAGAGGAGAACTGCATCCTGTTACCCTGAAGTAGCATTACAATATGTGGCAGCCTCTAACTAAATCAGAGAAGAATAGTTAGAGGATATACAACTATTTGATATATTGACTTCTGGAACACTATTGTACCTGAGGAAGCCAATAAATAATATTTTGAAAGGTAAGGATACATATAATTAACTTAACTGAAAAGATAAAATAACCAGTTCACGTAGTGCTATACCTAAACTTTCACGCTTGCTTCTATAAATATGAAGCAGAGTCTAGTTGTTTATGCAGGTGTCAAAGTTTCCTGAAGGATAGGTTTTAGTTATTAATAAATCATAACAGAGGAGAGGGATATAATGTAATATCTAGGCTAAGACAGTATATAGCCAAAGAAAGAACTCTTACCTGCCTTGAAAAGGAAATAGCTCTGGAGAGCCATATATGGCCAAAGGAATTCACAACTTTCCTTACTCAGCACCTAATTTCAGCATTTAACCTTGTATTGCTTGATCTATTCTGGTTGTGTGTGTCTTTTATTTATATCATACCATGAGTTTAGCACGTGTAAGAACTTTATCTTTTCCACTTCGATGTCTAGAACTCACAGTACTTAGTGTCTAGCAGGTGCTCAAGCAATATTATTAATATGTATACCATACTGATGTGTATTTGATCTTACAGGCTTCAGGCAAACCATAACAATCTGTTTTTGTTTTGTTTTCTGTTTTCCTTGCTTCTCGGATTTTTTTCCAATTACCTTCAAGGTTATTAGCTGGTTTTCTATATCGCATGAAGTCTAGGGTTGACACTACATGTGTGTTTAAATAGTTTATATGCAAATACTCGTGTATAAATCTCGGGCCAGCATGCTGTCATTGGTGAAGTCAATAAACTATGACCTCAAGAAGTGTAAAATCCAAAAGGGACACCTATATAGTTACCTTATGACAATCAAAAACTGGTAGATTTTGAAAGATGTGCATGTGAAATGCCAGGAAGTTATTCCAGGTAATAGCATGTCAACACACACAAATGAATTAAAGAATCAAGCGTAGTTTGTGAACAGTGGATTCAGCTTGTGTATACATATAGTCAGTAGACATGTCCAGGGAGGCAGATGGTTCTTATGTTTTTTGAAAGATCATGGCTAGCTGTCCCTTCGCTCCTTCAAGTGAAAACAGAAATTTCCCCTTCAGTTGAGGCTTCCCTGGTCACCGACTTAAAATTTCAAATTTCCTTATACCCTTTACATTTTATATTTCCCTTCCTGCTTTAATTTCTTAATGCTTATTATAAGGTAATCTACCATATTCTACTTATCATGCTCACTGTCTTTCTATCCCACTCATAAGGGTGTTAATGCTTTATATTTTGTTAAGCAAATTCAAAGGCTTTGAATAAGTATTTATTGAATGAATGAATGGACAGAGATGGGTATAAAAATGAACAGCTGAGTCATCTAGCTGTCTCTTTCCTCTGATAGATGAATTGACAGGCAATCTAAACAAGTCTTTGTCCTTCAAAAATTGTATCAGAAATCTCTCTTGAATATGATACCAGCGTTGTGTGGTCAGCCAGCTCACTTCGAGATGTTCCAATCTAGTTAGGGGTCCTTGCCTCTTCTTATAAAACAAGTGTTTCAATCATCTTTAATTCCCAAGTAGATCTTCCTCATTCTCTACAGCTTTGCCACACTCAGCCTTATTCTCAGACCCAGTCTTATTTCTTAGAATTCCAAATAAAGTAGAGCCATGAAATCCCTTTGTGCCTGCTTTTCTGGGTAGCCTCTTAATCAAGAAGCAGTGAAGGGTTGTTCATCTTTTAAATAACTCTTATGAACGCTACGCACATTTCTACCATTTATTTTTACATTTCTGTGGATCTGGCATGTTTCTATATTCATTCATAGCAGTTAAATTTAAGATGTTCACACTTACTTTTGTTGAGTAAAGAAAACAAAGAAACATGTTTGGATGCAAAGGAGCAAAATGAACTGTGCCTGTAATTCCAGAGATCAATTACTTATGTTAATCACAGTCTCTAACTTTGGTATAATCTTTGATAAATTGTTAGGCCATCCTTTATTAAAACATACTCAAGGTTGTATGGTAAAGTTTTTTAAAATTATGAGAGAATGAAATTCTTGGTGGTAATACTAAAACAGGTATTTTGATTGCTTGTTTGCTCCAGTAAGAGTCAGGGTGGGTTAGGAACTCTAATTATTAGAAGTTAATTTTCTAGTGCAAGAGATGGAAAGCACAGTCCAGTTTAGGAAAATGAGCATTAATATTATCATTTGTCTTGTTTGGAAAAAAAAAAAAAACATTGAGAAAAAGATCACATTTGTTGAAGATCATGAGGTTTGTTTACTGTTATGGGTGTTTGCTTCATTTGCCTAGATAGCTAGCTATCTAAGACTTGTCTCTAGTCAGTTAGAATTGTATGGAGTGCTCTTTTCAGTCTTTTATCTTCCGCAATATCTTTTTATTTTTTTCTTCTTTTTTTGTTGTTCTATAAAAGCCAGCATCTCTTTAGGGACATAGTTTATCCCCAGCAAGTTTATATTCAATTTATAATTAATGAATGCATTTTCAAATTTCAGCTGTTATACAGCAAATAACTTTCACAACTCTGGTGGATTCAATGTCGTGTTACTTCCTTTTTCCAAAAGTATTCCGTTGTCATTTGTTGAATATGTCAAATATTCAAATTCCTTAAACTGTCATGCAAAATCAACTTAATATAGTTTCTTTCTAATTTCACTGCACTCAGAAAATATTTATTATTGACTGCACCACAGGAATCGTTACAAATCCTACCCATTTTCTAAAACTAATTGAGATCGTACCTGTTTTAAGAATAACTTACTAAACACCATGACCTGTGTTCTGCCCATGCCAAAAAAGACTATAACAATTTTGTTGGTGCTATTTCACACTGTTCTATGATTTTCTTTTTCTATTTGAAGTATTTATTTATGATATTTATTTAACTATCCACACGTGTTGTATAGCTAGCTTCTTGGTCCTCTCAAACTCTTGCCCTGTATGAAAAGCATTCCGTGCCTCCGTTTAGCCCTTTGGATCTGTAAGATTACTGGAGCATGGTGTGACTGCTCTTTAAAACCTTCCTAGCTGAAAAATAATGGGTCCTGGACTGGGAGGGAGTCTGAACAATACAAAAAGGGGGGTTGAAAATTCTGATACCTAATTTTAGATAGCTAGACATAGGCAAGTGTGAAAACCTTGGTTCACATAGGGAGGTGAATTCTGATAAAGAGGGAAAATGGGTGGGGAGGGAAGCTGGAAACATAAAACCTGCATATCCAGTTCTGAAATCTGTTGTCATGTTAAAATGGTTTATATATTCCTTTTGCTTTCACATTAAAAATCAGGCCCCAATAAATTGTTTTATCTTTTTTGTTTATTGGATTGTACAATAATATCTCTGAGCAGATCAGGGTGGCCAGAATTTAGGAGTTTCTGCTTCCAGTCATATGTCAGGTAGATTTATTTATATTCCCATAATTCTTAGAAAGAGCTGTCACTTAAAACTCTGTGTAAATTTACCTAATTAATCTCATTAATTAAAAAGTGAAAATATATCGACGGGGTCAATGTGTTAAAGACTTAAATGTCAGACCTATTAATGTATTTAAAAATATTTATTGAGCACCTATTATGTGCCAGACACTCTTCAAAGCACTGGTGACACAAAAGAGGGGGAAAAAAAAAACAACTGATTAGATCCTTGTGCCTGACAGGCTGGTATGCTAATGCAAGAGAGACAGAAAATAAAACGAAGACAAACTGAAAAAAAATCAGTTACTGATAAATACTCTGTCAATAATTAAAATAGGATGTAGGTATGTCAAGTAACAGGGTGGCTCTTTTAGATTGGGTAGCCAGAGAAGGTTTTGCTAAAAAGATGACATTTCTGCCAAGATCTAAATAACACAGCCATGTTGGCAAAGATCAGTTGGAAAGGGATCCAGGCAGTGGGGCCAGCTAATGAGCAAATTCGGCATATGTGAAAAACAGAACGAAAGACAGCCTAGTTGGGGAGGAAAGAGCAGTATGAAGTGAAACGCTTGAGGAAGGTGAAAGTGACTCGTGTATGTCTTTGTAAGTCATGAAGGGAAATTGATTTCCATTTTTGCAACTGGGAATGTAAAAAGTGACATGATACGATTGGTTGGATGTGTGGGGAGTGTATACGGTCCTGTATTCAACGAATATTTCTCGACCATCTTTGATGTACCAGACAGTGTCCTAGACTCAAGGGATATATCAGAGAAGAAAATGTACAATGAGACCTGTCCTCTTTGGATTTCCTTCATAATGGGGGGAAGAGGCAGTAAAAAATTTGCAGATAAAGAATTACACAGTCTGTCAAGGGATAACAAGTGCAAGGGAGAAAGGAAAGAGCATGGCAAGGAGGAGAGAATAAGGAATGCTATGGGGGAGGAAGGATGAGTTCACATTTTAAATAGGAAGTCAGGGCAGGAAAGATTAAACTATATTTGAACAAAGACTTGAGAGTAAAGGGAAGAATTTGAGACTGTCTCAATTTACCCCATTCTTTTTAAAGCTGAGAATAATGTCAACTTTAGCGTTAGTGTTTTTCTTGTTTTCACCTTTTATTACCATGCTTATCTCATGCTCATGGTTTGAAACATGCTTTTTAACTTCTCTACACAATATTCCTACTTTATTTTAACACTGAAAAAATTCTGCATTGAGATGGATTTTAGGGGAGCACCTGGGTGGCTCAGCCAGTTGGGCATCTGACTTAGGCTCAGATCATGATCTCACGGTTCATGAGTTTGAGACTTGTGCTGGGCTCTGTGCTGACAGCTTGGAGCCTGGAACCTACTTCAGATTCTGTGTCTCCCTCTCTCTGCCTCTCCCCTACTTGTGCTCTTTCTCTCTCCGTCTCTCAAAAATGAATAAACATTAAAAAAAAAAAAAAGAAATGAATTTTAGGTGATGCTTCAGACAATTTTTTTTGGCATTTGTTTAGTTTTCCCATCATCTCTCAATAATATTCTTCAACTCACAGTTACTCAAATGGACATAATTATCAAAATAGCTGGAAATAAAGTCATGACAGTTAATTTTATGTGTCAGATTGCCTAGATCATGGCACCCTGATATTTGGTCAAACACTATTTTAGCTATTTCTCTGAAGGTATTTAAAAAATTAGGATAGTGGCTAAAACAGGCTGAAGAGGATACTGCCACAGAGAGAAGTTGTGGGTTCAGAGATTTCCTGAGAGGAGTCATATAGGTCAGAGGAAAGGTGAGAGACTACTCACACAGAAACAGGATCAGAAGAAAATAAAATAAATACAAATGTGTACACCTGAAACTAATATCACACCGTATGTTAACTATATGGAATGAAAATTAACAACTTCATTTAAAAAATGGCTACGAGCCAAAAAATTGTGCTTTCCTGGTAGATTAAACAACCACAAACAAAACTGGATGGGGTATGATAATGAGACAAATTTTTCACATGTTACATTGGTAGGTCCAACTGAGTAAAAAGCCATTATGGCCAGTTTTAGTTAATCAGTATTTAAAAGTAAAACAGTGTTGCTAAAATTTTGTTTTTATCTTAGAAAAGCTGTGTTACAATTAAACCAATGGTGTACTCTCTCAAACAAAGACGCTTTATAAGCCTGGAATTATGACTCACCCCTAACCATCCCTTGCTAGAAATCTTTTTTTTTTTTTTTAATTTTTTTTAATGTTTATTTATTTTTGAGACAGAGAGAGACAGAGCAAGAACAGGGGAGGGTCAGAGAGAGGGAGACACAGAATCTGAAACAGGCTCCAGGCTCTGAGCTGTCAGCACAGAGCCCGCCGCGGGGCTCGAACCCACGGACCGCGAGATCATGACCTGAGCTGAAGTCGGCCGATTAACCGACTGAGCCACCCAGGCGCCCCCCCCTTGCTAGAAATCTTAAGCAAAGAGCAGTCTGGAAAAACAAAGACACAACGGATATGCATGTTTGAACCTCAGAAATGCTGAGGGAAGCTGAGCAGTAGGACAAGCATTATCAAGTTCTCAGGACAATTTGTCATATCTAGGTATGTTTCTGATCTAGAAGACTTTTTGAGAAACTCTTAGAGGCAGTAGAGCATTAGCAACTTGGCATCAACTTAACAGAGTCTGACCTGTAGGGACACTGTGCCTGTTAACTAAAGTGCCCTAAAATCCTAGATTAAAACAAAATAGCTTTGGTTTTTAATAATGGTGTCATATCTGAAAAACTATAAAATATCCTAGGAATCCTTGTACTCCAGTTTGTAAATATCTCCTAGACACTGCTTCTCAGACCCAGATGAAACATAAATATCCTTTCTCAGATCCAGATGAAACTAAAGGACCTAAATTTTAAAGCTAAATGTATGGGCATGGTTTCATGAACCTAAGACTTTCTGGAGAAAAAGTACATCTATCTGCATGCCTGCACGAGTTCTATATTCACATCTTAACTAATTCTTAGTGTCTTACAAAATGTGTATGTCTTAAGTATTGTTTTACTTTTCATGTATTTCTAATGACTATGATGAATTTACAAACATATTGATAATTTATATGCATTCAGGTTGTAATTGCTAAAATACTTATCAGGATAATCTAGAACTGGATAGATTCATATCTTGTTGGTAATTTTAGCAGACTTTTCCAACTCTCCCTGACCCTCAGCATAAGACTATCTTTCTCTCAATCATTATTCTTTCCTTTTTCTCTTTTCTCCTCTTTCATGTTTCTTGTTGCTACTCTTTGTTTTGCCTAGAATTATTTTATTATTGTATGTCACTTCCAATTGAGACTAACTCCTTGAAGACTCTGCTTTTTATGCTTCATGTCAGCCACAATGACCTAACATCGCTTTACATCCATATCTGTACAACCTAAGTAGAATTGGAATTGACCATCAGATTTTGTGTATTCAGTTCGTGGGAGCCTGTCACAAATCCCTACAAGTAATGTGGCTTGTATTTCAAGAATTCTGCCAGTCACTAAGCCACAAATGAATCTTCCAGACCCTGCTATTTCTAAAACTGTTTATGAAGAGGCATTGACTATGTCTTGATAATTATACATGATTATAAGCTCTTATTTTGAGATAGAAGTATGTGTAATGCTCTATGAATCATTACTATTCATAATAATAAGAATAGCACTACCATCCAATGATACAATAGCAATAATAACTTCTGGTTTATTCTTTGCAACTTAAAGTGACTCATTCAATCCTCAGGATAGGTAATAAATACTTTTAAAAATGTGCTAATTTAGTCTATGAATAAAGTCTGGTATATAAATGTTCAATAATCAAGTAACAATGCTGTGTTCACAAGTTAATGACTAATGAGCTACTATGAAAAAACTGACTTCAAACCTAAATTTTTAAATTAGGTGTAGAGTTTTTTTTTTTTTTTTTTTTTTTTACTTTCTCTCATGTAAGAAAGGGCAAAACTAAAAATTCGTTTCTATACTGAAGTGCAATCCATTAAAAATTGAATTTTCACACTTTGAAATTGCGGACTTAACTGCTGCTGAAAATGGCATTAATATGATAATGATATGCTAAATGAGAATCTTTCTTTCCTTGTTTCCTCTAACTTACGTGTATATGTATATGATACTCTTTACTTTTCTCTGCATCTTGTCTAGGCAGTAGTCCTAAAACCTTTTAAAGATTCAGTGATCCCGTGATTACTATATTGTTCTAAACACATTGGCAACCTGAGTCAAGACCTCATCTCCCATACATTCTCTGAGTCTTTGGCACAGTGAAAGACGAACAAGACATTGTCAAGAAGCTTACTGTGAGGAGGGAGAGAGAGCGATGTAAAACCACTTGGAAACACAGTATACTTGAATTATTTCCCTCAAAGAGGACCTCATGTATAACTTCCTGGAACACTCTGTAACAGCTCTTCCCTTTCTTCTCGAGATCTTTACACCCGAAACTACTCAGGGGCACTCAGTTTCCAGACACGGACTCCTTGTTCTCTGTCTTTGCTCCCCCACGCTTTCCATTCTTTGTTCTTTAAATTGACCCAGCTGCTCTCTTAGAAATGAGTAGACCTCCTTAAGGAAATAAAAGTGTAGAGAAAATTACTGGACAAATACAGACTTGTCTTTGGCAGATGGGATGAAGAAAAAGGCGGGCAATTTTTACATGAATGATATTGCCCTGTCACTCATGAATAACTCCAATATAATGGCCACCAAGAGTGAGAGCTCTGAGGCCTGGAATGCCTGGATTCAAACAGCCGTTTGCCCAATTACTATTTGAATGCCAACACACAAATGTCTTAATATGATTTCTTTACAAATAGATATATCTATTTGAATATGTATATATAAACACATAGGTTATATGTTATAAATGAATTTAGTATTTGAATAAAATGGGTGAATAAAACATAAATGCAATAAATATAGTGAATATAGTGATATATGCATATATGTGTATATCAATATGTGTCATATAATAACTAGTATAATGAACCTTATAAGAATATCTAACTCATAGGCTTATTGTACAAGTAGATAAGTAATTATACATTCAATCCCTAGTACATTGTTGATCACATGATAACTGCTCAATAAAAATTTGCTATCATTTTTATTATTATTATTATCCTGGATTAGTTCCTGAATTTATTTTCTAACTGGTTAACAAATAAACCGTTAAAAATCATTCTTTTGCCTGGATAGTCATTTCTTAATGAATTTGATGGCTACCTAATATAATACTTACACTGACAACTTTATTCAAACTAGGCAGCTTTTCAATTAGCTTCTGTTGGCCAAATATGTATGGCTACATTTGATAGGGAAAGTCTGCTATTTCCATGATGAGATGTATAAAATATTACATCTGTATCTGTAAATTACAAAACCAAAAAATGAATATATTAATTGTTTTTAACCCCAACTACAAAGTAGAGTTAAAAGGGAATTAAAAAAAAAAAAATACATTCAACCGGGCCCTATCACCAGATAGTTTGCCTCAGTAAGTCAAACCTGGGCACTTGTATTTTTTTCCCTCCATAGATATTGCCAATATACAACCCTGGTTTAAGAAATCCCTGGGTATACATGATGATATCATAGAATCTAAGTTCTGAAAGTGATTTTGTGAGCTATGGAATCCAGATAACTCTGTAACACAGACTCATTCAGCATATGCTCAAGCATCTCTGATAGAGCCTACTCTCTAAATAACTATGGCAGTTAGGAAAAAAAAATATATTGCTTTTTCACAAGTTGGTCTTGCAAATATTTAACACAATTAACAGTTCTATTCTGCCTACCAGACTTTTTTTCACAAGGCTAAGCATCCCAAACTCCTAGTTTCTCTTACCCAGGTAGTCCTTTTCCTTTTTCAGTTTGGCCCTCAGGACTGAACACTGAGTAAGGTACGACTGTCATTCTATGTATCCTTTGTCTACTAAATTAGTCCAAAGATATATTACTTTTAAGGTGCCTACAGCCTATATTATAATCCATACATTCTGCTGCTAAGTAACATAGCTACTATATTAGTTATCTATCACTGCATATTGAATTACCCTCAAAACTAAGCAGGAAAAACCAACAGCATACACTATAAATGACATTACAAAATGACAAAATATTTATTATATCGTACAGTTTCTGAAGGTCAGGCATCCAGTAGTGGCTAATCTGAATGATTTTATGTCAGGGCCTCTCAGGAGGCTGTGGTATGCTTTGGGCTGAAGCAACGATTTCCCCCTATTGGCCAGTGGCTTTAATTCCCTGCTATGTGGGCCTTTCCACAGGGCTGCCAGCACGTGATTCAAGATAGAACCAACACCCAAGTCAAAAGCTACAATCCTTTTAAAATTCTCTATTGTATTCATTTGAGGCAAGCCATCAAGTCCAGCCAACACTCAAGAGGAGGAGGATTAAGCCCTACTTTGATGAAAGAATTTGTGCTGATAATTTTAAACCCACCACAGCAATGATCCTGAATTGATACAATTGCTTTTTTGTACACAGCTAAAGTACTTCATTACTCTTTTACATGTATTTTTACAAGGTTATTGAGACCTTTTTTGACTTACATCCGAATGTATTCCCTTTCGTTCACAAAATCATGTTACTTGCATATTTGATAATCGCACATTGTATATATTCATCCAAGCTATAAATGAAGTTCTTGAGACAAATCTAAGCATGACACTATGACATGGTAATAAACCAGCCTTCCCAGATGACAGTAATTCATAGTGCAAGATGCACTATCATTTACAAGCTTATCTCACATAATCACATTATCTTCACCTTCAAAAGAATATCATGTAGCACTCTGTTAAAGCATTGCTCAGATCTACAAAGAATATGTTCACCAGATTTTCCCTCAGCTCTGGTTCAGCAAGATCATAAAAGGAGGGGGGTGGACTCTTTTTCCTTAATAAATGAATCATTGTGTTTTGTCATAAACACATTTATGGCAATTGATTCTGAAATGCACCTTCATATCTGATCAGTTGCAACTTTCTGGCATCTCTCCCATTTTCCATGACTCCTCAGACACCCTCAAGCTAGTTATGGATTATTTTGCAATTCTCTTTAAAAACTGAAAGAACATCTGAAGGAGAATTGGTCTATTCAAAGACAATGAGTCTAATTTTTTTTTTTAATTTTTTTTAACGTTTATTTATTTTTGAGACAGAGAGAGACAGAGCATGAACAGGGGAGGAGCAGAGAGAGAGGGAGACACAGAATCTGAAACAGGCTCCAGGCTCTGAGCTGTCAGCACAGAGCTGGACGCGGGGCTCGAACTCACGGACCCTGAGATCATGACCTGAGCCGAAGTCGAACGCTTAACCGACCAAGCCACCCATGCGCCCCGAGTCTAATATTTAAAGTATTATGTGTTTGCATGTTTTTGGCAGTTTTTGCATAGTCTCTCTTAAATTTACTCTTCCACTTGTAAGAATATTTCTTGTCTCCTAATCATTATCAAGTGATGAGTTATCACGTGGAAGCCAAACTAGCACAGACTTGAAAAAAGTAAAAATATGGCTGTGTATTATCAGAACATCAAATCAAATAGAATGTCTTATCAGACTTATAATAAGGAAACTTCTTTGCTGAGAAAAACCTATAAAAAGACTTCCAGCTTCCAGAAGTAAAGGCTTTCTAGGAGTCTTAGGGGTAAGACAGTCAACACAAAATCCAGTCTGATTTGAAAAATCTGTTAGATTCCACTTCTCCTAAGACTCAAGCTCTAATTCATCAAAGTAAAACCTGAAGTCTAGCTTCCAAGAAAAAGCTTTCTACAAAGATTTTATAAATATATTTTTATTGCAATAAATTCACATCTTCTCACTATCTACGCATATGTATAACAAATGACATCATTCTATAGGTTGTTTAAAGGCCCTTTTGATGTTTTTCCTCTGAGGGTTCATCTCATAATATTGTTTTTATTTTTATAGATCTTGTGTATACTAATATGCGTAGCACCCGACAATCCAAATTTGTTATCTCTCCCTGGGACTAGGTATTCTTACTAGCTTGGTGCCAGAGTAAAGCTCTAAATCATCCACAGTAATATTAAGCAATCATGTACAAAAGAACACCGACCAAACAAAAAAACCAAGATCACGTGAATCCAATAAAACAAAATGAGACTTATGCTCTCATCCCTAAAAGTACTGCAATGCATTCTAAGATAGAAAAGAGAATTCGTATTGTACTCTTGAGGCAGATTTGAGACACCCAGTACAGATACTCAATTTTTCTGACACACTTTAAGAACTGTAATCTTTAGCTTCATTAGTTAAAAATTAGATGATATACAGTAGCAAAAATTGAAAAAGATTTCTTCTTTGATCTAGAGAGTTCATATTACATACATGTCTTTCCTACATACTTTTTTTCAATCTGATTGTCTACAATTCTAACAAATTTGTGTAGAGTTAGTGCTGTTCTTGGACCAGGCACCATGGTTTTGGAAAAATCCCAGACAAGAAACCTGACTGAATAGAAAAATACTATTAAAATTGCCCAGGAAATAGTTTTCACAGAAGAACCTTAATGGATATCATAAAAGGCTAATGATAATGCAACACTGACTATTCCGATAGAGATGCACTATTTCCTGGGAAGAAAATATATTTGCTAAAATATCCCTTGGAAATTACACTCACAATATCAACCACCTAAAAACAAAAATGAAGAACAAAAACAAAAAAACAGGAAAAGGGGCATTTAACCTGCAAGAAAAACTTTTCTGAGAAAGAGTTGTGAGTTGTCTTTTTTATAATGTATATGAAGCCAAGAATCAAGGAAATAATTAATTTGTTGTTTTTATGTCTGAGAATTCAAATTTGAATACAGTGTTATAGAGAAAGGAAAAGTTTATTCATACAAGAAATTTTCAGTACTGTATGAATTATGCCTTTCAAGTGCTCACATATAACATCCTATGGTTGTTTATGAATTATTTTCTTTTTCATTTTCTCTTTCTCATCGCAGGTTCTCAAGCACAGAGAAGGTAGTGTTCAGCATTTTGTGCTTATGACTGTGGTTGGCAAATAATAGGTGTCAGTGAACATATTTATCAAGCAAATGAGTGATGAAAATCATCTTACCTACACAAAACAACCAATGTATAAAGAGTACTTATTTAGTGCAGTGGGATAAATTATTGGATATTTTTTATTTCCAACAAATGTATTTTCAATTTATTTTCAGTAGCTGGCTTAAAGGTGCTTTTCATGAAGACACCAAAAGTGCAGAAAATGTGACATGCAGGGGGTGCCTGGGTGGCTCAGTCAGTTAAGGGTCTGACTTTGGCTCAGGTCATGATCTCACAGTTCGTGAGTTCGAGCCCTGAATCAGGCACTGTGATGACCCCTCAGAGCCTGGAGCCTGCTTTGGAATCTGTATCTCCCTCCCTCTCTCTCTCTCTCTCTCAAAAATGAATAAGTGTTAAAAAATTTTTTTTAAATGTGACATGCAGGTAAAAGTGAAATTGATATTTTGAGAAAATATAGACAAAAGAGATTACAAATGGAAAAAAACAGAACGATTTTTCACAAAGAAGCTAATGAATCACCTGAATTTTATGCGGACATTTAGTAAAATCATGTTATTAGTAGTCATGTTAATTTGAGATGCTGTTACTTATCAGTTCTGAGGATTCTACATATCCAGGTCACATCCAAAAGACCGACTGTCCCAAGGGTAACTACTATCAAGGCAGAGAGGAGAGAAATATTTGGGAGAGAGCTTGGAGGTTAGACAAAACATCAACATAGAACCTTTGTCTTTGTGACCTGGCAAAGATTTTTTTTTTTTTTTTTTTTTTTGCTAGATAGGCAGGTCTAAGGTCTAGTACCATATTTTCCTCCCAAATAATATGGAGATGACATCTCTTTCATAAATATAGAAAAGACCTTGATTCCTTCTTGTTTGATAGCCTTATAGAAAGACAGAAAGAGAATTTCACGATATATTCTAAGGCAATGGTTCTCAACTAAGGTTGATTTTGCCCCCTAAAGGGGGATTTGGCAATGTTAGGAGACATTTTTTATTATCATAACTGGGGTGATCAAGGTAGAAGCCAAAAATGCTGATAAATATTTTACAATGCACAGGACAGGCCCTTCTCCTAAAAGCAAAGTATCTGGCCCAATATGCCCATAGTGCTAATGTCGAGAAAATATGTTGAAAGGTAAATGTCTAAATATAGCTGATTATGTAAATTACATAGCACCTAACAGCTATTATTATTAATATAAACCTACAAATAATAATTTAAATAATATTAATAATTTATAATAATTATTATTATATATACAATTGTATAATTATTATAATAATAAACAAATATGTATTTATATAATTATTTAATTACTATATGAAAATATATAATTATTACAAATAAATATAAATAAATAATAAATATAAATAAATATACAATTATTATACATAATAATAAATATATAATAAATAAATATATAATTTATGTAATAAATTATAAATATATATAATTATTTGTAAATAAATAAATATATAGTTATATTTAATTGTTATAAATTATATAATTTATATATAAATAATAAATTATTTATAAATAAATATATATTACTATACATGATTATGTATAATATATACATGTATGTATTATACATAATTATCTATAATAATTATATATTTATAATAATAAATTAAATAATATCTGCATATAGAACATAGCTGCTTCCCTAATCTAAGTGGTTTGAATCAAACTAGTTAAATCAATTGCTCTATGGAGACATGGCTTTAAAGGTGGTGTCACTATACCTAGAGCTGCATACATGTTAAATTGTCATCCTGCCAGTGTCTTCTTTTGAAAATAAAACAAAAATCTGTTTTTGGTTCTCTGCCAGCAATATAATCTTGATTAAACTAGCAGCTTTTTTTTTCTCTTCAAAATAAGACTGAATGTTTCTAAGCAGTCAAGAATGAATCACCTTAGGGATTAGTCATGAAAAAAATACATATTATAAGCTCTTTAAAGTTAAAGAGTAGTGTTAAATATATAGCAACGTGCAGTTCCACCCACCTTGTTGTTAGTAAAGATAGAAAGACGTTTAAAAAGCATGAGGTAATAAACACCACCTGCTTTTAAAGTACAGGGATCCTGACATTTGCATTTCTGTTTGTATTTAAAGTCTGATATTCACATCGAATTATCTTGGTATCTGAAAACAGATTCACTTTTAATGTAATGTAGCAGCAGCAAAAATGTGAATAAATTGGATATTACCTATATATTTTCATACACCTCACAATGACAGAATTATGGCTGATTTTTAAACATTAAATTTTCAATAGCTAATAAATATTTTAATGTAATAAATTAGCAAGCACCAACTTTTAAAAAGCTTACTGTAGACAGGAAACTCAGATCATTATGAATGATGATTTATAAAATAAAAATTAATTATAATATGTACTTTTAATTTGCTTTCTTCACTTGAAAAATGCCATGAATATTTGCCCCTCTTACCCTCTCTCTACCTCTCACACCCACCACATACACATAAGGATGCAGTGCTGCATGGTTTCATTCCACTAATGGATATAATAATTTATTGAACTGGTCCCTATTATTGGACATTTTTGTTGTTTCCAATATTTTTGCCCAGATATAAAGCTTCAAACCAACACCTGTCTCTCTGTGTATCTATCTACCTATCTATAAAATCTTTATGCTTTTTTTTTTCTTTTATATGTTTTCTTGAAAATTTCTTTAGGATAAATTCCTAAAAGTACACAGCTGAATCAAAGGAAAATGTTTTTAAAGATTTCTGGAAGACAGTGCCAAATTGCCCTCCTGAAATGTTAACTTCCTGAATGTTTTTATTTTTTATTATTATTTTTTTAATACATGAATTTTATTGTCAAATTGGTATCCATACAACACCCAGTGCTCATCCCAAAAGGTGCCCTCCTCAATACCCATCACCCACCCTCCCCTCCCTCCCACCCCACATCAACCCTCAGTTTGTTCTCAGTTTTTAACAGTCTCTTATGCTTTGGCTCTCTCCCACTCTAACCTCCTTTTTTTTTTTTTTTTCCTTCCCCTCCCCCATGGGTTTCTGTTAAGTCTCTCAGGATCCACATAAGAGTGAAACCATATAGTATCTGTCTTTCTCTGTATGGCTTATTTCACTTAGCATCACACTCTCCAGTTCCATCCACGTGGCTACAAAAGGCCATATTTCATTCTTTCTCATTGCCACATAGTATTCCATTGTGTATATAAACCACAATTTCTTTATCCATTCATCAGTTGATGGACATTTTGGCTCTTTCCATAATTTGGCTATTGTTGAGAGTGCTGCTATAAACATTGGGGTACAAGTGCCCCTATGCATCAGTACTCCTGTATCCCTTGGGTAAATTCCTAGCAGTGCTATTGCTGGGTCATAGGGTAGGTCTATTTTTAATTTTCTGAGGAACCTCCACCCTGCTTTCCAGAGCGGCTGCACCAATTTGCATTCCCACCAACAGTGCAAGAGGGTTCCCGTTTCTCCACATCCTCTCCAGCATCTATAGTCTCCTGATTTGTTCATTTTGGCCACTCTGACTGGCGTGAGGTGATATCTGAGTGTGGTTTTGATTTGTATTTCCCTGGTAAGGAGCGACGTTGAACATCTTTTCATGTGCCTGTTGGCCATCTGGATGTCTTCTTTAGAGAAGTGTCTATTCATGTTTTCTGCCCATTTCTTCACTGGGTTATTTGTTTTTCGGGTGTGGAGTTTGGTGAGCTCTTTATAGATTTTGGATACTAGCCCTTTGTCCGATATGTCATTTGCAAATATCTTTTCCCATTCCGTTGGTTGCCTTTTCGTTTTGTTGGTTGTTTCCTTTGCTGTGCAGAAGCTTTTTATCTTCATAAGGTCCCAGTAATTCACTTTTGCTTTTAATTCCCTTGCCTTTGGGGATGTGTCGAGTAAGAGATTGCTACAGCTGAGGTCAGAGAGGTCTTTTCCTGCTTTCTCCTCTAGGGTTTTGATGGTTTCCTGTCTCACATTCAGGTCCTTTATCCATTTTGAGTTTATTTTTGTGAATGGTGTGAGAAAGTGGTCTAGTTTCAACCTTCTGCATGTTGCTGTCCAGTTCTCCCAGCACCATTTGTTAAAGAGACTGTCTTTTTTCCATTGGATGTTCTTTCCTGCTTTGTCAAAGATGAGTTGGCCATACGTTTGTGGGTCTAGTTCTGGGGTTTCTATTCTATTCCATTGGTCTATGTGTCTGTTTTTGTGCCAATACCATGCTGTCTTGATGATGACAGCTTTGTAGTAGAGGCTAAAGTCTGGGATTGTGATGCCTCCTGCTTTGGTCTTCTTCTTCAAAATTACTTTGGCTATTCGGGGCCTTTTTTGGTTCCATATGAATTTTAGGATTGCTTGTTCTAGTTTCGAGAAGAATGCTGTGCAATTTTGATTGGGATTGCATTGAATGTGTAGATAGCTTTGGGTAGTATTGACATTTTGACAATATTTATTCTTCCAATCCATGAGCAAGGAATGTCTTTCCATTTCTTTATATCTTCTTCAATTACCTGCATAAGCTTTCTATAGTTTTCAGCATACAGATCTTTTACATCTTTGGTTAGATTTATTCCTAGGTATTTTATGCTTCTTGGTGCAATTGTGAATGGGATCAGTTTCTTTATTTGTCTTTCTGTTGCTTCATTGTTAGTGTATAAGAATGCAACTGATTTCTGTACATTGATTTTGTATCCTGCAACTATGCTGAATTCATGTATCAGTTCTAGCAGACTTTTGGTGGAGTCTATCGGATTTTCCATGTATAATATCATGTCATCTGCAAAAAGCGAAAGCTTAACTTCATCTTTGCCAATTTTGATGCCTTTGATTTCCTTTTGTTGTCTGATTGCTGATGCTAGAACTTCCAGCACTATGTTAAACAACAGCGGTGAGAGTGGACATCCCTGTCGTGTTCCTGATCTCAGGGAAAAAGCTCTCAGTTTTTCCCCGTTGAGGATAATGTTAGCTGTGGGCTTTTCATAAATGACTTTTATGATATTTAAGTATGTTCCTTCTATCCCAACTTTCTCAAGGGTTTTTATTAAGAAAGGGTGCTGGATTTTGTCAAAGGCCTTTTCTGCATCGATTGACAGGATCATATGGTTCTTCTCTTTTTTTTTTATTAATGTGATGTATCACGTTGATTGATTTGCGAATGTTGAACCAGCCCTGCATCCCAGGAATGAATCCCACTTGATCATGGTGAATAATTCTTTTTATATGCCGTTGAATTCGATTTGCTAGTATCTTATTGAGAATTTTTGCATCCATATTCATCAGGGATATTGGCCTGTAGTTCTCTTTTTTTACTGGGTCTCTGTCTGGCTTAGGAATCAAAGTAATACTGGCTTCATAGAATGAGTCTGGAAGTTTTCCTTCCCTTTCTATTTCTTGGAATAGCTTGAGAAGGATAGGTATTATCTCTGCTTTAAATGTCTGGTAGAACTCCCCTGGGAAGCCATCTGGTCCTGGACTCTTATTTGTTGGGAGATTTTTGATAACCGATTCAATTTCTTCGCTGGTTATGGGTCTGTTCAAGCTTTCTCTTTCCTCCTGATTGAGTTTTGGAAGAGTGTGGGTGTTTAGGAATTTGTCCATTTCTTCCAGGTTGTCCAATTTGTTGGCATATAATTTTTCATAGTATTCCCTGATAATTATTTGTATCTCTGAAGGATTGGTTGTAATAATTCCATTTTCATTCATGATTTTATCTATTTGGGTCATCTCCCTTTTCTTTTTGAGAAGCCTGGCTAGAGGTTTGTCAATTTTGTTTATTTTTTCAAAAAACCAACTCTTGGTTTCGTTGATCTGCTCTACCGTTTTTTTAGATTCTATATTGTTTATTTCTGCTCTGATCTTTATGATTTCTCTTCTTCTGCTGGGTTTAGGCTGCCTTTGCTGTTCTGCTTCTATTTCCTTTAGGTGTGCTGTTAGATTTTGTATTTGGGATTTTTCTTGTTTCTTGAGATAGGCCTGGATTGCAATGTATTTTCCTCTCAGGACTACCTTCACTGCGTCCCAAAGCGTTTGGATTGTTGTATTTTCATTTTCATTTGTTTCCATATATTTTTTAATTTCTTCTCTAATTTCCTGGTTGACCCACTCATTCGTTAGTAGGGTGTTCTTTAACCTCCATGCTTTTGGAAGTTTTCCAGACTTTTTCCTGTGGTTGATTTCAAGCTTCATAGCATTGTGGTCTGAAAGTATGCATGGTATAATTTCAATTCTTGTAAACTTATGAAGGGCTGTTTTGTGACCCAGTATGTGATCTATCTTGGAGAATGTTCCATGTGCACTCGAGAAGAAAGTATATTCTGTTGCTTTGGGATGCAGAGTTCTAAATATATCTGTCAAGTCCATCTGATCCAATGTAGCATTCAGGGCCCTTGTTTCTTTATTCACCGTGTGTCTAGATGATCTATCCATTTCTGTAAGTGGGGTGTTAAAGTCCCCTGCAATTACCACATTCTTATCAATAAGGTTGCTTATGTTTGTAATTGTTTTATATATTTGGGGGCTCCGGTATTCAGCGCATAGATATTTATAATTGTTAGCTCTTCCTGATGGATAGACCCTGTAATTATTATATAATGCCCTTCTTCATCTCTTGTTACAGCCTTTAATTGAAAGTCTAGTTTGTTTGATATAAGTATGGCTACTCCAGCTTCCTTTTGGCTTCCAGTAGCATGATAAATAGTTCTCCATCCCCTCACTCTCAATCTAAAGGTGTCCTCAGATCTAAAATGAGTCTCTTGTAGACAGCAAATAGATGGGTCTTGTTTTTTTATCCATTCTGATACCCTATGTCTTTTGGTTGGCGCATTTAATCCATTTACACTCAGTGTTATTATAGAAAGATACGTGTTTAGAGCCATTGTGATGTCTGTATGTTTTATGCTTGTGGTGATGTCTCTGGTACTTTGTCTCACAGGATCCCCCTTAGGATCTCTTGTAGGGCTGGTTTGGTGGTGACAAATTCCTTCAGTTTTTATTTGTTTGGGAAGACCTTTATCTCTCCTTCTATTCTAAATGACAGACTTGCTGGATAAAGGATTCTCAGCTGCATATTTTTTCTGTTCAGCACACTGAAGATATCGTGCCAAGCCTTTCTGGCCTGCCAAGTTTCAAAGGAGAGATCAGTCACGAGTCTTATAGGTCTCCCTTTATATGTGAGGGCACGTTTATCCCTTGCTGCTTTCAGAATTTTCTCTTTATCCTTGTATTTTGCCAGTTTCACTATGATATGTCGTGCAGAAGATCGATTCAAGTTACGTCTGAAGGGAGTTCTCTGTGCCTCTTGGATTTCAATGCCTTTTTCCTTCCCCAGTTCAGGGAAGTTCTCAGCTATAATTTCTTCAAGTACCCCTTCAGCACCTTTCCCTCTCTCTTCCTCCTCTGGGATACCAATTATGCGTATATTATTTCTTTTTAGTGTATCACTTAGTTCTCTAATTTTCCCCTCATACTCCTGGATTTTTTTATCTCTCTTTCTCTCAGCTTCCTCTTTCTCCATAACTTTATCTTCTAGTTCACCTATTCTCTCCTCTGCCTCTTCAATCCGAGCTGTCGTCGTTTCCATTTTGTTTTGCATTTCGTTTAAAGCGTTTTTCAGCTCCTCGTGACTGTTCCTTAGTCCCTTGATCTCTGTGGCAAGAGATTCTCTGCTGTCCTGTATACTGTTTTCAAGCCCAGCGATTAATTTTATGACTATTATTCTAAATTCACTTTCTGTTATATTATTTAAATCCTTTTTGATCAGTTCATTAGCTGTTGTTATTTCCTGGAGATCCTTCTGAGGGGAATTCTTCCATTTGGTCATTTTGGATAGTCCCTGGGGTGGTGAGGACCCGCAGGGCACTTCCCCCGTGCTGTGGTGTATAACTGGAGTTGGTGGGCGGGGCCGCAGTCCGACCTGATGTCTGCCCCCAGCCCACCGCTGGGGCTACAGTCAGACTGGTGTGTGCCTTCTCTTCCCCTCTCCTAGGGGCGGGATTCACTGTGGGGTGGTGTGGCCCGTCTGGTCTACTTGCACACTGCCAGCCTTGTGGTGCTGGGGATCTGGCATATTAGCTGGGCTGGGTAGGCAAGGTGCATGGGGGCGGGAGGGGCAGGCTTAGCTGGCTTCTCCTTAAGTGATCCACTTCAGGAGGGGCCCTGTGGCAGCGGGAGGGAGTCAGATCCGCTGCCGGAGGTTTGGCTCCGCAGAAGCACAGAGTTGGGTGTTTGCGCGGAGCGAGCAAGTTCCCTGGCAGGAACTGGTTCTCTTTGGGATTTTGGCTGGGGGATGGGCGGGGGAGATGGCGCTGGTGAGTGCCTTTGTTCCCCGCCAAGCTGAGCTCTGCCGTCCGGGGGCTCAGCAGCTCTCCCTCCCTTTGTCCTCCAGCCTTCCCGCTTTCTGAGCAGAGCTGTTAACTTATGACCTCCCAGACGCTAAGTCGCGCTTGCTGTCGGAACACAGTCCGTCCGGCCCCTCCGCTTTTGCCAGCCCGACTCGGGGGCTCTGCTTGGCCGGCGAGCCGCCCCTCCGCCCCGGCTCCCTCCCGCCAGTCCGTGGAGCGCGCACCGCCTCGCCGCCCTTCCTACCCTCTTCCGTGGGCCTCTCGTCTGCGCTTGGCTCCGGAGACTCCGTTCTGCTAATCCTCTGGCGGTTTTCTGGGTTCTTTAGGCAGGTGTAGGTGGAATCTAAGTGACCAGCAGGACGCGCGGTGAGCCCAGCGTCCTCCTACGCCGCCATCTTCCCTCCCTCCTGAATGTTTTTAAATTTCTATGTTTAATCTGTGAGAGAACCCACTTTTCCTTATCATCACCAAGATACATATGATTTTCATATTTCAGCTAACGGATCACATGATGTTATTATGATATATTTAGAATCTCTCGACTTGTGTGCCTGGGTGGCTCAGTCCATTAAGTGTCCCAACTCTTGATTTCGGCTCAGGTCACAATTTCCCAGTTCGGGGGTATCTGGCTCTGTGCTGACAGTGTGGAGCCTACTTGAGAATTTCTTTCTTTCTCTCTCTTCCCCTCCTGAGCAAACTCTCTCTCTCTCACTCTCTCCCTCCCCCTCAAAATAAATACCCTTTAAAAAATAGAAAAGAATCTTGGACTCTAAATACACTTAAAGTTTTTTACTCAAATGAAGAATAAAATTATGTGTGTATCTCCCACTATATGCTTAAATTCAATGAAAGAAAGAACTATGGCTTTCAAAGGACATGACCTTGACAACTCTATCATCCTTCAGGTTTCTCTGCTTTTTTTAAGTAATGCTTTCTTTTGTCTCATTCACCTGTTTTGTCTAAAGGTCTTAAGTGACACTGTTCACACATATCAATGGACAGATGCACTACATATAAAATAAAATATCTAAAGACATGGTTCTATTTTCCGATGAAGATGATTAATAAATAATAAAATTAAAAGGACACTATGTTCTGATATCAAAATTATGCCTTTCATTTGGAAGGAGGTGAAGTGCAACTGGCATTTATCTGAATAGAGAGCCAATGAAAAGTAAAAGAAGAATTTATAAAAAATATATATAAAGGCCAGAAGAAACAAGACTAAGTACACATTTCTACTGAGAAATTCAAATATACTCCACATTAAAAGAAGAGTGCACAGGGCCGCCTGGGTGGCTCAGTTAGCTGAGCATCTGACTTCAGCTCAGGTCATGATTTCACAGTTTGATTCATGAGTTCAAGTCCCGCATCTGGCTCACTGCTGCCAGTGCAGAGCCTGCTTAGGATCCTCTATCCCCCCCCTCTCTGCCCCCCCCCTCAAATAAATGAACATTAAAACAAAGAAGACTGCCTATATATATATATATATATATATATATATATTTTTTTTTTTTTTTTTTAACAAATGAAACTTTTCATTTCTTCATTGTTTCACATGTAGCAACCATAAAGAAGTCATGTTTATGGATGCTAAGATTTTTCAGCAGTCTGAATTCTTAATTTTCCTAAATCCCACTAATTTAATAATATCTGAATCCTCCACGGGGCTAATTTACTGAATAGACTACAGCATTTTTATTGTTGAGCAGTTGTTCCAACATTGTTTCAAATACACAACAATCTTCTAACACAGGTTGCCAAGCTTTTCTCATTTTATCCATCTCAGTAGATTTCTGCAATTTTAACAAATCTCTAAGAATATTAAGTACTCATTGTTTTCAGTAAGACTGTGGAGCTACATCTGTATCATTTTAACCAGACATAATCATAATCATCACATTTATACTCTGCTTTACAATTAATAACGTGATTTCCTATACTTTAATTCACCGAATCGCCAAAAAAGCCATGGGAGGCAAGTTTCTTGCTCTATTACATTTTTCCTTACACAGAGAAAGTAAGGCTAAAGAGGTGAAATTAGTTATCCAAATCCACAGTCATTAGGTTCAGCATCATACACGATTTCCTGCTTAAATAAATCTTATTCCATCCACTTCACTTCTGTGTATTTGTAAAAAAACAAAAACAAAAACAAAAAACCCCCAATATTAAACTGTCACCATTTCTAGTTTACATAACTAATCATATGTGTGAAATAAACTATTACAATTGTTTTTAGTGTTTTAACATGAGAATTAGCCCCATCATTTTTTCCTGCCATGATTTTTCCTTCTAACATTATCTATAAAGCTGGAATAATTGGGGATGGCATAAGCCATCTAATACGTTCAGCAGTCTTGTCATATTCATTTGACATGAAATTGATCTAGTGAGTTGATGATCACTCCATTCCCAGAGTCACTGTGAATAGAGAATCCATTGTTTCATGGTCGAATATGATTAATGGCATCAATGTGACTCATTGTTTCATCAATATGATGTAAACAATGAGTTGATTCAGTCAATTGAACAAACAAACAAAAAGTGGCAACTTATTTTTTTTTATCAACTAAACCAAGCAACATGTTGACTGCACTATTAACTTTTCAAACAATTGCTCAAAATCATGTTGGACATCCCTTAATTTGAGCTTTTCTTATTTGAAACACCCTTTGAACACATCTAATATAAAGACATTTTTAGTATGTGAATTGTAGTACAAAATATTTTATTTATATAAGACTCTAAAACTTATTTTTAATAATTTTGCATCTTACATATTTCATATTTCTAGTGGCATTTCTTAATCTCAACAACTTAATATCCTTGTGCACAAAACTAATATGTAATGTGTATAAGTGAAGGTGGGTGAGAGAGAATCATACATTACTTATATTTGAGGCAGAATATAGATCAGATGCCTATAACATACACTATAAAATATAATTATTTTAAAAGTAAGTATAGCTTATTAATCACAAAATATTTTTAGGAAAAAAATAGGAGTCACTGTTTTTGTTAGGGTGCTTCTGAGCACCTGTTAGGTGTTAGGTGTTTCTGAGACTGTGGGCAGTCTCTGAGGGCAAGGAACTTGAGAACATATACACACAAATATCTATCACTGAAGAGAAACAGATTGTATACTGAAACCGATCACAGCTTCTCACAAGTATTTCATCTGGAAACACACGTCTGGGTTCTATTTTTTCACCCCCTTCACTTACCTGAGGAATGCAAGATGGCTCAGGTGAATGAAATTGACAAAGAAGATCAAGTGCTATTGCAAACAAGGAACTCTAATCCGGGAAAGGGTCAAGGTGGTATCAAGGACAGGACTATTTTTATCATATAAAAAGCACTCCAATATACATTGAAGGTAACCAGCCATTTTACATGTATTGCCATCTATTTATCTGCATTATCAATACACCTGACTTACACTCATCTCTCTAATGCATTCATTTCCAACTTTATTGCTTTAAGTTACCAGTGTTATCCAGCAAGTCTGATGCTCTATGTGATAAACTTTCTTTTCTGCAGAAAGGTCAAATAATGGCTCACTGGACATTATCCACCAGCTTACCCCAGTGGCACTAGATTACCTTTTCTTTTGAACTGTTTACAGGAAAGAGTTGCACTAATGTGAACTATATCTTACATATTCTTTGTTTTGCTGTAGACTTCCCTGTTCCTGGAGGGACTGCTAAAAGAGATTTATTAAAAAGGCAACCAAAATGAGGGAGAAATGTGGGAAACGATGCAAATTTCCCACAAAGGTAAATACATGTTATCTCAAACACCTCATTTTGCTACTAGACTATGCCTCTGAAGTCATTTCCATTTTATTGAAAAGTAGCAACTTAACCCTTAGATTATTTTGACATTGTTTAAATATACCCAGCTCTGTCCAGAAAGTATCTATATTATTTTCAACATATTCTTTAGGTACTAAAAGAACTGGTTTTAACATTTAAACCAATTACTCAAAATACCTATATGTCTTATTCTTAGTGTCTCTCTCTGACAGAACGTGTTATTGGCAAACGCTACCTACTGTATAACTCACGTTGCTTCACAGTGAGTACAAAGAGATACTAAAAAGTGAATAATTCATCTTAAACGTTTTTGTATTGCCCTGTTTACTGGAAAACTTGTCTATAGTGAAGAATATCATGTAATCTGTTGAAATTGTACCCAATCAATGGTAATTCCATTACACAGCTGACAACCACGCATAGAATCAACAGTCTTGGTAACATCTATGATTGCATTTTTGTGAGTGCGTGCTAATATTTCTACAAATAGTTCAGAATCATCCAACATATTTGTCTCTCTAATTTAGAAAAAGCTAATTTTGTGCAGTGGCAAAATAGAAATCATTGAAGTTTCTTTGAGAAATGATTATATTGTGCTGGAAACCTAAAGCAACACTGCAGTTTTTTTTTTTTTTTCTTAAGTAAAATAAATTATAAGAAGTACAAAGACAATAAAGAATGTAAGGGGTACTTGCCAAAATAGAATTTTCAAGCAACAATACACATAGGATATTACAATGATAATGATCATTATGTATAAGCTTGTAGTTTTACACTAAAATGTGAGTTGCACAAAGCTGAAAAGTAGACAGGGACAGATTCACAGTAGCTCTGTCCCATACCTCCCAATGCAATATCTTCTGTCTGCTTCCTTCCCACTGTCACTCATCATCTGCATGCAGACCTGGAATTCTCTGGTGAGATTCTGAAACCCCACACATAACAAGCAAGGCTAACTTTACATGTAATTTCTGCTTCCTTTGTAGAACCATGCATCACTTTAGATCTGAAATTCTAATCCAAATTTTACTCTGATTCATATGACTAGAATCATGGTATTAGTGTGAAAGACAAAGAGGAAGAATGCTAAATTAAAAAAAAAATGCAGCAGGGGATTCAGAAAAGCCTTTTCATAAAATTATTATTCAGGGATAACTGATTTGTTCAAGATGTCTTAACAGAAAACTAAAATGAAATGCCCATGAAATGCTAAATTACGGGAATAAATAAAGGAAATGCTGGCTAAATAAAGGAAATTTCAGCAAGATGTACCTAATAAGATATATATTTTTATATATCTAAAATTAGAATGTGTGTGATGACCTCATGCAAATAGCATAATGTGAAAACAATATAAATATTTAGAATAACTCTTGATATAGTTTGTTGGTCTCAGAAATGTTTTCCTAGAAAAAGAAAATGTGAATTTTCCTCGGACTTTTTTTTCTTTTTTTTGATAGAGGCAGAGAGAGAGAGAGAGAGAGAGAGAGAGAGAGAGAGAGAGAGAAACCTAAGGAGGCTCCACACCCAGTGCAGAGCCTGATATGGGGCTCAGTCTCATGCCTAATGAGATCATGACCTGAACCAAAAGCAAGAATTCAATGCTTAACTGACTGAGACCCCCAGTTATCCCATTGGATGATTCTTTTAAATGTATGTCAAAGACTAGAGAATTAAATATTATATTTCAATGTACTGCTGTGATACATCTTGAAGAAAATATATCAATCATTTTAGTTTATTTGGAAATAGACGAGTTTAAGCTTCACAATGATTTCTAATATTATCAGTACATTGATCTTTTTCCTGCCATAACTTTTTAAAAAGAATGTACTTTTATTTAAAAAGCATAACTTTCTTGGCTTACTTTGGTCAATAAAGTAAGGTCTTTAGACAGGTGCTTCAATGCAACACCATGAGAAATCAGAAGAAAAAGTGGCATTTTTTATATTTTAAAGATCATTCTGTAAGAATTTGAGCAATGTGATGGATAGTTTCGCTTTTCAGCATATATAGTGAGATAAATAATTCTCCAATAATTCAAAAAAATTCATCCCTGAGAGGACTACCTGATTTTACTTCTTTTCAAATTTCCTCTAGTGATAAAATACACCAAAATATTAACAGTGAAAATGCATTATTATACATCAAAACCTATAGAACATACAACACAAGAGTGAGTGCTCATTGAAACTATGGAATCCAGTTAATAATAGTCAATCAGTATTAATAAATCATAAAAAATAAACTACACTAATGCAAAATATTAATAGTAGTGGAAACTGTAGGCAATGGGAGAGGAGGCATATGGGAACTCTCTGTCCTTACCAAACTTTTATTTAAACCTAAAACCTCTCCCAAACCAAAATCTGTTATTTAAAAACATACAGTATTACATTTTGAGAAAATAATATACCTTGAATATTATTTTCCCTATACGTTGCTATATAATATTTTACAAATCTGTGTTACCACTAATTTTTTACTTATTTTTGTATTTTCTTCACAAGAGCAAAAAACATTAATTTTGAGTTACTAAAACCTCTTAGTTTTAAATGGACTATAAAACTTTAACATAAAAAGTTATGGTCTGATTAAACCTTAAAAGTATTTTGAAAAATTAGGAAGATATTCTCAAAAAAGTTGAATATTTCTTTTTTAAAAGGGCATTTCTTCAAATACATGCCCAGATGCTAATATATAGTTTCCACATTGCTATGCATAGACACACACAGTGTCAAGAGAATTGGTGCTTATGTTTACAGAATGTTTGAAACTATTTGAGCAAACTAGTGAATGAAAGTGGGAAGTCAACGCAATCATCACAGACACTATCTGTGTACAGATGTGTGTTGGGTATTGCTTCAGGTCTTCTCATACGTGCTATGGCTCCTGGTTTCTTCCTTGGGGGTCTGATCCTGCAGCCCAGACTGACTTGCTTGGGTCTGATTACTTCCTGATATCTAAAGTGTTCTTAAACAGCACACATTTTGCCTTGGTAGGAATGCAGTAACTGCATTTCTGCTGCTACTGTTATTACTTTTTCCATTTCTCCTCCTAATTCTATTTGGTTTATCTATGAAATGCAGGGATTATTGAATTCAGCAACCCTATCATGCAGCTACACAGAAACTAGTTCTCTAGACTAGAGATATGCAAACTTGGTTGACCATCAAAGTTCAACAGTTTTGAAGAAATATAGATTCTTATATCCTATCCAAGAGAAAATGAATGATTTCTGGAGGTGGTACCCAAAACGTCTATTTTAATAAATATCTATATAAGATTGAAATTAGAAACCATTGCTTGAAAATGTAAGCAGTCTCAGTATGAGATGTGTGCTTGTGTGTGTAATGTGTGTGTGCGTGTGAGATTACTACCCTAAAGCTCTATCTAATTAAGCAAGTGTTCTATGTTCTATCATTATTTCTTCTCTCCTAATATACATATTTTCAGAGCAAATAATTGCTGTCTTAGTCAGCCGACCTAGGCTTCATTCATTTTGCTGTTGCAGAGTACAGTCATTATTAATTTTTGTTATTGCTACCTGGCCAAATACACATTACAGTGAGAGTACAAAGCATTCCTTTAGACCATGTCTTCAATCTCTATAGAGCCCAGAAGACAAGCAGAGAGGGTCAACTTGAATGGTCTTAGAGAGGTCTTTCGACTCCACTCATCCTCTCAAACTCCCTATTGGCTATTAACTTATTTTCAGATATTTTATGCATAAATATTGGTATTTTCTCAGGCAACTTATTCTTCCTCTCTTCTCCAACAAATCCCCTCTGCCCATAATTGTTTTCTCTAACTTAAATCATTAATGACTAATAGTAAAGTAAAAAAGAACAAAAAAGATGAAAAGCAATATTTTTACAAGTTCAAGGACAGAGACATGAAATAATGTATTATGGACTCCCTCTTTTGGCACCCAGAGCACCAATCTAACTCTTTCCCAATGAGCCCAGACACAATCTTATTTTGGGTCACAATCCTACAAAGATTGTCATAAAAGTTGAAATCATCTTGCCATTCATTATCAATCTCACAGAAAAATCAAAGCAGGTCCAATTGAGAAAAACATTAGAAAAAAATTTAGGAGATTATATTATCGTTGACTGACAACAGTATGTGCAAAGTATTGAGCTATTTGTTCACAAGCATTATCAAATCTTTCACATATGTGTGAGAGCCAGGTAAGTTCTCTAGCACAGAAAACACAAGAAGCTGGTTTTACCTGGACATTTAATGTACATCATGCCACATGAAATACATACTGATTTTTATGTTTCAAATAAGTTTTGGTGTTGATAAATTAACTTTTAGTTTTTTGTTTGACCAGCAAATGACACAATGTTTAAAATATTTTTTGCAGTGACTAACTTATCAAATTTTTATAGAGTCTAAATGGACTGAATAGTCATTGAGTTGAAACAACCCAACACATTTGCTTACGTAGTTTTTAAGAAAAGACATGAGCATTTCCATCAACATTTATGAAATCTATTCAAGAAATCTATCAGCCCACCTGATGAAGATCTTAATTTTTTTTTCTTAAAACGCTTCAGTACTTTCCAATTAACAATCATATAATAATGGTGGCTTCCACATTTAAGAAGAATATTCAATAATAAGCAGAAACTAAGCACCAAAGGGAAAAGAGAAAGAAAAAGAAAAAGCAAGTGCAGCAATCCAATACGTAATGGGCCACAAAACACATAGGTGCAATGCATAATGGCCATGGTGTCAGCAGCTCCAAACCCTCTATTCTGATGAATAGAAAAAGCCAATCACACACTGTTTCCCATTGCGATCCCAAGCATCGTACACGAAGCAATAGCTGTAAAATGGAGTCCCAACAGACTTATTCAAACATGCAAATTAACAGCATTGAAAAGCAATGTACAGTAATCAGGTCCCATTTAGTATTGTAACATCAGCTGGGACACAATAGCTGTCTGTGTATCTTGTAGACAGTTTGTATTGGTAATAGCCACCACATGAGTAATTAAGCACTTTAAACAAGTCAACCATTTAAGCTGTCCTACAAGTTAGGAGTGAAAAGCAAAGCTGGAACAAAGAGCAATAACAAGGAGCCATTAGCCTTGATAACACTGGTCCACCCAAAAGCATATGTTCCCCCAAATGAGAGCAGATTGTAGGTCTCACCTGCACTTCAGATGTTGCTTCATTAGCGTTCTACACATTTAAATAACTTAGATCCTAAATATATTTTTATGTAACTAAAAATACTAATCACGGTAATCTTTTTCTAATTCATTTTATATTTTCAAAATATTTTCATACATCTTTAATAACTACTTAAAACTAGTCATCTAGTTAATACTTCCAGGCTTGGCCCATTTTTCTAACTGCATAATTAACTGTAAGATTTGTAAATTCATGCACCCTGGCATTTTGTACTCACTTGTGATAGGGCCAACGTTTTGGACTTCTGTGCTTCCCAGCATAACCATACACGTAAGCTTCGCCGAATCAGGCTTAATCTGTTTGAATTTATGGAGGATGTTACTAGGATAGACCAGTGGAGATGATATTTTTATTCAATTTGCCAGATACTACAAAAGATCACATTTAAAGTGTCTGTAGTAGTCAGGTGCTTCTTTCCAAGGGAGGAGATTTTTCCAGATTCTCTAATTTATCCCTGATGTTAAATTACATACTCTTGATGGCAATGGAGCTAAACAAAGAACACTTGTTTCACACTATTTGAAGATTATTATTCTATTTATCCTCAGCCTTCACTCCTCAAGGCTAAATGATTTAAATCCCTTTAGTCTTTCTACATAAGTGTGCTTTAAAGTGGTTCATCATTTTTGTGTCTGTCCTCTGAACCCTTTCTAATTTATTCATATCTTGCAGTTGCATTGGTATTTTAGTATGGCCTTTGCCCCACAGCACTCCTGCCAGGTCACCATGGTCAGTGTTCTCTCTAATTTTTTCCAGCCATGTATACACTGGGTGACAAGGGAGCTGCTGGGAGGCTTGGGTCAGGTCAGGGAGTCAGTGGGGTTACTGACTCACCTGGATCTGATCACTGGGACAAGAACGTGGACCAATAGAACCTTCTGAGGCTTCAGACCTGGCATGAATGATGTATGAGACTTTCTTACAGTCACTTCTGAGTTACCCCCAAGGGAGTGAAACTTCACCAACTGCTATATAGATGTTCAATTTAAAGAATATAGTGACCCATAGGACTTCACAGATGTCAACCATCACAAAAATTCTTTCACTTATCCTTAACCTCACTATTAAACATTCAGCCTCCCGCTAAGCAGCCAGAAATTTAGCTTTGAAGATTTTGTTTGTAATACATAACAGTTGGGGACTTTTCGGGTGCCTTTGTAGGGAAACAAGAAAATGCTCATTAATTTTAATTCTTCTAATACCCTCTTCAGCTGTTTGATGAGTCAGGCTCAAACTAATGACTCATTTTTACATTATTTCAGTCAATTGCCTTGAACTTCAAGATCCACAATCTTCTTCCTGTCATACGTAGCCCAAAGCAGTTGAACAAATGATATTAAAACAAAGTCTGGTCTTTATCTGACTGTAGATAGCCTAATGTTATCATAATCAGGCAAGAAAAGGAATAGAGGTGAGCTTATTAAAACATGTTTTAATAGAGGTAAGCTTATTAAAACAGATGAGTTATAGGGGAAATTGAGGGCAAGATATAGAGTGCCTACAGAAGAAACAGAAAGATTCCAAAGATAAAGAAGACAAGACAGCAGGCAAGAAGTAATCTTTGCCTAATTAAGCTTTGGGAGTTGAGGGGAAGTACTCATACAGAATATAAGTTTTAGGAAAATAATGGCACAGAGAAGCAATAGGGTAGATGTGTGGATTGAAGTATATAAATTGACTGAAAATCAGACTGAATATTATTGCATGAAACACAAGAGGTATTGTGCCACTAACCAAAAATATTAAGAAGCAAGATGTTCAAACTAATTAAGAATATTATGCTACTGTGTCTTTAACATTTCAATGGAATCAACTGGAAATTTTCTGAAGTTTTTCCCTTCATCTGAGATGGAAAAAATTCACTCTTCGTGCATTTGCTACCTGGGACATGGCCAACAAGTTCCCAGGCAACGAATTTAGAATTTTTTGTAACAATCCAATGAAACTGCATGCTGTTGCTAACTTGTAAACATTCATATAGCTGGAGAAAGGCTCACGAATTCCCTTTTATAATATCAGCTAAAATATGATGTGTATTTATTTCTTCCATCTAGACCCCATATGTTCAATATCATCATATTAGCTGAGAATATGATGAATGTAATGGAAAAAGAAAGAAGTAGAATTATATACAAAATGATCCAATAACAAGGGATTGTGTCAGGGTCAGAGATAGTTCCCATCTCTGGGAAATAAAAGTCAAAACAATTGTATAATAGCAACTCTAAAGACCTTGCTCAGCATTAGATTAAAACTTGCCATCCCACTTGACTCATTTTATAAGATAATTAAATTAGACTCTAAACAATTGATCGAAACATTTTTTTGTGTGAGAAGAACTGCATGTTCTCTTTTGTTTCCAATTATTTTTAATGCATAATTTTATTTTTCTACATTATATCTAATTTCATTATGAACATAAAAACCTAATCATACCTGTATCTTTCTACTAATGGGGGGAAGGAAATTTTAGAATGAGAGTTTTTTTTTTTTTAAACAAAGCCATTTCTATTTTCTTACCCAATACAGGACATCTTAATTAGAGTAGATGGCAACATTATTTTTATACTGAAAACTGTGCTAAAAGCTATCATCCTTATTAGTCCACAAAGATTACGGGGCAGCATGTTAGTTCCTAATAAAACCAAAATGATTTGAGAAAATTAAAGCAAAATGTCAATGCACCTCATGCTAATCTACATTCTACACTAAAAATATTAAAATGTTAATGACGAATAAATTGACATATTTATATAGTTTCTTCATGTTGGCACCCATTTTTTCCTTAAGATTTCTCTTACTTATATCTTTGAGTCCTTTAAACATACTACAATAGAACTTTACTAGCATTCATGAGAGAAGTAATTTATTTGACTGTGACTCTTTGATTAAAATATGCAGAAGAGCAACTTTTATTTTTCAAAGTAAGTGTTATGAGATCAAAGTAAACTAATAGTCTCCAATATGGAAAAAAAAAAATAGTTTCCCTTTAAAAGGATAGAGAGGTGTTAGTCTGAAGTCCTGGTCCTGATGAATTACTCTTTAGTTAATCTGAGATTCAAGCAAACTACTCATTGGGGGATTTCAACTAAACTGGGAGCAAAATAACATTTAAAATTCAATATAATTTATCTGCTGAAAAAAGTATTATGGCCACATGAATCAGTTTCACCTGATACTCAATATTTAAATATTTTACCCATTCATTAGATGATTGTTTTAAAAATATGTTCAGAGATTTGAAAAAGGATTCAGCCTATAAAGTGTTCTGAAGTTCTAACTCCTTTTCTTGAACATAGGAGTCTTCACGTTCTCACTACTGCCTGTTCCCAGTCTCATTTACTCCATTTTTAGTACCAATTCAATTCTGATCATGCATGTTCTCTGCATGTATTGGAATGTCTCACAACATTTCTTTATAGATGCTTTTGTACATGTTGTTCTACCTGGTTGAAACACATTTCTTTCTCCCTTATTCACTTAGCAGATATCAGTCATATTGCCCAAATGTCATCTTCTTTCATTATCCTTCCTAGAGTATTAGGTCTCTTGTAAGCTTATCATAGTATCTTCTATAGACCATTTAACAGTGTTTATTATTATTATTATTATTATTTATTATTATTATTATTATTATTATTATTATTTCCTCACTTGAGGGGCATTCTCGAAGATCAGAGGCCTTATATGTCTCCTTGATAGAAAATAACATATTGATTTGTTGAAGAAATAAATGAATAATTAAAGCTATATTCCTTTACTTTCACAAAGGATCAAAAGACAAAATAAGTTGAAAGCATATTGTAAAATATGCAGTAAAATATTTTCATTATAATTAATATATTTATACTCAGGGCAGTTATTTGAAATCATCTTGCTAGTTGGCTAAGAAATAATTTTGAGAGCCTGTTGTCCAAACAAACTATTGCCTGCTTTTTACCACAGCCCATAGCGTGTATGGGATTATCAGATATCCCACTAGAATAATGAAGGCTACACGACATTTCAAACTTTGAGTGAAGCTGAGATATCTTAAGAATATGAAATGGAGATGTTGAGTTAAGACCTATTCATTGGTAGGGTGGAATAAGAGCATATTCATTTTAAATTCTAAATACCATAGTAGGACACATAGACATATATAACTAAAGTGCAGTAGAAGTTATACAGAGATAACTATGTTACTTATAAAATTTAATATACACAGATATGCTCTTATTTAAGGGAATCATGATTCCTACAATTATCTTTTATCCATGTTGGAATAAAAAACAGAGAAGTCAAACTGACAGATACTACATTTTCTAGTAAACTAATGCAATGAACACTCACACTGGGCATCTAAAGTAGTTATGAGAATAAACAATATATAAGTGGAAGGGATTTAATGAATATAGGAAACATAGACCAGTCATGCAACTTCCCTAGTGAAAATCTTTATGGCAACTGCACTTACTCACTTTCCAAACACTGCCATCAATGTAGATTTATGTTTTCTCTGGGGTTTTGTATGGAAACAGCATTTTATTTTTTTTCTTATTAAATTTCTTATTAAAATTATTTTCTTGTATATTTTCTTACATTTTCTCCTGCTTTATCATCTACTCCCCTCTGTGTTACCTATCATCTTCCAGGATTACCTCATTAAAAATCTGTAGTGACATTTTATACCTTTCTTTTCTATATGCTTATGTAACCTTACAAAAAGAAATAGGCAGATAGCCTCACAAAGACATGAAATAACGATTTTTGGTTATTTGCTGATTACATATTCACACAAACACATCCATAAAAATCCCAGCTAGGCATGGCTAGATGTGTTTTATTTGTTTCTGGTTAGTAAACATCCTTTCATCAATATTTGTTGACATATTCTGCCTTCCTTGGAATAGCTCTTGTGCAAAATCCCATCCACATTCACATTACTTTTCACTCTATTCCAATTTCTTAATCTTAATCTTTCCTCCCAGAAATAGGAGTTTCAAGAAAGAAAAAGTGAGTAACCCTTTCTACCCACTGCAAGTTCACCTAATTTAATTGTTGATATGAAATACATAAATGTACCTAGAGGTGTACATTTTCATTGGGTGATAATTAGATGAGTGTCAAAATTAATCTTCATACGAAACTCAAGCAGAAGATAAATATCATCAGCATAAAATGAACTCAGAGACCAAAGAATAAATTTGGTGTTACACAAAAGATAACAATTATTAATATTCTCTTATTAACATTGTAGTAGTTGATTACTTTTAAATATTTTAATATAATGGAGATACAATCAATTTTTAGATCAATTGACTATTGGATTGACTCTGTCTTTCTGAATATTTGCAATGCTAAATAGATGCATTCTTTCACAGGAGGTCAGTTGTGAAACACATTATGTTTTTGGTTCGTTCAACCCAGACAGAATACAGCTCATGGTAATATTATCATAAAGCGGTAAAATATCCCTTCTCTTTCATAGCATCTGATTTAAGGAAAGGTTATTTTCTTTAATGGTGATAATACTTACATAGCAATTCCCACATTGACAAAATTATATGATCCAATTAATATTCTAGCTTTGACAAGAATCACATGTCCTTCCCAAAGTTATTGAGCTAATGTGTTCATTCCCAATATTTGTATAAACTGTCAGCCTGTTTTTATATTTTCAATTTCTTTTGAGTTCATTACTAACATTTTGGTCCATAGAATCATCTGTGACTGAAGTCACAATTAATTACTGCAACATTTTACTGCTTTATAATAAATATATATCTAGACTTCAATTGAATGATAGAATTTCAATATATAATGTAGACTAGGAGGGTTTTTTTTTTTACTGTAACCCAAATCCATATTTGAAATGGATATTCAGATATTACAGTAAGTTTGAACAATGGCAGGCTTTGTTTTCATCACTGGCATCATAATGCTAGGATAGATGAGGTGGAGTCTTAACCCTAATATCTCTCTCTGTCGCTGATCCCACACAGGGTCAGTCAAGCAGGGGGTCAAAGGCTGAGATCAAAGTTAAAGAATCATAGTTGCTCATCAGTATCTCTAATGAGATATTAGATATTGTATTGCACCGGTATCTTCATCCCTAGACAATGAAAACGAAAAAAAAAAAAACAAAAACAAAAACAAAAAAACATTCCTCCCATTCAGGCTTTGCTTTGAAGGAAACAGCAGAAGTCATGCAACTGCCCCTACCCTACTGTTTTCTATTCACCCAAATATATTTCCTCATTTTCATTCTTTATCTCTTCTATTACTCTCATTTCTAGTAAAAAGGAATCTCTACCTTTTTACTTATTAAAAGTGTTCCAAAAGCCATTTTCTCTTGTGTGTGTGTGTGTGTGTGTGTGTGTGTGTGTGTGTGTGTGTGCGTGTGTGTATAAATCTTGTTTCTTCTACATTTTGTAGTATTACCTTTATCCTTTCTGTCAAATCATTTTATTTCTTTCTAAATAAAAATATAACCTCAAATCACTCCTATAGCATAAATGACATGTTTTGAACTTAATACTCTCTCAATTCACCACTCCTAATCTGTTGCCTTTGTCAAACTTTTTTGCTAAAAATAGTTTTCATATGCTATCTCCAGTTCATTACCTGTTTATTTCTTAGTAGCTTGAAATTAGCTCTCCTTTCTGAAACATAGCTCCTGTTTAAAACAATATCCCCCAACACAAAAAACACAAGTACATATTTATAATTTTTAATAAATGTATATATGTGATTATTATCATACTGACTCCTTTGGTTCAATATTTTGATATTTTTTCTCTTTAGCTTGCTTTTCCCATAATTTATGTTGCTATTCACTCCATATATTCATCTCAATTATTTCTCTGTGGTCCTATAATATTCTCTCTCCCCCTCTCTTTCTGTCTCCCTCTCTCTCACACATGTACATATTCACATGAACACATATAACTAAACATTATCTACACACATATTTAATGTTTTATTTAGGGACTGCTTCCTTTAAAAACCATTATAACATCCATACACTTCAAAATCTTGCTTTTCTCGGGCAAAATATCCACATGTAAATTTCCCGACATATATATCTATAACTCACTTCTGTTAATGTCAGTGTAGTACACTACATTTTACATATACCCTGATTCATTAACCGCTCTGCTGTGGATGGGGGTTCACATGATTTCCCTTTTTATTTTCCTGCCACTATCAACTGTGCTGCAATAAACATCTCTGTACATATACCCTTAAGTTTTAGTGTTTTTATTCTGAGTGATATCAAAGTATTTAACAATTCTTTTGGTGTGAGCCACACCCATAGAAATAGACTCTAAAGATAAAGACCTTACTGTTGTGAAACAACTTCATAAAAATCTATGGAACAGATTTGCATGAATAGGATTCCTGGGTCAGAGGGTAGGTGTATTTGCAACTCTGTTAAATGTTTCCAAATTGGTTTCCAGAAAGGCTACAATCATTCATACTTCTTTCAAGAATCAAATATAGTACTGTTTTCTCAACATATCCACTCTCAGAGAATGATATAGTTATTCCTAAACATTTGAGTCAGGTATGTACTGTGTCATTAGATTGTTACTTTAATTTGCATGCTCATTGTAACTAATGTGCTTGAACATTTTTTTTCCTCTCTCCCTTCTGCCCCACCCCCCTCATTGTGTCTTTTCTCTGTCCTTTTCTGTCTTCCGTTTTTGACAATCTGAACTTGTTTTTCTGAAAATGACTTTTTCATGGTTTCCCCATTATGGTATTAGATTGCTTGATTTATCCCCTTCTTATCATATCAAAAAAGTTTTGAGTAATACCAGTATTATTCTGTGCCTTCAAGCAGTTTTTCCACAGCAATTAAGCAGCTATTGTCTCTCTTTAGTATACTTTGACATACAATTTATAAAAATGTTAGAATTGATTCATTTTAAAATTTGTTTTATAACTTTTCAATTCCCTACTATATTATTCTGCTTTGGCTGCTCTAACAAAATGCTATAGATTGGGTGTTTTAGACAACAGCATTTATTTTTCCCAGTTCTGCAGGCTGGGAAGTATAAGATCAAGATGCTGGCAGATTCAGGTACTGGTGAAAGCACTCTCCCTGGCTTGTAGATGCCCATCTTCTCACTGTCTCCATATGGCAGTCCATAGCATTCTGTTCCTGATCTCCCCAAATTTGTGCCTTCTCAAATGCAAAGTACACTCATACCATCCCAATGGCCCCAAAAGTCTTAACTCCTTCCAACATCAACTCTAAAGTCTAAATTCCAAAGTCTCATCTTAACATTTAAATCAGAAACCAGTGAAACTGAAGGTATGACTCATCCTGAGGCAAAACTCTCTAGCTGTGAACCTGTAAAACCAGACAAGTTATGTACTTCCAAAGCACAATGATGGGACAGACATAGGGTAGACATTCCCACTCCCGAAGAGAGAAATTAAAAGACAGAAAAAAAAAGTGATGGGGCTGAAGCAAGTCCAAAAACAAGCAAGGTAAATATCTTTAGCTTTTGAGTCTTGAGAACAATCCTCTTTGGTTTGATGCTTTGCCTTCCTAACTTAGTGAAATGGCAGTCCCACCTTTTCTGGGAAGTGGCCATCCCCCCGCAGCTCTCCCCCCTTAGCCTCTTCACACCCTGAAGATTCCTGGGCAACCCCACCCTTAAGGATTGGGGACTGCTGCTTCCTGGTTGATTGAAAGCAAGGTGATGCCTCCCATTTGAAACCAAGGAGGCAGTTCTGATGATCTCTGGATTACCTTTCCAGGGCATTCTTCCTCTGTCTTAAAGAATAGTGTACATTTACAGCCAAATGGTTCTATGGTTTGATCCTGGGGGATCTAATAAGTCTGACAGCCTTCTTTCATTTTGTCTAGTGTCCATCTCCTCCACTTAAAACCAGCAGTGTTTCTGCTGGTGTGGCTGATTAGGTCCATGATCTGCACACATATGAATCTCCTTATCAAATGATTATTTAGCCACATCCTTAGCATCTCTTCTAAAAACACTTTACGGTTTTCACAATGTGGATAGACTGAGAATTCCCCAAACCTTTAAGTTCTACTTCCTTTTTAAATTAATTTCTTCAATTCATTTCTTTTTTCTCATGCTTTGCTATAAGCAGTCAGGAGAAACCAAGCTGCTCCTTCACTACTTTGCTTAGAACCCTCCTCAGTTACATATCCAATTTCATCACTAGCAATTTCTACCTCCCACAAAACACCAGAAGAGCAAAACAATTCAGACAGGTTTGCAGACAATTTATAACAAAGGTCTCTATTTTCTAATAACAAGTTTTCATTTCCATCTGAGACTTCACCAAAATGACCTTTCCATCCACATTTCTACAAACAACATTTTGCAAAATTATCTCGTATCCATGCGTACTTCAAAACATTCTATTATTTACTGTGGCAATTTCCACTGGTGCCGTTTGTGTTTCTAGGTATATGATCATGATATCTACAATTAAAATCCAAAACAAGTCATTTCATGTCTTCTTTTCCAATGTTTCTACTAAGTCTTTCATTTACTTACCTCATTAAATTTGATTTTGTTTGAAATCAGACTGGAACCTGACTTATATCAAATAAAATTCTAACACTTTCATTGTGACTCCATTAAAATTTCATTAAAGTATAATGACAAAAATGTTTATCTCTGCCCAGCTTTGTATATTTAACTTCCATGACATTAGTGATTTTTCTAATTATAATAATGCTTACTGTATTTTTCTTTAAATAGGGTTAATAATATTTAAGGAGTTTCCTTCTCACCTTTTATTGCATCTAGAAACCACCTGGGGTAACTTGGAGTCTACTAACCAGAAGTATCTTCAAAGAATGAGGTTTAGAAGCAGCTAAAATGAGCAATGGCTTACAATAAAGCTCTAGCTTATATTATTGTAATAATACAGTATATAATACATATAACATACAAAATATGTGTTAATCAGCTATTTATGTTATTGGTAAGGCTTCTGGTCAATAGTAGGCTATTAGTAAAATTTGGGGGAACTCAAAAGTTATTCACAAGTTTGTGACTGGCAGGGAGTCAGTGCTCCTAACTCCCACGTTAATTCAAGGGCCAACTGTACATATGTATCACATCTCCTTTATCCATTCACCTTTCGATTGACACTTAGGTTGTTTCCATATATTGGTATTGTAAATAAAGTTGTATTGAACAACAGCAACAAAAATGAGTAATGGCTTCTTATAGGGGGACTGGTCTTAAAAGGCTGATGGGGCTCAGTTTTTTTAACCGTGGCAGAAGAGATCCACAATACAATCTCATAATTTCATAGATGCTTAGAGTCAGTGACAGTGTAGTTTTTAGTTTGAAAGACCTCTCAGTAGTTGACATGTTACCTAGTTATGTATCTTTGTACTCTGGCTCCTATCTTTTGTAGAGATGTACTAACTGCTTGGTATTCTTAAACAAATTTATTTCTTATTCAAAACAGCCAGAAGGGGTTTTGTAAGTTCATAGCTCACAATTCTGTGCCATAATGAGAAATGGGTGCAAAGGACCCTGCAAGAAATGGGAATTTGGGATTGATTTTGTCAACTGGTTTGGACTGAAGGCAGTAAGGATATGGTTTATACTTACTATGACCTAGTGAGTGTGTCCACCCAAAATGTATATGTGAAAATCTTAATGCCCACTGTAGTGATATTAGAAGGTGAGGCCTTTGGGGGTGATTAGGTCATGAGGGTAGAGCCCTCCTAAATAGGATTACTGCCTTCATAAGGAGGCCCTGGAGAAATATCTACACTCTTCTGCCCTGTGAGGTTACAACAAGGGCGCAGAAATAGGCCTTTACTAGAATATGCTGGCACTCTGATCTCAGACTTCCAGCTTCCAGAACTGTGAGAAATGAATTTCTGTTGTTCATAAGACACCCAGTCTGAAGTATTTTGTTAATGGAGCCCAAAATGATTGAGACAATACTGGAATATGGGAAATTGCTAGTCCTTGACTACAATGGCTACTCAGGGAATTTTCACTTTGCTTATTGAAACCAAGGATCAATGGCTGCTAGCAAAGACCACTGTGAAGGCTACAAGAAATATACATGGACAACTGGGTTGGATCAGATGCTTTAGATAGTACCGAGGCATTTAAAAAACATGTTAAGTTCAGACACAGATTTGTAGTTTCAGCGAACTCAGACTTCCTTAAAATAATATGTTCATATGATTTAATTTAGAGATATTATAACTAAAAATCACATTCATGGTAGGAACCTTTGGCTTGCTGATTTGCAGCACTTGAATTCAGAATTTTATGAGGTCTTTATGTGAAAATTAAGGATTTTTGGGTAGGAAACTGAATCATAAGATTGCGGTGTGGAAAATGAGAAAATGTAGGTGACTCAAAGGATTTCCTAATCTTTTGGACCTCCTATCATCCCCTACCTACCAAAGCTGCTTTGTCTTCTTTAAATCCCTGTAATGACTTTCTGTAAGGTGATCATCTTCCAAGGAAAAGTAAGTTCTCATACACCATCTTCCCTGGTACTCATTTCCATTAGATCCTGGAAGCCAATTACACAATCAAACCCAGAACAAGAATTATATATCAAATAGAATTGTAAGGATTTCTTTCTTTAATATCTGCCTTGAATTTGGAAATATACATAGGAATGAATGCAATTAGAGCAGGACCAGGGAGAGAAAAACAACTGTAGATTGTTCTAAATTTTCCAGTATGTTTTCACTCAAGTCTTTGGATTCAATGAAGGATCTTGAGTAGCTGTGAATGGTTCTAATTCCTGCTGACCTTCATAACTGGCATATATCATCAATGGTGTTCTCAATTAAACAAAGTTGAAATGCTTAGAACTTTGTGTTATAATGTAAAGAAGGACTTTAAACACTTAGAAATGTTTAAGTGGATTATTTTTGTATAACCTGTTTACTCATCCCTTATCCATGAGCTTGAGAATGCCTGTGGGGCAGTCCCTTCACCAGGACCTGGGTCATACATTCATGAGAACAGCACCCACAATCTTGAAAGGTTCTAAATGACAGTCCTCTAAGGGCCAGGGATACAAGTAGGAAGTCCACCACCTGAGCCTTGTTTTCTCATTATAATGTGGATATTGAAATCTTGGGGCAACAGAGGCCAGAAGCAATACTTAATTGCCAGAAGAAATAAGAATGCTACTAATGGAATACGTACCATGGTTAAGGACAAAACCAAAATAGTTTAATCCTTAGGGATGGTTGGCAGTCACTGATCAATGTACAATACCCAGTACAGAAACAGATGGGCAGGTCATTAAGGTCCTACATGAGCTATATTAAAAAATAAATAAATGGGGCAGTTGGGTGGCTCAGTCCGTTAAGTGTCTGACTTCGATTCGGGTCACGATCTCACTGTTCGTGGGTTTGAGCCCAACATCAGGCTCTATGCTTATGGCGCGGAGCCTGGAGCCTGCTTTGGATTCTGTGTCTCCCCTGCTCTCTGTGTCTCCCCTGCTCATACGCTGTCTCTGTCTCGAAAAATATTAAAAATAAATAAATAAGGCAAGGTCATATAACTAGAGTTCCAAAATGACTACCATGCAAAACCGGTTTCCCTCACCAAGATGCTAATTCCACTCTGCTTCACCTCTCCCTCCCACTTGCCCCCAGTGAGATGAAATCTTAAAACAGTTTCACTTTTTCAGCATCTTTTCCTTCTCTTCCCCAAACAAATCTGAGATTTTGCTGATATGGTTTATTACTTTCAGTTATAGAACATTATAGAATTTCCCTTCTAATATTTTATTCCCATGTCAAGAGAACTTAGTTCACATTTATACCACATATTCTCAGGTTAGGATAATCAATTTAAAGTCTCTCTCTCCTACTAAACTTCTTGTCACCTTATAGCTTTTAATTTTTGAGACAAGAGTTAAAATTTACTTCAAGGGAGCACTTGGGATTGGAATGATAAGTACTTAGGTGTCTTTCAAATGATATGTTTGAAAAATTGGTGACTTCTCTAAGCCAACAACTTAGTTAAGTTAGAAAAATAAATTATTATAAAAATTTTAAGATTGAAATTTATTATAAAAATATGTTATCAATACCCCTCACACCCCTTTCTAAGAAGGAGTAATTCTGTAAGTTATGACTATTTCAGAGTTCCCACTGAGGGAATAAGGATTCCATCCAGAGCTGTTAGAAGTCACAGGAGAGAGGGAAGACTGGACAGAAGAAAAAGTAGTGAGGGTTTTGTATATATGTGTGAAATACTACCAATTCCTGAGTTTCAACCCCTCACCCCTCAAAAACAAAGATAAACAGAAACGATTTTGTGTTATTTATGGAAAATAACAAGCAGACTGGCTCTGTATGTGTTAGTATGTAGTGCTCACAGATGAGGGCTCATTTTGCATTTAGGGTGTGAATGTATCTCTCTACAAATATGATTGTGTACTGGTAAAACACTGTAATTATTTTTTATTGATATCTGTTCAATGATTTAGGCTCTTTGCCTTCCAGTAAGTCAATTTTCAAATTTTAGTGATATGAAACACATCATCACTAAAATAATTACTTACCAAATATTGGAATTTATTTTTAAGTACTCATTGTTATCATAAAGATAATCCTAAATAGATGGTTTCCACCATTTCAGGGTCTTGTAGAAAATAAAAAGTGTTAAAAAAAACTAAAACAAATAATTAAGCAAAAGTATGCATGTAGTCTACATAAGGCTGGCTGACTTACCTATTCAGGACCTGACCAAAATAATGTTGTGATTCATCATTATTTAGTTATTTAGTTATTTAAGAGAGAGAGAGAGAGAGAGAGAGAGAGAGAGAGAGAGAGAGCAAGATGGGGAGAGGGACAGAGAGAGAGAGGGAGGGAGGGAGGGGGAAGAGGGAGGGAGGGAGAGAGAGAGAGAGAGAGAGAGAGAGAGAGAGAGAGAGAGAATCTTAAGCAGGCTCCATGCTCAGCCCAGAGCCAGATGTGGGGTTGGACCCCATGACCAGGGGATCATGACCTGAGTTGAAATCAAGAGTAGGACACTCAAACAACTGAGCCACCCAGGTGCCCATCATCATTCTTTAAAAACAGTTTTTGTGTGTGGTCAATTTCCTGTCATACTCTAAGTGCTGGGATGGGCTGCACAGTCATAGACTACAATTTATTGGGAGAATTTGAATGGTGTCTTGTGGACAGAAACACACCGAGACAGGTGTGGGACTCTACGTTAAAAAAAATCTAAATGGGAAAGATAGGCTTGAGCAACCTGTAACAACAGATTGAAGAGAAAGAGCTAGAACAGCAGCTATCCACGCTTCTAGGTATGGTGTATCTTCCTGTGAGATGGCTCAACAGGTAGCTGTGTAGATCTGAATGAGTCATGAGTTGCCCAGATTTCTGGTGTGCCTGTGAGGGTGTTTCCAGAAAACACCAGCATTTGAATTGGTGGACTGAGCAAAGGAGTGTCCACCCTATTGTAGGTGGGCATCACTTGGTCCTCTGAAGGCCTGATGAGAACTAAAAGGTGGAGGAAGGTTGAATTCTCTCTTCCTGCCAGACTGGCTTATTATCTAAAACATTGTTCTTCACATGACTTTGGGCTGGGACTTATACCCCTGGTGCTCCTGGTTCTCAGGATTTTTGATTTGGACTGAAATCTACCACTAGCTTTCCTGGGTCTCTAGACTGTATACAGCAGATCTTGGGACTCTCAGCCTCTATAGTCATATGAGCCGATTCTTTAAAACCAATCCATTTCTCTTTCTTTCTCTCTCTCTCTCTCTCTCTCTCTCTCTCTCTCTCTCTCTCTCTCTCTCTCTCTCTCTCTCTCTCTCCTTTGTCTCCCCCAACCCCTCTCCTATTAGTTCTATGTTCCTGGAACATTCTGACTAATCCAAGTGATCTTGGGCAGACGCTCAGTGAGTCTGGGTAGAGTGTTGGTTAGAACAGAAGCAAGAGGCAGATAGTCCACTTTTGCCCCAAGGGAAGATGTAGAGTGTGTTCCTCAGGATTGGAGGAAAAGGAAATCTCCAAAAAGCCCACAGAATTGCCATATCAAATGAAAAATGGGTGAGCTGGTGATCATTTAATAAACTAGAGCACCAGTCAAAAAGGATCTAATCATCCCTTGCCCCAATCACAGGGAAAATAGAAGCTATCTATGATGGGAAGACAGACTAGCTTCCTTTTTGTACTGCTACCCTGCAGAATATTGTATTGGGCCCTTTTCAGGAATGGGAAATACTTTATACCAGATAAGAAGGTGAAACTTTGAAATTAGTTCAGACTAGTCTTTCTCAATCTGAATCTGAGAGTTTCATACCAAAAAGTGTACTGAAAAGCCATGGAGGTACATGATATACCATCCAGAAACAAGTTCGAACACAGCATTATAGAAAGTTAACTGTCTGAATTCTATTGAATCCTACCCGTTCATAGAAGTTCAACAAATGATTTTCCCCCATTTCCTTTCAAAATACTTAGTAGGGAAATATTCACAAATGCAGGAATATGTTTTAATGATCTGTGGGGTCTGAGAAACACGGCTCTGGAGGCCAGGTGTATAAGGGAAAAATGATGCAGGGGCAAAATGGCATAGAGTTGTAGTAGTAGGAATCTTCAAAGTTATAGTCATTTTTAGAGCTCTCTGATTTTGTCCTGCCATCAGGGTAAATAAATTGGAATTTCCTATTTGTGTGTTTCCGCTTAGGGGTAAGGTTTTTAATAATAACATATTTCCTCCAACTGTATCAAAAGATTTAATGGTGATAGAAAAAGGGTGCTACGGGTTGAAATTAGAAGAAAGTTAAAAGTCAGTGCTTCTTTTGTCTAGAATGTTATGCCTTTCTGTGCAGCCATCTTTGAATTATCAAGAGGATAATTCAATCTCTGAATATGAAAATTAATATGTTCATAAATGTGAGGAATTTTTAGGAGAATCCTCATATGAAACAGGGATTTTATTGATGAAATTTAGAAAGGAGTTAAACATGGACATACAGTTATAGATACAGATACACACATGTAAGTGTGCAGTCCTGTGGTGGTGTGTACAATTATAATTTATGTATATAAAATTTAATAACTATTCAAACTTCAAAGTAGTTCTTTACAGGAGTCAAGACTGGTATTCCATTATTTTCCTTTTCTATATTCTTTTGCTTTTGCTTTAGAAAATGCAATAAAATTTTGCTGGGAATCATTGAAAAGTATTTTTAAAGGAATTGAGAGATAACAAAATATAATACAAATGTATATATAGATTTAGAAATTTCTGAAAGTAACATCAATAAATGCATAGTGTTAATTTTCCATTATTACAATGTGCTAAGCATTAAATATATTAAGCTTTAACTTTAAATAGGTAACATTCAACTTCAAATATTGAGTGAGAATTATTTAATTGCATCATTTGGTACATTTTCCTCCATTTGCGTTTTTTTCTTTAATTTCTTGAGGAATTCTGTAAAGAAATTACCTATGATTGAATATATCTATAGTTTAGTATTGGGTAAATAAATATGTTAAGTAAACACTAAAACTCTCAAAGAATATCTATTTCACTAATCCCCCCCAAACTGCTTAATTACTTATGAAAGCAGTGGTTAATTAGTGGTTCTCTAACCTGACTGCACATTAAAATTATTTGGGTATTATTTATTTATTTATTTATTTATTTATTTATTTATTTATTTATAAATGTTTATTTATTTTGAGAGAGAGAGGGAGAAGAGAGAGAATCTCAAGCAGGCTCTGTTCTGTCAGTGTGGAGTCTGATGCAGGGCTCAAACCCATCAACAGTGAAATCATGACCTGAGCCAAAATCAAGAGTTGGTTGCTTAACCAACCAAGCCACTCAGGGGTCCCTGGGTACTTTTTAAAGATACAGATGTCCAGAACCTATCTTCATGTAAGTGGTCTGGGATGGGACAAAGGAAATAAGTATGTTCAAAGCTCTCTAGGTGTTCCTGACCCATGATCACTAAGTAAAAGTAAATCTGTAAGCTTTGCAGTTACTATTACTAATAGTTCTTGTTCTCTAGAATTCTCTCTTCTGCATTAAAGAACCCCCCTGTAGCTTATTAGGGAATAACTAATTAATTTGTTTTTCTTATGGATTTATCCCTCAAAAAAGGTTTCTAGCATACTTGCAAAAGTCGATTCATGAATATTGAAATGGAGAAAAACTGTGTTACATGAAATGTTCTGATTTAGTTAATATGGAATATGAAGAAGAGATTTTGAAATAAAGTGTTGGAATATAGGATAAAACTGACCTAAGATAAAAAGTATTCAAGATGGGGTATCTGGGTGGCTCAGTCCTTTAAGCATCTGACTTTGGCTCAGGTCATGATCTCACCATTCGTGAGTTTGAGCCCCGTGTTGGGCTCTGTGCTGACAGCTCAGAGCCTGGAGCTTGCTTCGGATTCTGTGTCTCCCTCTCTGCCCCTCCCCTGCTCACACGCTGTTTCTCTCTCTCTTTCTCAAAAAATAAGTAAACATTAAAAACAGTTTAAAAAAAAAGAAAGGAAAAATATTCAAGATGAATTACCTGAGGTAAGTAAATGAAAGTGGCACTAGTGAAGGAAGATATGAATGAAAAGCAAAAATAGGGTGCAGAAAGAGGAACTCCTTCCAAATACATTTGGGCCCATATCTCAAATCCTGCTTTGTAAAATGTCTTTTAGCTTTGCATTAAGAGTATGTGGGCCCCTGTTTTTCCTTAGTGTGAAGGCTAGGTCCTTCTTTTCTTGTACACTGTCCTTAATAGGAATCTGATTCCAAAATTCAATCAGAATGAATGAACATATAAATAGCATCCACATGGTTTTTTTCTGCTATGTCTTTTACTTACATAATTTTAGCTAACTCTAATCCATTTTGAAGCCAAAAGTGGCTTGTTGGTAATTTAGAGGAAATCATTTGAAAATTACCAAAAAACAAAAAAAAGGCATGCTTGCAGTTTAAAGATTTTAGGAGTCATAAGAATGATGGAGTGAGGAAGACTAGAACATCATGTACAACGTGTGTGAGGCTGTTATTCCTTGTAAGTAAAAAATGCCAAGTACATGGGCAAATTGACTGTAGTATGGTTAAGCTCTGACCTGAATTGGGCCTGATAGCCTTGCTAAAGATTTAAATTTACATACAGTGAGAAAAATAAGAAATTTCCTGGGTCAGGTAATGGCTGAGGGCATCGGAAGAGACTAAATGAGTGCAAGTTCAACAAATTACTTCCTGAATAAAAGATGCCATATCTGGTAAATGCCTTCCCCGACAGGACAGAAGAAATAGTTTCAACTACCACATAAAGGCTAAGATAGAGATACTAACATAGGATGCAGAAGTTCTCAAGTTAATAAAGTATGGTTTTTCTTTATTTCTAAGTATTTCTAAGTACTTTATTTCTAAGTATTTTCAACGATATCTAGGGTTCAAAGCTTATCTCTTCTTAAAAAGTAAGTTTGGTAGAGGAGGCTGGGTGGCTCAGGTGGTTAAGCGTCTGACTACTGAGCTTAGGTCATGATCTCACGGTTTGTGAGTTCAAGCCCCACATCAGGCTCTGTGCTGACATCTCGGAGCCTGCTTCAGAGCTTGTAGCCTGCTTTGGAGCCTAGAGCCTTCTTCGGAGCCTGGAGCCTGCTTTGGGTTCTGTGTCTCCCTGTCTCTCTCTCTCTCTCTCTCTGCCCCTTCCCCGCTCACACTCTGTCTCTCTCTCTCCAAAATGAATAAACTTCAAAAAAATTTTAAAAGAAAGGAAGTTTGGTAAATTTGTCCTCATTAAGGAAAAAAACTATATCTGAAAAAATTCCCATGAACATAGTCCACAAGAAAATAATAAACCGGAGGAAAAATAAACTTAAAATATACTGACAGTTGAAGAGTTGTTTTCATATATAAAGTACCCACAAAAATCAGTAAGTAATAGACACCAATAAGAGATTCATAGAAAAGTCCTCGCTTTGGCAGCACACGTACTAAATTGAAACCACATAAAGATAAGACAGTCCCTGCTTAAGGATGATACACAAAGTCCTGAAGCATTCCATATTTAAAAAAAAGATAGATTCATAGCAGAAAGTGTGTAAGTAGCAACATGGAAACAGCAAGAGTTCAATAAATCACTGATAAACAAAGAAATGTCAAATAAAATGACATTTAATATATTTTTAAGTAAACTTGAAAGATTCTTGATTCTTCGAGTTGTATGGTAGAAAAAAAATGCATAGATGTAATAATAAAACATTTACATATAGTTTTAAATGGTAGTTTGTGCCATACAGAGAAAAACAGATACCATATGTTTTCACTCTTATGTGGATCCTGAGAAACTTAACAGAAACCCATGGGGGAGGGGAAGGAAAAAAAAAAAGAGTGGGAGAGAGCCAAAGCATAAGAGACCCCTAAAAACTGAGAACAAACTGAGGGTTGACGGGGGGTGGGAGGGGGGGAGGGTAGGGGATGGGCATTGAAGAGGGCATCTTTTGGGATGAGCACTGGGTGTTGTATGGAAACTAATCTGACAAATTTCATATATTAAAAAAATAAAATAAATGGTAGTTTGTATTTTTCAATTTAATTAATTTTATTATTTATTAATTAATTAATTAATTAATTTTTTTTTAGAGAGAGAGAGTGAGCTTGTGCACAAGCAGGGGAGGGAAAGACGGAGACAGAATCCCAAGCAGGGTTCATGCTAAGTTCAGAGCCCGAAGCAGAGCTTCATCTCACGATTGAGAGATCATGACCTGAGTCAAAATTAAGAGTCAGACGCTTAACCGACAGAGTCACTTAGGTGCTCCAAATTATGACATTTTTAATTCGACTAAAAATTTTTACTTTTATCTACTCTTAGTTTTCACAATTATGTCTGTCTTAGAACAATTCATATCAAAGACTCCTCTCACTATCAGTTATTCATCTGTATTTTCTTACAGTATTTTTGTGAACATATGTTTCACATCAGGATTAAGATGTCTTAATTCTCCTGCCCCTCTCAAATAAACAAACTCTTTCACATGTGAATTCAGGAATGAATAATCATCTCATGTAGAGGTATTTGTCAAAATACCTGGCAAAAACAGTGAGCTCCGACCAAGAATAAAGAAATCAGTTGATAGGTGTCAATGGATTCTGACAACAGCATGTAGCTAAGATACAGTTCACCCCTGAATCTCTACTATACATATATAGTATATGTATGTGTGTGTGTGTATACATATATATATATACATATATACATATACATATATATACCTATCTCTATACATATATACATATATATTTTATGTATATATATATATATATATACCTATCTCTATCTCTATCTCTATCTCCTATGTGTAAGTGGGGCTTGACATGCCATAGTTGATGATGTGAATGACAGATGTGAGAACATAATCGGTCCTCATTCAAAATCATGAGCATAAGCTTGAAATACACACTTTAGAAGCCTCAGTTAATTTGCTAATGACTAACTCCACTTAATTGTTTGAACATAGTGAAGAAGAAAATTTGTGGTATGTAGACCAGAGGGGAAGTCTAAGATAAAGTGTTTTTAATCACACACCGTGAAAAGCTGTTAAATTCATGAAAAAAGGTTAATCTTGATGTGTCCAACTTTAAGAAATATGGAAGCTACCTGATTCTAATAGCTTCACTAGAATTAGTTTGGGTTAATATTAAGAAGTGGGTAGGGGCACCGGGTGGCTCAGTCAGTTAAGCGTCCGACTTCAGCTCAAGTCACGATCTCCCAGTGCATGAGTTCAGGCCTCCTGTTAGGCTCTGTGCTGACAGCTCAGAGCCTAGAGCCTACTTCTGACTCTGTGTCTCCCTCTTTCTCTAACCCTCCCCTGCTTGTGCTCTCTCTCTCTCTCTCAAAAATAAATAAACAAATTTAATAATTTTAAAAAGGAGTAGGTAGAATTTTTTTCTCTGGCTATCTTCTCTCCACAACCTTGTCTTTTTCTTACTTCTCATAAGCACTCATATCCCGTAGGACAACAATATGATAAATTCATCCATACACTCTGAGATATTAAGTTCACCCTGTGGTGTTTACTTTCCAGAAAGGATCACATTAGAAAAAAATATATGGATTAATTTTAATATATATGAATGATTTTCCAACTGTGGTATTTAGATAACTTAGGCTAGATAAAAATAATAAATAGATAGATAGATACATGCATACATACACACATACTATTCGAAAAAAGAATATATTATCTCTCTTGATGCTGGTCTAGCTCCAACCCTGGTAAGCCTCTTGTTTTCCAACTTAGTAAATGGCCATCATCACCCTTCCTATTGTGTAGCTAAATATCTCAAAGTTGCCCTTGCCCTCTCTTATGTTGAATCAAACTCAAGGCTGTACTGAGTTTTATCTCCCAAATATGTCTCACATAATTTCACGTCCACCCATCTCCAGGCACTCCACCTTTGTCCAGGCTATGTATTTCCCCCTGGATTCACTGAATAAACAAGTTCAGATTATTTGCAAGAGCAAATGGGCATTTTCAGTACTACTGAAGATAATGTTTTGGAAAAAAGCATATTGAAGTAACAAGCACTTCAAGACTAGTAATACAAGGATTTGCCCAGTCTCCTTGGAGGTGTGAAACCTTCAGCACAAGGGTTCTTTTTAAGATATCAAAGGGGAGAAATATTTCAGGCAATAATTTGATAAATCTAATAAAATTGTGCTTTTTATTTTGTGTCCACCTAATTAAAGCATCGACTAATCTTAGCAGAGAAGGTTTTTTAATCTAATTAAGTTTGTCAAAAGCCTTCTAAGAGAATTTATGATCCACAAAATATTAGTCTAGTAGCATGCAATCTGGCAGCACTTCTAATTGTTTTGCAAAGATCTTTTCACCCAAGTGATTAAAATGATGCACTGCCCCCATCCCTATATCCAGGTGTAATAATCTCTGAAAATTTCATGGATTAATCATGTTTTCAGTTAGATCAAAACTCCTAAGAATTAGAATTTTAATTGCCTCAGAGTAATTCTACTGAGCACAATATTATATAGGAATATACTTTTGGAAGAGTGTGTGTGTGTGTGTGTGTGTGTGTGTGTGTGTGTATTACTTTCTCTTTTGATTCCCATTGTAACTCTTTAGAACAAGTTGGTAGGTTGGTAGGAATTATTATAGCTCCCAATTTATATATTGAAGGAGTTGAGTCTTTGAGAAGTGTTTTGATTTGCCTTGGATCTTAGAACATGTGAGCAACATAGCACTCAGGAAAATAAAGGACCAAGTGAGCACACACGTGCTAATAAAACTCAGTACGGGCAGTTCTTGGAGCTCAATGATTATGTAAGGCTTTAAATAAAGTCTCCTAAATCTAAACCAAAATAAATCTAAGTACTAAGAGTACAAGTCAGAGCAACTTCTACTTTGCTCTTCCAAAGGTATTTTGAAATGGTTTTGAACATACAGCAGCCATTTCTCAACTGCAAGGATAAGTTCTAGGACCTCCCCCCAACCCCAGTGGATGCCTGAAATTGTAGATAAAAATGAACCTTATATATATAATTTTTTCTTATATATACATACCTAGGATAAAGTTTAATTTATAAATTAGGCACAGTAAGATATTAACAACAATAACTAATAACAAAAATAGAAGAATTACAACATACTGTAATAAAAGTTATGTGAATGTGTCTTCTTTCTCTCAAAATATCTTACTGTACTGTACTCACGTTTAATCTTACAATGGTATGAGATGACAAAATGCCTCAGTGATGATGTGAAGTGAGGTGAATGACACGGCACTGTGACATAGCATTAGGCTACTATTGACCTCCTTACAATACACCTTCAGGAGGATCTTCTGCTTCCAGACCACAGTTGACTGTGGGTAACTGAAACCACAGAAAGTGAAATTGCAAATAAGGGTAACTACTGTATAGTTAAATTTGATTAGAGAGAGAGAGAGAGAGAGAGAGAGAGAGAGGGAATGTGTGTGTATATTAGAAGTCACAAACTCTATGGAGCAAACTTTACTTTCTAATCTAAAAATCTTCAATATCTCCACTCCTTTCTTACAATTTAATTACATCTATAAGTTAGTATACCTTGGAGCAACTAATATCTTAGTTTCTCTTTATTTTAAACATTTTTAAAATGTTTATTTAATTTTGAAAGGGGGGGGGGAATGAGTGGGGAGGGGCAGAGAGAGGGAGACACAAAATCCGACGCAGGCTCCAGGCTCTGAGTTGTCACCACAGAGTCCAACATGGGGCTGGAACTCACGAACTGTGAGATCATGACCTGACCCGAAGTCAGACGCTTAACCGACTGAGCCACCCAGGTGCCCCAGTTTCTTATATAAGCAGAAAATATAAAATGAGGCAGGACGGGAGTAGAGAAGCATATCTTGTAAGAGGGAGATATTAGGGGAGTTGACTACTACTAAAACCAATTATTTTTTAAGTCAATTTGATTTGCTAAAATCTGTAAATGTTGTAATTGTTTCCTTCAGCACAAGAAAGACAAACATGGAGTGAAATGAGTTCACTTTTCTAATAGCATTTTAAAAATTATTTTAAGTTCAATGAAATCAAAAGAGAAATCAATTCTAACTGAGCAAGTAGTTAGAAGTGGAGTGGCATTTGCACTCCACTGAAGGTTGTGTATAGAAATTTTCCAAGGGGAAAAAAATGACAAATGCATTCTCAATTAGGAGACTGTGAGTCAATAATTATCTAAGGACCTCTAAACATGTTGTTATGGCTTAACTTTAATACGTGTGGGGGAGTTTGGTAGAACATAAGACTGGAAAGTTAGTTTGGAGACAGGTGACAAAAGCCTTACACGTGATGCTAAGGAATTAAGATTTGTTTTTTCCTCAAGGTTAAGGATTGAGAAAGGGTTGTGATTTGCATGTCAACTCTGATTGATAGTGACTCCCCAGACCCTGCTATTGAGAGGCATTTGGGGCACCAGTGTGAGCTTAGCGATCTGTTTAAATCAGCAATGTCTTCCATTAGTAAAGGAAAGGTTGGGAAGGAATGCATGTCATGTCTGATCAGTTGGTTTATTCCACAGTCTGAATTAGGTAGGGGTCAAGCATGACATGATTTTGTTTGCCTCCCATCACTGCCTAAAACCATGCTATACCAGATGTCCCCTCCTTACTCTTACTAATATCTGGATAAATCTTACATTTGTCCATTAACTTTCCAATATAAGAACAGAGAGTCTGTGTTCTCACGCAGAGTTTTAAAAGTAAAATTCAGCCTAATTTGCGTTAATTTTCTATACATTTCAACATATTTGTTCACCTTTCTCCTACCTGATGGCTAGTCCATTGGTTTGAGTCTTGCCAAGATTATTTTTATTTTTTATTTTTTATTTTTTTTATTTATTTTTGGGACAGAGAGAGACAGAGCATGAACGGGGGAGGGGCAGAGAGAGAGGGAGACACAGAATCGGAAACAGGCTCCAGGCTCCGAGCCATCAGCCCAGAGCCTGACGCGGGGCTCGAACTCAAGGAGTGCGAGATCGTGACCTGGCTGAAGTCAGACGCTTAACCGACTGCGCCACCCAGGCGCCCCTTGCCAAGATTATTTAAACCAGCTAACTTTCTTGGACCGCAGTTTCTGGTCTACAGGAAACTGACTTACCTTTGCCACAATAAATACAGCCTGTCCCATTGTCTCCTCTCTCTCACAGCTCTGCTTTCTCTGAGCAATTTGTTTCCCATTGCTTAAATAAGATGAGGGTAAACCAATCTTTTGCTGCCTCTTTTTGCAGTTGTAATTACTTTATTAGCAGCCCTCAAACAGGGATTTTGAGAACAAATAGACTGTTAAGAAGGGAAAGTATGGCAATGGGATGTGACACAGTGAAGAGAAAACAGCTAAGAAATGGGGCTTTACAAGCCAGCTGCCACTCTGGGCAATGAGCCTTCTTCCCACTGGGTCAACTCTGAGAGTCCGTGTATAACCCATACCTCAGATCTATTAGACCCAAGAGGCATAGAGTCTGGTATATTCATACACCAACTCCTATCCATCACTGTTGAGTGCTATTCATGGTAAGGGTGTATTAATTACCAGGCACTTTTGCCTGCTGTATAAGTGACAAAGCAATGTCCAGGGGCCAGGAAAAGCTCTCAGGCAAAGGGATTAAGGTTCTGACAACTGGAAATCCAGTGAGTATTCCCTTGAAGTGGAAATATGGGCAAGATTCCAGCAACATCTGCTACCCTGCCTGAAAAAGACATCTCAAAGTCTAGGAAGGGCTCCCTTGGAGGCTTTCTTCTGTGACTTGGGGAGTGTTGCTCATGAAGAAAGAGGCAAAGGCCAGAGAGACCTTTTCTGAATCTTGTGACTCCTAAAATGTCTCCAGCTTCAACAATTTTTTTTCCTGTGAATTTCTACTCTTCTGCTTCTATCAACTGGTAATGGACATGGGGCACTTTGGACCACATCTTATAAAGCCATAACACTCATTGAAGGTTTGAGTTGTATAATATCAGCGTACCTAGCATCTATAAAAATATGTATTCATGCCACAGCTTTTCGTAATCATCAACCACATTTATATAATTTCTGTTCTCACTGTTTTAATAAAATATGCTTTCCATTTATATTCATAGTCAAGTACTATGGCTTTGTAAAAAGCAATTTCATTCTAATTTCTAATAATTTATTTTCAGGCTTTCAAAATGATAGACAAAATCTTGAGGAGATGAAATGTAGATCTAATGAGTGGCAAATCTTTAAAAAATTAAATTTAAAAATTCTGATATTGCTATTTATTTCACCAAAATAAAACTTTATTTCACCAGGAAAAAAAAATACAAGTGCTATAATAAATTCTAACTTGTGGTTTTTTTTTTTTTCTGATTTGCAATAATTGTAATGCTTATGGTATCTTAAGTACGGAATTTAAAAATTGCTCACCCAGAATTATTTTCAACTTAAAAATGAAATGCTCTTCCGAAAAGCTTTAACAACTTTGGTGTTACACTTACCTAGAGAAATTTTAGTTAAATGTTTGATTTAAATTCCATCAGCTGGATATTTTTATATATAACTCACACTTTTGTCCAACTCCTCTTCATTCACTCCCTAATGTTATGTCTTATGTGATTATCTCCCACACTAAATTACAAGTTTCTTTAAGGACAGGGATTGTCTTTCTTAATGTTAGATTATCAACCTCCCTACCACCCTCCAAATCCCAGGTCTTATAAGTGCTTTGCCTAAAAGCTCTCTATATATTACTTTTAGCACAAAAATAAAATCTGAGAGTTTGAAATACCATTTGCAGAGGATTTTGTTTTATCATCTTCATTCCTTTTTGCCCTTGAAACATTTGTGGAACATACAAGATAACAAGTGGCTAATCATTATTAAATTGATAGATATTCATTAAAATCATCTTAATGTAGTGCTTAATGTAATGCTATCCTATATGCATGCACTGGTAAGTCAACTTCATTTTGCGCTCTTAAAATGATTAACCAAGAAATACTCTGGTATATACAAGTTTCAGCCCTTTTCCCATCAATAATACCCTTAATTGTGAAGCTCCTAAAGGGAGATAATGGTGGCCAAAAAATATGCACATTCTGGCACCTGTATGTGGCAGCTTAGCCCCACTGGGTCTATATAATCTTGAGGGATTCCTCAAAGAAAAGCAAACCTTTCCTTTAACTTAATATATTTAATTGTGTAAATTTTGCTTGCTAATATGGGTTAATTGTACTGAATTTATTTAATGCTATGGAGTATTTGAAATGATCTCCTACTTTAGAACATTATTATTATTATTACTATTTATTATTTTGTGATCTAATCATTTTGTTTGTAAGCATTAATTTATAACTGCACAAAAGAATTTTGTATGTCAAATGACCACTATTCACAATCTAAAAAACATAGGATAATTGGCTAAAAGTAGACACCAGTCTGCTTAAATTGAAAAAATATACAGTTATTAATATTAATGGGAGTTCACATTATTCAATGCTTATTTTGTGCTGGGAATTTTTTAAGTGCATGACACGCAGTCTCTCACTAAATCCTCCTAACAAACTTATACTGGAGATTCTATAATTCTTTTCATTTTACAGGTGAAATAAGTCTCTGCAGTTCAGTAACTAATGATTGTCACTCAGCTAGAGAGCAGGAGAGACAAGATGTCAGTATGGGGGTTCTGATGGAAGGGCCTATATTCTAACACAGTCCTCTAAGTAGTTATAGAGAAAAACAGACACGTTTTTGGAAAGCTCTATTATTAGATTTGTGGGGCGCCTGGGTGGCGCAGTCGGTTAAGCGTCCGACTTCAGCCAGGTCACGATCTCGCGGTCCGTGAGTTCGAGCCCCGCGACAGGCTCTGGGCTGATGGCTCGGAGCCTGGAGCCTGTTTCCGATTCTGTGTCTCCCTCTCTCTCTGCCCCTCCCCCATTCATGCTCTGTCTCTCTCTGTCCCAAAAATAAATAAAAAACGTTGAAAAAAAAAATATTATTAGATTTGTGTTATCATTGAAAGAAATTAATCTTACTTTTGTTCATTCTTTAAATTTTTTAACATTTTTATTTATTTTTTAATTATCTTTTTTTTAAATGTTTATTTTTGAGACAGAGGGAGACAGAGCACGAGCAGGGGAGGGGCAGAGAGAGGGGGACACACAGAATCTGAAGCAGGCTCCAGGCTCTGACCTGTCAGCACAGAGACCAACGAGGACCCCAGCTCACCAGCTGTGTCCAAAGTCAGACGCTTAAACTACTGAGCCACCCAGGTGCCCCACATTTGTTCATTTTTAACAAATGTTAAGTTCGTCCTGCAACAAGTATATTATAACTACATGATTAAAAAATAACATCGCCCACAACATTTATTCATTAACTCATTGTTGACCTGGGGTGGCTCTAAGTGTCAGAGACAATGGCCTTCTATCTACAGGCTGCATTTAGCTCTTGGATTAATTCCACTAACCCAGGGACTTCAAGCTCTATGGGGCAATGGCACCCAGCCTTGAGAATAATTCTTTCACTGGCAGGGTGCTGTGGCTACCTGCTAAAGAGTCAGTCAGCTGAACATCTGCCATTGCAGAGTTATGGACCCTCGTCCGGTACCTCCAAATTTCAAAGGGCTCTAAAGTCAGGGGGTTGGTGTATTAAAATTCTACATGTGTCTTCCTCTAGCATAACTGTCGTAAAACCTACTGAATCTCTTTTTTCTCTTTCTTTCCTCCACGGTTCTTCTCTTCTTGCTCTTCCATCGTCACCATCTAAAACTCCTAACGTTTTATTTCTCCTCTCTCTAGCATCTAGATATTTTTTTCTATTTTTTTCATTCACTTTCCCCCATTTTTATTGATAAATAATTGACATGCATGGCTGTGTAAGTTTAAGGTGTATAGTAAGATGTTTGATTTACATATATTGTGAGATGATTACAACAAATAGGTTCAGTTAACATCCATCATCTCATAGATACAATAAACAAGAAAAAGAGAAAAATTCTCCTTGTGATGAGAACTCTTAGAATATATTCTCTTAACAACTTTCCTTGATATTGTGCAGCCGTGTGAACTATAGTCATCATATTGTATATTATATCCCTAGTATTTATTTGTCATAACTGGAAGCTTATGCCTTTTGGTCACCTTCCTCTTCAACAACACTTAGTACTTTAAGAAGCAGAAGACTGAAAGAAACATAGTTGATTCCATCTCCAGGAAGAACTAAGTATAAATTTTAACATATTTCTTCTCCTTAATTGCTAAAGATCCAAGAAAATTAGTATTTTAAGTAGAAAAGAATCTTACACTCGCCCTCTACATTGTGGAATTTTTCATATTATTTCCAAAAATCCTTGACCCAAAATATTTTACACTTATTCATGGTTGGCCATGCAAAAACTGTGGTCAAAATTTAAAAAGGTTTCTAAAAGAATGCACACAAGAAATGCTAAAATTGGTATGACACTGTATGTGTCAGTTATCTAATGTTGCATAACAAATCACAATGGATTTTCAAAAAATGACAATTTTTAATACTCACGGTTTCTGTAACTCAGCTATTCAGACTGGGCAAGCAGGAACCATTTACCTATCCTCCATGGTATGTAGGGCCCAGTTGGCTGATATGAAGGTTGGGGCTATAATCATCTGAGGGCTCATTTACTCAAATGTCTGAAGGTTTTTACTAACTGAATATCTGTTTTTCTCCATGCAGCCCCCCTCTAAGAGGCTTCTTCCTGTGGTCTCTCTGACCTCCTCCACATGGTCTCCCCATGATGGCTGAGTGGGAGGGTGAACATCCTAAGAGGGAGCCAGGAAGAACCGTATCAGGATTTATGACCCAACACCTGAATGCATATGGCATCCATTTCATCATTTCCTATTGGTGGAGGCATCCTAAATCCTACCTCCTTTCAAGGAGAGGGGAGACAAATTCTGTCTTTTGTTTGGAAGTGGTAGGTTTCTGGAGGGGCATTTGGGACCAGAAATCCTGGTGCGCTATTTTTGGAAAATATAATCTGTCAGAGGAATGTTTTGTGTTCTCCATTTATAAATGAAGTATACACCGCAGTATGTTAATGGTGGTTTCTTATGTATGTGGGATTTACGCTTGAATTTAATTTTCTTGGTATTTTACTATACCTTGCAAACATTCATTCAGAAATAATGAACATGTATTACCTTTGTAATAGGAAAAGAGAGAGACAGAAAAACAAAACAAGAGATGCTTTTGTGTATTTTTTAAGTCATGAGAAAAGAAAAGCTAGAAAACAAAGCTCGGGATCAACCAAGCAGTCCCTGTGACAGCTGCATTTTGCTCTCTCATTACCTTCCCATCCTGCCTTTATCTGGTACAGCTGCTAGACTCGGCCCAGGTTTGTTTAAACTCGTGGCCTGAATGTTTCTAAAGCCTCGAAAGTTCTATTTCACACTTAACCACCTCTGCGCCCATCCTCAGGGAGGAGAAAGAAAGCCAGTAGAGATCCCGGAATAAAGCACAGAGAACAAATCATCCCTTGATACTTTCTACTGAAGGCTTCTCAGAAAAAAAATCTGTAAACGTTACTGAGAATGGATATACGGAAAAAAGATTTTTCAAAGATAAATGTGTAAACTACCTTCCTAATAGTCTTAGTTACCTAATGTCAGTCTCAGGCTTGGATTGTTTGTTTGCTTGTTTGTTTGGAAATTTTTATGGCCCCTGAAAGCAATGATCATTTCCCTGACATATAATAAATTCCCATGATGCAAGATATCTTGCAATTTCTTTGTAGTTTGAAATTGATAATCTGATAATAAGAATGACTCCAACTGTTAAGTGTCTATACAGTGCTTTCCTATTTGGAAAGGGTTTCCGCATACATACCTAATTGTGTTTTCCCAAACTCCCCTGTAAGGTGAGCTGTGCCGGGTAACGCTCTCTGTCTTCACAGGGCAAAACATAACTTTAAATGATTTGCCCACCTTACAAGTAAGTAAAACCAAAAGAACAACAAAGGCAGTCTATTTTCTTTCTCAGTGCTAAGAAGAAAAGATTATTTTTGGTCTAAAATAGCTTTTTCCTTCTTCTTCAAGACATAATAGCCAAGGGTAAAAGTGTAGAAGGTAGTGCATTTGCATATTCTAGACACAGAACTCCAGGAATGAACACTCTTGACAGGGCACCTCAATGCCATTTTTCACGTCATATGTGCCATCAACATTAAAAGGTCTTCGTTTCCAATCTTGTGCCTGACTCAAAGAACTAGGAGTATGGACACATGTTACCACACAAATGTTGCCTCCTCTTCGGTACAAGGCAGGGCACCCTGTGCTAGGAAAGATTAACTCAGGTGATTACTGCTGGTGAAGGGTTGTTCTTTGACTACTTGCTGAGAGGGTGGACCCTCGGATCACTAATTAACCAGAAGCATTATTAGGGTAGCTACTGCTTTAAAACTATTTCTAAGCTTCCCAGTTATTTTCAGGTTCCAGTGTTCCCCTTCTCCTGCCCACTTGATTGGTTTTAAATTGCAACTGTCGACTACAGCTTTCTATAGCACTTACTCATGACTGCTCCAGCTTTCAACTTTCTCTTTCCATTCAAACAGCTAAATTGGAAGTGTATAGTGCTTGATTTATATTTAGATGTATTTTTTAAATGAAGAGTTAAAAGTTAAAAGTCTGCACAGCTGCAGGAAACATTATTGAAAGTCCTTTAAAACCATTATGTAGACTCACTCAAATGGCTGCTACAAAGGCACATTATAAAATCGGCCTTTTAGCTGTTCGTATTTCATTGGAGTTTGTACTATTTTCCCTCGCCATTGTCAGTATTTAATGGTAATCATTTAGTATCATAAAGCTAGACATGTTTCTCTACATAAGAATAATAACAGCAAGTATAGAAAAATAAGTGGGCAAGGAAAGAAATTTTAAAATGTTGTGGAGGATTGAGGTTAAAGCGTGCATCAAAATTAGTTCGCAGCAATATTGAAACAAACTTGCTTAAACTATAAGTACCTTTATCATTTTAAGAAAGTAGAAGTCCGTATGGAGTGTGGGATTCAGAGTTAGACTATGCAATGTCTCAGGGATGACATCACAGACCCAGATTCTTTCCATTTCTCCCCTCTGTCACCTTCAACATCAATTCAGGTAGCACTGGTTCTCTTTGTGAGGGTAAGGAGGTTATTGGTATTTGCAAAACTGCTGGGCTGTTTGCTTCCTTTCACATATTCAGAGGGAGGGGGGAAAGGGGGAAATAAACGGTGAAAACAGGGCAATGCGGCAGAGGAAGAAGAAGGAGGCTGGAGGATGACAGCAAAAGGGAGAGTGGAAGAAGGGAGGGAGAGAGAGAAAGAAAATGAAAGTGAGGAAGGAGGAGAGAAGAAGGGAATATAGATAAAATGAGGAGCAAGAGAAGAAAGAGATTCTCTCAAAAATCTCTCTGATGGACAATAACTCTCAGGGAGGACACTGGTAATTATGCACTGACTAGCTGAATAAGATTCTAACCAACCACAGGTGAAAATAATGGCGAACCATGATGGAATTAGACCATTCAGAACCTTTCCTTGGAGCTGTGTGTTAAGTCAGCTTCTTTGGAGTTTCTTGTGGGGCATGCGGGCAAGGTGAATTCTGAAATAGGGTTAGGATTCCTGTGAAAAGAAAGATGAGTAAATAGATATTGCCTACGTAGCAACCAGTGACTGCTATGTGTAGGCAAGGTTGAAAATCATGTAGTAAAACTTAGCCACATATAAAAAGATTTGACCTTTTCTTTAATCTTTGTTTTTGAGAGAGAGAAAGAGTGACAGACAAAATATGAGCAGGGGAGGGGCAGAGAGAGAGAGGGAGACAGAGAATCTGAAGCAGGCTCTGGGCTCTGAGCTGACAGCACAGAGCCTGATGCAGAACCTGAACTCAGGGACAGTGAGATCATGACCTGAGCTGAGGTCAGAGGTTTAGCCGACTGAGCCACCCAGGCGCCCCTGACTTTTTTTTTAATACTCGGTTCATATACAATTTATGAAAATCTCATTGGAAATAATTCAAGTACATTATAGACATGTAACATAGGTATATTAAACTGAGGATATGTGAAACCATTATCACAAACACTCATTTCATTTTATTTTGAGAGCTTTGGATGGATTATTATAATTTACCACTTTTATTGAATAGAATATGAGAACATCTCCTTTAAGAATTGTAGCTATTTTATGATTAATTCCCCCTACCATTATATGAAATATAATTTCAATATTGTCATAACATAAATGTAGTAATGCATTTAACCTGTACCTGGTAAATACCTACTTCAGAGTGTAATAGGTTAGGTGTTTAGAAATTATAAAAATATGGCAGAAAGGGGTTTGGTCCCCAAGCTCTTAATGGTATAATCAAAGAGATAAGATGTGTATAAATAACTCCAGTGCAAGGGAGAAAATAAGCTCCATTAGAGAAGCATAGATAGACGGTAACGGGAAACGAGGCTCTTTCCGTACAAGATTATCTATGTGAATTTTCCAAAGCAAATCTCAATTTCCAGTTCTTGTCGAAATTATTACCAGCTTTTCTTACTTTATCATTACTTATGTCATTATCAGCAGCTGCTTGCTCTTATCATATGCTAGTTTTACCTGCTTATGAGTCACAATAGAAGGACTTTTACAACAAAGCATTTAATTACTTTTTTGCCTCTAGGGAAGTTATAAGCTAAGATATTAAGCTAAAATGGCACCTATGTGCTCAGCCTCAAAAGCAGTCTTCATCCTGCTCTCCCTGTAACACCTGAAGTAAATAATGCTATCTGTTATAGGTCTTAGCCAGTAATTTTTTTTTTTTAATCCACAACTGTCCTAAATAGTACAAAGTTTAGACCAACCTAATTCAATATTTTGACTGGAATTATTCATGAAGTATATCCTCATATGCTGCTTTGGACACGTATAAGTAATTAATGATGCATAACCCCAGAATTAAATTGTCAGAAAATAATAAATAGCATGGTAGTTAGTGAAAATGGGCATTTTTTCAGCTACTTCAAACTGAGATCTGCATTTTGAACATTAGTTTGATCATTTTATTTGAAGGTACTATGAATTCACAGAACAGGAAGAAAAAAAGAAGATGTGATCTTCAGTCCCAATTCTAGCACTAACTAGCTGGATTACATTTATAATTGTATTTGTTATCTCTGTCTGAATGTTTTCATCTATCAAATGATAAAGTTAAACCACTCAACTCTCAATATCCTCTCTTTCATGTCTAAATTCTAGAGTGAAATATTAGACGCAAAATATCAAACTAGATCACAAAACTTTGTGAAATTATGTTTAACAGTATTTTTATTTATCTGCATAGAGATTTCCATATATTAACATAGTAACTTAGAGCTGCTTTCAATTGGGGAAATAATAATCTATTTTTGTAGGAGGAAATTAATCGTTTTCACCCTTTTGAATATATCCGATCATGGGAATGTTGCTTGTACTATCTCTTTTAATTTTCAAGCAATCCTTCAAAGTATTCATTAGACTATCATAGACACTGATGAATAAAATAAAGCAGAGTTAAAATTACATGTCCAAGAAGATCATGCAACTAGTAAATACTAGAGGTGGAATATAAAGCCATGCCTCTCTAGGCTTTTTTTATTATAGTCAAATGAATCTGCATAATCTGTTGAGAGGCCCTGTTGAACATGTAACACTTATCAGTGGGGATGATAGTTCAGAAAAAACATATTTCTTTTCTTAGAATCATATATTTATAAACCACAGAAAATAGGTATTTCACTAAGGGTTCAGTAAAGGTTGAACAGTTTAGTTTGCCAAAACAATTTAAGTAGGGGAGGCCTGGACAGTGTGGAACAATCAGCTTTTCCTTCCTTTGTACAAGTGATAGAAAGAACTTCTCTCTAAGGCTCCAGAGAACGCTTTGAAATACTCTACAGGGTATAATGTGGGAGAATCTGGCCATAGTTTCCATTTATATAAAGAGAGTTTTTATTTTAAAAGCACTTTCACATGCATTATGTAAATATTCAGTAATGAATATTTAATCCAAAGGCAACTGAGCCTCATCTATATTTTTATGGAGCATAATTTAAGCAACTTTTAGTCCCCCGATATCTCTGCCCTCTGAAGAACCCCACTTATGACAGCCTGTTAAAAACTAGATTTAATAAATGTCCAATATCAATTCACCTTGCATATAAATAAACCACTTCATTCCAAAATACAACTTATTACAGATAGCTTTGTTCTTCTAGAGTCCGTGGGCTGCACCGTAGTACAATGGAAATAGTACACTGCAGGACACTTAGGCAACCTACTCTGTAGGGCTGAAATTGCTCAAGATTAAAATTAAAACAATAAACTTCAGCCTAGATGTGTCTTCATTACTAAGGCTTTGGGTCATTTACTTTAACAATGTCAACTTACTTTCGGTCTCACATTCCGTTTAATTAGCAAAGGAAGTAATATGCAAGAGCACACCTCATGGTGTCCCATTACCTTGGAGAAATGTTTTATCTGCTCCTAAAAATAACAAGTCCAATTCTTACACCCTCTGTGGAATGAAAAGATATCTCAATGGGAAGACACCATACAAACACTAGAATAAAATTGGCTCTCAATGTCTAAAAAAGAATGTACTTAGAATGATGATAAAACAGGTACTGTGTATATTTTATACCTAACATTGTGTAAAAAAAAAAAAAATGCGTTGTCTCAAACCATTACATAAAAGTAATGTTCTAACCAGAAAAGAAATTCTAACCAAATAGTGAAGGGCAGCTGAAACTAATAGAAATAGTACATATCCATTCTGGTAAAATATCAGTTTAGTTACTAACAGTGGATATGAAAATACAACATATGTTTCACTTCCAAGTATTTTGAAATTGTAGAAGAAAGGAAATCTAGCTGTATTTATCCAACCCCTGGCATGACAATGCAGCCTGGCAGTCATAATATATAATTTTTAAAATAAATAATCCAAAGAGTAGTACATGGTTTATTTTGGTTAACACAATGGAAGACTTAAACAGTACATTGTATGAGCGGGACTCATTAGACATGATCATAAAGCAAATTATTTTATTTCTCTTGCGTTTATTCCAGGGTGAAGTCCTCCTCCTGCGTCTGGATAAGACAGACTGGCCCCTAACTTCTCTATTCACAATTATGTAATGAAGAGTTCTATTATCATGTTAAGTCAATAAACAAGGTGTGCTCTATGGAAATTGTACTTTCTGTCCAATTTACTATAATTTTTTCACTCTCCCTCACTAGAGTCTGTTCTATGTAGTTTGTTTTAGGCCAAGGATGAGAGTTTGTAGACATCTTTCCCTACAGTTGCTCCTTCACATTGCTACCTCAACTTCTTGGTCCCTTTGGTTTTGGAATGGGAAGCAGGTAAGACAAATAAAGGGAGCAGGAAAGCACCAGACTTCTACTTTTATAAGATGGCTTCTATAATTACTGCAGATTTCCTCCTCCTGTAATTGCAAGGTCAGGTATACATTTTTCACCCATGAATTTCAGTCTCCACTCAGATCAGGCTGGCAGCAGCAGAAGTCACTATTAACTGAGGGCTTATTATATGCTGGATGTTATGCAAATCATTTAATGTACATTTTCTGATAAAGACCCACTTAGCACATTTAGGAGTAGGCTTGTTAATTTTATTAGTATGTCGAGAATGTCAAAATCAGAGAGGTTAAATGTATTCTTCAAATTATTATAGCTCATGAGGGAAGGAGGCAACAGGTAAACAAAGGACATGCTGACTCAAATGCTCTTATGTAATGTGTGATACTACCTCCCTGAATGACCTTGAATAAATGAGATACTGTGTGGAAGGTGATACAGATACTAACAACCACAGAGCCCACAAACAGAAGTTCTGCTTCATACAGTGCGTGAGTGGCTCAGTCTGTTGAGTATCCAACTCTTGACTTCAGCTCAGGTCATAATCTTGCAATTCGTGGGTTCAAGCCCCACATAGGGCTCTGCACTAACTGTGCAGAGCCTGCTTGGGATTCTCTCTCTTTCCCTCTCTCTCTGCCTCTCCCCTGCTCATGCTCGCTCTCTCTTTCTCCCTTTCTCTCAAAATAAATAAGTAAACTTAGAAGAAAAAAAAAAAACTCAGCTTCTGATTCTTGGAACTAGATTTCTATTTTTGTGATACGGTCAGGCAGGTGAGAAGTAGACTCCGTGTCTTGCTATGTTGTATTTACAAAATAGGTTTGGTCTGATTACTGCTCCCTATCTAAATAAATATGTGTACATATACACCTACACACATGCACAAGGACACATATACAACTGACCGTCTATTCAGGAAGCACTAAAACAGGCACTGAAAATATAAATATGAATGAAATAGGATCCCTGCCTCTAAGAGCCTTGTGGTTTCACTTTGAAGACAAGATGGATTATAACACAATCAGATAAGTGTTATTAATAGATGAAAAGAAAATATTTGAAGAACATTGGGATAGCACAATTTCCTCCTTTGTCTATAAGGATTGGAGAATGAAGAGGCATTTTTGCACTGCAGGCCTTTTCTCCATTTTGCAGCTTATGTCACATTTAATTACATTCATTAGTCCATTTTTATTACTTATCTAAGTAACCCATTTATTTACACAGCATTCAACAGTAAGCATTCTTGCCTTCTTGCAGGCAGCTAAAAAATATGTCCCTGGGAGCCTGGGGGGCTCAGTCGGTTAAGTATCCCACTCTTGATTTCAGCTTAGGTCATGATCTTGGGGTTTGTGAGATCAAGCCCTGCATCATGCTCTGTGCTGATAGCACAGAGCCTGCTTGGGATTCTCTCTCTTCTTCTTTCTCTGTCCCTTCCCTGCTCATGCTCTCGCTCTCTCAAAATAAATAAACTTTAAAGACAATGTCTCAAATGGCTAAACAAATGGATGATTTAGGGATTGGACTTGTCAGAGGTGAGGAAGCCTGAGATGATCTGGTTACTAACCATAAGAAGCTTACTTTTTAATAAGAGAAAAATATAAGTAAACAAATAAAAACAATTAAATGCAGAAAGTGATAAATGCTGTAAGTTTTGTGGTAAGTGGTATAAGAAATGGCCGTGGGTGTCCTGTTTTAAGTCATAATAGATTTCACTGAGCTGGCATAGCTGTATTAAAATAAGCATCCCCTTCTTTTTCTGTCTTGATTCTTCTCCACTGCATAATCAATGAGATAGCAAGCTTATTGTTATTCAGATAGGTACCAAAAATTAATGTTTGGAATCAGAGTCATTTCTCAAATGAAATTGAAAGAGGTTTCTAACGGCCATTACCTCATCAGCATTTAGCGTCTCTTTTGAAGGACAGGAGAGTATGGAAAAGAAGAATCAGAATTAGGAAGAGTGGAGATAAAAGAAAAGCCAAAGGAAAGGAATTTTTTTCATTATGCTGTAGACTTTAATGGATCTCTGTTGTCAGTCTAATTTGTAAAGATCAATGACTTCTGTTAAACGGCAGTCTGGGCTTCCCTATCTCCTTTTAATTCATCTACTCAGCACATGCTTTTCCTTTTGAAAGATAAGAACATGAGGGAGTTTTCAGATATTTTTGCTAGTCCTTTTTTTTTCTTTCAGCTATCAAATAAGCTAAAATGTTTATGATAATGAAAACTTCTTATCAAGGACTAGGACATGAAAGCCACCGTTCGAAATACTGTCAAGATACAGGCAAACTCCAGTTTATCAGAGTGCATTTAGGTTGTATTTACAAGTTGCCAAATATAAGAAGGAAAATGAGAAATTGAGTTCAATTTTCAGAAATTTCTTAATATCTGGCTGTAAAAAACGACAATATAACTGGTTCAATTGTCACAAATTATCCTGATAGTCCTTATGTCTAAAAGGAACCTTAAAATTCTTCGTGCAAACATATTTTAGATATTCCATGGAATGTGTTCCTCATACCATGTGGAATGGAAGATATGACCCTTGTTTTTAGTTGATCGTTATCTATTTACCTAATATTTATAAGACTTTTGTCTGACACTCAACACTGACGGATCCAGCTTTTTGTTACTTCAGTGTCTTGTTTTATTAGTTTAAAATACAAGAGGAGAAAAAAATAAAAACATAAAACACAAGAGGAGAAGAAAATATATTACATTAAAACACTGATAATGGTAATTTAAATAACATTGTAAATATGTAATACTAGATGATAAATGTAATTTTATATGTAATACATATTATATATAAGTATATAAATATATATGTTATATAAAGATATACTATATACATTTATAAATAGTATATGATATTTTACTATATAAAATTTCTACTTTTATGGATTCATATATATATGAATATTTTGCTCCTCAGTTTCCACAGAAGACAGCTCATTTCCAAAAGTAAGATATTACAAATTAATGGTATTTTATTGCAAACTTTTAGAATGCAGAATATATTCTAATATTTAGTCACAGTTACCCACATCCACTGTATAAATGTTGAAAGTCCCACCATATAATATTAACATTGAGATCCTAAACAACCTTCAATCATCTAGAGAAGAATCAATTACCTTTTGCATAATGTACTATAAAGGTCAAGGAAGTTGACTAATACATTTTAAAAGAGTTTTCAATAATACATTTTGAAATCAAAGGGTTTCCTGTTTGTCTCGCTTAAAATGAAAGATAATTTACCACAATATTCCATTTTATTTGCTATGTGATTTACTTTCAAAGAATTTTGGAGTCTATGGTAAAAAGACGGTCTAAGAAAATGAAAGAACACTGTGACAAAAGTCAAACTGACTTGGGTGTGAATCTCATCTCTGATGATCAAGCAGATTTGTAATGGCAAAGCAGAAAAAGAGAACCTAAAAGAAAGGTGTATGCTCAATTTTTTTTTTCTTTCATTCAGCCTTGCAGCTGAAAGAACCCAGCAGAGTTCAACACCTAGGGCGTAGGCTCAAAGAGTGGTACTGGGAGCCACGTTTATACCCTCATCACAAAAACTAATTGTACTCATGTCCCTGGGGCAAAAAGCAAAGGAAACAGAATTTGTTAGAAAGTCTCTAAGAAACCCAAATCAGTGCTACTGACTGGCACAGACCCATTCATTCTGTCTTTCATTTCCCATTCCATTCTTCTTCAATTCTTTGTTTCCTTTAAAAACAAATCACGAATAAGACATATACTTACATTGAAAAATGAGAAAAGGATCTTAAGAAAAAGGCCCTTGAAGAACAGCAATAAATTGTTAGAAAGTACGAGATGAGTTATAATGGGAGAGTTCAAACAAATACTACTCCTTAGTCTCAAAAACTTACAAAAATACGACCTTTCAAAACAAGCTCACTGCTCAGATAAGAGAAATGGAAGTTCAAGGAAGTGATTATAAGACAAAGGAAGGAGATAAAATTAATCTGGAAGTGCTAAGAGAAAAAGTAGAAGTTAGAACTAAAGGCTCTACAGGGAGGAAAGCAGCATTCAATGCCACAAAAATAGAGCAAATGTGACTGACAAAAGCAGCGGGGAGACAGTGGTTAGGTGAGGATAACATAGGCGTGGAGGGACACCATGATTACGCAGGGTGTGAGGGAGGACAGAGGCAGAAATTGAGGAAACGCAACATCAGTGATCCTGACTGAGCAAACTTAAAGTAAATCGTGTAAAAAGCATATATATTATCTGAAATTTTGTTTTAAAAGTTTGTTTTCTAATTAAAAGGAAAACTCATTCCCTGAGAAAGAAAAATATAATAAAATAACTAAGACTATTCTGGTCAAGCTACAGAATTTCCATGGTTTAAAAAAAAAAAAAAGAAGTCAGGTTACATGGGGTAGAAATTCAGAATAACATCATATTCTTTCATAAAAATAGTCAGTAATGGGACTTACTGAAGATACATCTCCACAATTTGGAGGTGAAAAAATATTTGTCGCTTGTGCTCAAAAACAAACAAACAAACAAACAAACAAAACAAAGAAAAGAAAAAAAATTAAGATTCATATACAGAAGGAATAAAAAAGGGGGGGGAGGGGGATTTTGAATGAAGGAAGGTTTTAGGTAAGTGAAATGAAAAATAACCAAATAGTGCAGCAACCGGTGAGATTATCTAAATAAAAGAACTCAAGAATGAAGAAGCTGTGTTTCAGACTCATAAAATGACCTCCCGAAGCAAATTCATTATAAAATACCCCTCATAATGACTGGAATTATATTTAATAGAATTTAATATAAATTTAAAAAGAAGAAAGAGTAGGTTGTGATGATTTCCCTGTTTTTAAAGGATGGTGTCAATAGTTATAGTCCAATTTAAAATTTAAAGTACACAATTAAAGAACACATGATGATTTCACTCTAATGTGGAATTTAAGAAACAAAACAAATGAACAAAGGGGGGACAAAGAGAGGCAAACCAATAAACAGACTCTTGACTGTAGAGAACAAGTTGGTGGTTACCAGAAGGGAGATGGGGGGGGGGGGAGGGAGGGAATGGGGGAAATAGGTGATATAGATTAAGGAGTGCACTTGTGATGAGAGGAATTTAAGTAAAAACTTAAAAAAAAAAACATGATATTGGAACTATTTTCACTTTTCTCAACTTTAAAGGGACCTTTTTTAAGCACTACATTTTTGAGTGTATGTGTTCGTGTGTGAATAAATATTTATCTTACATTCAACCATTCCTTCTCTTATCCTTCTGTGGTGTTAGTTGTTAAATTTCACTAAAATAGCATAATACTTTTTATTAAATAACAATCATAGCATACTTCATTTTTCATAAAATATTATCAATCTCTCCTGCTATACACATGTGTTTATAAGAAATATCATAAATTATGGTTGGCAGATATTGATAAAGCATATTTCTGGGAGATAGGATATTCTATGATATTTTTACTAGTCTATTTCCCTGTATTTGTCCTGTATTTTCCTGTCTTCTTATAATGATCATATATAATTTAAAGAAAAATGCTTTTATTTTAGCCTTCAAAAATATCAGCATATTTCTTCCATCTCTGTATTCTATCATACTGTTTCATATTAAAATAGTGTTTAGCCATTTTCCAAAATGTTCTAATTATCAGTTGCCCAAAAATGATTTATATTCAGATTACAAATTATTCATATCCACACATTCACAAAAGTTTTTAAAGGTATACCTCCCCAAAGTCTGTTCTGGAAAAAAAAAAAAATAGCAGGTTACTCTTCATTTTAACTCAGTTTTCTACAGATGTTGGGGCCCAAACTAAATTTAAAATAGTTCACTACTTGGAGCACCTGGGTGGCTCAGTTGGTTAAACCTATGAGTCTTGATTTTGGCTCAGGTCGTGATCTCATGATTTGTGAGTTCAAGCCCCACGTAGAGCCTGCTTGGGATTCTCCCTCTCTCTCCCATGCTCTCTGCCCCTCCCACATGCTCTCTCTCTCTCTTAAAATAAATAAATAAATAAACAAACAAACTTAAAAAAAAAACCAGGTCACTATTGTATGTGTATGAGTGCCTAAAATCTCTTCCTAAGCATATTCTCCCACCCACCACCACCTCAACCCCACCACCTACACACCACTGCCAAGTAAAAGCTTTCATCTACCCGTCTGTTTCTATATCCTTCAGATGACCAGAGTTGCACAATTCAAGCATGAAACCATAGTCAGCATGGGCTCCATGCATTCTACACCTAGATTGAGCATAAGTTAAAATTTTGGGGGTCCACAAGTCTGAGTCACTGTCGTGGCTGAAGGTCTTTTGGGTACTTTAAACCAAGAAAGGTTAATAGTGTTCCCATACAAACAATCATGTATAGACAAACTCTGGTTGAATTGTTAGGGTGGGCGTCAGCTCTCTTCCTCCCTCCCTTGTTCCCTTTCAGGTAGAGGTGTGTCCATTAGTGAAACACTCTTGGTTCCTCTTCATCCCTCCACTAACTTCTCTATTCCAGTCAGTCTATCATTACTGGTATGTCTAACAAGTCTGTCTAACTCTGAGGATGAATGAATATGTGGAAGACCATTCAATTCCTACATATTAGCACTTTCTATAATAATTAGTTCCTTTTTTATTTTTTTTTTACATTTATTTATTTTTGAGAGAGAGAAAGAGCACCAGTGGGGGAGGGGAAGAGAGAGAGGGAGACACAGAATCTGAAGCAGGCTCCTGGCTCTGAGCTGTCAGCACAGAACCCGATGTGGGGTTGGAATGCATGAACCGTGAGATCATGACCTGAGCCGAAGTCAGACACTGACTGAGCCACCCAGGCGCCCCATTTAATAATCAGTTGCTTAATAAAGATTATACTTTGACTTTCATTCATCTGATCCTGTATAATATTTCTCAATTGATGTATAGCCTTGGAAGAGATATAACACTGAACTTATGATTGGACCCCACCAAAGTATACTGTAAATAGTAGGAAAACATCATGAAATGGTATAATCTCCAACCCTTAGGCTGTAGGATTCTGTAAAACACTGTCTCAAAACATTAATGCACCTTCTAAACCTTTCTCAGTGTAGTATTCTGCATGCTGTAAATACTGATTCTGTTACCTATTTGGTTGGTAAATATCATAATAAGAGTACATAGCATATTGTTATCCTTACTACTATTATATTATAATGGACTATAGGGAAAAGGCTTTCATTTTTTGAAATTAGTTCTTAAAGATATACTTTTTTTTCCCTTCAATTCAATGATCCAGTTTTTTAGGTTAACATCTCTGATATCAAGATACCATATAGCATACCATAGTTTGTCAGTATTACTCTTGGTTTCTTAGTAGTATTAAAATAATTACATGTCCTTATACTTAATAGCATATTAGATTTGCTTAAATGTGGTATATGGACTGTCTTCATCTGGATTGAACTTGAAGTTTGAAAAGTGACTTTTAAAATCCTTTTTTTAATACTTACACTGCTGTTGAAATAAGCCATTGCAAATGTGAATTGTTAAAATAAAATCAAAAGAAAATGCCAGAAATATTTTGCCTCTCTCTTTGAGATGTCAGTTTGAATCAAATATCTGGAAGTCAATGACTTCTCTGAAAGTGGATATGGATGTCCTGAAGCTTAGGGGAAACCTGGGAAGTCAGAGTTTAGGGATGCCTAGAAATATCATGTGGTACAAAATTATTCCATTTGCTTGGCAATTCATGGTTCCTGGCCTGCCACCTGATAAATTGATAATACATGGGTGTGCATAGTCTGAGAAAAATGCTCCTGTCCCCATACAGAACATTTATGCTTCACTCCTGGCCGAACTACAGAAAAGGCCACGAGATAACTAAAAAGACTGCATCCTTCGTGAGAGGGTTAACAATAGCCACAGACGAATAAAGGTCTCACTACTTGTCCAAGAAGTTTAAAAATGG